>NW_027411644.1:6083529-7283529 GCF_047663935.1 Musca autumnalis | reverse complement strand
TAACATTCTAAGTCAATATAACCGTGTCCGTCCGTGTGTCTGTTGAAATCAATATACAGCTCGGAATTTTTAAGATATATTTTATAATTATGTATAAAAGTTTCTACTAATTCTAGGATGGTATTGAAAACAATTAAAAAAGTGTCAGTCGGCTTTGCCGACAGAGATATACTCTCAGCCAATGTGAATTGAAACTTTCATCTACGGGCAGACAGAATGTATTTAGCGTCTCTTCAGAATTTTGTGCCCCTTTTTGAATATTTGGAATTACCGACAAAAATGTGAATCAGGAATTAACACAAATGTTGAACTTTTGTGGGGAAGGTACCCTTAGGGAGGACCGATATGGGCCTTTTTTGAAGTTAAACTAAATTTTGACAAAATATTAGGAGATCCAAAGTTTGGACCAAATTGGTTGCACCATTCAAGTGATATCGTCCTAACATTTTAGTGATATTTTTTTAAAAATTTGGGAGAAGTACCGGGAGTTGGGGACCGGTATTGCCCCATGAAACTAAGTTTGGATAAAATATGACGAAGACAAAATGTTGCACCAAATCGGTAGAACAGTTCGATAGCCACATATGGTGACATAGGGGTTTTTACACCTTTCGGATTGCTTTCCCAAGAAATATGGATGGATATGGAAAAACTTTTACTGTCGTAATGGAGGTAGCGAATGCAAATCGCTTCAAAAAAAAAAAACAAAGTGATTCGAGAGCAGGTCTTAAAGTGAACTTATCCGAAATTTTGTGTGGGAGGTACCCGAAGGAGTAGACAAATATAGTTCATATTCGAACCTGATCTATATCTGGTAGATAAATTAGGATGAGCAGAGTTGGGATTACATCAGTCACTCGCTTCAAAAGTTATCGTGCGCATAATTTTTCCGAACATTTTTGAACTTTTGTGAGGGAGGTACCTGAAGGAGTGGACCGATATGGTTTATATTCGAACTTCAACTATGTTTGGACAAAATATTACAAAGGCCAAATTTTGGACCGAATTGGTCTATCTTGCGCTCCAACCACTACACACGGTGTCAAAGGGATTTTTTTGCACCTTTCAGGCTATTCTCTCAGGAAGTATAGACTTGCCCCTTATAAAATTTGTACCGTCGTATGGGGGATAGCGAATACAAGTTGTTACAAAAAAAATCAAAGCGATTCGAGAGCAGGTCCTAAACTGAACTTTTCTGAAATTTTGTGTGGGAGGTACCCGAAGGAGTGGACCGATTGAGTCCATATTGGAAACTCCTCTAAGTCTGGTAGAACTTTCACAATGTACAAAGTGTAACTCCCTTGAAGAGTTATCGTGCGCACAAATTTTCCGAACATTTTCGAACTTTTGTGGGGGGAGGTACCGAAAGGAGTGGACCGATATAACCCATCTTCGAATTTAAACTAAGTTTGGGCAAAATATTACGAAAGCCAACTTTTGGACCGAATCGGTTGCTCCGTTCGAGAGTTATCGTGCGCACCAGCCAGCTAGACAGACGGACGGACATGGCTAAATCAACTCCAAATTGTCTGAAACACATTTCGTCCAAACATACTTGGGGTCTAAAACCATTATTTCGATGAGGCACATTTTGCCCGTATGCTCGTTACCATAAATGCTGAGGGTATAATGAGCTATATCGGCTCATGTTTTAATATAGCCCCCATAGAACGGTAACTCACGATTTTCGGTATTTTGAAGGTTTTAGCCTCATTATCACACCGAAATGGTATTTAAATTTCGTTGCGTGTATAAGACTTTACACCTGAAATTTGTCGGTATAGCTCCATGCCTTCGTATAGCCCCCATAGAACAGTACCTTTCGATTTTCGGTATTCAGATGGTTTTAGCCTCATTAAAACAGCGAAAAAGTTGAAATTTGGCATTTAGTCTATGTTGTAGGTGCAAAACTTTCCACCTGAAATTTTGCAGTATAGGTCCATAGAGTATCGCTATTTTAAAGACTGTGGCATCAAAATCACACCGGCTGAAATTTGGGGTTAGACAACTTTCCGCCTGAAATTGTTCGGTATAGCTCCTCCTATCTATATAGCCCCCATAAGCCACAATATTCTACCGGAATAACTGAAATTTGGTATTTAGGTACAAAACATTTTGCAGGTACAAAACATCCCTTGCAAAGTCAGACGAAATACACGTTTTGGTTTACCCCTCATACAAGAATGCCCCATTGAAGATTTTTTGATCTTAGTCACATTTTTCTTCCGAATTGGTAGTTAATTGGAATTGAGGAAGAGCGTAGGAAGAAGAGGAAGAGCGTAGGAAGAAGAGGAAGAGCGTAGTACTTTCATAAACGAAATTGTACTGTTCCTATTCATTTCAATACAGTTCGTAGTGGAGGGTATAAAAAGTATAAAAGTTCGGCTGAACTTAACGTCGTTCTTTAAGTGTTTTTATCAAAGCATATTTGAACTTGACATTTTCGATTTTGTACATTGCCGTCAAATCCATTTTTTATAAAACCATTTACAAACATTTACTACTTCCATACAAAAACCACTGTTCAGTTACTGCCATTGAATTCAAATTGCCATGGATATGGTGACACTAGCAGGGGATTATTGAAAAATATCTCACACCAAATGTATTATTGCTTGTGGCATTCGACCATTCCGGATGATGGTGTCGCATCATTTATAGATTTTAACATGGCGAAGGCATAATACACTTTCCCATAACCCATCCTTTAACTGTTAATGTATAGGTGTTTGTTCATCAATGCCCTTGCAGATGGCGGAAACGGGCCCAAGCCATAAAATATTATGTTATTGTGTTTTGTATTTTGTTGTTCGTATTGTAAATAACAAGCGTTAATGCATTATTAAAATCAACATTGTCTTCAATGTTGTCCAAACACACAACTGTGGATGATAAGCAGGCATAAAAACTACAAATGCCACTGGGCAAGGTCCTCGTTTAAGAAGAAAACAATGAAATTAGTTATTAACGTTTACATTATTATAATGACAGAGAAAAACTTTGCCAATTAATGTCTGAACTAAATTAACAACAAGGCATTGTTGTTACGAAATGTTGTCAAGGCAAGAAGAGGACAAAATAGGAAAATGTCTTTTTTCATTTGTTTCATTTCCAAGTTCAAATCTTATCTGAAGATGTTGCAACTTTTCAACACCATTCTACAAATTCTTTTGTTTATTTATTTTGTTTAAATGTTAATTAAGTATCTGGGCCGCATGTATGGAAGGGTTCCCTAACGGAGTGCGTTTTGGATAGAAGCACGGCCATTGTTTGACTTTTAATTAAAGTTCATTTTTGTTTCAAGTGCTACTTGACATTTAACCTCAAGGATAACAACGTCATCGTTATGAGAGGAATGCTGTTGTTCATCATCGTGCTGTTGACAACGGAAGTACTTGATTCAAATTTCTATTCCAATTAATCACATAGGAAAATTTAATGCGCATTTGAAATAAATTAATGCCAGACTCAAGGTAATGATTCACTGAAGTGATGTGAAATACGAACTTAGCATGGAATTATACTGCGAAATGTGAGATCTGAGTTATACTAAAGTGTTGTTTCGTTGGCGTGATTTGGGACAGATAAAGCAAATACAAAAGATTGTCACAACAAGTGAAAAGTATTAGACGGCTTTGCCTCAGCCTATGACAGTAAAAACTTCGATCTATGAATTCCCGACCCTAAATTCTCTTTAATTAAAATAAATAGTGGTAAATACTATGAGGGTTTGTGTTTGTGACAGTACGATTTTTAGGAGCGCTGTATACAACCTTCTTCGTATTAATTTTAAGCTCTGCTAGTCTTCTTTAGGTAGCAGGTTAATGCTTCGATATATAATAATAGAAGCCGATATAATAATAAACCTGTAGGAGCAGAGAACATTTAAATTTGGATAGCTTAACTCCTTTTGTAATACCTCGGAAATTTCACTATCAACACCAACACATTTTCATGTTATTACCAGTGGGGTCAGGTAAGTTTGGTCGAAAATTGCAATTTTCGGGAGCCAAAATCGTGAAATGGGCAAAATAGTATTTCAAAAAGTAAAAAAAATCAGCAAAGACAATAACTTGTATTTCAGCTCAAATTATTACTATATAAGTTAAAAAATAAAATGTTTAATAAAGAAAACAATTACCAATTCATAAAACAAAACAGTTTTGTGACAAATGACCACCTACGAAACACTGTTTTTTTAAAGCGGTGTTCGCTGTAGGGCGAGATGGACTGTACCGAACATCATATATTTTTGTGGGCTTATTAAGTACAACACCACTCCAACCCTCACTTGCCGCTTTTGGAATGTTTGTGAAACAATTATACAATTTTATTTAGTGCATAAAAATATTTTCTTTAAAGAAGCGATTATTGATAATTTCGAACGTTTTTTTTTTTTGCCAAGAAAAAACTACCCAATTTTTTAACAAAGATTGACTTAGTCCACCATTTTTTAAAAATTAATATTTTTAAATTCCGTCGTCTAAAGACTAGATTATTAGGTACCAAATAAGCCAATAGATATGTGATTATCCGTCCAGTCGTTTTCGAGATCAAAATGTGCCTTTGCACATAAAAAATCTGTTTAAAAAGACAGGTACTGTTCTTTGAAAAAAATCATAAAAAATTATGTTTTTTGAGATGCTAGGTGTGATCCTTTAAACGAAACTAATACAAATATAGTTTTAAGAGGTTAATTAATAGCTTGTTTATATCATTTTTTTTGGGTTAACATTCTTTATGATGTATACACAATGTAATTGACATTTAAAACCCAGTGGCTTTATTAAATTCGGTTATATATAAACGTACTATAAAAAGGTGATAGATTTATGTATAGTTGTCTTTCAGATTTTATGTGAAAAAATTGTCAATTCGTCATTTTTGATTTTTTTGTCTAAAAATCGTTAAAATGACGATAAATCGGCAAATCTGGCATCACTGATTATTACTCTTAGAGGGATTTTGGTCACCAGTCAATGACATTAAGAACTATGTATGTATACATATATCGACTATACATATGTTTCCAACAAATGAACTTGTTTTTACCATTGATAAGTTGTTGATTGTCGAGTGGAGAATTTATTGTACGCTGATTAATGTAAAACATTAAATCGTATTTGTGGCAATACAAAATTATGATATTGTATTACCAACAGCTATAACGAGAGACAAAATCGTATACAATATAAAGAACATATAACAGGTGGCGCAAAAGTAATCCTCCTATCAGCTATAAATTTTGCGATTGGCCCCTAATGTCAGTTCTGTTTCGACACTTGTGTAGTAGACACATGCGAAATACACGTTAATAAACAATGTTACGCTACACTGCTCCAGAACGCGAAATATTGGTGGCTATTTATTTGACCAATAAACGGTCGGTGACTTTGGCACAACGTGAATTTTGTGAAGATCGCCTGATTTGACCGCTCCAGACTTCTTTTTGTGTGGCTTTTTTAAGTCGCGGGTTTAAGTCAACAAGCCTCAGACTCTTTCATCTCTTAAAGACAAGAATGTGAGGACCTATCGCCGGAAGTTTTGGCCAAAGTGTCCATCACAACAAATGCCATAAAAAGGGCTCAAATGACAAAAAACTGTGGCGGCGGCCATTTATCTGACATCATATTCTCGACTTGATGTAAAAAAATTAAAAGACCAAATAAAAATAATCCACAAGAAGAATCAAAGTTTTTCTTTTTTTTTAATTACAGCCAAAAAACATCGGAAGGTTACTTTTGCGCCACCTTACAAGTCAGAAGTGGTCGATACAAACAAGAATTAAATAAAACATTTTTTGTATCATTTTGTATATTGAATGACGTCAAAGAGAGTTTATCTCAATATTGTACATTATCAAATTAAAATGTTAAAATAGGCCACACAAATAATCAGGACGTTGGTCGAATTATTTATATGTTGCACAGTGAGGTATGGTATTAAAAGCTTTAGTATTGTTTAACACAAAATGGAGATGAATATAAAAATGTCAAATTCCCATACACATATATCTTGCTTCTTCTTTTATCTCATCGAAACACCTTTTCGAGCCGTGAGCTAAACTTTTTAAATGTTTATTGTTGTTATGGGAGAAGGTTTTACTAATAAAATAATATAAAAACTTCTATTGAGGTACCTAGTTAGCAACTAATCTTCAGCAGAACGGCATAGTTATATATAGTCTAGCTTCATGGCTGTAGCAGGATAAGCAATTAAAAAAACTGATTGTTACTGTTGTGATGTAGGTTCCAATGATTCAACGTACGCACCCTTTACTCCAGACGGCTCCGTTATTTTACAAGAGAAACTAGAAAAGTTTCTGGCCAGAATTTGAGATTTTTTTTGGAAAGTTTAACACTGTTTAGACTAAACGTAGCAGTTTGACATACGCCATGCGTTGTGTTGTTTACAATGACTTGAAAAACACAATGTGCAAACATAATGGAATGTCGTCCGATAATTTTTCACAACTTTCGAAGTTGCTAATCATGGGAAGAGTACATCGATCAAATTAAATCTTTGTATGTCGATAAAGCACCATCCTATAGCACTATGAAAAACTGGTTTAATGAATTCAATCGTGGCCGACACTCGCCAAATAATGAAGGTCATGATGGTTGTCCAAAAACGGCCGTTGTACCTGAAAAATATTATGCTTTGCGTGAACGGATAATGCAAGATCGTCATGTAATATACAGTAAGATAGAGGCATCCTTGGGTATTTCTTCCACCAACTAACATTTTATATTGCATGAACACCTGGCCAGAATAATGAGGTTTTCTCGTTAGATCCGGCACAATTTGACATGGAAGAAGCAAATGGTCGCCAGTTTCTTCGGCAAAACTAACCCTACGGCTTGAGCAACGTGGGACGGTTAATTCTGAGTGGTACAATACAATTTGTTTGTTTCTAAAAACGAACAAGATAACACGAATCGTTGTGCACCATGAAAATGCGAGGTCTAATACATCGATTCGAACTAGCGCCTTTTTGACCGGCCAAAACGTGGAATTGATGGTTCATCCGCGGTACAAACCCCAATAATTTCATATGATTTCCGTACATCAAGAAAAAAAGCATGATCAACGATTTTCTTCGCCAGAAAATGCTGTTCTAGCGTTCAAAAACCATGTTTTTGAGGTGTCTCGAAATGGAAATGTGCCTCCACATTTGGTTTGAGCGCATGAAAAAGTATATGAATCATGTTTAAGACTACTTTAGAAAATAATAAAACTATTTTTGATGGCAAATATTCGCGTTTTCATCGTTAGGCCAGAAAGATATCGTGCAACCCTCGTATTATGTGACAATCACCATTTCTACCAAAAAGTTCGTAAATATACGATGAAAATTGCGATGTGTTACAAACTTTGGATCCAAATCCAACGTAGAATCTAAACCAATTCCATTATCTCGACTTATTTCGAGACCAAATTCCATTTAACGCACAAAGGGGCCAAATTCAAAAAAAAGAACGGCGCTTAATTGAAAAATCAAACATATTTTTTTTCATAAACTGTCTTGACAGGTTTAAAGGGTACAAAATTCTACCTCAGTATCCAAAATAGCAATGTCGTATGTTGCTTACTTTTCTTGTTGCACTGTGTTAAAGTTGAGAATTTTTTCAAGTTTCTGTCGGCATGTGAAAAAACCTAAATTTGGTTGGTTTTGAACAGTGATAACGTAGTTTGATTATATAAAATTGCGATTTTTAGTATGGATATATCTAGTAAAAGTAGTTCTCAATATTTTAGAACAAAATTGTTGTAGCAAAAGTGTTATAGAAATCCGTTTAAAAAATCGTCAAAATGTGTCCAGATTTCTCATAATTATACCCTCAGCCTTTAGGCTAGAGAGGGTATATACACTTTGATACGATGAAAATGTGCCTCATCGAAATAATGGTTTTAGACGCCAAGTATGTTTGGACGAAATGTGTTTCAGACAATTTGGAGTCGATCTAGCCATGTCCGTCCGTCTGTCTGTCTGTCTGTATGTCTGTCCTGCTGGCTGGAGCGCACGATAACTCTCGAACGGATGAACCGATTCGGTTCAAATTTTGGCTTTCGTAATATTTTGCCCAAACTTAGTTTAAGTTCGAAGATGAGCTATTTGGGTCCACCCCTTCTGGTACCTCCCCCACAAAAGTTCGAAAATGTTCGGAAAGTTTGTGCGCACGATAACTCTTGAACGGAATGACCGATTTGGTCCATACTTTGTACACGTAAACTTTCTAGCAAAGTAATATGAGGTTCCAATATGGTCTCAATAGGTCCACTCCTTCGGGTACATCCCGCACAAAATTTCGGAAAAGTTCAGTTTAGGGCCATCTCTCGAATCGCTTTAATTTTTGTTTTAGCAACTTGTATTCACTGCCCTCCATACGACGATACAAGTTTCATCAGGGGCAAGTCCATACTTCCTGAGAAAATAGCATGAAAGTTGCAAAAAACCGCTATGACACCGTGTAAGGTGGTTGGAGCGCAAGATAACTCTCGAACGGATCTGGCGATTCGGTCCAAAATATGGGCTTAGTAATATTTTGTCCAAACATAATTTAAGTTTGAAGATACGCCATATCGGTCCACTCCTTCAGGTACCTCCCCCACAAAAGTTCAAAAATGTTCGGAAAAATTGTTCGTACGGTAACTCTTGAAGGGAGTGGCCGAATTGGTCTATACTTTACACATCCTTATATATCTACCAGATATAGATCAGGTTCAAATATGGACTATATTTATCCACTCCATCCGGTACCTCCCACATAAAATTTCGGATGAGGTGACTTTAAGACCTGCTATCGAATCACTTTGATTTTTTGAAACAACTTGCATTCGCTGCCTCAATTACGATGGTAAAAGTTTTTTTAGGGGCAAGTGCATACTTCCTGAGCAAACAGCCCGAAGAGTGTAAAACCCCCTATGGCACCATATGTTGTGGCTGGAGATCCACTTCCATAACGGTCAATGTCTATCCATTCCTTTTATATATCCTCCTAATCAACATTTTTGTTCAAACGTCCATAATTTTTAAAACCCCCTAAATACATACGTATTTTGGGAACATTTTTTTTAATATACACAGGCTGAGGGTATTTCTCTGTTGTTCAAACGTCCATAATTTTTAAAACCCCCTAAATACATACGTATTTTGGGAACATTTTTTTTAATATACACAGGCTGAGGGTATTTCTCTGTCGGCAAAGCCGACTGATACTTTTTTACTTGTTTTGAAATATATTGGAGTATAACAAAAAAGAGTGCCCAGAAGGTCGTGAGAAAATTTTTTGTATTTTTCTCTTGATTGTTGTCTTTGATATTGCGCAAACAAAACTTGCGTCTTACTTGCGCATTTTGAGTTATGTCAAAAATGGTGGAAATAGCATTGTGTAAATTTTTTGCATTTTGTGGTTTTTGTTTTAATTTTCCCTGTTATTGTTGTACAGTATGTGTTTTGGTTTAATGTCTATGTTCACCTTACATAAGACAATGTGTACACGTCCACCATTATGCTATAGGTACCATATATAATGATTTATATGAAATTATGGCGATGCACAAGGGTTGAAATCGCGAAAAATGGAGTTTTATTCAAAAAATTAAATTCTGTTTTTTGTATAACTGTCGCTACGTGGTAATATGATACAAACTTCTAAGTCTCTAAACAAAATGTCAAGATCATATATTGTTTACTTCTACAGTCACACTGTGATAAAGCTAAAGAATTATTAATAATTTGAAGAGCACCATAAATAATTAAATATTTTGGTGTATAAAGTGTAATATTTTTTACGCATCAAAAGTGAACATTTTAGAATGGAATCGTCAACATCAGGTAGATATCAAAATTTAAGAAAAATATATTTATGTCAAAATAAGTTTAGAAACATATTAAAAATTATTTTAGAATGTACCCATTTTTTCCTATTTTTGAATATTTAGAGTTAAAAAGTAGCAGAATATTTTATATGGAGGTTATTCCAAAACGAGAAAATATGGAGATGATGTTCGCAAAAAAATGTTTTCAATCCCTTCAAAATGCACAGATCACAATTTGAGCCAGTTTAGTTGCAATATATGCCTTAAATTTTCGAAAAAAAAAACCCTAAATTTGACTGTACCTCTATATGGGAGCTATACCAAAATATTGACCTATATTGAAAAATTTTCGCACGATGAAATTTTAGGCATTCAGAACTATACATCCTAATTCACAGATAAATATACGGTCGAGACCCTTGAAATACATAGAATCGGGAGATACTCTAGTATGGGTGCTACAATAAAATATTGACCTTACTTTATAATTTTTTGCTAAATATTAGCTTAACCAATAATAAATCATATTAGAAGTTTTTAATATAATTGTTCCACAACCATCCCAGATGGGACAAGGGGGACTTCTCTCATATCAATGAGTGCACCCCGATTCATATTAGCTCAATGATATGGGACCTACTGTTTATTGCCGAGTCCGAACGGCGTGTCCTAAGACACCACTTCCAGTTGAGTTTTACAAGGCTGAAATACTCAGGAAATGTCGCCAACATCACTGAGGGGCATTTTTTCATCGTTGAAAATTTGATGTTGCCTGGCCTGGGAATCGAACCGACGACCTTTAGTGTGTAAGGCGGGGGTGCATACCATTGCACCACGGTGGCACCCATTAGAAGTTTTTAGAAGTTAAAAGTTTTAGATTAATCAAATAAGAAGTGTAGGCAAAACCGTAAAAACACTTTATAGTTTTTATGGTACCCATTTATGAGGTCTTCGCATATACCTCCCTAATCCATTAATTTGCACCAAAACTGTGTTCCGTTATATTGATTGAAGTGTAAACATTCGAAAAATATTAACATTAGATCACCCAAATGCTTCCCTGAATTAATCTCGGTTTTTTTGGAACCCTGCCCCAATGTGAAACGTTCCAAATATCATCGAAATTGGATACATATGAAGCATTTTGTCGACTAAATAAATACATGAAACCGGTCGAAAGTATTTGAAACAATACTGACCAATGTCGTTCACCTCATGGGTAAAAAATATTTCCCGAACATTTTCATTCGAATTGGAAAATAAACGCGACCTATACGAACTGACGGACGGACGGTGATACGGTGATGTATAATAGTACACATATTCGTAAAAGCAGCTATAGGACTAGCTCGTTTCATTTTACACGTTGCATACAAATGCACAAAGGCATAATACCCCATATCAGGCAATGCAGTCCCTAAACTGAAGTTAAGGAACAAGTTTTAATCCTTTGTGGGTAATGTACTAAAAGGTTTGGATTGATATAGTCCAACATTGGAATAAATATTACGATGCACAGTGTTTGAAGCAAACAACGAACATATTTCGAGATTAATAGTACTCACCAATAATTCTAGTTACTGGCTGAAAGGTTTGGTTGGGCATATGTATAGCCCACCACTTAATGTATGCCATAATAAATTTTTGACAATTATGAAATTGACAAAAAAAACAAACACTTATTGATGTAGTGCTAACAGATTTCACAACATTTAATTTGCAATTATTAACTTTTTATATGTATGACAAAATAACATCAATAAAACGTCAAATACCCTTATTAATTAAATGGCATCCTTTAAATTGGACTGTGAATTGCCGAAACAACTGCTGTATTGTAATTAGAAAGCAAATTGAATTTTTTAAATACTTGTCACCAAGGAGAGAGACGACGATAACCGTCGAACAACTTTCAACAATAAGAAATTTATACAAATGCTGACAATCCGTTAGACAAAGGTATTTACAACGGATGAATAAGAAATGGAGGTGGCCTTAAAAATGTATGTTGGTCCGATCCGTTTTATATGTGTATTGCCGTTCTTAACTTTTTTGTTTTGATACAAAGATTTATTTAGGTCTATGAATCACAATTTTCTTGGTATTTTTTTGTTTTTTTTTTTTGCGATTGTAAAAGTTCATAAATTCCTCCCCCTTTATTCGCCAATGTTCTTTATTTAGTTAATTTATACACAATATGAGTATAGAATCCCCTTTTTCCCATTTCTATCCATTGTTTACGCTTTCCAAACAAAGTTTCGAATATTATTATTTTGAATTAATATTATTGTCCGCATATTTATGAATGAAATAACATTCTTTCATTTCTTCACCGATGTTGTGAGTTAAAGAAATTCTTAAAGAAAATTTCAAACTTTTTACAATGTGAATTGCCTAAAGCTGGAAAAGTTTGAATCAATTCAAAGAATAAATTTACATTTACAAAATAATTCTATAGTAAGGTTGCTATAATTTACAAAAGAGAGAATGAAATTGTAGTTAAATATTTGAAGAAATATGTAGCTGTCATTTCAACTTTTGACAGTAGGCGAAAATAAATTTGATGGAATGCCAAAAAAGCAAATAAGAAAATAGAAATTAAAACAATGAATGAAATATTCACAAAGAATGTAACAATGGTATTTGTAATTTGTATTATAAACAATAAAGTATACACATACCTACGTACATTAAGGTTATGACTTTTTGGCATTTTTTCTCAAAAATGATTTCTTGTTGCGGGAATGAATGAACTTTTGTCTATTAATGACTAAAATAACGTTTATTATATTTTAATATATAAAAGAGCTTAGTGAGTGAGTCAGTGACTGACATATCATCGGCCCAGACGAAACCGCTGAAGCTAGAAGTTTGAATTTTTGATTGAGGGTCACTCTTGGTGTGTAGGGATGAGACAAAGCTGGGTTTTTGAAAATTCGAACTAGAACGGTACGAAAAGTACTAAAAGGTACTAAATATGGTACCCTTTGTATTAGACAAACGGGAAGAGCCAGGATTCTGAAATTTGGAATGAGAGTCACTGATGGAGAGTTAGAAAGATGTACCAAAGAGTTTTTTGAAAATCAAACTATAAGTGCACTAAAAGTTACTAAATTTAGTACCAATTATATATGTATATTGAATGGATAGAGCTAGAATCTTGAAATTTGGTATGGAATCAAGGTTGGAAAGTGGTTTTGATGAAAGGCAAGGTTTTTAGAAATTCTTGCCTATGTGTACGAAGAGTACTAAATTTGGCACAATTCTGATAGAGCTGATAGATAGTAAGAAACGTGGTAAATGCTATTCAATTTGGTACAATTTGGATTTGTTTGAAGAGATAGAGCTGGAATCCTGAAGTTTGGAATTAAGATTACTGTTGGAGTGTAGGATTAAGATAGCCTTGGAAATGCGTACTTGTGGTCATAGAAAGCACTAAATTGTACTAAATTTGGTATAATTTGGATTTGGGTCAATGGACAGAGCTGGAATCCTGAAATACGGAATTAAGATTGCTGTTAGAAATTCGTACTTATTGCCGCGGAAACTACTAAATAATACTAAATGTGAATGCTGGAATCTTGAAATTTAGAATTAAGATTACTTTTGGAGTATAGGATTGAGGAAGTTTTGGAAATTCGTACTTATGGGTACGAAAAGTACTATATATACTCCTTTAGTATATATACTCCATAGTGCTGGAATCCAGAATTTGGGAATTAAGATTACTGTTAAAGTGAAGGATTGAGGTAGTTTGGGAAAATCGTGCTTATGGGTACGAAGATTACTAAATGTTATAAGTTTGGTACGATTTGGTATTGGACGAACGGATACAGCTGGAATCCTGAGATTCCCATTAAGATTAGTGTTATTATTTTGTATTAATGTCAATGTATTCGTGAGATATGTGATTTTATATGTCACGTACTGTAACTGGTTTAGGGGGACCCGATAGAGAAGGAAACGAGAATGGTTTTTGCAAAACATTTCAGTATATTTTAAGATTTTTTTTGACAAACAGTTCCACAGATGTCACGCCTTAAAAACCGAATTCTGTAAAAACTATGTGCAAAGAAATACTCATAACATCTTTAATATAGGTCCAAACATTTTTTTTATTTTTTGTTTTTTTTTTATCAGTTATCTAATAAAAATTAGAAGAAATCGCATAGTGGGCTTGGATGCAATTTTCACGATTTATATTTAAAATCAATTTTTATAAATGATTGTACTCTTCGATTTTCTTGATTTTTTATACCCTCCACCATAGTATGGAGTGTATATTAAGTTTGTTTTTCCGTTTGTAACGCATTGAAATACTCATTTGCGACCCTATAAAGTATATATTCTTGATCAGGGTAAAATTCTGAGTCGATCTGTGCACGTCCGCCCGTCCGTCCGTCTGTGGTAATCACTCTAGCATCCACAAAAATGGAGATAGAACGCGTAAATTTTGGGAAAATGCGTCTTTTGTTTGCAGGCAGGTCAAGTTCGATGATGGGCTATATCGGTCCAAGTTTTGGTATAGCCCCCATATAACGGTACCCCCCGATTTACGGTATTTTGCCGTTTTTAGCTACATTTTCAAATCGATTTAGCTATAATTTGACATTTAGGGTTGTTATGTGTCAATAAATTTATATAACAAAAGTTGTGGACATAGGTCCACGTTTTGGTATAGCCCCCATATAACGGTACCTCCGGATTTACGGTATTTTGACGTTTTTAGCTACATTTTCAGACCGATTTAGCTATAATTTGACATTTAGGGTTCTTAAGTGTCAATAGACTTATATAACAAAAGTTGTGGACATAGGCCCGATTTCAGGTATTTTGACGTTTTAAGTCACATTTCTAGACCGAGTTAGCTATAATATGATATTTAGGGATCTATGTGACCAAAAAACTTATATTCGAAAAAAATTATGAACATACGTACATGTTTTGGTATAACTGAATTAGCTGTAATTTGAACATTTGAATTTTGAAGTTCTTAGTGGTCACTACACCTCTCCACCAAAATTGTCTGAAATTTGGGAAAAATGCGTCTTTTGTTTGCAGGTAGGTCAAGTTCGATGATGGGCTATATCGATCCACGTTTTGGTACAGCCCACATATAACGGTACACCCCGATTTACGGTATTTTCACGTTTTTAGCTACATTTTCAGACTGATGTAGCTATAATTTGACATTTATGGTTCTTAAATGTCAATAAACCTATATAACAAAACTTGTGGACATAGGTCCACGTTTTGGTATAGCCCCCATATAACGGTGACCCCGATTTACGGTATTTTGACGTTTTTAGCTACATTTTCAGACCGATTTACCTATAGTTTGACATTTAGGGTTCTTAAATGTCAATAAACATATATAGCAAAATTTGTGGACATAGGTCCAAGTTTTGGTATAGCCCCCATATAACGGTACCCCCGATTTTAACGTTTTTAGCTACATTTTCACACCTATTTAGCTATAATTTGACATTTAGGGTTCTTAAATGTCAATAAACTTATATAACTAATGGACATAGGTCCATGTTTTGGAATAGCCCCCATCCCATTTAAGTCACATTCCTAGACCGAATTAGATATAATTTGATATTTAGGGTTCTTAGTGCCTAAAAAACTTATATTCGAAAAAATTATGAACATATGTCCATGTTTACAAGTTTTAACCGAATTATCTGTAATTTGAACATTTGACATTTGAAATTCTTAGTGGTCACCACACCTCTCCACCAAAAATTTTCAAGGAATGTCGATGTATTGATAAAGCCCCCATATAAAAGTACCTCCCGATTTTCTGTAATTTGATAATTTTAGCTACAATATTAAACCGAACTAGCAGTAATTTGACATTTGAAGTTCTTAGTGGTCACAACACCTCTCCATCAAAAATTGTCAACATAGGACCATGTTCGGATATAGCTCCCATATAACGGTACCTCCCAATTTTCAGTAATTTGGCAATTTTAGCTAACTGTAATTTGACATTTGAAGGCTGTAGTGGTCACCACACATCTGCATCAAAAATTATCAACATAGCCCCAATATTTTACTTAAAATTTTTAACCGAACGTAGGTCCATGTTTTGGTATAGCCCCAAAACAAACCTCCCGATTTTTCGTACCTTAGCTTTTTTTTGGACGAACTTTCCGTAATTTGAAATTTTTTCATTTAAGTTCATATTTTCGTATAGCCCACATACCTCCGAACTAGTTGTTAATGACATTTGAAGTTCCCACGTTATGTACCGATTTTCGGTATTTTGAGGATTCTAGCTACAATTTTTAACCGAATTAGGAGTTATTTGACATTAAAGGCTCCCATCAAAAACTGTCAAAAAAGGTCCATGTTTTATTATAACCCCTATATAACGGTACCTCCCAATTTCTAGCCCACCAAAAATTTTCAACATATGTACATAGTTAGATATAGGCACCATAAAAAAGGGCCTCCCGAATGAAGCATTTTATGTACATTATCTGACATTTTAACGTACCCATTTAAAGTTGGGGACAAGAATGAAAACTAATTATTCCATTTTAGTTCGGCCCGGCCGAACTTAACTCTTTTTTACTTGTTTTGTATTAAACTACAATTAATTACAAAAATATTAAGTCCTTTTTGGTAGTGGGATTCGAATAATTACTCTTTTTCTAAATTTCTAAAAATTTTGTCAATACAATTTTTCTTTATATCAGTGTGCAAGATTTGTAATTTTACCAAAAAATTAACAATTTTAAAAACAAATTTAGAAAAAGTAATTATTAGAATCACACTACCAAATAGCACATAAAATTGTTTTATTAATCGTAGTTTAATACAAATAATTTAAAAAATTGAAAATTACAATCAATTATTAAAATTGATTTAAATATTAAATCGCGAAAATTTCATCCAAGCCCACTGTGCGAAATGTTTTATTAGTTAGAGGTTAAAAAAAAAACTAAAAAAAATTATAGTACCTATATTAAAGAAGTTATGAGTATTTCTTTGCATATAGTTTTTACAGAATTCGACTTTTTAAGGCGCGATACCTCTGGAACCGTTAGTCAAAAAATCTGAAAATATACTGAAATGTTTTCCTGAGAAGCAGCATCAACTTAGCAAAAAAAAAAAATAATATCACAAACCACTTTTTGAAAGAATATGGGCATATTCTTGATCAGTATGATTTCTCCGTCTGATGGAATTAAGATACAGCTCGAAATACGCAAGATATGTCGTTTTTATAGCCCCCATAGAATGATACCGTCAGAGTTTCGGCATTTTCTAGATTTTATCCAACCAAATGGCTTAAATTTGATAATCATTCTTCGTTGCAGGTCGACGTTTTTTTCCGGATTGTCGATATTCTGACAGTCACATTCTCCAACAGTAAATTGTCTTCCTTAGGGGAAAGAAATATTCCTGCTTGAGAACTATAACTGTAGGTCTACATTTTGATTTTAAAGGTTTTAGCTACATTATCAATCCGAAATAGATGAAATTTGGTATTTTGTTTTCATTGTTGGTATTAAAAATTCGGTACAGGTCCACGTTTTGTTGGAACGCTTCCGTCCGAGTTTTTGTATTAGCCAAATTATCCAACCAGAATGGCTGGCTGGCATGATAACTCTCGAACGGATCATCCGATTCGAACAAAATTTTGCACTTCATAATATTTTGTCCAAACTTAGTTCAAGTTCGAAGATGTGCCATATTGTTCCACTCCTTCCATATGGGGCCATGTCGGTACCTCCCTCACAGAAGTTTAAAATTTTTTCTATAAAGTGGTGTGAACCATAACTCTTGAAGGGTGCAATCGATCCAAACTTTGCACATCGTATTATTCCTTCCAGATATAGATCGGGTTTATATATGGACTATACAGGTCTACTTTTTTAGGTAACTCCCACACCAAATACAGAAAAAGTGTAGTCTAAAAGCTCCTCTCGGATCGTTTTGAATTTTTTTTTCGGAAGGTAGTCCTTGCTTCCCCTTTTACGATGGTAATTTTTTTTCAATTCCATACTTCCTGAAATAAATGCTTAACAGCTCCCAAAACCCTGCCGGCACAACTAACTCTCA
This sequence comes from Musca autumnalis, assembly GCF_047663935.1. Lineage (NCBI taxonomy): Eukaryota > Metazoa > Arthropoda > Insecta > Diptera > Muscidae > Musca > Musca autumnalis. Next base: position 7,265,631 of record NW_027411644.1, on the reverse strand, counting down.
AACTTTTTCAATTTCTTTTCCAAACTTTGTTGAAAGTAATTTAATATCTCGAGTTCTCTATGAGTAAGAACATTACACCCCACTTAGTCTTAGGGCATGTCCTTTGAATAAAAAAAGTTTCCCCCATCCCATTCTTTACGTATTGCCAATCAAGCGTTATATAACTGCTAATTGCCACTTTAAGCCACGGAGCAGAGGTCATAAAAAATATGCAAACTTTAAATATCATCCTGATACCAATGATGCTCATTAGCATTCTTTCAAGTAATCCCCATTAACTTCTATGTTAACGGAGGTTGGAAATATATCTCACCTTGATATCCATTTGCAACACCAAAGGCCACCACTGCAAGTTATGTACATTAGTTAACATTTATTGGCTTAATTGCATTCTGATATCCTTGCTACGGTAACTAGTTGTTCGCTTTACACCACTTTAGACCACATGAACGAATGTACATCCTTTATTCTTTAGTTGGCCAACAAGCAAAGGAGCCAGCATGCAACCAACCTTGCATGCACATTGGCTAAGGATAATGAAGGAGAAGAAGAGAAAAAAGAACAGCCATAACAAAAACAAATGACCATCAGCCAGAATATCATAACATCATTTTGACTGATTAACGAGCTGTTTTATGTGTTCGGACAGCACAAATGAGCAATACGCCAAAACGGACGGACAAACGAATTGCAGACACTGATAGATGTGTGTATGTAGATACATTAATGTGTGTACGGGTAAATGTGAATGACTGTCAAGGTTCATGACATTAGTTGGTTTTTCTTTTGTTTTCTCATAAACAACAGCAACAATAACGGAAAGAGTAATTTTCCACCACAAAAAATGTCTTTATTTAAATACGACTGTAATAAATAACAACACGTGTATGTGTGTTCTCTTTCTTTTCTCATGTTCCATTTCAGGTTATTACCCCCACTCGTTCGTTAGTATTGTGTGCGGAATCCAGACGCGAAATGGAGGATTGGTTAGGCTCACTGAAATCGGCCTCCATACCGCCTCGCTCACGTGGAGACAGTTTTTTCATTGAACAGCACGACATCTTTGCCAATCACCATCACTGGTATGCCACGTCACACGCACGCCCCACTTACTGCAATGTTTGCCGTGATGCTTTGTCGGGAGTCACGTCGCATGGCCTGTCGTGTGAGGTATGCAAATGTAAGGTACACAAGCGGTGTGCCGCCAAAGCCATAGCCAACTGTAAATGGACCACCTTGGCCACGGTGGGAAAGGATATCATTGAAGACCAAAATGGCAGCATTGTTATGCCACATCAGTGGATGGAGGGGAATTTGCCGGTATCGGCCACCTGTGCCGTTTGCAAGAAAACCTGTGGTTCGGTATTGCGGCTGCAGGATTGGCGTTGTTTGTGGTGCAGAACAACAGTACACGTGGCATGTCGCCCTCATGTTGCCATTGCTTGTCCTTTGGGACCGGCCAAATTGTCTGTAGTGCCACCGACATGTGTACATTCGATTGGCAATGATGATTCATGGGATGTTGCCAGTCCCAAGGGTAACTTCTCTCCATTGCTGGTGTTTGTGAACTCCAAGTCAGGGGACAATCAAGGTGTCAAGTTCTTGCGAAGATTTAAGCAGCTATTAAATCCAGCTCAAGTATTCGATTTAATATCAACTGGACCTGGCCTGGGCCTAAGACTGTTTCGACATTTTGAAATGTTTCGCATATTGGTGTGTTCCGGAGATGGTTCCGTTGGATGGGTACTAAGTGAAATAGACCGTTTCAATATGCATGTAAGTGTGTGTTTGTCATAGCAATTTGTACGGTGTGTGACTAATTTAAATTTTTCCACTCCTCCTCCTCCCAATAGAAACAATGTCAAGTTGCCGTCTTGCCTCTTGGTACGGGCAATGATTTGGCCCGTGTTTTAGGTTGGGGCTCGTCATGTGATGATGATGCCCATTTGCCTCAGATATTGGAACGTTATGAAACTGCCAGCACCAAAATGCTAGATCGTTGGAGTATTATGGTCTTTGAGAAGGCCATTGCTGTGCAGCCGAAAATGCCTAAAATGTCTTTGTCCTCGGAGCAGGAAGCCCTGCTCACGGGCATGATCACATCGGCCAATGAAAATCTCCGATCGATTGTTGAAACCGATGATTTGCCCACACTGATGTCGGCCACGAAGACACTCTGTGAAACTATTGATGATCTCTTGGAACGTATGTGTGATAATCACAAAGAAGACGACCAGCTTACTGTCAAATGTGACATATTAAGACAAAAGGTCAACATGCTGCTGGATGCCTTAAAGGAGGAAGAAAATGGCTCACACAACGGAGATGAATTGCTGTCGGCTATTAATACAATTATAGCCAAATCGGCACCCAATTCACCCATACTATCGACATCTTCATCTAATTTATTGTAAGTGATGATAGTGGTGGATGGAATTTTCGATTAGATCTGCATTAGCTGAAATTTATTCAAGTTATCATTAATAAGGATCTGATCGGAAATCCATTTGTCCTCCTATTTGTTATCTAAACTTCGTTTTGCATTTTGCTCCCTTTCAGAAATCCTAACATATCAATTGAAAAAAATGAAAAGGATCAATTAAACTTAAAGGAAAGACGCAACAGTCGCTCCCTGCGAGGCAGTGAACGCGAGGCCCTACAAAGCCGTGCCAATAGCGTTAAACGGGCCATGTACAATGTCGTCGAACACTCAGAGCCGGGACGACCAAAACGTTATCAGCGCCGCTTGTCGGTAACACCATTCGAAGCTCTGAAAATACCAACAACCACCTCCAGTGATTCAACACCCTGTACTTCACCCCTACCCATTATACCACCCATCAATGTAATATCACCCACCATGGAATCGTCTCGTCTCACTTGCATATCACCATTACCGGATACGAGGCGTGAATCCATGGATGAACATTTTTTCAATACGATAAGTTTACCAGTGCCACGGCAATTTGCCGATAGCCGCCGTAGTTCTGGTGTACCCGAAGTGATAGAGGAACAGGAAGAGAGTACCAACGGTGAGATAACGTATCGTAGGACACGTCTTTCTTTGAGTGGAGGTGCCAATATTGATGATGCTGGTAATCGTCTATCGCCTGGCAGCGAAGGGGCTTCCACTCCCGGGGAGAGAAACTTCCTAACGGTACCGATTTTAACCAGTGATCACATGGTTGATCCACTCTCCGAATTTCGACCAATCGAGGTATTTGAACGTAACTATTATATGAGCAAACAACTACACAAGGACACGGAATCGGAGCAGAATGCTAATAAGGTTACAGGCGAAGCATTGGTGCACACATGCGATCTGCAGGTACCCAGCGTTGTAGTAACCCAAAAAGATGCCTGTAATGTCTATATGGGCGAAAACATAACAATAATTGATACAGATGGGAATACCGTATGTTTCCCAGACATTCCCGAAGATAGTTTGTTTGATTTTCTATTCTTTTTCTTTCCTTTCTTTTTTCTGTAATATTCCCCTATGGCATTAGGAACAATCATCGGAAGAGGAATTCCAAGGAGAGCCTAGTGATGTTCTTTCGGCCATCAGCAATGAGGAATGCAGTGTGGCTTCCGAGATATTCGATGGAAAAGAATCAACCGTTCCGGGTTATCAGTTGGGAGATATTTTACAGGTAGGTAGAGATTTTCACAATCCATGCATATGACATGCATTGCTTTGATCTTTTTGCAGAATCTCGACTCGAATGAGTTTACCCACATTGACTCACCCGAGACGAGTGATGAAACAGAAAATATACCCGGCGAAAGTCTTATGGATGATATAAGTTCAGTATTGGGTCATGACATAACCTATGCTTTGCAGGATAATACCATCACCGATGACACGACACTAATGTGCTCGGAGAGATCTATGATACCACCACCTAAGCCGGCTAGGGCCAAACAAGTTGCAATCAACGTAAACAATGCAACTAACGCACCACCGCGCATGCCTTGCCTGGCCCGCATGGACAGCGATGACAATCCCCAACAATTTGGTTTTGAAAATATTGTTTTTGAAATTGACAATCGTTGTGACGATCAAAAGATTCGAGAACCGCCACGCTATTGCTCTCTGGCACAATTTGTGGAAGGCAGTGACATAGCAAGGCAAAGTTTCAAGGTAAGTACAAATGAAGAGCAGTCTATTTTGAAAATGCAATGAGTCATTCTATGACAAATTTGACAAAAAGCAATATTGAGGGGGGCATAATGAGATACAGAAAATAATGATGACCAGAACAAGACGTCATGGACAATGTTTTGTCTTCACCGGCTACTAAACCCAAGATAGCATTTAATGTACGAGGGACACTAAAAACTTTCTGAGAGCTCGCATTGTTAGATGCAGAACGATTTGTCTTCTCTTGTTCATTTTTCGAATTTTTCAGAAGACTTCAGGCAAACAAATTGTAGTGTAACACTCAGAATTAACCGTCCTACATTTCTCAAGCCGTATAGTCACCACACGGTCGGTTTTCCATGAACTACTTTCATTGGATTTGGCTCGCTTTCGAAGACCTAAACGGTCGATTCCTGTTTCGTTTCGGGCTCCTAAGCATAGATCCAAGATTCGTTTGTGACGATCTTATAAATGTCGTTTGAAGCATCGCTATTGTTTTTATTCACAATTACTTTGAACCAATCCACTAGAGCCATTTTTTAAACGATTGACCAATTTTGCCGGATCTAGCGAGAAAAATCCATTTTTGAGGTTCATGCAATATCAAATGTTAGTTGGTGGAAGAAATGCCCAAGAGTGTCTCTATCTCGCGGTGTACAGTGCTGCTCAAAACATTTGCAACTCAGATGCCTATATCATATTTTAATTATTTTTAGGGACATTTTATGTTTGGAAATATATTTATTTTTGTATATTGATTCATTATTGACCCTACTCACAAGATTTAAAAATTAATTAATCAGTTTTTAACACTTATGTTACAAAAATGTGTGAAATATCGGATGATCACGTGTTTTAGCGATTTTTGAGTTTTTTGTACTGATTGGCATACGATTGTATTTAATCAGCGGAAGGGGGCAAAAAGCCTTTATGCGAAATACATTTTATCCCGTCTATGTTTAATTTTGACAGACAATAATGTCGAAAACAAGACATGTCTAATTTTGTAAGAAAGTTGTGGCCCGAAATTAGTATCAAAGATTTGCAAAAATGTTTATTTCTGAAAATTCTGGATCCAACGCAGTCCAAAAATAAACATATGAATGAAAACACATGAATGAACAACAATATCTACTGCTGTGGATAATCATATAATTATGTAAATTATTAAGCAGATCTCTCAGAGGTCATCAACAGACGTTATTTAAAGAATTTACATCGATAAATCTACACAAAACCCTCCAACACATACCCTAGATACCGATCTACCAATATAGGCACATTTTCGGAAAATAATAATTTCCAGGAAAAAATCATTTTTTCATATAAAATTTGCAAAACTGTTTGGTATTGTTTTCGAAGTTGCAAAATCAAGTTTTTTTCGTTGACTTAATTCAATATTTGAGTTATATTACTTGAAAAAATGTACTTGATCACCAGGTCAACTGATAATCGAATGTGTCCTCTAATACAAAAAAGTTTACCCAAAACGTAGAAGGTGGTATTTTTATGGAAAGAGATGGTACTGAAAGCATGAGTTCGAAATATTAATTAGATTAAACAAGTAAGAAAAGCGTTAAGTTCGGCCGGGCCGAACTTTGTATACCCTCCACCACGAACTGTATTGAAGTGAATAGGAACAATTAGTTTTATTTCGTTTATGAAAGTACTAAACTCTTCCTTTTATTGCAGTAGTACATATATCTCAACTGATAATACTCCCTTCAAAACAGTTAATATGGGGCGACATTTTTGTTCTTTCCAAAGCATGGACCAATATTTACAATTTTCCGAATTAAGCGAAATACATAAAATTGGGCAAAACCGACTATACCTAAACCTGGATATTCTGAATTTGGATAGTTAACAACAGCGGAAGCGCCGTTCAATGGAGCCTGTATAAAGCGTTAACCTATACCGATAAATTTCTGGAGGAACGTTTTGTAACTCCAGCGAAGACTAAATACCAAATTTCAGCTATTCCCATTGAATATTGTGGCTAAAACTTTCAAAATACCGAAAATTGGGAGGGATCTTTCTATGGGGGTATATTAAAACATGGAACAATACCGGAAATTTTCAGGTGGGAAGTTTATACCACCAACGGAGTAAGTACATTTTTATGGGGTTATTTGTAGAAAAGGGCTTATACTGATAATTCTCTTCTGCAATATTTTATACACCCATGGCAATTTAAATACTAAATTTCAGTCATATCGGTGGTATATTGAGGCTACAACTTTCAAAATACCGAAAATCGGAAGGAACGGTCCTATGGGGGTATTTGAGGACGTCGACCTATACAAGCACATTTCGGGTTCATACCCCTATCAAAAACTTAATACCAAATATCAGCAATTTTGGTGGAGAACGAGCTTTATGTAGAAAATCGGGAGGTACCGTTCTATGGGGGCTATATGAAGACATGGACCTATACCGACAAACTTCAGGTGGAAAGTTTTATACCCTCAACGAAGACTAAGTACCATCTTGCAGCCACTTCCGTGCTATAATGATGCTAAACCCTTCAATATGCCGAAAATCGGGAGATATCGTCCTATGGGTCCATATAAAAACTTTGACATTTTATGGTAGAAATATTTCTCAGCCTGTGGAAACACAAAATACAAACTTACAACCGATTCTGTGGTCAAATGGGACTAATACATTCAAAATACCTTAAAATGACGCGTACTATATATGGGGCGTTATATGGGGGCTCTACCAAAACGTGGACCTATATAAACAAACTTTGGTAGAAATGTTTGCTAGCTTTGGAGACACAAAATACCAAATTACCACTGATTCTTTGGTCAAATGGGACCAATACATTCAAAATACCTTAAAATGACGCGTACTATATATGGGGCCTTATATGGGGGCTATACCAAAACGTGGACCTACATAGCCCGCTTTCAATATCAAAAGTCCTACATATATATAAAAGATTTTACCAAAATTCCATCCACCTACTTCAATCCGTTCGGAAGCTAGAGTGATTTCCACAGATAGACAGACGGCTATATCGATGTAGAATTGCACGCTGATCAAGAATATATATTGTTTGTGGGGTCTACAATGATTATTTCGAGTAGTTACAAACGGAATGACAAACTTAATATACCCCCCATCCTATGGTTGAGGGTATAAAAACTAACCGGCCATATAACATGTCGTAATCGCACCATGTGAACACTGCAGATGTCGCATAAGAGGGTATAAAAACTTAAAACAGGTAATATTTTGCAAATATTGTTTATGTTCTTATCGGACCAGATCAGCTTAAGTGATCTAAATCCATATAGGAGGGTCCGGGCCCCTAAAATGGACTCTACACCTTAAAATATCGAATAAATCCTTAGGAGTAGTAGAGTTCGTCCTGTCAGATCCAGTTCGGATTTTATGGCCTCATCTAAACCGGGCTAAATCTACACTTTTTTCCACTTATCAGACCTTTATCTCAGAAACGAATAGGAATTTGGCCTTGCTGTCTTTAGCAATATTGTAGCCCTATACTAGTAGAACTTATCTTTTGGAAAAAAAAACACATAAGAAAAACTCCATCTAGGGCATCAAAATCTATAAAATATAGAAAATTTTTCATAATTGCTGAAATTCTGGTCAGAATCGGCTAAACTATTGGGAGTTGAACCAAGTAACGTTTTGCAAAAATCTTCCAAATAAAGTTCTCAACAACTCTTTAGAACATTCTGAAACTCTAAAATGATTACTTCATGTTGTTTCAGCGGTATTTTGCATCATATCTTTTACTACGCGTATTTCAAACACAGTTCACACCAACAGTTTATTCTCGCATTTTGGATTTCAACACATTATTGACATTTTTATTAAATCGTCGTTGAAAATTGTACTGAAAACTACGGGATAGAGACATTTTACAACAATGACATGTTCTGAAGAGTTGTGTATTACATTCCAGGGTCTGGATTCTTGTTCTATGAAAATTTGAAATGAAAAATATTTCCTTTATAATTTTTTTCATTTGACAGTTTTCTCCTTTATAAAAGTTTTCATTTCACATTTTCATAGAAACAGAATTGAGCCCCAGGGAATATTTTTCCAAAAGAAAATATTCAAAAAATAAATGTATAAAAATTGTGGCATTTTTGCATATATGTACATATGTACATAATTTGAAATTTGAGGCAATAAATGTAGTTTTTCTCCAAATATTTTATTCTTGTCCTTATCTACAAATTTGCTTCAGAGGTCAGAAGAAGATTCGCATTGGTTTCAGAGATATAGCCAAGAATTTCTTTAAAAACTCAATATTTATCTATGTTTAGATGGGGCCAAAAAATCCGAGCTGGATCTGACACAACAAAACTAGGGTTTCTTGTCGTTTGGGTCTGTACTTTCAAACAATCCTCATTTCGGAATGGTTGCACAAGATCACCTTAAAAATGTTGCACAGTGTTATCAAAACAAAAATGATTTCCTCAGATTTTGAATCAAATTTTCTCAGTTGCAAATGTTTTGAGCAGTACCAAAAGTGAGTCCATGCTTTGTTTTTTATATATTTTTTGTTAAATAAGTTCAATTATTGCAAATTATTTTCTACATCTTTAAAAAGGGGTCAAAAAACAATCAACCTACAAAAATATCTGCATTTCAAATCCATAAATTACCACAGAACTACATAAAAAGTGAAGTAGTCATTCGAGTTCCACATGTAATTGAACAGCTCTGTATAACATGACGATCTTGCATTATCCGTTTCAGCACGGCTTTATTTTTTCTGGCACAACGTCCGATTTTAGGCGACCCTCACGACCTTCGTGTTTTGGCGAGTGCTGGCCATGGTTGCATTCATTGAAGCAGTTTTTCATAGTGCTATAGGATGGTTCTTTATCGACATACAAAGATTTAATTTGATCGATGTAATAATAATTTGATAATTTGCTTTGATGGCGTGATTATCCACGTCGAAAGTTGTGAAAAATTATCGGACGAAAATGTTCACAAGTACATTCCATGTTTTTTTTGCAAAGTGATTTTTCAAGTCACTGTAAACAACCGAACACATGGTCGTATATCAAACTGTCTAGAGTAGGCTTAGGTAAAAAACTTTCAGACTTTCCCAAATATAATGTCAAATGAAATTTTGTCAAAATAGAAGGGGTTAGAATGAATGACGCCACAATGTAGAAGCATAAAAAGTGTAAATTAAGGCTAAGCGATGAATTCATGATTTCAGTAAACTCCACACCGTGGTTGTTGTTGCAAAACTGATATAAATAAAATAAATAAAAATTGCGTTAGAATTCAAATTCTGAAATTAACATAAATACATGTAAATTAATTTAAATTTACTTGTTATATTCGTGACAATATTTAAAGTTTATTGTTAAACGTAGTATAACTGGCCGACCTGTAGATCTAGAGATTTAGCAATTTTTTTGGTCGCTACTTGACTAAAACTTTCAACTACATGATGGATAATAAAATGCTATTGAGGACCATTTGCGTTAATGCATTATATAATATTAGGCTACATCCATGTCCGTATCCCTTCCAAACTCAATAAAACACGTTAGCGACAAAATCACCTTGCCCAAATTGCCCTAGAATGGCTCATATGAGATGTTCTGCTATTGTGTTTAAGTTAATTTATAACTATTTCGTTTTTTTATTTGTTTAATTTGATGGTTTTTTCCTCTACCTCGTTTTGCAATCGAAAATAAAGCGACCAAAAAAACGATCTTCTCTTAAACAAACCAATAAACCCAACACTTCGAAACTTGTATCCCAACAGCAGCTATCTTTAGATGAGACCAATACCCTAACAACGACAATGGCTAGCAGCAGTGCCAATACCCTGACTACGACGAGCGGCCATCAACAGTCCGAAGATGATCTGTCAACAGCCACAGCCATAAGGATTGAAGTGAGCGACACAACCACCGTCACCAGTACCTCCTGTCTGAAGACATCACCAAAGAAATCCATACCAGGACAAGATGTAAAGCGCATTACTTTTGATGACTCCTGTAAAAAAGAATCATTTGATGATGTTACTCCTCATCATCCACAGATAAGTGTTGTTGTCCGGCCACCTACCCCCATGAGAGGAGATGCCATACGGCCCCTGAATCCCGATGCTTGTAGCGGTTTGCTGGCCCTACGTCTGCCTTCTGAAATACGAAGACATTCAAGCCACGCTACATCATTGACGGTGCGTGAATTTGACAAGGACAAGGATCGGCGTCATTCTGGCTTCAATCCCAATTATTTGAGCTTGGATCCGGAACACAATCGCTTTTTGAATTCCTCACCAGCCGCCAGTCGTAGAATAAGCTGTGGCAGTCTTTTCAAGGTAAGTTTTAACTTTATTTTGCTTTAGTTTTTGTTCTGGTCGTCGTTGTCGTCGCTCTCCCACCATCATCTACATGAAAACACTGGAACAAGTGCACGACTTTGGGCTGGGTCGACATAGTCCATAGTGAAAGAGAGAGAGAGTTAGGGTTGAACTCTCCAACACTAGTGTCCACCCACACCCAAATGGACGACTAACTAATTCAGTAAAACTATGGTGAGCCAACACAACACCATACACACACCAACTAAGTAAACTAAGAGAGCGAGAGAGATGGTCTCTTCCTCTGCCCCTTTTGTGGGGGCGGCCACTCACTGTATGTACGCCAAAGTTTAAACCAACAAATATTTTGAAAATCGCTTTTGACATGCTTTGATTTGATTTAGCAACATAAAATATTAACACAATTGGTATGTATTTCAAAATTGTTTGCTTTTTACCAATACACAGACATTATATAATGTGGTTAATTTGTAAATATCAATCAAAACAATACTCAATACTCTTTTATCGAATATAATAATGCCAGGGTTTGCCATGGAGAGGGGAGTAAGCAAATGCCAATGACCACCCACCCAGATGTGGGAGTTGGTATTTACTTGTTCTAACTTCTTGGGAAAACCCGTATTTTCCTTTCCTACACACGCTCGCGCGCACTCTCACTATCTACTATACACACAACGACACGCAAATGCACACTCTCACTTAACATGGTATCTGTCTGGCGTGGTGGCTCTTGACTGACTGTCGTCTGTTTGTAGAAGAAAAGAACGAAGGGTATTTTGTCGGAACGTGTTTATGGCTTGCTGGGCTTAAGACTTTTTGTTGTAGCCGAACCAGATATACGACTGGCCACTTTGGCCCTAATCAGACCGTTAATACAATTGGTAAGAAAATGCAATTCTGCAACAGCGATAAGAACCAGATCCAAGCTGTCCCCTTCCAGCTCAATGATTAGCCGACAGATGCATCCTTTGATCCACTCCATCCACTGCCACCATTCACAACCACCAACAACAAACCTTCTCATTATCATAACCATCACCATCTCCACTCATTACCCAGGTTTGAACTATCAACGAAGCAATAACGTATTATCCTGGCTTTTGTAGCAAAATTATCTATCTGCAACTCTGCTCTATAGCTGCTATCGTTTGTGATTTCCTCCTAAACTTGTGTTCTGTACTCAAAATTCAAACTCTATAATCTACTACTGATCTGTATATAAACATTTTATACTCGTATCCTGCCAAATCTCAAGTAGTTAGTCTCAGTTCCTTGTCTAGAGTCTAGAAGTGTGTGTGTTTGTGCGGCTAGTAAGTCAAGCTAATGTCGTTATTGTTGTTGTGTGGTTCTTTTAGCCCAATGAAGCCCTGCCCAATCTGCAGAATCTCAAGGGATCCAAAACAAGTCTGTTTACTGGTTCGAGTATTTTTGGATTTGATCATTTTGGTGCAACTCCCGAGAAGGAGGAAAAGGATAAAAAAGAAAAGGATAAAACACCAACGGAGGAGAATCGCAAACTGCCCATTATAAATCCAATTGTCAAGTTACCCAATTGGCCAAGTAAGTTGTGCCCGTTTTGTGTACATGAACTAAAGATTTTGAGATTTCTTTTAATTTCCCACAGATCTCACTGGTGGCGGTTCTGGATTTATATCCAAATGTCTTTTGGCCAATGCCGATACCCTTTGTGCTGCAGTCAGTCCTCTTATGGATCCCGATGAAACTCTCTTGGCCGGCTACCACGAGAAGTGTGTTATGAACAATTACTTTGGCATTGGCATTGATGCTAAAATCTCATTGGACTTCCACAATAAGAGAGAAGAACATCCGGAAAAATGCCGTTCGAGGGCCAAGAATTATATGTGGTATGGAGTGTTGGGTTCCAAGCAACTATTGCAGAAAACTTGCAAGAATTTGGAGCAACGTGTCCAATTGGAATGTGATGGCCAGAGGATACCATTGCCCTCGTTACAGGGTATTGTCATTTTGAATATACCAAGGTGAGTATAATTTGGAGAGGATGCGCAGTGTTTCGAATAAGGAATGAGTCAATTTGACTTTAAATTTGCCACATAAATTATGTAGAAGCAATATTAGTGTAGTATGTGGACCATTTGCTACTTGTCTTCGGGAGAGATATATGTACCGATGTTCGGTATTTTTTAGGTTTTAACCACATTATCCAACCCTAATATTTGAAATTTGGTATTTAATTTTCGTTGTGGGTAAAAAAGGATTTCTGTCGAAAATTGTAGGTATAAGCTCACGTTTTGATATGACTCCCAGTGACTCACGATTTTCGTCATTTCTAAAGTTTGTTTGTTTTCAATATAATTCATGGTGAAGTTTACAAAAGGTTCGGCAATAACTTAACGCTGTTTGCAAAGTACTGATAACTGGTGGCACAAAAAGAGTGCATGTGCGACTATAAACCTAAGATTGTCAGTTCGAAGCTCACTGCCAGCAGACAAACGAAAAATACGATTATGTATGGCGCTAAATAATCATTCTCAAGCATAATTCAGACCCTGTGGTTATTATTTAATGCAATAGACAACAATGACAACTCATTATCCTTTATCGTCCTTTATTTTAAGAGCCGCTATAAAAGTACCACAAGATGACGTTTTTCAGCTTCAAAATGTTCTGCAAAAATGTCGCTCAGAAAATTTTAGGTACGACTTCATTGACAACTAATCGATTTTGTCATCTCATAAATAAGCTAAACAACAGTTAACAATGATATAACGCTAATTTCAGATGCCTTACAGGGCCTCTAGCAAAAACTTCATCACGCCACAAAGCGGAAGTTCGACTTACGGACTGGAGACTTTCACCTCCATTTTGTGCCTCAGTGTAATAACTACTTATTTATAACCTACTTTTTCAGTAAGTGATTGGTAGAGAAGGTGACGTAGGGGATGGAAGATACAAAGGAACGGTCCTGACCGCTTTTAACATGACAAAGCCCAGGAATTATCTTGGTCCCTCTTTCATCTCAAGTGGACACTGACCTCCCCGTGGTGTCACCTGGAGAACTGCCTTTAACACCCGTTAAAGGTAGTGAGCTAACATGTGCCGCGCGTTCACCCATAAGAACGTTAAAAACTTGGGTTTGGGCGTCGGGTTAGTAACCCTCCCCTAGAAAAACCTGCCTACTATGAAAAAAACGAAAGAAAAAAAAACTAACCCCTCTAAAGTTAACGAACCCCGCAAACGTTTTAAGGACCATGATCTGCGAATCTGCACCTGGAATGTTCTCACTCTTTATAGAGAAGGTGCAGACGTACTTGAAAAGTACAAGGCCGATATTACTACCATACAGGACATACGATGGATTGGGAAAGGCGTCACAACAACACCTAAAGGTGACGCACTGTATTATAGCTGCCATGACGTAAAGCATGAGTTTGGTTGCGGATTCGTAGTTAGTCGGAGACTAAAACATCTGGTATCCAACTTCACCCCAGTGAATGAAAGACTTGCTGCAATTCGAATAAAAGATAAAGTCTTCAACATCAGCTTTATTTGCGCTCATGCGCCCACTGAAGAAAAGGACCAACAGATCAAAGATATATTTTACGAGCGCTTAGAAGAAACATATGACCATTGCCCTGCCCGTGACATTAAAATCATTCTAGGCGATTTTAATGCCAAAATTGGAAATAGGAATATCTTTGGCCCAACAGTCGGGAAATTCAGTCTCCACAGTGAAACATCTGATAATGGTATGAGGCTGATAGACTTTGCAGCTGCAAAAAAAAACATGGTAGTTAGCAGTACCACATTTAATCATCTTGATATTCATAAGGGCACCTGGCTGTCTCCAGATCAAAGGACAAGTAATCAAACTGATCATGTTGTGATAGATGGAAGACATTCATCGAGCGTGTTGGATGTACGATCGTTCCGAGGCGCAAACATTGATTCGGACCACTACCTTGTTGCAGCAAAGGTACGCACCCGGTTAAACGTAGTAAACAAAGGACGAACAGACACAACACGAAAGTTAGACATCGGTAAGCTGCAATCATAACAGATAGCCACAGCATATTCCACTCAACTATCCCAATTGCTTAATCAAGGCACTCCTCATCCCGATAACATATCAGCGCAATGGCAAAGCACTGCCCACTCCTTACAAACAGCCGCAAAATCCATACTTGGGTACCAGAGACCTCCACCAAGGAATCCATGGTATGATCAGGAGTGTCATGCTGCTACTGAAGAGAAAAATTCGGCATATAGGGCTACTTTACAATCCGTAGCAACGCGTAGCGCACGAGAGAGATACAGGGGGAAAAGGAGAGTGGAGAAACGTCTTTTCCGCAGGAAAAAGAGAGAGATGGAAAAGCGGGAGTGTGAAAAAATCGAGATGTACAGGAGCCAGAATGAAGTCCGAAAATTCTACCAAAGAGTGAAACATCAAACAGATGGCTTTGGTACAGGCACATTCTCCTGTAGAGACCAGCAAGGTAATTTGGTAACTGATACAGATAGTGAAGGTGTATTCATCAGCTAGTTAGCACCATCTGGTTGGAAGAACGAGTACCCGACGATTGGAACCTGACAAGAAGGGAGATAGGACTGTATGCTCTAACTATAGGGGCATAAGTCTTCTCCCTATTGCCTACAAGATAGTATCAGGGATAATATGCGAACGAATTAAGCCTATAGTCAATGAAATAATTGGGCCATACGGCTTTAGACCTGGCAAATCCACCATTGACCAGATATTTACCCTGCGGCAAATTCTGGAGAAGACCCAAGAGATGCAGATCGACACTTACCACCTTTTTGTTGATTACAAAGCAGCCTTCGACAGCCCCCTAGGTTCAATGTTATTCCAAGCCATGTCTGAATTTGCTATCCCCGCAAAGCTCATCCGGCTTTGTAAAATGACTTTAACTGACACGAGGTCCTCAGTTAAAATAGGAAAGAACCTCTCCGAAGAGTTTGGTACCAAAAGAGGTCTCAGACAAGGATACAGCCTTTCGTGTGATCTCTTCAACATCCTGCTGGAAAAGGCTATACGAGAGGCAAACGTCAAAAGATGTGGCACAATCTACACCAATAGTCACATGTGACTTGCTTATGCTGATTATATAGACATCATGGGCCGATCAGTAAAAGAAGTAACTGATACCTTTATGAAGGTCGAAGGAGAATCTGCTAAAGTGGGTCTGGCGGTAAACGGTGAGAAGACCAAGTTGATGGTGTCGACGCGCAAAGCGTCCATTGAGCTCGGACCAACTGTGGACGTTGGTTACTATAATATTGAGGTAGTAAAAGACTTCGTCTACCTCGGCACCTCCGTAAACACAACAAACGACATCAGTTGTGAAATAAAAAGAAGAATTGTATTGGCCAACAGATGCTACTTTGGTTTAAGTAAGCAGTTTAAAAACAAAGCCACATCTCGTCAAACAAAAATAACGCTCTACAAAACACTGATACTACCCGTGCTGATGTATGGCTCCGAAGCCTGGGTTCTTGCGTAAACAGACATGGAAGTGCTTGGTGTGTTTGAGAGAAAAATTCTTCAAAAGATCGACGGACCAATCTGCGTTGACGGTGAATATCGACGTCGCGTGAAAAACGAGCTGCATCTGCTGCACAACGACATCAATATTGTTAAACGTATCGAGGTGTAGTGATTGCGTTGGCTAGGCCATATCATAAGAATGAGCCATGATGAACCTGCTAAAAAGGCGTATAAATACGGACCGCTTGGCGGTGCACGCAGAATTGGCAGGCCAAGGAATAGATGGCGCAAGCAAGTGGATGATGAGATGAAAAGGCGCGGTATTCCAGAGTGCGAAGCAACAAATAGAGAGGAATGGAGATCTTTTCTTAGTTCGGCCTATGGAACAAATGTTCTGTAATGGGCCAGCTAAGTAAGTAAGTAGGTTGGTAGAGAAATATTTATTTATTTATTATTAACAGTGTAGTAAATACAGAGTTAGTAAAGGCAAGATATAGCATTGGCTGCTGTGGCCATCAGCTAGGTTTGTGTTGTGTTATATACCAAATTTGATTTGGTACTTTCTAATTTGTAAGAAGTTACAACTGGATTTTTGTTGGGAAATGACATTGGGGCACACGGTTGACCATATTTACTATTTCCTTCTGGATTACCAACAATGCGTCCACGTTTCCGACAACATCTATAATATGATAAATTTTAGAGATTTCAACCTAACATTAATTTGTTGATTGGTACTAATTGTTTCTTCCACATTTTAGCTTCATGGGTGGCACCAACTTCTGGGGTAACTCCAAAAAGGATGACATATTCCTATCACCCAGCTTTGATGATCGCATACTTGAGGTTGTCGCCGTCTTTGGTTCCGTTCAAATGGCCGCTTCCCGACTCATCAATCTGCAACATCATCGCATTGCCCAATGCCAAAGTGTACAAATTAATATTTTGGGTGATGAAGAAATACCCATACAAGTGGATGGTGAAGCCTGGCTACAACCTCCCGGCATGATACGCATCCTACACAAAAATCGTGTGCAAATGTTATGCCGTAATCGTAATCTAGAAGCCTCGCTTAAAACATGGCAAGAAAAACAACGACAACATAGCATTTCCATACAACGAGATCATTCATCTACAGCTTCGGAACATGCCATCTCAACAGAGGAAGTTATTTCTGAACGTGAATGTTATGTTTTGCTGAACTTTATCGAGGCAGTTAGTTCGCTTATTAAGTGGGTGAAATTCTTGATTATATCTCATCCCACATTGAGGCATGATTTGTATTCGGTGGCCTGTCGTGCTCAAGATGCCTTGGAGAGTATACATCCTCAAGGCAAACTATTGGAGGGTCCATCACTGCGCACCAAATTGGTTGAGGTGATTGATTCGTCGCGGCAACTTTATGATGATGCCTGTAATTTGTTGCGAGATCGTGGTCACAGCTTGATTTTGAGAGAAGATCTTGAGAGTAAGCTAAGTGCTGCCTTGGCCAATATGGAAATGGAATTGAAGAAGTGTTCGGTACAAAAATGTGTAGATGGCAAGCTAAGGGCCTATTTCAATGTTTTGGCTCCCAATGAAGAGGTAATATTTTAAATGATACGAGTGTGTCTTCACATGCAGAGTTTAATTTCATGTTATTATTTTAGGGTGATGGCCGCCGTAAATCACGAGCCTTTTGGACCCGGCTTCGTTCCGGTTCCACAGCTGGTCAAAATCAATTCAAGGCACCTTTAACAAATACCCGTGAAGCTGTTAGCAATTGGAGTGTCAACGAAGTGGTCACCTGGTTGGAGACAATGCAACTCTCCGAATATGTTGACAGTTTCCTACGCAACGATATACGCGGCAAGGAATTGCTAACTCTCGGTCGTAGAGATCTCAAAGATTTGGGTGTCATTAAAGTTGGCCATGTTAAACGTATCTTGCAGGCCATCAAGGACATGAATGAGAATTAAATCAACTTCCCCGAAGGAAAAGTTAAGAAGGATTTTTTAAAATTAAAAAATTGCTTAAAACAATCATAGATCTACTCGAAAAAAAAAACAATACTAAAACTCTTTATACACACACATTTATATAATGATTAACGATGAATATGCAAAAACGAAAATCTAGCAAAGCTAATCAACAAACTGACAAAAAAAAATCAACAAATCCATATTATTGAAACTATCCGAAGGGAAAGAGTTACAAAAATGCCTTACAATGTTTTTTTTTAATAAATTGTACATCGCTCGGCGATTTATTTATTGTGAGGGCAATTTTTTTTAGCTTTTTTAACATTTTAAAATTTCCCCTAGAATTAAAAGAAAGACAAACTACAAAGAATTTAAAACGATCCTTGAAGTTTAAATTTAACTGAGTTTATGCCAAAAATTTATGCGAGGAACATACGCACAAAAAGTGAACAGATATATGTTCATTAGGGTGACCCAAAAAAACATTTTTTTTTTTTTTTTTTGATTTCCTACCCCCAAATTTTTTCCATTTGATGCAAAAATCGTATATATGAAATTTTATGGCGATCGGTTAACGTAAACGATAATTTTGTTTTTTTTTTTTTTTTGGTCACCCTAATGTAAACAGAACTTTCTACAGTAAAAACTTGCAAGTTTTCAGTGAGGAACTTTAAACAAAAATAAACAAACATTTCGTACAAATTTTTACAAAATTTTAGATAACCGGACTGACCTAATAAAAATGGTTATGGTGCCACTGTTGTCTTATAGTTAATATATACAATATATAAAATATAGTATATAATATATATAATATATAATATTTTATATATAATATATAATATATATATTTTTGTTTCATTTTGAATGTTTAATTCATAATTCTAAATGTAACTCTTTTCCAAAATCAATCATTTCTACAAACCATTAAATAAATACCACAAAACCCAAAACGAATATTAGTTAAGGTAAATCAAATATTTTCATAAAAAAGCAAAACTTCTTCCCAAAATAAGTTAAAAATTACAATAAAAAGCAAACAAAAATTATGTTTAAGAATTTTTTCAGAAATCCTTTAAATGTAACATTAAAAAATTTAAAATTTAATATTAAGTTTACGATTTGTTTTTAATGAAACAACAATGAAAAATAACGAATACATATTTATATTTGAAATGGAATAAATTACGAATTTAATTTCACTTACAAATATTTCCTTAAAAAAATTACAAACGAAACAATTCCCGCAGAAAAATGAAAATATGAAAAAGAAACTATTCTTAATGTTATTATTAATTAAAATTATATAATAAAACAAAAACCCATTAAACCAACAGATGCATTCTAAATTTTAAAAGCAATTCAATTCCAAATTTAAAAACAAATAAATTAATTTATGTACACTACCTTTGTACTTACAAAAAAAGTAAAAAAAAACAAACAATGATAAACAAAAGCTAAAATTTAAGCCAATACAAATCATCACACCCCACACATATACAACCATAAACGAATCTGAATGACGAAAGAAAATAACCCCAAGAAATCAACGTTACACACACACATACAAATTCAAACATTTATACAGTATAACGAACATATTGATATATATTTTAAGTATTTTTCCTTTAAGAAATTAAAAACAAAATGTTAGTTGTTACAAAAAAAAAGGTTACACAAAAACAAATACCATACTTCAATCTCAATAACTTACACTACTACAGTACACAACAATTTCATTATAAAAGAGAATCTTATGTATTTATCTTGTTAACACATGGACTCAAAAGTCCCGGGCTTAATAAATCTCAATGTAAAATATTGAAAGTATTTCGCTCGGAAAGAGCCGAAGATTTAATAAGTACTTCATAAACGTAAACAAATCTTCAATTCACCTTGGCAGCCTTAAATCGACAATTTTGCGAAGAGTTATTGTATCCTCCTAGAACATTTATAACCTAATTCTGCAACGGTAAATTGGAGATATCAAAAATATTACACAAAAGAGGAAAAATATTGCAGGTGGAAAGAATATATTTTTGTATTAAAATAGTATTCCATAACATTCCAAACATTTCCATATACGAGACTTCTTCCAGATTGAGTATATAGACTTCTTCCAGATTGAGTATATAGAATTTTATGCTTGATTACAATGAACGCAAACAAACAAAACGATTCCCGTACCAATCACACAAAGTCACAAACTTTTCAGCTTCTCTGACTCGTTTCGCTCTCAAAACAAAACCACACACTTTTCAATGCAAAAATACGAAAATCGTTCGATTACTGAAATGTACTTCGGCTACGCTTTGCCGAGTTGTTTCATTCACCACCAAAACAAAAAGAAATTTTGGCAAACATTTGCTGTGCGAAATGATCAATGCCACACTCAGACACACACACATTTAATTGCTTAACAACCCTATTAGCTAACATCAACAACATTATTGATTGAATCCTTCATGTGTTTTGAACTTTTTCGTTTCCTATCTGTTGTTTTGGAATTGAGAACTTTTCGCTATTTGTTTTGTTCGCACCCCCGAATGTAAACAAAACGAAACTAAACAGCGAGTTCGGTGAAAGTGGGCTATTTTTCGTTTTGTATTGTTCCTATGGAAAATACGACACAATTGGAAATGTTTCAAAGAGTATTTTCACGTACGCTGCTTGATTATGATCCATATTCGGTAAAAATTCCACCCACGTTAGTCAAAAATTTCATGAAATCTTTTGTCATATTTTTTACTGAATTTATTTTTTCGGTGTTTGTATTACAACCTGAATTAAGTGGAAACAAGTGTGTCTTACGCTTGTTCACTATGGTCGATACGTCGTCCTGACTAGGCTATGGAGCCTATATGTTCAACATATATTTGTTCTGTCGAACGCTTAATAGTAACAAGTTTGAGCTTTTGTTAAAATGGTTCATATTGACCGTGACCTCTAAAATTTGTGCTTTATTAGTTTTCGTTACGTATCATCCTATATAACAATGATATTATATGGATAATATATTGGGATCAAAGTGTAGTCTTAACGGATCAAACTTAGAAATATAAAGCACATAAAATATCTTCTACAGGATACTTTAAACGCAAACCATTTTTAGTAATGAAGGTGGTTCACTTTCAGTGTGAGCAAGTGTATATATTGATGAACTAACAAATTTTGCGGTACTCTTTGATATGAGAGTCGCAATAAACTCAATTTCAATATAGATCTTTCTGAAAATCCAAAAGAAAAAAAACCATGATGAAAATAATTTTTGTTAGCCCCGTGACATTTAAGTCCATTTGTTAAAAATAGAGCCCAGTTAAATACAGGACATTTCCTTTTCTCACACATTTATACTCGCACACACACACACACCATCATAATCTATTTATATGTATATGTATGTATTTGTACATTTACACACTTGAAAAACCCTAAAAGTCTTGAAAACAAATTCGAAATACGCTTAACAAAAACGAAACTTTTTTCGTGAGTCATATTTTTTAATTTACTTATTTTTCCCTTTTTATTATAACTTTTTTCGTAAACGTATATTTAATGAATACAAAAAAAAATATTTAAAAAACATACATTTATATATAAAATTTAATCATTAAATCTTTTTTTAGATTATATATGTATTAAAGAAAAAAATTTAAACTTAAAAGCAATTTAAAGCAAAAAAACTCTAAATTTCCCAATAACTTATAAAAAACACCCTAACCAAAATTAACTTGCATTCTAAACCCGGCACATGAAACATTTCCAAGAAGAAATGTTTTAAAACAACTGACTATTTGGACTTGCTATATAAACATAAAAACTGTGATATAAAAGCAGTCCATTAAATATTATACCTACTATATTATCTATTGTTTCCCCTACCCAAAAACTGCCCGCCCATCCTTTCCCTAAACATGAAGTCTTAAATCAACATAATCATAACCTCCTACCCAATAACAATCTTAATAACTTTAAACACGCCCATGCTGTATGCAATACCCATAAGAAAGATAGTGAAAGAGAGGAATGAGCAGCTCAATTCATGTTAATCTTATGCCATAAAATTCGGTTGTTTTCTTTATTTGATAGTTTATTTAACAGACTTGTGGTGCAAAAACCAATATCCTTGATATTAAGAAAAAGAAATGTTAACTTTTTGATGACAACAAAGCCGAAATGTCTTTTTAACAATCCTCAAACACACAAAATAAAGTTTAATATTTTTTGTTTATTTCTTTAAATCTTTACAAAAAACCCAAAAACCAAAAACAATGTTTGTTTTATTAAAGCGATGGGACTAAGGTCAATGGTAAGTTTTATAAAAACAAGTAAAAAATTATGAGTCGCCTATGTGAATTGAAACTTTCATCTACGGATATATCGAATACCGGCTACAGACCCAAAATCCTTTTCCCCAATATTAGGTATTAAGGAAGGTTTAAGTATTTTGTGGCACTTTTAGGACTTTTGACCTTCCCGACAAAAATGTGGAATAGGATTAAGGCTCATAAATGTTGCGGAGGAGGTACTTAAAAGAATTGATCGATATAGTCCGTTTTGGTTGTGGATCTTATTTGGGAGACACTTCTTTTCGGCGGTGCCCTAAATATTAGGAGATCCAAAGTTTGGATCATTTTAGTGACAATTTTAATTTTTGGCCGGAAGGTAGGTACAAGAAGTTTTGTGGGGAAGGTGCTTTAAGGAGTAGTCCAATATGGCTCATGCAACTTAAACGAAGTTTGGACAAAATATTACGAAGATCAAATTTTGGATCAAATCGGTTGATCAGTTAGAGAGTTACATATATTGCACTCCAGCCACTACAGACTGTGCATAGGGGGTTTTATACAACTTTCGGGCTATTTTCTCTTACTTAGCTGGTCTATGACAGAACATTTGTTCTGTTTAGTGCTTCGCTTTTTGGAAAACCGCGCCTTGTCATCTCTTCATCCACTTGTTTGCGCCATCTATTCGTTGGCCTGCCAATTCTGCGTGCACCGCCATGTGGGTCGAATTTATACGCCTTTTTAGCGGGTTCATCATCGCTCATTCTTATTACATGGCCTAGCCAACGCAAACGCTGCATCTCGATACGTTTAACTATATTGATGTCGTTGTATACCAGATACAGCTCGTGGTTCATACGACGTCGATATTCACCGTCAACGCAGATTGGTCCGTAGATCTTTCGACGAATTTTTCTCTCAAACACGCCAAGCACTGCCTTATCTGCTTGCGCAAGTACCCAGGCTTTGGAACCATACATCAGCACGGGTAGTGTTTGGTAAAGAGTTATTTTTGTTTGACGAGTTGTGGCTTTGTTTTTAAATTTTTGCTTAAACCAAAGTAGCATCTGTTAGCCAATATAATTCTTCTTTTTATTTCACAACTGTTGTTGTTTGTTGTGTTTACGGTGGTGCCCAGGTATACGAAGTCTTTTAATACCAACTTCAACAGTTGGTCCGATCTCAATGGACGCATTGCGCATCGACACCATCAGCTTGGTCTTCTCGCAGATTGTCCTTCGACCTTCATAAAGGTATCGGTTACTTCTTTTACTGATCGTCCCATAAGCAGGTAACATGTGGCTATTGGTGTAGATTGTGCTACTTCTTTTGACGTTTGCCTCACGTATAAACTTTTCTAGCAGGATGTTGAAAAGATCACATGAAAGGCTGTCTCCTTGCCTGAAACCTCTTTTGGTACAAAACTCTTCGGAGAGGTTTTTTCCTATTTTAACTGAAGATCTTGTGTCAGTTAGATTCATTTCACAAAGCCGAATGAGCTTTGCGGGGATACCAAATTCAGACATGGCTTGGAATACCTTTGAACGTAGCGGGCTGTCGAAGGCTGTTTTATAATCGACAAAAAGGTTGTAGCTGTCGATCTGCATCTCTTGGGTCTTCTCCAGGATTTGCCGCAGGGTAAATATCTGGTCAATGGTGGACCTGCCAGGCCTAAAGCCGCATTGGTATGGTCCAATTATTTCGTTCACCACGGGCTTTAGTCGTTCGCACAATATGCCTGACACTATCTTGTAGGCGATAGGGAGAGGACTTATGCCCCTATAGTTGGAGCATAAAGTCTTATCTCCTTTCTTATGGACGGGACACAGGATGCTCAGGTTCCAATCGTCGGGTACGCGTTCTTCCTGCCATATGGAGCTAACTAGCTGATGCATACACCTTATCAGCGTGTCGCCTCCGGTTTTAAACAGCTCGGCTGGTAGGCCATTAGCTCCTGCTGCCTTATTATTCTTCATCCGGATTATTGCTGTCTTTACATCATCTTGGCCGGGTGGTATTCAATACCATCTTCTGGGATTGGATCTGTGGTATCTTCGTCGACTTCGCTACTATTGGATACCAGCAGTTTGGAAAAATGCTCTTTCCATATCCTTAGCACACTATCTGTATCAGTTAGCAGATTACCTTTCTGGTCTCTACAGGAGAATGTGCCAGTTCCAAAGCCATCAGTTTGATGTTTCACTCTTTGGTAAAATTTTCGGACTTCATTTTGTCTCCTGTACATCTCGATTTGTTCACACTCCCGCTTTTCCATCTCTCTCTCTCTCTCTTTTTCCTGCGGAAAATACGTTTCTTCTCTCTCCTTTTCTCCCGATACCTCTCTCGTGCGCTACGCGTTGCTACTGATTGTAAAGTAGCCCTATATGCAGCATTTTTCTCTTCGGTAGCAGCACGACACTCCTGGTCATACCATGGATTCCTTGGTGGAGGTCTCTGGTATCCACGTACTGATTTTGCGGCTGTTTGCATGGAGTGGGCAATGTTTTGCCATTGTCCTGATATGTTATCGGGACGAGTAGTGCTTTGATTAAGCAGTTGTGCCAGTTGAGTGGAATATGCTGTGGCTATCTGTTGTGATTGCAGCTTACCGATGTCCAACTTCCGTGTTGTGTCTATTCGCACTTTGTTTGCTACGTTTAATCTGGTACGTATGTACCTTTGCTGCAACAAGGTAGTGGACCGAGTCTATGTTTGCGGAAATATGGTACATCCAACACGCTTGATGCATGCCTTCCATCTATCACAACATGATCAATTTGATTTCATGTTCTTTGATCTGCTATTTTCTCAGGAAGTATAAACTTGCCCTAAAAAACTTTTATGGTCGTAATGTGGGCAACAAATACAAGTAGTTACAACAAAAATCAAACCGATTCAACCCGATTGATGTGCAATTACGACCAACTAAGAGCAGCCATGCAAGCAATGGTAAAACTGAGATTAGGAAACAGGCAGCTTGGGAGACAACATGAAGTTTCTCTCCCGCCTCAATCGTGTCCTCCGTCCCTTCACTGGAAAAAGTGAACTCTACTGCCATTCTAGCTCTTCTAGCGTATATTCAGTGGTCAGTTGTTTCGTGCTGAATATTTTGAAGAACTATCTGTAGACCTAAATTATTCACCTGAAAAAATGAATATCCAGTGCTGGGTATCGTTTGGAGATTGGGTATCGTTTGAAAGCTTATGGAACTACCTATAACATGGTGTTGACTTGTTGGCCTCATAATGTATCTAGTCGGCTTATTTCTCTTTGACTATTAGATCGCGATATCATAAGAATGTTGACTCCTTTTTAAGAACCGTAAAGACCAATTTTTAAAAATACAACTTTTAATATATGCGGTTTTTGATAAGTCTTGTCGTTTTTGAGAAAAAAATAAATGAATTCTCCAACAAAAAGACATTTGACTCTGAAAATCTTTTTTGCACAGGTGGGGACTTTTCGGACATTACTTGTAATGGCAAACCCTGACCCTTTTAAGCATGTCTATTTTGACTGGACTACGTTTTGAACATTTTGCGATAGGAATGCTAGTCCCCACCTCTACTTTTGGAGCGATTTTTCCTCAATGCATTGTAACCATCACAATGATGTAAACTACAATTGTTGATGGCTTTGCTAGACCGCTGACTAATAAAGTGACTATTTACTCGATCTTACCTCTTTGTATGTACATTGCCATTAAATTGTGTACTGTGCAAAAATATAGCGCTCTAACTCAATTATACGCTAGAGTGATTACAACAGACGGACAGACAGACGGACATGGCTAGATCGTTTGAGAATTTTATACTGATCAAGAATATATATACGCAAATGATTAGTCTGATGTGTTACAAACAGAGAAACAAACTTAATATACCCTCTAACCTATGCTGGAGGGTATAAAAATCCTCCCAAAACAATGGATTTTTTAGAACTTTTTGGTAGTCGTAACTACTTACAAAACCGCCAACTAACCCATTATGCTAACAAGGGCATGCCGCACTTAATAACTAGTTATTCTACACCACTAGAATAACTAGTTATTCTATGGCCACTAGAAGTTGAAAAATAAGCTAAAAACATCTCAA
Source organism: Musca autumnalis (assembly GCF_047663935.1). Taxonomy (NCBI): domain Eukaryota; kingdom Metazoa; phylum Arthropoda; class Insecta; order Diptera; family Muscidae; genus Musca; species Musca autumnalis. Next base: position 7,239,318 of record NW_027411644.1, on the reverse strand, counting down.
ATAATGCAGTTTCGAGAAAGATTATTATCCAAAACATAAAATAACTACTTGGAACCTGTTTTGCAAACAGCTAGCCAGATACCAGTGCTAAATTTCTGTGCAAGATCAGTCATGATTTGACGTGTTTTAGTGCATCATAAACTAAAAAAAAAACTTTTTAGTTGAATTATGCTAAACCCATAATAAATGAGCTGTAACTCGTTGAGTTTTAGAGATATCAACCAGAAAACTGGACACAAGATAAAGTAGAAAACGTAGAAACAAGAGATATACCCTCAGCCTATGTGAATTAAAACTTTCATCTAAGGGGAGGTAACATAAAAAGAAGATCGATATCGGTCATTTTAGAAGTTAAACTAAATTTTTTTTCATCAAGTGCAGAGAAACAGGTATAATACCGAACTTTATTTCCAATACAACGAAAAATATAGACAACATATTTAAAGTTAACAACTCAACTTATTTATAATTTTCATACGAAGTTACTCAAACTTTTAATACAACAAAAACACAAACAGAGTAACATCACAAGAGATATTCTCAATAACACAAAATATCGTCTCACTGAGATATTAGAAAGAGACGATCTAACATTGTTGCTGGAAAGTGAAAATGCCATCCTCCAATCACAAACCACAAAACAAAAACATAAACAAGCTAAACGCACTCAAACAGCAACAACACTGTCAACTCGATTTGCAGCATAATAAGGAATGGTTCGTAAACAAAACCCACACTGACGTCCCCAACAACATCTTGGGCCAAAGTTCTCTCTGCCAACAACAAAAACAACGTTCCCTTTGTTTAACGTTATAGCAGAGGGAGAAGATTGTATCCAAACGTTGGAGAACAGAGAACAACAAGAGAATGCAAGAATAAACCTCATTACTCTTATAAATGAACACACGCGAAATATAGCATTGGGAAAAAGAGATCGCTTTATATTAAGTACAGTGGGCCAAACTGCAAAGTTCTTACAACAGAATAAGGACATTTTGATACTTAATGCCGACAAAGGTGGAAAAACAGTAGCCTTGTCAAAAATCGACTACGAAAACAAGATGAATGAAATATTATATGACATGTGCACGTATAAACGGTTAAGAAAAGATCCGACATTCGGGCTACAAGAAAAGAACAATAAATTAGTCATGAAACTGTTTAATCTAAAAATAATAAACGAGGGGGAGAAAAACAAGTTAATAAGTCGAACTTCATTACCGCCGAAAATATATGGACTTCCCAAAATCCATAAAGATGGAACTCCTTTGCGTCCGATATGTTCATTTGTAAATTCCCCTACCTACGAACTATCAAGGTACTTGGCAAACATCCTAAAGGTTTTAACGGCTGATTCAAAATATAATATCAAAGACGCTGTAGAATTTAAATCGAGAATTAACAGGCAACATATTGAAGACGACGAGATGCTGATATCGTTTGATGTAGTTTCATTGTTCCCAAGTGTCCCTGTTAACTTGGCTATCAACATCATTAAGGAAAATTGGACAATCATCAAGGAACACACCGACATTCCAATGGACTTATTCATTGAAATGCTGGCAATGTGCATAAAGGATGCAAGGTATTTTCAATATAAGGACAAGGTATTCGAACAGTTAAAGGGAACGCCAATGGGGTCGCCAATATCGCCAATCATCGCAGACGTCGTAATGGAAAAACTCCTTGACGAAACCATGACAAAACTGACGCTGAAACCGAGGACATTAACAAAATATGTAGACGACATATTTTGTATTATAAAGAAAACCGAAGTTGAAACAACACTTCAAACTTTAAATATGTACAACAAACAGTTGCGTTTCACAATGGAATGTGAAAACGACAACCGATTACCATACCTCGATTCCATTATATATAGGCAAAATAATCTGCTGTTATTGGATTGGTACCAAAAACCTACGGCCTCGGGCAGAATAATTAATTACTACTCTAAACACCCCCGCAGAATAAAAATTAATACGGCCACAAATTTCATCCACAGAGTAATGAACATAAGTGATAGTAAATTTCATACCAAAAACAAAAAGAAAATAAAAACAGCTCTAAAAATGAATGATTTCCCTACAAGATTAATAGATGACTTGATAAGACATGTGGAGAACAAACATACAGATAAAACCACTACAAAGGTTGAAAAAACATACAAAAGATCGACGTACATTCCAGGATTTTCCGAAAGATTCGCCGCTTCTAATATCTACAATAAGGAAAATACCAACTGGCCTTTAAAAGCAGCAACACTAACAACAACTTTTTTAGAAGAACAAAATCAAAAATACCGCATGAAGACAAATCTAATGTTGTATATGAGATTAAATGCGATGGTGACGGGTCCAACATATGTCAGAAGACATATGTTGGCACAACGAAATCAAAACTTAAGACCAGACTCAGCGCCCACAAATCGGACCAAAAAGCCAAAAATAAGCCATTGGAGCAAAAAACTGCCCTCGCAGCTCATTGTTCGAAAGAAGGACACACACCAAACTTCAAAAATGTAGCTATTTTAGCACAAGAAAACAATTACAAAAGAAGATATTTTTTGGAAATGCTACATATTGTAAATGTCCCTACAGAAAACCGAATAAATTATAAAACCGATACGGAAAATTGTGCTCAAATTTATAGGAACATAATTGAAAAACACAAAAAGCATTAGTTGGAAATTCTTTGTCAAGAGGAGAGGATGGAACTCGCGGTTACCTACAAGAAAGATTTATAATCCAATGTAAAAATTGTTATATTATTGTTTTATATATTTATGTAACGAAATGTTTTGTTCTTTTTAAGTAACACAAATCCCTGATGATGACTATCGATGATAGTCGAAATATTGGTAATAAAAAACAAAATTGAAAAACAAAAATTCATGTCTTTTCAATTTTACTGACCTCAAGCCAAATAAGCAGAAGAAGAGTTAAACTAAATTTGGACAAAATATTAAGAGATCCAACGTTTGGATAAATTTGGTTCCCCGTTCAAGGGATATCGTGCATACCATTTTAGTGAAATTTTTTAAATATTGGAGGGATGTACAGGAAGTTGTTGCCAATCTTCGAACTGAAACTAAGTTTGGACACCTTTTGGGCTATTTTCTCAAGAAGTATAGACTTGCCCCTGAAAAGCATTTACCGTCGTAATTGAGGCAGCGAATGCAGGTCTTAAAGTGAATTTATCCAAAATTTAGTACGGGTACGGGTACCTCGAATGAATGAATGACTAAGAATGTGTGTGGAAGGTGTGTACCGATATGGCTTACCTTCAAACTATAACTGAGTTTGGACAAAATATTACGAAGGCCAAATTTTGAACCGAGTCTGCAGATCCGTTCAAGGTTTTTTTACACTTGCCTCAGATGAAACTTGTACCGTCGTATGGGAGGCGGTGAATACAAGTTGTTACAACAAAAATCAAAGCGATTCGAGAGCAGGTCCTAAACTGAACTTTTCGAATTTTGGTGTGAGAGGTATTTGAAGAAGTGGACTGATTTAGTCCATATTGGAACCTCATCTAAGTCTGGTAGAAAATTCACGATGTGCAAAGTATGGGCCAAATCCCTTCAAGAGTTATCGTGCACACAAATTTTCCAAATTTTGAACCGAATCGGTAGATCCGTTCGAGAGTTATCGTGCGCTGCAGCCAGACAGACGGACGGAAAGTTTTCAGATATGTCACTCTTTGCGTAAATGAGCGTTCTATTTTTGGAATTTTTGAGGTGGAATTTGTTTTCAATTTCAACACAATTCATATTTTTATTAATTTTATTCCTCTGTTCTTTCAAACATACATATAGTTTTAAGCAGATCTATATAGGACAACACCTTCGTGTACCTCCCTTACCAAAGTTCAAAACTTTGCATAAGTTCTGTTAAGGGGCAGTTCGAGGATTGTTTGAAATGTATATAGACAAAGAAAACCTCTCAGTCAAATTCTCGCATTGAGTGAGAATTGAGTCAGTTGACGAGATACTCAATTCTAAAATGGCAATAACTATGCATTTTTAAAATATTTATGATGGTAAAAGAAAATATGTGGGTAATATTGGCCGGATCTACATCCGCAAATAAAAAATGTTGAAATGTTCATCGATTGTATGAAATGTTTGTATCGAATAAAAATCAATCACTCCCAAAATTAGATCCATTTCCTAGATGGACTATGTCTTATGGCAATTTTAGTAGCATTTATTAATGTTTTTAGGGGAAGACAGTACATATTTTCTCAGACATTGGACTCGAAATGATCTAATGTTCCTTCGTTCATCTCTCGCTCTAAGGTTTTTAGAGTTATTGTTAGAATGTTAAAATATTATTCTTTGTAGACTGTATTGATTAGGTATGTCAGTGAACAACGTAGGCCCCTCGTTTTTTGATATCTACCCTACAAACGCTTAAGAATGTACGCCGAAAACTTTGAAAACATCTTTTTTCACCTTTCCTGTTCTTATACCTTCAGCATTTATGCTAACGAGGGTGTATACAAAATGTGCCTCATCGAAATAATGGTTTTGGACTACAAGTATGTTTGGGCAAAATGTGTTGTTGTGTCGATTTAGCCATGTTCGTCAGTCCATCCGTCTGCCTGGCTGGGTCCAAAAATTCGTAATATGTTGTCAAAACTTAGTTTAAGTTCGAAGATGGGCCCTATCGGTGCACTACTTCAGGTACCTCCTCCACAAAAGTTCAAATTTTTTCGCTAAAATTGTACGCACGATAACTCTCGAAGGGAGTAACCTAATTGGTCATATCTTTGGACATCGTAATATTTCTACGAGACATAGATCCAGTTGGAATATGGAAAACTGCAGTTTAATAACTCCTCACGAATCGTTTTGATTTTTGTTGTAACAACTTGTATTCGCTACCCCATTATAAAGGTGTAATTTTTTCAGGGGTAGAAAGTAGACCGTCTGAGATTCAAATCAATACCAAATGTGTTGAGTTGATGGTCAAATATCATAGTTATTGCAATATCTGTCGACAGTGATCAAATGTAAAACATATATCACAATACGACAAGTTATACCTACCAATATTTGATGTTTGGACTTTTATTTTAATCACTTTTTATACCCTCCACCATAGTATGGAGGGTATATTAAGTTTGTTTTTCCGTTTGTAACGCATTGAAATACTCATTTGCGACCCTATAAAGTATATATATTCTTGATCAGGGTAAAATTCTGAGTCGATCTGTGCACGTCCGTCCGTCTGTGGTAATCACTCTAGCATCCACAAAAATTGAGATAGGACGCTGAAATTTTGGGAAAATGCGTCTTTTGTTTGCAGGCAGGTCAAGTTCGATGATGGGCTATATCGGTCCACGTTTTGGTATAGCCCCCATATAACGGTACCCCCCGATTTACGGTATTTTGACGTTTTTAGCTACATTTTAAGACCGATTTAGCTATAATTTGACATTTAGGGTTCCTAAGTGTCAATAAACTTATATAACAAAACTTGTGGACATAGGTCCACGTTTTGGTATAGCCCCCATATAACGGTACCCCCCGATTTACGGTATTTTGACGGTTTTAAGCTACATTTTCAGACCGATGTAACTATAATTTGACATTTAGGGTTCTTAAGTGTCAATAAACTTATATAACAAAAGTTGTGGACATAGGTCCACGTTTTGGTATAGCCCCCATATAACGGAACCCCCCGATTTACGGTATTTTGACGTTTTTAGCTACATTTTCAGACCGATTTAGCTATAATTTGACATTTAGGGTTCCTAAGTGCCAATAAACTTATATAAGAAAACTTGTGGACATAGGTCCACGTTTTGGTATAGGCCCCATATAACGGTACCCCCGATTTACGGTATTTTGACGTTTTTAGCTACATTTTCAGACCGATGTAGCTATAATTTGACATTAAGGGTTCTTAAGTGTCAATAAACTTATATAACAAAAGTTGTGGACATAGGTCCACGTTTTGGTATAGCCCCCATATAACGGTACCCCCCGATTAACGGTATTTTGACGTTTTTAGCTACATTTTCAGACCGATTTAGCTCTAATTTGACATTTAGGGCTCTTAAGCGTCACTAAACGTATATAACAAAACTTGTGGACATAGGTCCACGTTTTGGTATAGCCCCCATAACGGTACCCCCGATTTATGGCATTTTGACGTTTTTAGTTACATTTACAGACCGATTTAGCTATAAATTGACATTTAGGGTTCTTAAATGTCAATAAACTTATATAACTAGTGGTTATATCTCCATGTTTTGGAATAGCCCCCGTATAACGTTACCGCCAGATTTCAGGTATTTTGACGTTTAAATTCACATTTCTAGACCGAATTAGCTATAATTTGATATTTAGGGTTCTTAGTGACCAAAAAACTTATATTCGAAATAATTATGAACGTAGGTCCATGTTTTGGTATAGCCCCATATAACGGTACCTCGGTATAACGGATTTCGGTATCTCCATATAACGGATTTTCGGTATTTTGAGAATTTTACCTACAAGTTTTAACCGAATTATCTGTAATTTGAACATTTGACACTTGAAATTCTTAGTGGTCACCACACCTCTCCACCAAAAATTGTCAAGAAAGGTCGATGTATTGATAAAGCTCTCATATAAAAGCACCTCCCGATTTTCAGTAATTTGATGATTTTAACTACAATATTAAACCGAACTAGCAGTAATTTGACATTTGAAGGTTGTAGTGATCACCACACATCTGCATCAACAATTTTCAACATAGCCCCAATATAACGATACTTCCCGATTTTTGGTACTTTGAGGATTTTACTTAAAATGTTTAACCGAACGTAGGTCCATGTTTTGGTATAGCCCCAAAACAAGCCTCCCAATTTTCCGTACCGTAGCCTTATTTTTTGGACGAACTTTCTGTAATTTGAAATTTAAAAGCCAACAAAAATTGTTCATTTAAATTCATATTTTCGTATAGCCCACATACCTCCGAACTAGCTGTTAATGGTATTTGAAGTTCCACGTTATGTATCCATTTTCGGTATTTTGAGGATTCTAGCTACAATTTTTAACCGAATTAGGAGTTATTTGACATTAAAGGCACCCATCAAAAACTGTCAACATAGGTCCATGTTTTATTATAACCCCTATATAACGGTACCTCCCAATTTCTAGCCCACCAAAAATTGTCAGCATACATAGTTAGATATAGGCACCACAAAAAAGGGCCTACGAAAGAAACATTTCATGTACACTATCTGACATTTTAACGTACCCACTTAAAGTTGTGGACAGGAATGAAAACTAATTATTCCATTTTAGTTCAGAATATTTTATGGTGGAGGGTATGAAAAGTTCGGCCCGGCCGAACTTAACGCTTTTTTACTTGTTTATTTTCAACTGCTAGGGATAGTGGTGTATGGTATCACATAGTCGCCCCCGTCCCGACTATAGCCTTTGCTCACTTGTTATACCCTCAGCCTTTAGGCTAAAGAGGGTATTTACACTTTGATACGGCCAAAAATGTGCCTCATCGAAATAATGGTTTTAGACCCAAGTATGTTTGTACGATATCCGTATCAGACAATTTTGAGTCGATCTAGCAATGTCCGTCCGTCTGTCTGTCTGTCCGTCTGTCTGGCTGGCTGGTGCGCACGATAACTCTCGAACGGATCAATCGATTCGGTTAAAATTTTGGGTATCGAAATATTTTGTCCAGATTTGATTTAAGTTCGAAGATGGGTCATATCGGTCCACTCCTTCAGGTACCTCCCCCACAAAAGTTCAAAAATGTTCGGAAAAATTGTCCGCACGAAAACTCTTGAAGGGAGTAACGGAATTAGTCCATACTTTTTTGAGGTTCCAATATGGACCCTATTGGTTCACTCTTTTGGGTACCTCCCACACAAAATTTTGCTTAAGTGCAGTTTAAGGCCTGCTCTCGAATCGCTTTGATTTTTGTTGCAGCCACTTGTATTCACTACCCCCATTACGACGATATAATTTTTTTCAGGAGCAAGTCCATATATCCTCAGAAATCAGCACGAAAACTGCAAACAACCCATATAATACCATGTGTCGTAGTTGGAGTGCACGATAACTCTCGAACGGATCAACATATTTGATTATAATTTTGGGTCTTTCAATATTTTGTCCAAACTTAGTTTAAATTCGAAGATAGACCATATCGGTCCACTCCTTCCGGTACCTCCCCCACAAAGGTTAAAAATTTTTCGCCAAGATTGTGGGCATGATAACTCTAGGAGGGAATAACCGAATTGAGCCAAACTTTGTTATTGGTAATATTACTTTCAGGCATAGATCGAGTTCTAATATGGACTATATAGGTCCACTCATTTGAGTACCTCCCACACAAAATTTGGAAAAAGTATATTGTAACAACTCCTCTCTGATCTTATTAATTTGTGACGCAGCAGTTTGCACTTGCGACAACGACGTTGTAATTTTTTTCGTGGGAAAGTCCATACTTCCTGAGATAATGATCCAAAAAGGTCCAGAAAATCCTACCGGCACCACCTAAACTAATTTGTAAAATAACCCTTTAAAAGAGAAATCGATTAAGCTCAAACTTTGTAAATTGAAAAGTAAAATTGTAATATATTTAAATTCAGAAAATTAAGTACAACATATTCAATTATATAGTCTGTAAGGAAAATATCCATAGACTAATAAAGAAAAAAAAATATTTCCTACAGATTTGTATTAGGTCCGAATATGTACTACATCGGATCACTCCTATGGGTACACCCTACCCAAAGTTTGGAAAAAATGCACTCGTCTTGGATTATTCTGAATTTTGTTGCAACATGTAGTTTTTTGCGGCCCTTTCCATCCTGTTCCCAACAGCTAAAAACCCTACAGAAGTATTGTGTTAACTTTTTTTCTTCGGGGGTACGTGACTGAGGGTATATCTCTGTCGGCTCAGCTGACTGATACTTTCTTACTTGTTTTTTGTTAACTCTGATGGTACATATCTGTCTCTTACTGCCACTTTTTTGCTTTCGACCCCAACAAATTAATATTTATTTAGTACATACCTTTTGCTTTAATTTTATACATTCCCCACCCGCATTATCTCAAAATGAAAACACAATTTAAATATTTATTGAAACGTTTATATGCATTTCTTTATTTAAATATATAATTTTTTTTGTTGTTTGTTTTTTTTTCATTACTTTTTATAGCTTATTAGATGTCACTTGAAGTTGTTGTTATTATTTTAATTAATTTTGTTTTTCTTTTAATTAGTGATCTTCATTGATCGATCAGCTCACATTTAGTTATGACTAGTAATAAAAAAGCCTTTTTTTCTTGAATGTCCTGAAGGCTTAGTTCGATTTCATTATTTTTTAAGTAGATTTATTTTTTTGGAGAGTGTCCACGTTTCATTGAGAGGATGTTGTCAAATTTGTTAGGATTTTTTTTCTCATTCTGGATTAGGGATTTTGTTTTGTTAAAAAAAGCTCACTATTTAAGTAAATTCATTTTCATTTTTTTGGTTTTGTGTCTGTGTATTAATTTTTGTTGTTTTCAAAGGGGAATTTCAAATTCTGTTTTTTGTGGGCTTAGTGGCTATAAAGTATTAAAATGTGTTTTTGTTTTTTTGTTTTATATGAATTGGATTTTATTTTTGGGGAATTGGGTTTTCTTATTTAAGCTGTGGTAAATACTAAAATGGTTTGTTTTTGTTTGGTGTTTGTTTTGTTTTCTGAAGTTGTGATTATACATTTCAGTTGTTTCTTTGTTACTCTTGAGTTTACCAAGCTAAAAAGTATCTTTTTCAAGTGTCAATTTATTAAATTCCTATTTTTTGTTAATTAAAAACTAAAAAAGTTTATTTTGTGTTTTAGTTTTGTTATTTTGTTTGGTTTTTTGAAAGAGACATTCATATAAATTGAAGTTGTATGTTGTTTTTGTTTTTTTTTTTTTTAGATTTCGTTTATATGTAGTTATGCAAGTTGTTTATATATGTGTGTATGTATGTGCTTCTTCCTGCTATTATGATTTTTGCTGCTTTGAGATTTAATTATTTGTTTAATTTTTTGGAGAAGGGATTCCAGTTAATTACAAATCTTAACTGAAATCCCCACAAATCCAAAAAATGCCTTTTGTCTATTTAATTTATTTATTGCGATTCTAGTTTTGTTAAAACTAACTAAATTTTGAGTTTAGTTTAAAAATGTTTCTTTCTGTTATGGGGAAGTTTTGAGTTTAGTTTGTGTAAATTGTCAATAAGTGTTTTGTTTTAAATGGTTTCTTTTTTCTCATTTAGTTGAGGGATCAGAGGAATTTTGTATATTTGATTTATTGTTTGTTTGTAGATAAATGATGCAAATTAATACTTTTTTATTGTTAATTCAATTCAATATTGGATCTGAGAGTAAATATTTGTTGAGGGTTGTTTTGTGTTTCATTTCATTTCGTTTCATTTCTTTTCTTTTCATTCATTTTTCATTTAAGAAGGCTAAACATTTATTTTTACTTACTTAGATTTAGTTAAAGAATTGTTTTGGTTTTTTGTTTAGTTCCATTTGGATTTGTTTTTAGTTTTTTATTAAATAATCAATAAATTCATTCATAAATAAACTCAACTTGTCTTGCTTGCTCCGCTTCACATTCTTCTTCATCTTCTTCTTTCGCATTTTCATTACGACAACATGATCATTTGCAACTTATTTGTAATTGTACAAAATAACATTAAATATTTGATTTGTTGTTGTATTTGTTTTGCATAAAGACACATTTATATGATTTTATTTTCAATATACGAGGGTTGGGTTTTTTGTTTAATGGGGTAAAGGCTAACGCTAACAAACATATCCAGTTTTTAAATGCAATTTCCAGTTGAGAATATCGGTTAATTTTATAAGGTTTAATTTCTTTAATAATTTAACAATTTAATTTTATATTCTAATAGAATATGGGCACTTTTTTAAATTAGGGATTGTTTTTAATTTTTGAATGGAAAGATATTCTTTGTACCTTCACGGGACAACAAATAACACATATTCTCTTTGGAATTTTAGCCTTTAGGGCCAAGATCATTTAATGGCAATTTTTATTAATTTTCTCATTAGAGTTGAGTTGAATAATCAAAGATTTATTGCAAGTTAAAGAGGAACATATTCTCTTTTCTTTCACTTTTTCTCATTCTCATTATATTTGTTTTGTAAATATAGAAATGACACAAATATTTATATCGGAGACGGTTTTTGAGTTGTCTATTAATTTTAAAAATGTACAATATTTTTAAATATCGTCTGAAGATTTCTTCTAATAATTCATCTCAGTTTGCAACACAAGCCATCAGAAAAAGAGAGAGAGAATGAGTATAATACTGAATATAGTAATTCCATATTTGGGTTGCTATTTACCAGGCATGTTCAGGTCTTTGTGTGGCAAAAACACCTAGGACGAGCGCTTTTTCGAATTGCTGACGAACGGTTGAAAAAATTAATGCACGAAGATTGTATCGATAGCATACCTTTTTCTCCACATTCGGCTGCATTAGAAAGACTTTTGCGTATTTAAATAGGAAATAACCTAATCGAACAGTTCAGTACCAGACATGGTTTTTCTGCTGCAAAAGACCTTTGAAAATCCGGATTTTCTGTTGCAAAAGACCTTTGAAAATCCGAAACAATGTACCATAGTGGGTCTGGTAATAAACTACAAAAATACTAATTTGATGATGGACAGACAGTGACAACTGAAAACTGGAAGGCTTTCTTTGAGCGAAAAATAAATGGAAACTTTTGAGGCATAAATCTTACCGATTGTGGATGTTCTGAAAAAATGCGGACATTTTGCATAGTAAATTAGATTTTTATTAAAGCACAAAATTGCTGAACGCTTGCAGTCGATGTACTTGAAGGAATGAACGGAAGAGAAGGTCATCCCATCGATTTTTTCGTGACAACCAGATATTTTAGTTGGTCACCGCAGGATTTTTTAGTGCTCTTGGAAGCATGGAATTGTCTTCAAAAAATTATATATAATTTGAATCAGAATCACATCGGCTGCCTTTGATGAACATTTCAAAACAATCCTCGAACAGATCTTAAGCTGCACTTAGGCGAAAATTTTACACATTTGTGAGGGAGGTAGCGGAAGTAGTTATCCGATATAGTCTATACTCCAACTTGATTTATATTTTCAGATATATATTACGACGTGCACTCCTAATCGCGCACACAGCCATTTTTGTTGGTCACTTTAGGATTTTTATATTGCTGAAAACAGGACCACAAGGTGCAAAAGTGCGGTAAAAATTGCCAGTCTTCGAAATGCCCATTAAAAGTGTATATTTTGTGAGGAAGATTCCGAAGCTGTTGCCCGATATAGACCTTCTTGGAACTTGTACAATTTTGGAAGAAATTTTACGATGTGTAAAGTTTCAGCCAAAATGGATATGGAAGTATGGACATACCAAGGACAACCCTTTACAAACTATTTCAAAACGATCCGAGACGTATCCTTTAACTGCACTTTAGTAAAATTTGTGTAGGAGGTACCCGAAGGAGTCCATATTGGACATATTCTATGTCTCAATAAAATATTAAGAGAAAGAAATTTTTTACAAAATCGATTGATCCGCTGGGAAATTATTGTGCTAACCATTTAAGCGAACATTTTTAAATTTTATTTGTAAGGTATCCGAAATAGTGGACCGATATAGCCAATCTTTGAACTTAAACTATGTTTAGACAAGATATTACGAGCACGAAGTTTTCCAGCAAATCGGTTTTCCGTTCGAGTGTTATCGCTCTCACCATTTTATCGTTTTTTTTTAACTTTTGTGGGGTACCCTAAGTAACCCATCTTCGAATGTAAACTAAGTTTGGATTAACTCCAATTTGTTGTTCAAAGACACTTGGGGTCTAAAACCATTATTTCGGCGAGGCACATTTTTATCGTAACAGAGTGTATATAACTTCGTTAGCCTTAAAGCTGAGGATATAAAAATATTAAAACAATGTTTATCTGATCTTTAAAATATATTCTCTTTACTTTGCGTGTCTGTCGTCGATGCACTCTCGAGATAAGGAGAGGCTTTATTATATAATTTGGGTCACATTGATCCATTTAATGGGGCACCTCTGTAGTAAATCAAGTGATAAAACTCCTTCGAATTCCTGTAAATCTGTCATCAATGTGCACTAAAAGAAAAATGCTTCGTTGTATCAATGAAATTTGTCAATGATTTTGAACCAGCGTAAGGCTTCATTGCATAAATAAAACGTGTCATTACAGCAATGAAAGTATTTTATTGCATTAATGAAGAAGTTTCATTGCATCAATGAAGGAGTTTCATTGCATTAATGAAAAAGTTTCATTGCATTAACGGAAAAGTTTAATAGCATCAATGAAGGAGTTTCATTGCATAAATGAAGGAGTTTCATTGCATTAATGAAAAAGTTTCATTGCATTAACGAAAAAGTTTCATTGCATAAATGAAGGAGTTTCATTGCATTAATGAGCAATTTCGTTAATTTTACTTCAATGAAACTTTTTCATTTATTCAATGAAGCTCTACGTTGGCTCAAAATCAATGACAAGTTTCATTGATACAACGTAGGATTTCATTCATATTACGTAGCTTTTTCTGTCAGTGTGTGTATGTCATAACTGTGATGATCCACTATGTACTCCGATAATGTAGATAAAGTCAGAGACGGTGAGAGATCGATGGATGCTTTTCACAGAAAGCCAATACTTAGGTCTCAATAGTTGTGTTTGAAGGGATGTGACCGCAAAACTTTCCCTCTGGGCTATTTAAGCACTGTATAGTAGTCTCGTTATTTAATCCGAACGACTTGTATCACCTTGGGCGCTGTGGGTAGGGTACTACGATATAGGCAATGACGTTCAATATAGGCAATGCCGTTCTTGACATCCATAACATAACAACATATCCGTGTGGTGTTCGAGTCTAGAGATCCGCAAGATGTTTTAGTTTTTCATAGACACAGACACAGTTCAATGTCATGATATGTCATGTCATATTCCATGCCATGTAGATAGAATCAAATAAAATGGTGTCTGAAAATGGTGAAAAGTACAAGTTTCTAAATTTATTCGACGTTCGTTAAGTAATGCGTCTTTTTGAAAGAAAGATTTATATTTTCTATAAATTCTAGAAAGAATAATGTTTTCTTTCGCTTAACCGACAGACTAATGATGAGTCAGTTCGAGAAATAGTCAATGAATATATCTTAAACTCGTTGCTTTGCTTGATCATGCTGATTCGTACAAACGTCTATTTTCGCCATAATCCAATTATAATTATGATCTATAGAGCACAGGGATACAAACAAACTGATCCTTGATTTATTTTTCGCTATTTTCATTGGAACATTCTAATAAGTTCCATATATCCATTTGTCTTGTTTTGCAAGCACTTTCATTCGGGTTATAATGGGTTGCCAAGGAAAAACTTCTCATTGAGATTTTTTCTTTGGTCACTCCCATATTTCGAACCGACGATTGAGGTTTGGTTATAAAAAATTTTTTGCTGAAGAAGTTATTGAAAAATAATTGCAGTGGAGAATGTCCACAAACAAGAAACAAGGGTACTGATGATCCCGCGGCGAGGATCGAAACTAGTCTTCCCTGTCTTACCCCTTGCCGAACAATGTCAGACTTTCTCCACTAATAAATTATTTAGTTTTTTTCTTAATATTAAAAAAATGGGATAAGGCCAGACTGTTTTGCAAAAAAAAGAAATAAATTGCAACAGCATTCCCCACAAAAAAAAAAAAGCACCAATATTCTGACTCATATTTTTATTTTGCCATCAAATTGGGACAAACCGAACAGTTTAGCAGTTAAATTTATGGTTCAAAAATATAAATAGTTCAATCCTTTGGAAGGGTAGAGAAATTAATGTGCTGCCCAAAACAACGGCTAGACTCTAAAATACGAGATTTCACAAGTCCACACAATAGAGTTGTGCCAAAGGAACTATATGGAACTATCTAGTTCACTTCGCAGTTCCAATGGTCCACATATTTTCTTTCAACAAACTACGTATACTTAACATCACACGTTATATTTCATGATGTTACTCATACGTTTTGGAACTAGTACAAGGAACTAGGAACTAGATTACCCAACTCTACCACACAAGTATATTAAGTCATTTCATCAAGCGGAGCAGTGCTGATGCGGATAATACATACTAAGCATTTATTCATCATACGTCACCCGATCTTAATATACTTTCATATACATACATATTTTAAATGTCCATGAATTTCTAGTAAAAACAAGAGATACTTAAACGAAAGTAGAAGTCTAATGTCAGATTTTTGATTTTGACAAATCACTTAAAGTCGATTTTTGATATTTCCAGTCAACTCAAAGCCGATTATTATCAGAAAAGTGCCTATGAAAAATTTCCACAATAAAAAGTCGGCTTTGGTTTTAAGACTATGCAACAAAAAAGTCGACTATTCCTTTAAAGGAAAGTCGACTTATCTATCCATGGTAGTTACTTCTAATAAAATGTGGTCGGCATACATAATGTTGTATTATATAAGGTTGAACAGCAAGACCAACTGATTTCACCTAATCTTCATTACAATTGTGTATTAATCGTGTAAAAACGTTAACAAAAATGTTGAAAGCTTGAAGGAATCTCATTCAAAATAGTGTTGTTGTTGTAGTTTCTGGCTCACCTTATTAATTGCATCATAGTAGTCATACGTCAACTCAGTAAATTTTAAATTTTATTAATTTCAGTGTCTGCTTCTTGATGCCATTGATACAAATCTAAACGAGTGAAAAACTCCCAAAAGCTACTTTACGTTCTATTATTTTCTTGCTTTTTGCTTCTGATAAATAACAAATTAAAAAAAAAAAAATAACAAACACCTTTGTTTCATAGTCCATATTTACATTAGGCAATTTTCTATGCGGCAATTGTAAGGTTGTAGGTGAGAGAGGGTGTTGAGAGGTAAAGAGTTACCATATGCTTCACCTCTCTCTCCTTCAAACTGACATTTGCCGCAAGGAAAATTTCCTAATATAAATATGAACATAGTTAATTTGTTCGTATTGTCTTATGCCAGACTATGAAAATTTTCATTAGAAAATTTTTTGTTATTCTCTTTTAAATTTTCATTGACGTCCACACACATATATGAAACCATATGAAAATTTTGATATTTTCATTGCTTTGCATTGGTTTGAGAGTTACGAATTTAAACACCAAGAATAATTTCAGATTACAGAACCTTGTGTACAGAGTTTCACCCTCTTCACATCTCTTCCCTATAAACTCATTTTCATGTTAATGAAAATTTTCATGGTCTGACATAAGACATTCCTCATCGAATTTACACCAAGAAACAGAGTGACATGTTATTTACATTTCCTAAATGAATTTAGAAATATTTGTTCCTCTTTTTGAAGAATCGAATACAATTGCTAATATCTTCAATCTGTATTACATTAGTTATTACAATATAACATTTTTTTTTTTTTAATTTTAGGCTTTAAGTCAGAACATCATTTTGAATCTATGATTCGAAAATGCTGACAATTTAATTTGTGAACAAAGGAAATCTCAACCATTCATTGCATTTTTTACTGGATTAGGCATTTTTTTCATATAAACTAAGTAAAGCTTAACATGTCATAAACAAAAAACATTCAATGATAAGCTTCTTGTTATGTTTTGATTGTTTTGTGAATCGTAATAATAATAATTAATTAATTATAATAATAATAATGTTAAATATATAATAATAAGTATGTAGGTGGTGTGATTATATAACCACCGAGTAATATAATGTAACATGCATTTTTAAGGTATTATTTGTAATCCTTGTTTTTCTGTGTATCATTGTTGATGTATTATTTATTTGTTGGTTTTTTAATAATTATAATTATTATGTTTTGTTTTGTTTTTTCTTATCATAATCCAATAATACTTGTTTTTCATCGATCGATTTAATTCAATTAAAAAATGTTTCAATACTTTGTCTTTTATTTCGAGTATAATTATTAATTGTTTAAATTTAGATTTAATTTTCGTTGAAACAGAAATTTTAAGAAAACAAATTAAGAATTTGATAGAGAATCTTTGGAAAAAATTTTAATTTTTTTGTTTTGTCCCATTTGAAATAAGCACTTGAAAGAATATTGTTTTGCTTTTAGATATTCGAAACACAAAGAAATTAAGCCATATTTTTTCGTTGAGTGTGTATTAGTATGTTTGTGTGTGTGTCTGTTGTTGTCTTAGTTGTTATTATTTAAAAAAGACTTTATATTTTCTTATATATTAAAAAATTTAAAATCGTCATCAATATTAGCCTTCGAAAATAATCGTTTTTGACTGCCTGACTGCCGTTTGAGATGACTTGCGATTTTAGAAAAATAAATTTTGCTTGTATAAACTTCATGACGGAAACTTCTATGCCTGAATGTGTATTTAGTTTGGCCTAAATATCTAAAACATGATTTTTAGTTTTTGTTTTTTGTTTCTCTCTTCACCTATCTTGTGTATGTATATGTGTATATTATGTTTGTGTCTGTGTTTATTCATTTTTTTCTTTTACCTAAAAATTTGCTTTTTATTTGTTTGTGTTTTTTTGGACGGGTCTTCGTGTCTTTGGTTTGATGTAATGGAATTTTATGTGAAAAATGTTACTCCATTTTAATATAATAGAGGTTAGTTGGGGAAGTTTTTAAAGAAAATGGTCACTCATTGATAATCGATAACTTTGGTTCATACTTTCAAAAAAGTTCTATTGAATGTGAATTTTATTTCAAGAAATATATTCAATTTTATTCCCAATATGTCGTTTATTACAGAAAAGACGTATATCCGAATCTCTGCTGTCGATGTACCCTCTTTCAAACAACACAAGCTGCTCTTTAATTTATCTCAAATTGCTCCATATCAGTGTTGCACAAAATATGTTGTGCATTAGTCTCTCTCAGAGAGTCTTTCCACTGCTATATCATGACATATAAACATAAAGAAAACACACATTCTCTTTGAAGTATATGGGTGATCATAGCTGGTTCATATGGTAGACTTCTTCACATCCCACTGAGGCGAAGACATGATTAAATTCGTATTCCATAAAAAGCTACTTAAGTTAAGCTATTTGTACACAAAATACAAAGGCTGAAACTATGTGGGATAATCTGTAACATTAATGGCCTCTGACAAAGGCTAAAACTATGTGGGATAATCTGTAACATTAATGACCTCTGACAAAGGCTGAAACTATGTGGAATAATCTGTAACATTAATGGCCTCTAACAGATGTCACCTACTCCCAAATATTCCCAAATTCTGATTACCAAATATCCATTGAGGTAATTATCGGCAAAAGATAACATTTAACCTGTGTTCGACGTTAACGAACCATTCCCGCATTATACTCATATGTGCTGCAAAATGCTCGCTGTACCCTCACTAAAGGCAAACCCGAAATATTCAGGAAATTTGCCCAGAATAATATTGAGAGTTTACGATACATTCGATAAAAGGGACCCTCTCAGATTATCACAATTTCTATCTTCTGTGCGAAAAGTGGTGGGCTTCAGCTGTATTTGCACCATCCCTCCTTCATGAAACATTTTTCTTCTTATATAATACCTTGCATAGCTGCTGACTGTCCTCGACCATATTTCCTCATATACCTCTCTTATATTACACGAATGGAGTTAAATGAATGTTAAATGACTGAACTAATAAATCTCACGTCTAATCTTTTGATGAAAGGTTTTTTTTTTTTCTTTATTGACTAATTTCTTAGAATAGAAATGATTTCTTGAAACTTCTAACACGCAATGGCTTTAAGCTCTTTAATAGCCTAAAGCTAAAAATAAAATGTTTTGTGGGGATTTGGGGCGGGGCGGGGCACAGCATTGGATGTAGATACATCCATACATCCAGTGTAAAAGCATTGTTGTATTCCTATAGTCTAAGAACATGACTGAGGTCTTGCTGAC
This sequence comes from Musca autumnalis, assembly GCF_047663935.1. Lineage (NCBI taxonomy): Eukaryota > Metazoa > Arthropoda > Insecta > Diptera > Muscidae > Musca > Musca autumnalis. The sequence goes on along the minus strand of NW_027411644.1, from coordinate 7,220,348 downwards.
GACTGAGTATCGTCATTAGGGATCGAATGAACCAAATTAGCTGTAACTTCTTCACTTGAAGAAATTATTCTCCCTTAGTCTTTGCCAAGATAACTCAGTCGCTTATATAAAAAACATAAATAAATCTAAAAAACCATTGGAATTGAAGTAAAGTTCTTTTTACTTTACTTGTTTTCTCACTGCTTTCTTGTGGTTTTTGTTTTTCTTTCATTTTCTCTAGTTGTTTTTTCTTAGCTCGGTTTACAAATTGCTTTCTTTTTCTCTCGAAAAGAACAAAATCAATAAAATGACACTTAACTAACTACACGCTTAGACACTTTCCTCTTTTGTTACGTTGCCGCCCCAGAAGCGATCAAAACGGTCACGAGCCTTTTCTAGAACTTCGGTAGCTGTTGAACGAGCTGTTGAAGCTGTGGTTGTTGTTGTTGAATTCGAAGATGATGACAAATTGGCAGCACCAGCAGTAGCGCTTGTGCCAGCAGCCGCGGCCGCAGCACTGGAAGCCATTATGACATCGACGTCAAACAATGGATCCTCCAGGACGCGAATGGATGAACCAGGCAATGGTTTCTTATTCACAGTCGACGATGACAACGACGATGATGTGGGACTAAGTGCGCTCTGTGGCGATTTTGCTTCGTTGTTGTTGTTGTTGCTGGGCTTTTTATTCTTCCAGGCTGCGTTTTGTTGTTGTAGTTGTGGTTGTTGTTGTTATGGATGTAGTTGTGGTTGATGTAAATGTGGATTTTTTTGCAAACGTGAGTAATTAAGGGATTAAATTACGAAGAAGAAGATGTGTTACGAAAAAAGTGCTTCTTTCTTGATAGGCTTTAAGCTTTTTTTGAGTTTTTTTATTAGTTATTAAATACGGGTTTTAATGATGATAATGATGAATAGCGAATTAGTATTGAAAAAGCATTTTTGGTTTTTTTTGGTTTTTTATTGGATATGGATGTTACGAAGAACAAGCGTGCTTTAAAGCTTACCGTCCATTTTGACTTGTTCAGTCAATTCTGGTGGAGCCGACTGAGGTGGAGGTGGTGGCTTTTCAACGGGCGTAGAAGCTTTTATTTCACTTTGTGGTCTGCTGTAATTTTCACCTGTAAACAAATTGAAATGTGGATTAATGAAAAAGAATGGAAACGGAATACTCGGAATGCAAAAAATTGGTCCCTTGTAATATAAAATAAAATTTTGAACACATAATAATAAGACTTCGTTTTCAAGGTCAAAGTCGTTAATGCCAAATTTGGTAACTGTAAGACTTTTATAAGCATTGGATAATTATGTCGGGCATGGACTTGACCTTGAAACACATTATATCGCGGTAAATAGGACCACAAAAAGCACCTTCAGCGATCATCGAACTGCCCTTTTAAACTTTTGTGAGGAAAGTATCCGAAGGTGTTGTCCGATATAGGCCTTCTTGGAAGAACTTTCACGATGTGTAAATTTTAGGCGAAAAACATATAGCATTTAAAAAATCAAAGTTCGATGGCAATCTTAGTCTCTTAATTACAATATTCGCAATTACATTATTACAATAACTTCGGTATAAGTATATGATTCGAAGTATTTGCAAAAAGAAGTCACTACCTACAGCAATCGATATACCTGATGAACTGTGTAACTAACAGCGAAACCGGTAGCATAATTTGGTGGTGGTTGGGTTTCTTTTCTGTTTTTCTTTTCCATATACAAAAATCTTCGATCTCTAGCTCAACTCCAACGAAATCGGATTCAATTCGTAAGTAAATAACACTGTGAACACAACTTTTGGGGAAGAGATAATTCCTTTTGGAGATGAAAGCACTTGGTGAGTATATTAAGAACCCCGAAGGACAGATCCGCCGTGAGTCGAACTTCCGTGTTATGGTGTGATTAGGTTTTTTCTAGAGACCCTGTAAGGCATCAGGAATTAGTGATACATCTTTGTTTACTGTTGTTTTAGCTTATTTTTGAGATGACATGTCTTCAGTCAAATCGAATGAGGATTATTTTCGTAGAGCACTTCGACCTTTTAACTCGCTTCCTTCAATGTACTTTTCGTCCTTTATTTTAAGAGCCGCTATAAAAGTACCGCAAGATGACGTTTTCAGCTTCGAAATGTTCTGCAAAAATTCCGCTCAGAAAATTTCAGGTATGGCTCTAATTGACAACTAATCGATTTTGTAGCGTTTTCGTAGTCAGTTTTGACATTTACCCCTGTTTGCTCAGTGTGTGTGTTTTTGTATGTTCTGTAACGAATATACAAAAAAACAAAATATAGTATTTTTCTGAGCCAAAACAGGGTAAATGTCAAAAACGCGACAAAATCGATTAGTTGTCAATGAGAGTCGTACCTAAAATTTTCTGAGCGACATTTTTGCAGAAGCTGAAAAATGTCATCTTGTGGGACTTTCAATGCGGTTGTTGAAATAAAGGACGAAAAGGACATTGAAGGAACCAAGTTAGAAGATCGAAATGTTCTACGAAAATAATCCTCATTCGATTTGACTAAAGACATGTAATCTCAAAAATAAGCTAAAGCAACAGCTAACAAAGATATAACCCTAATTCCTGAGGGCTTATAGGGTCTCCAGCAAAATATTCATCACGCTATAACTCGAATGTTCGACTCACGGCGGATCTGTCCTTCTGGGTTCCTAATATACTCACCAAGGACATCCATTCCCAAAAAGAATTATCTCTTCCCCAAAATGTCACCTCCATTTTGTTGCATAGCGAAAATATGTTCCTCCGTATATTTTATTCAGTTATATGGTCATGGTTCCTTTGTGTTCAGTCTCACAAATTCTGCAACCTGGACTGGCTGCGTCCATAAAGAATCAAGAAACAGGTGAATGGGATTACCTCCGATAACGGTATTCACATTGTACCTTTGTACTGCCTGCGCAACTGCATCAGTGTGAATGCCATTCAAGCCTGTCTGATAGGCAAATTGATCTAGAGATTTTCGTTTCTACTTTGGACCTCTCTCACCGGATCATGTAGATCTCTTCTTACGTACCTGGGTGGGGCAGGGATGCTCACCGGTAAAATCTTCGTCTCCTCATAAACATTGTCCACTCGTGACAAGAGGAGACACCGCATAGCTCACCACAGATCGGCCTTTTGCTTGTTCTTATCTTTGTTCTTGTCAAAAATAGCTGTGACTTACACAGACGAATCAAACATGCTGTACGACATTACGCCCAGGAGGATTTCAGCCGTCCAGGATGTGAACAGTGGAGCAGTGGATTTAGCGCCGGATAATTTTGAATTCCTTACATGGAAATGCACTATCACATACATATGTTATCGACAATAGGACCGGACGCCAAGATCATACAATCATCTGCATGCAGTGGTATGGAATTTCAAAAAGGTCGAGGTTAAAGTGATCCGGAGATACTCGTATTATTGCGCCTTCGGGCCGTTTTATGCTATGTGGTGCTATGCATTTTCCGGAATCCATGCTTATGTTAGACAACTGGGAAACTTCTTCTCATAGTGGGCACGAGTATTATGCTACTGGCGACAAGAGGGATATCTTCCTGTACGAATCACCTCTGCTGGCATCCTCGCCTGGCTTCAGTAGCGGGATCACCCTTCGAACTTTCCAGGCTTCTGGTCCAATATACATAAGTTTCTAACGATATATCTGTGCAGCTCTCAGAAGTGGTCATTAGTAAATTCTCTGGAACCTTGAAGTCGGAGGTTTTGAAGTCGTGTGGCCTGTTAACGGAGACAAAAATCGGTAGATGAACCAAGAGAAATAACGTTTTGCCATGACACGTCATTTATTAGACCGGATACCACAATGGTGATGTGAGCTGTGGCAATTTCCTCTCATCCTGTGAGCGTCTTCATTCACCTCCCTCTGGTCATTGTCTAGAACGGAATGCCAAAGCTCGTGATGAGCATAGAAGTCCCTACTAGCACAAGGCGGTTATTGCCCTACAAAAGCAAACCAATGTCGGGCACATAATGCAAGGTACAGCTTTTCATGGGCGGTAGCCTTTACTGCTTCCCATATATTCTATGTATGGGTCACTAGAGTCTAACTCAAGCGAGATAGGTCAAAACTGGACGGAAAGATGTATAATGAATGCAAGTCCTCCTCCTCCGCATCTTGCACGATCTTTCCGCAAAACGCCACAGGTGACGGTAAGCTTTGTTTCCCGAATCGCGGCGGACATGATGTTCTTTTGACTCATAAAATCTACGATTTCGCTAATTTTGTGTCGAACACGGTTGCAATTGAATTGCACAAATGATGAATTTACGGGACTCTGAACAATAACATTTGGTGTTATATGCTGCGTTTGATGTTATTGGGGAGACTGCGGAGGAGAGACAGACAATGTTAAGCAAACACCAAATTTTCTAAAACGGATTTTGTCTAAACATGCTTGGGGTCTAAAACCATTATTTCGATGAGGAAAATTTTTATACCCTAAGCATTTAGGCTAAGCAGGGTATATCCAATTTGATATGACTAAAAATGTGCCTCATCGAAATAATGGTTTTAGACCACGAGTATGTTTGGTCGAAATTCGTTTCAGACAATTTGGAGTCGATTTAACATGTCCGTCCGTCAGTCTGTCTGGCAGGTGCGCACGATAACTCTCGAATGAATCAACTAATTCGAAACACATTTTGTACTTCGAAATATTTCGCCCAAACTTACTTTAAGTTCGAAGATGGGTTATATCGGTTATATTGGAAAAAGTGCCTCATCGAAATAATGGTTTTAGACCCCAAGTATGTTTGGACGAAATGTGTTTCAGACAATTTGGAGTTGATTTAGCCATGTCCGACCGTCTGTCCGGCTGGCTGGAGCGCACGATAACTCACGAACGGATCAACCTAATCGGTTCAAAATTTGGCTTTCGTAATAGTTTCTCCAAACTTAGTTTAAGTTCGAAGATGGGTTATATCGGTCCACACCAAATTTCTACCGGTCTTAGATGTGCTTCCAATATGGACTTTCCTCCTTCGGGTACCTCCCACATAAAATTTCGGAAAAGTTCAGTTTAGGACGTGCTCTTGAATTGCTTTGATTTTTCTTGTGCCAACTTGTATTCACTGTCCTCCATACGACGGTACAAGTTTCATCAGGGGCAAGTCCATACTTCCTGAGAAATTTGCCTCAAAGTTGCAAAAAAGCCCTATGACACCGTGTGTAGTGGTTGGAGCGCAAGATAACTCTCGAACGGATTTGTCGATTCGGTCCAAAATGTGGCATTCGTAATATTTTGTGTAAACTTAGTTTAAGTTCGAAGATAAGCTATATCGGTCCACTCCTTCAGGTACCTACCCCACAACAGTTCAAAAATGTTCGGAAAAATTGTGTGCACGATAACTCTTGAAGGGAGTGACCGATTTGGTCCATACTTTAAACATCCTAATAAATCTATCAGATATAGATAAGGTTCGAACATGAATATTTGTCCACTCCTTCGGGTACCTCCCACACAAAATTTTGGATAAATTCAATTTAAGACCAGCTCTCGAATCACTTAGATTTTTGTTGAAGGAACTTGCATTCGCTGCCTTAATTAGGACAGTAAAAGTTTTTTTTTCGGGGACAAGTCCATACTTCTTGAGAAAACAGCCTGAAAGTTGTAAAAACCTCTATGGCACCAAACGTAGTGACTGGAGAGCAAGAACCGAATACTGCGTTCATCCACATTTGGATATCGTAATATTTCTTCGAATATTGGACGGAATTCGAAGGTGGTGCTTATAGGTCCAATCCTTCCGGTACCTCCAATCCTGGTTAAGGGTCTATTCGAGGATCCTTTGGACATTTTTACCGAAGGTTTTCCTAGTGGCCCTGTTTGCAGCGATATTATGTTTTCCGTAGGATAGTATGGTATAAAAGCCCTATCGATTTCACCGCAAATTTTTGAGCTTTAATCCAATCCAAATTTTTGTCGGCCCATAGGTCCAAAATTTTGAACGCCCCCCTAAATACATACGTTTTTATTTTTTGGAAAAAATTATTTTAATCCAAGCTGAGGGTATATCTTTGTCGGCAAAGCCGACTGATACTTTTTACTTGTTTATTTAAAACCCACCTTCTTTGACGTTTTGTGTGACAGTAAATGTTTTCCCTGTGTCCAGTGGTACAGTCCAGTTTACTGGATCTGGTGAACGCATTATGATCTGTTCAGGACTCTTGACACGAGTAGGCTCGGGTGGCGATTTAACAATAGGTTCATCGGGAATCTCAGGTGCTGGTTGAGGACTGCAGCTGGATACAGAAATGGCAGTGTCACGACCATCTTCGCCTTCATCTGTGTATATAAAAATTTGGAAAGTAAATTAAAAATTATCCAAAGAAAACAAAACATAAGTAGAAAAATTCAATTCATATTTGTTAGGGTATATTTTGTTAATAAGTTTTATTTTTTATTTAAGTATTTTGTTTTTTTTTTTCGTTCATCTTTCAAAAGCATACTTTAAGTTTGAAATTAAATTAATTATGTTAGTATTATTAGTAATAGAAGTAGAATTATTAACCAAATAAGTTGTTATGTTACGAGTTTCAAGAGATCGTAGGAACAACAAAAACAAATAGACCTGTTAAACTTAATTATGTAAAAAAAGAAGAAAAGGAAGTTTCAATAAAAGCTGATTTTTGTTGGTTGTAAATATTAAAACTCAACATTTCCATAAATCATTTCAAATGCTAAAAACATTTTTATAAAACTTATAAATTAAATTACAATCAAAAACAAAGTACATGCTCTAAAGTAGCAGCTTAACAACAATTAATTAACAATTATCATTAAACAAAAGAAAGCATTAAAATCAAATCTCAATAAAACATGGGATATGAAAGAGTTAAGATGTGTGATAATCAAAGAAAGGGGAGAATAAAATATTTTAATGGGCAGTGTGAATTTGTTAGAGAGAGAGAGTGATGTAAACATGTTAATTGTAGAGTTTGTTGTTTTCATTTTTTCTCTGAGAGTTAGTTTTAACATTTCTGTTAGTTTCTATGTAGCTGTAGCTGTGTAAACGGAGTAAAAAGTCCTGTGAATAGTGGACACTGAGATTGGTATATAAGAAGGAGAGAGATAGAGAGTTATATATAGAGAAAACGCAACATAAATTTGTATAAATTCACTACTTAACATACGCACACACACGCACATAAAGACAATTAGAGGCAAATAGATAGTTAGTTCTACATAAACATTAAATACTACATTTTATTATTTTTTTCATAGGAATTTATAGCAGCGTAATTTATGTACAATTTTGGAGGAATGAGTGGGTAACTGCAAACACAACCAAGCCGCATGGATATTTGTATCTTTTGATTTCGGTCAATGTTTTGGAATTCTGAACATAGGCAAAATATCCATATAAACATTCTTCAAAATCACCAACAAAAAAATATCCAATGTCAAGATCGATTGCTTTACAAGTTACCGGAATGTAAAATAGCTGGATAACATTGAAGGCTTTTATTTTGTTTTGAAAATTTAAATAAAGAACACTTTTATCGTTACAAGGCTTGCTTCAAAGGAGTTACAATGTAAAGCAACGAAAAACCTTGCCACATTTACAGCTTTAATTTACAGTATTTTCAATTTTAGTATTTTTCAATACATCTTAGTTTGGAACTGGATGGACTGTTAATGTGATAAGGTCAGAATGTTTGAAAACATTCGTGAGTTTCTTTTTTTGCTTTATCAAAGGTGACTATTGTTAGGCAGACATTGACTTGCTTGATTGTTTGTTTTGTTGTTGTTTTATTGTTATATTTGCCAAATGAAAGTAATCAAACAAAAATAATTACAGTGTTTTTTGTTGTAACCAATTTAGTTTTTTTAAAGAAAATCATTTCATTCCTTTTGTTCAAATGTCACAACAGATCATTTGACGTTAACGACCTTCTTCACTACTCACTTTCAGCCAATTTCTTATCCCGACCTGGTACAGCTAATTGATTTAATGCCAATAAATTGGGCTTGTGGCCAACAACAACAACATCATCGTCATGATCATGATTACCACTACCCATGTCTCTATCACCAGCAATGTGGCCATTTACCATGCGCGGCGATGGCATCGGTGAGCGTTTTGAGCTTTGAGTCATATCTACACAATGAGGCGATTTCGCTTTAGCAGGAGTAGACGATTTCGAGCGTGGCTTGGCAGCATTGCTTTTGTCTTTTTCACTTTTGCGCATTTGAGCCAGTTGTGGTGATTTGCTTGATTGCTGTGATTGGTTATTAGCGCTATTAGCAACAGCGTTAGCAGCAGCAGCACTTGCAGTAACAGCAGCATTAGCGGCATTATTTGCATGAACTCTACCGCTAGGAGGAGGTAATGAACTACTTTTCGTACGATTATGAAATGTAGTGGAAAGGGTAGCTAGATTTCCAAGAACACAAAAGAAAATGTGGGCAAATATGTGGAGGGGAAAAACAAAAAGAAAATAAATTAAATTTATTCATAAGTAAGAAATTCAAACAAATTAAACAAACAGTTGTAGCTTAAGATTCGAGAAGACAGATAACAAATCAAATAAAAGCCTTTTTTTCTTTCTGCACAACAAAAACGAAGTGGAAACCACATTAACAGTTCAAAATTCTTTATGGTTCTCTCTTTTTTTATTTTCATATCACAAATAATATTAAAGAGTTGATGAAAAAGAAATTAATAGTAGATCCTTAATTAAATTAATTCCATAGATTAACAAAAGCTTAAGCATTGTACAGGAGCTAGTCTCAGAACTTATTTCTTGACTTCCTTCAGAGAGAATGTTTTCAATTCAGTGTAGTTTTAAGAATTAATTAAATTAATTCCATAGATTAACAAAAGCTTAAGCATTGTACAGGAGCTAGTCTCAGAACTTATTTCTTGACTTCCTTCAGAGAGAATGTTTTCAATTCAGTGTAGTTTTAAGAATTGAATCGTTAACAACTTGATAAGGCATTTAATTAAAATTAAAATAAAATCAAATTCTATTCTTATTGTACAAAAGCCTTTCATTGGAAATACATATTAGATAACATCTCAAATCAATAGATGACTTTGTCAATGTTATGAATGTTGAAGTGAAAATCAAATGTGTGTGTCTCCCTGCTAAGCAAATATTTTGTGTGCAAATTTAATCTAACTCTCAACTACTCTACATTTTAAACTAATTTAATGTAATAAGAAAAGTAATCGTGTGAATATACATACATATGAGAAATATTCTGTGTGATGGCAATAAACAATATTTTTCTTGGATCACACAGTTTAGGTTGTTCAATATCCCCCTCTAATACATTCTAAATATTTTTTTTAAACGTGGAGGTTACAACGCACGGTGCTCTTGAATCAAATTTAAATGGAAGGTGCTTACACCTGGGAAGTTTTTGCGGATTCTGAAACTACAATGTTCATAGATGATAAAAATCCAAACACAACAAAAAATTGATGTAGGGATTTTTAAATAAATCGCGATTCAAGTTGTCATGTTTATGGGGTTGTTTAGGTTTTCACGATGTTGCTTAGAAACCGCAAGTCCTATCAAAATGAGACTGAAGAAAATGTTGTAGCTATGCAAATTCTCTACAAGAGTGACCTTTACGGTATTTTCGTAGGTTTAAGCATTTTTGAGATATTGAAGTTCAAATTGGAACAATGCACTGACTGTATCGCCCCCTCATAAAACAATGTCATGAAGGGTGCGCCTTAACTAACTTTTAATAAAAACCGCTTACACAAGGGAAGTTTTTGTGAATTCTGAAACAGCAATGTTCATAGATGAGAAAAATCAAAAAACAAGAAAAAATCTTTGTAGGGATTTTTAAATAAATCGCGGTCAAAATTCACATTTTTAGGTGTTTTTTAGGTTTTCGCGATTTTGCTTGGAAATGGAGCTAAAGAAAATGTTGTAGCTGTGAAAATTCTCTACAGGATTGACGTTTATGATTTGTTCTCAGGCTGTACCATTTTTGGGATAAAGAAGCTCAGTTTACATTTTTAGGTTTTTTCTTTGTTAGGGTTTCGCGATTTTGCTTGAATACGGCTAGTCTTATCGGCATGGGATCTGAGAAAATCTTATATCTGTGAAAATTCTCTACAAGACTGGCTAATGTAATTTTTCTTAGGTTGTACCATTTTTTTAGATATATAAGTTTAAGTTGGGAAATTACAGTAATGACTTTGTTTTATAAGGAGACGATACAGAATTGAATTAAATTTGAATTGTCCCAAATTCAACTACTATATCTCAAAAGTTGTAAAACCTACGAAAATATCATTAAGGTCAATCTTGTAGAAAATTTTGATAGCTACAACATTTTTTATTCCCTTTTTGATAGGACTAGCGGTTTCCAAGCAAAATCGCAAAAACCTAAACAACAATACATGGAATGCATGATGGTAGCAGTAATGTGAAGTGTAAGACGGCCGAGGTGGAGTTGGTTAATGTGTACATACCACCAACGAATAGTTGTGCCCTGCCTTATATTCGAGATATTAGTTCGCTTTTAGTGGGCAATGACCGTCTGGTGCTATTGGACTTAAATTCTCATCATAAGCTCTGGCTTTCCGTCCGAATCAATGACCAGAATGGTATAGTTCTGGCCGAGCAAATAGATAGCTCAACATTTTACACGGAAAACGAAGACGCTCCACCTGAAGCATCGGGAAAGATGGATAATAGAATGGCTGATACTTTCAACGGCGTGACAGTAACATACCCGAAATGGTGCGCGTACATACCCGAGAGTAATATAGGAAAGAGGAGTGTGCTACGCCGTATAAGAGCCCTCACGACCTAAGCAACTGGATGAACCCAGATTTGACAAGTGTCTTCAATATATTGTTATCCAACCAGTGGCGATGATTGTAGAAGCACTACTCCTACGCATGATAAGAAGCTGATTCCCATTTGCGCAACATCAACATGGATTCCGAAAAATTCAATGCCTTAAGGCGCTGAGGCATCAAAAAGTAATGTGTAATATATAGTATTACTTATTATATTCTTGATATATATTCCTATGTGTATATTTAAAATGTATTACTTGAATTAAATACCGAATAAACAACACAACGTCCGACATATTAGTCGAGGACTGAACCAGAACAGTCCGTGCGACGAACAGTTACGGTAGCTTTTGATCTATGGACGGCCTTCAATACTAACAACAATGCCAAGCTGTTCGAGTACGGAGAAAAGACTTTCATCAAGACGTATTTAAACGTTGGATAGTCAACTATATGTGTGGGTGTTAACCGAAACTCTTTAACCGTTACCTTCGTGAAATTTCACAACCTCCAGCCAGCAAATGTGATAGCTTAAATGTCTACATAACAATCTTATTGCAGTTCTCCCATCTACGGAATGCCAAAAATATCCACCCCTAAATCTACTGCCATATTGGTCCCGATTTCGAACACAAACTACCGCAAGATATTGCGTGGACGTTCGATAGCATCTTTAAAAAGGTCCGCGCAAGCCACAGCTATTTGCGACAAGATCAAAAGAAGGAACTATTTCCTCATATCGCTAGCCAGCTGCTTTAGGGGTGCCGAAAAATAAATCTTGTGGTATGCAAATGTTAGCGCTAGGCATTGAAAGAATATTCACACCTGCCAGAATTCCTCTCTGAGGACTGCAGGGTGTCTCCTTATGACATCAGGGCACCATCCTCATGAAAGACGAAGATTTTATTGATACCTCAGCACAAAAAATGTTGTCAAATCAATAACTGCTTGTGTGTTACCACTGTGAGCATCTCTGCCACGATCTAGTAGAATTGGTTCCATCAACCCAGGCACGGCAGGAGAGATATTCATGATCATGAGAAAGAGAGGTCAAAAGGTACAATCAAGAACCTGTAGATCAATGAACCAATGCAAACTAGAGTTGTATAGTTCATGAACGAACAGTTCAATTGAACGATTCATCGAAAAGGGCGTATGAACTAGATCAGTCAATATAGTTCATTATAGTTCAATAATTCACTGAGCGCCAACCGAAAGATCCACGAAGAAAATTCTAGTTCAACATGTCGTTCACAAATGCATAAAGTGATGCCGTCGTCTGTGTTATGTGATGCCCTCGTAATCTGATGTGTTTGTTTGTGTTTTGGATCAAGGTAGTGGATTCGAATGATTGAACTGGATATTGAACTATGAACTAGATTACTGAACTAGTTCAGTTAAAAGAGCTGAACTATTGAACTAGATCTTTTAAATGAACTAGATTGTACAACTCTAATGCAAACACAAGCTCAGTAAGGATCCGGACGATACAACCGCCTCAATTCGTCTTGGATCCGAATTGATGGCGCGATATCCAACATAATCCATGCATGTAGATTGGGACCGCACGATAATCTGCATTTGGATAATTGTCTAGCTAAACCCCCTCCTGATTCGTTATGAACGCAACTGCAATATTTTTGAAGAACCAGATAACTGAAAGACATAGGAACGAACAAATTTGAGTTGCTACAACAACACCTGATGAGCAGGATAACTCACAAGTTTTCTGTCGTCAAACCCGGCTGATAGGAATAGGAAAGTGTGTTTAATACGTGTCAAGTAATGTTTGTTGAAGCTGCCCATGAAATATTTTGGTCCACAACGTACCTAATGTCCCAAAATCCACAAACCATTTAAGGATATATTAGAAATTTTGTTTTGAATATTTTAGGGATTTGTAACAAACTCTAATTACACTGTGCAACAAAATTCAATTTTTTTTTCAAAATTATGGAAAAAACCGAGTGCATTATGAAAGTAGAGCTAAAAATATGAGACACGTATATCGGCGTTTTTAGAGTTTACGTCGGAAAGTAACCAAAATAGGCAGGGAAAGTTCCGCCCACTTTTAAGTTTTTCGAAATATTTGAGTTTAGATATCTTAGGAGGGTATGGGAAATATTTTTGTTAAAAATTTTAACCCTCATGCGGTTCAACAAAGGGGCCTTTTTTGTCCTTTTTTCGAAAATCTTTCAAAAACTCATTAAAAATGTGATCGTATCAAATCCGAATATTCTACAAAATTGTTCGCTATAAAATTTTACTATAGGTCTCAGAATACACCAAATCTGTAACTTTTGTCTAATCGCCAGGAATCTCTAAAAATGAAGAACACGTTTTAGGGTTAAAGTCGGACTTCATCTGAGTTTATTCAAAATTGTCCCACAAAACATAATTTTAGAGAGATGATGTCAGAGACAAAAATATTTTTCATCAAATTTCATCATAGGTCACCAAAGAAATGAAATGTCTATTTACATTCTATAGCATGAAAATATCAGTATCAATTTTGCTGAAAAAACATGAAAATATTTCCCAATTTTTTTGATGAAATTTTTTTCCTTCTTTTTTTTAGTTGATGCATGGAAGTAATATAAAACTTGGTTATAGGTAAAAAGTGTCAAAAGATGAAAAATTCTACACAAAATTTCACTATGAGTTTCAAAATAAACCATAAATCTATTTCTTATCCTAACTACGGAATTAAAGTTGAAAGTATTAAAAATATGTAATTTTGGCAGGTCCTCTCTGGGTTTTTTATATTTTTCAAATATATATTCACCACAAATGTTTCTAAAGCTGTTTAAATTGAACGCACAACATCTTCTGTATGAATTTATAACGAAAAACCATCAATAAGATATTTATATTTTTCAATCACAACGACAATCTGTATGAAAAACAAGTTCTGCTAAGAGTGTTATATGTTATGGTTACAGATTTCTTTTATTCAGAGACTCACAATGAAATTTCATTTGGAACATTTCTTTCTTTAACAATATTCCCAAAAAGTAAAGGATTTTGCTAGATTTTGATCCAGTATGGAATTATGTAAAATTAACAGTCCAAAATTAAAACATATAATTTCATCCTAATATATATAAATTTGTAATCTAATTTTTTAAGGAAATAGTGTACATAGATTTATGGTTTATTCTGAAACTCATAATGAAATTTTGTGTAGAATTTTTCATCCTTTGACACTTTTCACCTATAACCAAGTTTTATATTACTTCCATGCATCAACTAGAAAAAAGAAGGAAAAAATATTCATCAAAAAAATTGGGAAATATTTTCATGTTTTTTCAGCAAAATTAATACTGATATTTTCATGCTATAAAATGTAAATAGACATTTCATTTCTTTGGTGACCTATGGTGAAATTTGACGAAGAATATTCTTGTCACTGACATCATATCTCATAAATTATGTTTTGTGGGACAATTTTGAATAAACTCAGATGAAGTCCGACTTTAACCCTAAAACGTGCTCTTCATTTTTAGAGATTCCTGGCGATTAGACAAAAGATACAGATTTGGTGTATTCTGAGACCTATAGTAAAATTTTATGGCGAACAAGTTTGTAGAATATTCGGATTTGATACGATCACATTTTTAATGAGTTTTTGAAAGATTTTGGAAAAAAGGAAAAAAACCCTTTGTTGCACCACATGAGGGTTAAAATTTTTAACAAAAATATTTCCCACACACTCCTAAGTAAAGTTGCCAAAGACACTATATACCTGAAATGCAAGGATTCCTAGATATCTTAACTCTAATATTTCGAAAATTTTAAAAATGGCGGAACTTGCCCCGCCTATTTTGGTTACTTTCCGACGTAAACTTTAAAAACGACGATACAAGTGTCTCATATTTTTAGCTCTACTTTCATAATCTACTCGATTTTCCTTGTCATTTTTTTGTTGTCGCACAGTGTTATAGCAACTATAATATTTCCTATTTATACCTCCACAGAGAACGAATCGGTAAATCCGTTCCGACAACCAATTTAAAGTGTTATGGCGTGTTTCTCTAAGACGATTCGAATTCAAATACGTTCGATTTACTACCAAACTCCTGTGTTTGTAGAAAATGTTTGTTTGATTGAAAACACAAATAAATCAAATATTTAAAAAAACAGAAGTTTGAACGAATTTGTATTCGAATCGTTTTAGCGAAACAGGCAATTAATAAACCAACAATCCAATTAGACAACTCGATGCCGACTTAAAAAATCTGCCAAGATTATGCGCACAACATCTGTCAAATTAAGTACACTATTTTTTTTAAATATTGCATTCTCTAATGAGTATGTTTTGTAAAACTTAAAGCATATTTTTTTTAGACACGGGTGGAAGATTTTATTCGTGTAGCTGCACAGGATTCCCTATTAAGAGCATCTGCAGTATGGAATATTCGATCCACTTATACTTTTAGAGGATAGATATTTCGTCGTCTGGGTTGGGGTTTTCTCAAAGATTTACAATATTTATGGCTTGTTTCACTAAGACAATTCGAATTTAAATTAAAACATACATTTAATTCATTTTCGTTTTCCATCGAACCAAAAATTCTAAAATAAGTCCCGATATACACGATTTTCCTGTTGTCTTGTTCCCTTTTAAAATGGCCTCCTGGCAATTTTGTTGCTGCATTCTCATTTTCAAAACAATAAAAATAATGCCAATTACAAAAAATTTAAAGGAAACTGCTTGAAAATTGCTAGTCCGAGCAATTTCTTTCAACTTGCCTAATGGGACTTACAGGATTTTGGTAGTAATTAAAACGAATTTGAATTCAAATCGTCTTAGAGTAATCTGTCATCATACTCGAAAATATGTACATTGATGTTGACACAGCATTTTTACATTGTAAGAATTCGTCCCCCCCTATTATAAGTATTTGTCTCTCAGCAATGTCTCACTATTTAATTTTTTAATAAAATTCCCAATTTACTCCAACATAATGCCTTAATCTGTGTTTTGATCATAAACTAATTTGCCACATTATAAATGGAATATATCAAAATACATTTATTTCATGTTTTCTCAACGTTTAAATATTTCGTCTAACCGAGTTAGGTGGCTATTTAAGTTTTAACGATGTTATTCCTAAATGCACACACACAGCGAAGAATGAAGAATGATTTGAATTACGGCTATCTCTTTCTTTGATAAATACTTATACTTATGATAACTTGTAACTCTAAACAACATAACCTCTAATTGTTATTTCAAAACATTGAATAATTACAATCTGCAATAAGGTCAGATCACACATTAACTCTAAAACAAACATGCTATGGCGGATTAACAGAAATCCCTTGGAAATAAAATTACAAAAGTTCAATACATCATTATGAGAATAATTGTAACACAATTTCCATAATGAAAATATTTGTACACAAAATAAATAATTAGAATAATCTTATTTATAATTACTGAACTAAGTAAGAATTGATGATTGAATGAATGGATGGATGAATGAGTGGATGTTAGTAAATGTTTGTAACTGCAACCACACTTAAAGGAGCTACTACTAAATCAGCTAAACGGTTAATGAATATATGAACAAATATGTTGTTTTTTTAACGTATTGTATTTCAACACAGTCAGTTAGTACTTGAATGAGGTTATGTATTTTGTTAGACCAATAATTGAAATAACCAAATCTAAAACTGATTAGAAAAAAAAAACCAAAAATATGTTAGTAGCAAATTCTATTAACTAAATGCCATTAACGATTTTCATGAGATTTTGTTAATGAGTTTCAAGTACTTGGAACAGTTACATAGACAGAAAGTTAGTTGGATAGAGAGAGAGGAGTACGTACATATGTTGTTTTGGGGTGTGAGTGTGAGAACGTAGCTACTTTTCTTTGATTTTGATTTGGGTGGATTTTTTTCTGGATTTTACTTACATGGTCGTGCTTTACGCTCAGCGACTGTGGCCGTTCCGGTGGCAGCTGTGGGAGTTTTCTTGCCAGCTGATCGATTTGTGGGCGCTGTGCTAGCAGAGCGTAATTGTCGTTTAGGCGATTCATGTTCTGGGCCAACCGATTGTGAGCGTGCTTTTGTTACACAACGAACGAACGAACATTAACGATAGTCGCATTTTTATTCGTTTTGAAATAATGTGGCACGTTCAAATTCGAAATTGTTTTTGTAATTCATGGCGTTTTTTTGTTTTCATATGCGTTGAAGAAGAAATTTGAATTTGTATGTTAATGAAAATGGCATGATAGAAATTTTGTTTTGTATGTTTTCTTAACTTGTTTAAAACTAAAGAAGGGTGAATTTGAATGAAACAAATTTTGTTGTCTTCTTTTAAATGGATTGTACAATTCATCTAAGGTGGTGAAAACACAAAAAAATGTATATACTTAAGTACTAATATTAACACAGATAATTCTAAATTGTAAAGTAAATTACACACGTACACAGACATAAGTAGACGTTTAGACGTTTTTGATACAGTAGTTAATATTTATACGAGTATACCTAGTCTAAAGTTTAGCCCACTTTTGCTATTATCTGATATGGGTGATTGTTATTCACACTAAACAATTTTTGAAATTTGAATGAAAGAGTTTGAAATTTGTTTTAATGATGTTGACAGGAGGAATGATATTGTTTATTATTTAGTCATGTTGAAGAAATATTAAAATTTAGAGATTTTCTTCTCTATTCATAAAATATTCTTACATTTTATAAATAGAGGAAAGAAACAATTATTTTAAATACATATATCAAAAAATTGTATTCCACGACGTTCCTTATGACAAACCTTTCCATATTCACATAGAAAACGACTAGGGAAATTTTTGCTATAATAGACGCCTGAGAAAAGTTGATTATCGAAACTAAATATGAAGTTAAAATCCAAAAGAAGAATAACTCCTATCTATTACCAACAAATTTTAATCATAAGAGTCCTTAAATAAAGCGACCTGCGAAAAAATAGTGTAATGCAAGGGAAGATAAGTACCAAGCACAACGATTCTGGTTGTCCAAATCTCATCCTGTATTAGAAAAAATTTACAAATCCTGATTCTGGCTTATGGCCTTGCTATATTATATTTATGTTTCCTGCTAGTATCTAGCTAAACAGACAATTGTAGTAGAAAATCCCTGAGAATACCAGCAAATGAAATGGGTCATGCAGCTCTAATATGGAATATCCAAACATCTCGGAATGGAGACCGAATTTCGTTTGTTTAAGGAAAGCAGAAAAACATCTTAAGGGGTTACCTCTACTTGTCACTTTCAAAAACTCGAAAAAAAATTATTGGCTTATTTTGAAATACAGGTAGTACAGAGTATGTACAGGTAGTACGTTGATCGGAGCAAAATTGGTTGAGACATGAGCATTGGAAGAGAACAATTTATTGTGATTATATTTTGTGAGGTTATAAAATACATTAAAAGCTTGTCTTTAAGCGAGACAGATTTTTGTCCGATTTTTTGACAAAAAACTGTAAATTTTTTCGTTAAAATCGAAATTTTGATTTTGGCAGCTCACAATTTTATTGAAATGTATTTTTTTAGTATCCTGTTTCGCTTAAAGACAAGACTATTATGTTCTTAAAACGCCTACAAAAATATACGAAGATCGGCCCATCCGTTTCTGAGACATCGTTGGCACAGCAAAACGCTTTTGCAAAAAAGGGTTTCGCAAGTAGCCATTTACCAGAAAACTATGCAATATTTTTCAACAACAAAAATTCCAGTAGTAGTTTAAGAAGTGCTCTTTCAGGTAGAACACAGATCTTCTTAAAAATATTTTAGTTTCTTTGAAAAAAAAATATGAAAAATTATTTTTTTTTTTTGTCTGCACAACTAGAGGTTACCGCTTAAAACCATTTGAGAATAGACAACGGTAATGAATATTCGTTTGCGGAAAATAAAAATACAGGCAACGCTAATGTCATTAACAATCATGATAAAAATATCGGTGATGAGGGGGTTCTAATGCAGGTACATAATCCTTCAAATTTAATAAGAGGATTCTCGTAATTGATGTTGAAAATCAGAAAATAATTTGGTTGAAATCAAACTTTTTTGGCGATGAAGATACACCAGAAACAATTCCATATAACGGTACTGACAGTTTAGCTACCAGTTAGCGAAAGTGAGGCCAGAGCAGCAATAAAACGGTTGATTTACCGTGAGAGTGGAGGAACACATTTTTTAAGACCGGTGGAACTACAACAAATTATGGTGCAGTGTTATTTATAATGATTGTCGGACATTCGTTCGTCAATGAAATTGGTCCTAATTCTGAAAATTTGTTGGGAGTTATGTCCGAAGACTGTCCAGGAGCACAAGAAAATAATTCAAATACAAGAATTAAAAATAAGCAAAGGTGATTTCCAAAGATCTAAGTATTATATCTTGGACGAAGGCCTGCCGTCTGCTAAACTTTTTGTTCTCAGATTTTCTGTAACATGATTTCATACCCGTAGCCGCATTTGTTATATGCCCAAACGTTAAAACTTTAACCTTGGCCGAATTAACCATATTATAAGAAAAGATAATTTAGTTCGCGTAGCCAGTTTTTCAATTTTGTGCAAACAACTTCTAATGTGTTTTTTATGAATGTACAGACCCAAACGGGGTGCAATGGTATGCACGCCCGCCATGCACGCTGAAGGTCGTGGGTTCGATTTCCCGGCCAGTCAACATCAAACACTTTTCAACGGTGGCAAAATACCCCTCAGTAATGTTGGCGACATTTTCTGAGTATTTCAGCCTTGCAAAACTTCTCTACAAGTGGTGTCTTAGACACGCCGTTCGGACTCGGCGATAAACAGTAGGTCTTATATCATTGAGCTAATATGAATCGGGGTGCACTCATTGATATGAGAGAAGTCTCCCCTGTCCCGCCTGGGATGTTTGTGGAACAATTATATATTATTATTACAGACCCAACCGACAAAAAAAAACTATTTGGGTTTTGTTTTGTTAGATAGAGTTTAGATTCTATCGTCTCATCTAAACATAGCTAAATATTGCGTTTTTAGGGCAAATCGGGACAATATCTCTGCAACTAATTCGAATCTTGTTTAAACCTCTGAAGCAATCTCGTAGATAAGAACATGAAGAAAATATTTGGTGAAATAGTGAACTCAAAAAACTGCATTTATTGCCTCGAAATGCATAATATATCTAAAAATTCCATAGATGAAATATATACGCACCATATCTCAAAAACTGTTAAGGATTTCGTGGACTTTTCTTTGAAAAAAAATATCCGCCGGATTGTAATACACAACTCTTCAGAACATTCAATTCTTGTCAAATGCTAGCATATTTTTCAAAGACAATTTGATAAATATATCAAGAATGCATTGAAATCTAAAATATGAGAATAAAAAGTCTGTGTGAACATTGTTTGAAATATGTTTTGTAGAAAGTATGATCTGAAATACCGCCTAAACAACATGAAATAAGTATTTTAGAGTTTCAGAATGTTCTGAAGAATTGCTGAGCACATTATCTGGACAATTTTTGCGAAAGGTTACATGGTTCAGCGCTCAATAGTTTAGCTGCTACTGACCATAATCCCAAAAATTATGTAAACTTTCCTATATTTTACCGACTTTGATGCGGTAGACGCAGTTTTTCATAGTTGATCTGTTTAAAGCATAAGTTCTACTGCTTTAGAGCTACAATATTGCTGAAGACAACGAATCAAAATTCTTAATAGATTCTGATATAAAACTCCGATCAATTGGAAAAATGGTCGATTTAGTCCTGTTTAGTTGAGGCTATAAAATCCAAACCCGATCTAAAAACACAAAACCTAACTAGGGTCCTTCTAGACTCAATATGTACTTTCAGAAAATGCCCATTAGAAGTTATTTGCATTTTCAGTGTTGCACAGTGTTATTTGAACAGGCGCTGGGGAAATTTTTATTTCAGTTTTAAATGGATTCCTTTTCGTCTGAATCCATCTCACAGGGTTGAATAAGGGGTGAGAAGCGTCAGTGGTGCTTATCGTGCAGGTTAATCGGCACCATTGCAAGGCCGCCGAACTAATCTTGTTCCTCGCGAAGCCCGAAGTTGCTTAAGAGCCATATATCTACGTGACTATAATTTCTGCAATAAGCTCTGGTCGGCACTGAGA
Organism: Musca autumnalis; assembly: GCF_047663935.1. NCBI lineage: Eukaryota > Metazoa > Arthropoda > Insecta > Diptera > Muscidae > Musca > Musca autumnalis. Next base: position 7,199,449 of record NW_027411644.1, on the reverse strand, counting down.
AAGCTACACTTCTGACAATGTACACAATATGCTTAACGAGAAGATGGGGAACATGTAACGTAATTTTGGGATGCGCCGCTAATGCCCACAATTTCCAATGTGGTAGTAAGGACACTAACAATAGTGTCGAGTCAATATTCGATGTCATTAAATCATGCTAGGGGAAGTAGAAAAGTTTCAAGCCTAGGCAAAGACATAGAATTGACATCTATTGACAAATGTTAACAATTGAGTTTTCCAATCTTAATGTATTTACATCTTTGGTCTAGGCAACACGCAGTGTTGCAAGATGCCACTCTACATTTCCATCGAATTGAAAAAATTCACTTTGCAAAAAAAAATTAAATTTACTTGGGAACATTTTCCTCCGATCATTATTCACTTTTCAAATTTCGACATGGATTATTACGGCAAGAGTGCATAGATCAAATTAAACCTTTCTCGATAAAAAACGGCCTTTGAGTCAAAGAAAAAAGCCGTGCGTGAACGGATAATGAAAGATCGTCATGGCATATACCGTGAGATAGAGGCATCCTTGGACATTTCTTCCACCAGCTAACATTTGATATTACATGAACACCTGGCCGCAAAAATGGATTTTTCTCGTTAGATCCACCACAATTTGATAATCGCTAGAAGAAGGCTCTTATCGATTGGTGTAAAGAAATTGTGAATAAATACGATCGAGGCGGTTCAAACGACAACGAGCCCGAAACAAAACAGCAATCGGCCATGTGGATCTTCGAAGGCGAGGCAGATCCAACGAATGTTGTTCATGGAAGAAGCACTTCGACACAAATGGTCGCCTGTTTCTTCTGCAAAACTGACCATTTGGCGACTATATGGCTTGAGTAACGAAGGACGGTTAATTCTGAGTGATACACTACAATTTGTTTGACTGAAGTCTCCTGAGAAATTCGATAAACGAACAAGAGAAGATGGATCATTGTGCATCATGACAATGCGAGATCCGAGATCGGACAAAACTTGGACCCAAGTTCCTGTATTGGAACCCAATGATTATATTTGATTGCCACGTATTAAGAAAAAATGCGTGGTCAACGATGCTGTTGAAGAATTTAAAAACCATATTCTGGAGGTGTCTTAATCGGAGTGGAAAAAGGGCTTTAAAAATTGGTTTGAGCGCATGAAAAAGTGTATAAATCATGCTGGAGACTACTTAAGAAAACTGTATAAGATCGATACATTGTTTCCTCTTCTGCAGTATTCCAAGTTCCCACGCTAATTGTCCGCTGCTTCGAGCTCACTGGGTAAATCTTATCGTATTCGCCTAGTTCGGATTGTAGGAGAGAGTTTCGCTCTTTTCTACACGCAGAGAAGAGATATTGTAGGAGCAATCATATTCTAAGAACAAAATAGTATATTTTAAAAATCGGAAAATATCTATTGTTGGTGCAACAATACATTTTGTCTCTTTATAGTGCCTGACAAAAATATATGGTTGAAGCCTTATTCGCATAGTTTGGATGCAGAGGGGCGCTTTCCAATGCTGCGTTCGTAGTTGACTGTCACGGTCTTTGTTTCGCTATTCTGTCCACCTGCAACTACGTTTCTAACGCTCAAAGGAAAATGTAATGTTTCTTATACTAAGAAATCCTATACCAACAATATACACAGCAAATATTTGAACTGATACACTGGTCTTTTTATGTTTTTCATTTTCATCCTGAGCTATCGACTCTCATCGGTATCATGCCAACAAAAACAATAAAGTTATCATTGTTAGGGCAGAAAGTTATCGTGCAATCATCGCAAAGAAAAAAAATAGAAATCCGTTGTGAAAAAAAAATTATGTTCGTTTAAATTTGAAAATCAATGAAACCGCGTTATTATCTAGATTTACCATAATAAAATCACTTAATGAAGTCACCTAAAAAGCCACATGTGTTTTCGTCTGCCAGACCCTTGAATAATTTTAGAATAGGACAGAATATATAAAGATGCTCACTAGTTTCTATCGTGGTTGGACTCGGATTGGATGAGCAATAAGCATGGTATTCTAAACAGTTGAAGAAAATATTGAACTATTGAAAATATTATCTTGGTTCAGTTATGTATAGGGACACCGATGTGAGTAACGACTATCGACGAAACACAACTATATTCGGTAGAATTGTAACATAAACCATCTCGTACCCATTTCTGAAATCAAATGGGAATTTGTTTTTTATTCGGAATTGTCCTTTGAGAGATAGTCTTTGCCTTTATTGTATACTCATACGAGGGATGCACGAAAGCTATCTGGCCTTGGCAACATAGTTTGTTGCCAGGCGCCATTTAAAAACTTTTTTGGACAGTTTGACAATTTTTAGCCTAAACCTACTCAGGACAGTTTGTGATACGACCATGTGTTATGTTGTTTACAGTGACTTGAAAAAATCACTTTGCAAAAAATGGAATTTACTTGTGAATATTTTCGTCCGATCATTTTTGACTTTCAGTGTGGATAATCACGGCGAGAGTGCATCGATAAAATCAAATCTTTATATGTCTATAAAAGGGCCACTATTCAGCACTATGAAAAACTGGTTTAATAAATTCACTCGTGGTCGACACTCGCCAAAAAAGGAAGGTGATGGGGGTCGTCCAAAAACTACCGTTGGGTTAGAGAAAAAATTGCCGTGCGTGAACGGATAATGCAAGAACGTCATGCTATATACCGTGGCATTCCTTCCACCAACTAACATTTACTATGGCATGAACACAGAATTGAAATATCGCTCAAAAAAGGCTCGTGTGGATTGGTGCAAAGAAATTGGGAATAAAAACTATCGCGATATATTCAAACGACGTTTATAAAATCGTCACAAACGAATCATGGATCTATGCTTAGGAGCTCGGAACACAACAGGAATCGACCGTTTAGCTCTTCGAAAGCAAGTCAAATCCAACGAAAGTTGCTCAGGTAAGAAGCACTTCGAAGCAAATGGTCACCTGTTTCTTCGGCACAACTGACCGTGTGGCGACTATACGGTTTGAGAAATGTAGGAGTGAGTGGTGCACTACAATTTGTTTGCCTGAAGTCTCCTGAGAAATTCAAAAAATGATCATTAGAAGACGAATCATTCTGATTCATGGCAATGCGAGCTCTCACACATCGATTCAAACCAACGCCTGACTGGGGAACCAATGACTTCATTTAATTCCAGCATATCAAGAAAAAAGTCGTGGTCAACGATTTTCGTCGCCAGAAGATGCTGTTGAAGTGTTCAAACACCATATTTTGGAGGTTTGGATTTTCAATCGGAGTGGAACAAGTGCTTGAACAGTTGGGTTGAGCGCATCAAAAAGTGCATTAGTCATGCTGGAGACTATTTAAGAAAACAATAAAACTATTTTTGATGGTAAATACAGTCGAACTCCTCAATAACGAACTTCCCTATAACGAATTTTTCTCTATAAGGAAGAAAAACTTAAAACACAGTTTTTTAATGCCATGTTCACCTATTTTAACCTCTCTATAACGAACTTCCCCATAACGAATACGTCTATATAACAAAGTGTTTTTATTGCACAAGTGGGAATTCTCACCCAAAATAACCTCTCTTTAACAAATTTTTGCCAAACTTTTTCCCATTGATGTTTACACAATAAATGAGAAACAAAACACATCCATAAGGCGTTTTATTAAGTGCACACTAAAAAAGAGAAGCAAAGTCATTTATCAGGTCTTTTAGAATAGAATTGCTTCAAAATAAGTTAACCGCCTGTTCATGTATGTCGCACGAAAAACTGTACGAATGAAAAGCAGTCACTCACTTCCGTCTAAAAATGCGTTCATGTATTTCGCAAACTATCGTGCGACTGCCGTTACGTATCCTATGCGAAATACTACTAATTTGAATGTACATTTGTACAACTATGTTCCATTAATGAGAGTCAAATGAGAAATAAAAACTAAATCCACATATACATACAAACATTGGAATATGTGTGATTTGTTTTGTTTGAGAAAATAAAACGTGTCGGTATTTTGAATTATTTTATTTAGTTGATTTCTTCAAAATAGTGAATGAAGCCGCCTTTAAAACGTGTCTATAAAATTTTTATTTTGTTTCAAGAATGTGTTGCATAAATTTGTTTTTAGATTTTCGGTGTTATTCGCGATTTTACGTTCTACTCGACAGCTACAAAGCAAGTGAGTGATTTCGACATTCACTTTCTATTAAAGACAGTACTTTCTAAATACATAAACCAAAATTTAATGGAAAAGAGTACGTTTACGTGTTATTTCGTATGGCTTGTCGGTCGCATAGATTTTCGTTTGGATGGCGTTTACATGAACAGAAAATGATTTTTTTCCACTTCCGAAGCGCAAAACACCTTTCGGTCGACGTACATGAACAGGCTGTAAATTTTTGTTGACTAGAGTGTTTAGTTAATCGGAAAGTAGACACCTATAAGTAAACAACTGACCGTTGTTTTAAAAAGGCCTGTGTTCCTATTACAACTATATAAGCTGCTGATATTGAAAAAAATAATATTTCTGTGACTATGAATTATCCCCATTTGGAGTCTAGAAACAATGTGAGTGGCAAAATCAAAAACAAATTGAAGATCACTTCTTATTTCACTCCTAAATAAAAATTCAAATTATGTTTTTTCATATACACACGTTTGTTGCTTTCTTAGTCATGTATGTAACAATTTTGCTTTGGTTTCTCTATAACGTAGTAATTCTGCGGTCCCCAAGTACTACGTTATAGAGTAGTTCATTGTTAGGACAGATAGTTATCGTGCAGCCCTCGTATACAACTGACAATAAAATAGGTTGGTCGTAGTTATTCGTTGAATTTCTTTTTCGATAGTTCTCCAATGACTATGTGAACAGCTTCGTAAGACCCTATATTGTAATCATATTCTCTACTGAAGCTTTAACAATTCCAATGCATTTGTCTAGACACCACATTGAACTAGTTCAAAGATTCTTAGAGGTTTATAAATACATAAGTTTACATATTTCAATATTTCGAGCAATTTGGTCTGGTTTTTGGTTTAGCTTATGGACATATGGTTTCTCTTCCTGCGAGCTACATTTGCACATAATACAATAACACTCTGTGCCATCCGATTTTTTCTACATAAGGTTGCAATTTGACGCTAGAATGAACATAATCTTCTAATTATTTATGTATTTTGATTGTTTAAGACAGGTTTATACTGATAACAGCTGTCGAATACCTGAAACATATCGTGCGGAGCATCTCCTTCGTTGAGATGTGAATAAGGTAATTTTCGTTTACTAATTTGTTATTAAGTAATTATTTTAAGCCCATTTACAGCTTTCCCATTGAACACTTGTTGAAAGTTTTCTGTACACCAAAATAAATGAATACAATAACTGTGTCAGACTTCTCATTCTTGAATTTAACACAAATACAGTAAAATTCTGATATGTTAACATATTTTCATATTTTGCGGCACTGTTCATACCTTGAAACCCCTATAAGTATCATACAATATGACGCACATACATGTACATATATGTTTATCCCATATACCCATAAAAAAACACCGAACAGCTGATCATCACAGTTCTGTTCATCATTTGTCGTTTTGCCAGACATTCAACAAACAACGCTTAATAACAAAAATTGTTTAGAAACATTTGAAAACTGCACTCAAAAACGCTTTTAACCAAAACAAATATAAACGGCCAAAAAAGCTAATCAAATAAAGAACAAAACTTGCAACTCAAAACAGGCAAAAACAAAACTTATTTCATTTCACTCCACATCCACCATTCCAGAGATAAGTAGAGCAAGACAAACAATTTTCTCGCTTGCAAGTGAAAAGCAAACTGAACCAAAAAACGGAAAATCAGGATAGAATAGAAGAGTTGAAACTAAATGGAACATTTTTGTAAATTATTTAATTGAAATCAAAAACTAGGAAAATGAGGAAATTATTTTAATTTGTATTGAGGAGGTTTCTTGTTTGTTTTGTGGTCTGTGGTGGTGGAGGTAGTGGTTGTGGTTACTGGGGGGTCAGTGTGGTAGGTGTTTCTTTGTGTCGCAGATAGAATTCCACACCTTCCTTGATTTGGGTAATTAATTATTAAAGAGTGCTTTATTGTGTTTAATTGAATACTGTTGTTGGTAAGTGTTTAATTGGAAGTTTTGTGTTTTTTTTTTATATCAAAATCAAATTGTGAGAAAAAGTTTTACTGTGTTTCACTAACTCATTTGGGTAATTTGGTAATACGGTTGATTAGTTTGGTACTTACTTTTCAACACTTTTTTGGGACTGCCCTTTTGTGGGCTGCCTTTTTGGGGAGAACCATGACGAGAGGCTGCTGTTTTCTTAGGGCTACCCCTTTGAGATTCAGATTCACGTTTAGTTATAGCAGGCATCAATTTCTCCCTGGTGGGGGAAGGCAGTAGGGCGCCCTCTTCAACATCTGTGAAAATTTAAACCGAAGGCAAATGTTAGTATGGGTTTTATAGCGATTTTTTCGCTTAAAAAATTGCATGTAACCTGGTCCTGTGGTGCGTTCCAAATGATGACGTATGTGACTGAAACGTGCTGGCAGTGCATTGGGTTCATCTTTGTTATCCAAAATGTAAGCCTGTCCAGGAACTCTAGGCTTTTGGGGTTTTGATACAGGAGTGGTTTTCTTATTGTTTTCCTGTTCCTTTTCCTCCTTGGTTATGGGTCTGATGGAGGACAAAAAATCATTTAATATTTAAAACAACAACTTATGGGCGTAAGTTTGCTTACCTTTGCATGGTAGTGGCCAAACAAAGTGATGATAGTGAGCTACGTTTCGACACCTGATCCCACAGATCCTTTTGCTTGTTATACATTTCAGGATCAATTTCAGTACCCCAACCACGAGACTTTAGCCAAAAGAAGAAAATAAAGTTAAAACAGAGTTGTAATAATTTGTCTTTCTCTTAAGGATCAAGAGGACTTTTCACTGACCTTATATTCTCCAGCCTTTTTGCGTATTTCTACTACCTCTTTGAACCACAGATCCAAATTCGGTTTCGAATGTGGTGGAGCCGAACCATTCATTATTATCTCAGCCGGCTTGACGTGATGTCGCCTATTGTCGGTTGACTCTTCGAAACCAAAGTTCTCCCTCTTCGTCATGAAGTAATTGGGTCGCTCTTGATCAATCAACTGGGAGAAGGGTCGGGTTGTAACCTTCCTCTCCTGGATGGTCACATGTCTAATGTTTCGAGGTTTGGTTGGTTGTTCAATTGGTGGTTTAGGTTGGTTATTTGAAATTTCAGTGCAATTGGTTTCAAAAATATTTTTTGTACAAAGTTGAGTTGAGTTGTCATGTTGATGGGGTTTTTCATGGTTTGAAAAGCCAGTGCAGTTATTTTAAGCCATTTTTAAAGAGATTTTTGTTAGGTTGATGGGGGATCAAAGGTAGTGTTATTTGAACAATTGCAAAATACAGTGAGGCCATCGTTTGAAAGTTGATGATTTGTTTTTTTTGATAATTATATTTTATTAACAGATGATGAGGGAAATAAAGCGAGTAGTTATTATTTGATTTGATTTGTTTTTTTGGTTTAAAGCGTCATGTTAAAATTTTTTTGGTTTTTATTTTGGCATTCGCAAGCATCCGTACAGTTGTGTTGGCACATGTTTTTTGTTTTTCAAGGATTTTTTTAAAAACCATTTGTTTTTAGGGGATTTCATTTTTTGTTTTTGGTTTTGTACGGTGAGAGAATAAATCACAAAAAAATAAAACAAAAATAAAATTTCATGTAAGTTTATTAATTGACTTTGAAAAAAGACACAATGTTTCATGATCATGAACAACTACTGATTAAGGGTGCATTAAGAATTTTGGAATTGGTGTGATGAGATTCTAGTGGCAAAAACGTATCCCTCTAAACTTGTCTTGTTATGTTATATACACAATGAAGTTTAAAAAGAAAACTTTTCTAGGTGATGCAAATAAAAATCGACTAAATATTTTACAATAATTTAACAAAAAAAAAATGTTGGCGTTGAAGAAGTATACCAGTAGTCTGAAATAAATGAGTCATGTTACATTCGATTACACACACTGTTTCTCTATTGTTGACATACATTTTTTAAGTGTTTTGCGATGTTTCTGTTCACGCTAGTCATATACTCATACATACTCCAAACGCAGTCGGCATGAATCACAATGTAATAATTTTACAAAGCAGAGTCAGAAATGTATGAGTTTGATTACACAGGGAATACTGATTACATTCTATCGTAAAAAATTAGTTTGCGTTGTATTTTAGTATTCTATTTTTGGAATGCATCGTAAATGAAATCTGACTCAAAAAGCAGTCACCTCCAACCGGTTACTGTTATACATAGTTCTTAAAAGTATATATTTATTCAATGAACTACATCACTGCAACCACTTTACGTATAAAGACCAATTGTCTTTTAATTTCTTTTTAGAATCCCCCAAACGTGTCCTAGATGGTTCTTGGAACAGTCTACATTTTAAGGTACTTTTCACGGACTTCTCAATGAATTATAAAGCTGGAAACTGCGTTTCGGGATCTTCCCTATGTCCCACCCCTGAAGAGGAAGTGTTCAGAGCCACCCAAGAGATCTCCTGTTATCTATAGAAGAACTCCAGAAGTCATCTGATGTCATAAGAAGATCTCAAGAGGTAAAAAACGTGTTGTCTTGTCTATAGAAGACCTCAACAAGTCTTAGTTTGCCTTTGAAAAATCTCAATAGTTACTCTGTTGCTATAGAAGAACTATAAAAATCGTTGGTGTCTTCTGATGATCTTCAGACGTGGTGTGTTGTCTTTAGAAGACTTGAATTGGTCGTCTGTTGTCCAAACAAGACTATAATGCCTCAAGAGGTCTTCTGTTGCTTGTAGAAGGATCTTAACAGTTTCTTTGTTGTCAATAGAAGAATTCAAGAGGTCTTCTGTTTTTAATGGAAGTTTGAACAGCAGCAACAAACTTCAGTTGTCTTTGAAAGATTTCAAGAGTTACTCTGTTACTATAGAACGGCACTCGAAACCGATGGTGTCTTCTGATGACCTTCAGACGTGGTCTGTTGTCTATAGAATACTTGAATAAGTCGTCTGTTGTCCAAATAATACTATAATGCCTTAAGAGGTATTCTGTTGTTTGTAGAAAAAACTCAAAATTTTCCTTGTTTTCAATAAAAGTCCTCCAAAGGTCTTCTGTTTTTAATGAAAGTCCTGAACAGGTCTTCTAAAGTCTACAGAAGACCTCAAAAGATCTTCAATTGTTTTTGAAAGATTTCAAGAGTTACTCTGTAACTATAGAAGAACTCTCGAAGTCGTTGGTGTCTACTGGAGACCTCCAGACGTCGTCTGTTGTCTATAGAAGACCTGAATTGGTCTTCTGTTGTCCAAATATAACTACAATGCCTCAAGAGGTCTTCTGTTGCTTGTAGAAACAACTCAAGAGTTTCATTGTTGTAAATAGAAAACCTCGGGTGAAATAGGGGATGAGAGATACCAAGAAACGGTCCTGACCGGGTTTAACATGGCAAAGTCCAGGATTTATCTTGGTCCCTCTTTTATCTCAAGTGGACACTGACCTCCCCGTGGTGTCACCTGGGGAGCGGCCTTTAACACCCGTTAAAGGTAGTGAGCTAACATTTGCCGCGCGTTCACCCATAAGAACGTTAACAACTTGAGTTTGGGCGCCGGGTCAGTAACCCTCCCCTAGAAAAAGAAGACAAGGACGAACAGACCAAAGATATACATCCACCCTAATATTTAAGTCGAGCCCCACACACGATAGCAATAATACGATTGCCATCGAACCGATCCTAACAATCCGATCGCCATCGAGCCGGCAGCAACCACCCGACTACCATCGAGACGATTATATCAACTCTATCACCATCGAGCCGACAGCACCTACCCAAGGTTGTTCCCTGACTAACACCGCAACCCACACAACAACTCCACCTAATTGCAAACACATATAATCGTCATATTTACTGAATTGTATCAATAAATCAGTGAGGTACAATTTATCGTTTTCCTTACATAAGGTTTGTGGAACCTTAAGTCCACCTTGAAAAGGGCTGAGCTAAATCCTCTCGTTATAGACCTCAAGAGATCTTCTGTTGGCAAAAGAAGAAGCCCAGAGGTCACGTTAATTTTATTACGATTACATTTATTGTTTTTACTATCGGATCAGAAGTCACAGCTACTACATATATTCGAAGGTTGTGCCGAGACAAAACTTTTCCATGTTCTTCTTGGCAAATTAGTTGTGGAATATTGGTTTCAATAATTGTTGGGCAATGTTTTCACTCTCAACGCCTACCTCCCATAGTTTCTTGTAGATATTACTTAGTGTACTTCTTTCAACACTTTTTGATTAGAGTTTAAAACAAAAAAAGGGTTTGATATGGAAATTTGTATGAAACTAAAAATGAAACATAAATAGAAGCTTAAGAATAATTTGCATACTTTTCAACCGGTTTTCTATCTTCGGCATCGCTAACCAGCGGCTCCAACTCATGTAGCGTGGCTAAAATATAAATATATTCAACATTTAAATTGATTTCTTATAATTGTTCAAGTCAAACATAATTCATCATTCATTCATTTTGTGTTTAACTCCAACCGAATTTGAGTTGGTTTTCATTGTTAATTGTATTATTCTTTTTCTTTTTTTATTATTTGATTTACTTGATTGACTATTACTATTTGACTTTCTTCAAACAAAAATGAATAAATGTATGGCAAATATGTATGAAGGATGACAGTATGACAAACAATACTTTAGATACGAATACGAATACCATACTAATAATAAGAATAATAATGAATAATCAATAGTAATAAACGATTTAGTAGAAGTACTTAGTATGTTTGCAATACAAGTTACAACATTTCTCAGTTTTTAATTATAGTTTTGTCGAATTCAAATTTGTTTGATTAGTAAACAAATTAACAACAACAGCAAATTGTATTTCTTTATTCTTTAGTTTTTTGTTTTTTTCTGTCTGAATTTTTATCATCATTTGGGTTTTTGGGTGTCGTTTTTTTCTATCATTAATTTTCATAGTTCAATTTTTACAGAAAAGAGGTAAAATAAAATAAAAACTAAAGAAATTCTTTTTTTTGGGTTATTTTTGTAATGTTAATTGACACACACAAAATGAAAACGACAAAAACTAAGGAGAAAAAATCGAAATTCAACAACTAGGAATAGTAGTAATTAGGAAAGATAGGCAGTCATAGTAGTAATAGGAGACAGACAGTCAGACAGTACGGAAAATAGAGCAGACAAAACTCAAATCAAATAAAATTTTCTTCATCTAGGTTAGGTTAGTTAGTACAGAAGTTTACAGAGAGAGGTCAGAGACCTCCAAGAGCAAAAAATAAATCAACAGAACAACAAATTATTGAACAATATAGAACGAAATTGGAACCAATTAATATTAATTTTCCATGTTGGTGTTAGTAGTAATTAATACACAATGTGTTATGCAAAACGAAAATGATTTGAAAATTTTCTTTAAAAGTAAAAAAAGAAAAAATAATAAATGCGTGATTGGTGATGTAACCCAAGTACATGTTTTGCAGATTTTTAACATTTCTATGATAAAACATGGAAAATGATTTAGTAAAAATATGTTTTTTTCAACTTGAGGAAATTAGGTTTCCCTGTCATTTCTTGAATATGTAACTATTTCATTTTCGCTTCGTTAAGGTAAGCTAGCTTTGTTTTTAATCATTAATTTTACAGTCGAACTTCTTTATAGCGAATTTCCCTGTAACGAATACTTCATTGTAACGAAGTAGTTGTTAGAGCCCAAATGGAAATTCTCACACAAAATAATCTGTCTATAACGAGTTTTCTCTATAACGTGGTAATTCATGGGTCCCTAAGTGCTTCGTTTTAGATAAGTTCGATTATATATATTTTAGAGACTGATTCATATGACCCTAAGTTTTTTAATACATTCGACTTAAGTTTTTTCTAACTGTTTGCCAATTGGTGGCGTATAGGATGAAAGATACCAAGGAAATGTCCTGAACGGCCCTTCTTCATCTCCAGTGGTCACATTTCTCCCCGTAGTTGGGAACTGGCTTTAACACCTGCTGAGGTAGTGAGCTATCATGAACCGCGCCTATAAGACTATAAAACATGGGTTGGGTTAGCAACAAACATCCCACTATGAAAAACAAGGAAAAAGAAAAGCAAATCCCTATAACGTTGACGACTCCCATAAACATTTTAAGGACCATGATCTGCGAATATGCATCTGGAATATTCGTACCCTTTACAGAGGAAGTGCTGTTTACGCACTGTCAGATATACCTGCAAAGTGCAAAACCGATATTATTGCCATACAGGAAATGCGATGGACTGAGTGAGACGTCACAACAACACCCAAAGTTCACGCCCTGTATTAAAGTTTCTACGATATAAAGCATGAGCTTGCTTACGAATTTTTTTATTTAAACATTTGGACTCTAGTTTCACCACGAAGGATGAAAGACTTGCTATAATTCTAATAAAAGCAACATTTGCAACATACGTCTAATTTGAGCCCATGCCCTAACAGAAGACAAAGACGAGCAGACCAACGATATATTTTACGAAACATTTGACCGCCCATGACATTAAATTTATGGTAGGTGATTTAAATGCCAAAATTATAAAGGTGAACATCTTTCCCCCAACAATAGGGACATTTAGTCTCCACAATAAAACATTAGACAACGAAATGAAGCTGATAGACTTCACAGCGAACAAAAAATGGTAGTTAGCAGCACCAGATATAAACATCTCGGCATTCATAAGGGCACTGCTGCTATCACTATCAGCAAAGGTTCGTGTCCGATACAATCGCAACAGATAGCCACAACATATTCCACTTAACGAAAACATTTCAATACAAAGAACTAAGAGAACTGATGAGTCCAAGTGTCGCTGGACAAAACTAGTCTTCTCTGCCATCCCCAAAAGTAATCAATTTTAACTACATCCCACTTTAAACTTGTTGTTTTTAAATTTGAAAACAACAAATATGAGATTAAGCTTGACTTTCATACAAATATTAAGGAAAACATTCCTCGTTCCGACAACATGTCAGCACAGTGGTAAGGTATTTCCCACTCTATGCAGACAGCCGCAAAATCTATATTTGGATACCAGGGGCCTCCGCCGACGTATGATCAGGAGTGTCGTTATGCTACCGAAGACAAAAATGCTTCATATCAGGCTACTCGACAATCAGTAGCAACATGTAGCGCACCAATGTAGTATCGGGAGGAAAGAGAAGAAACATCTTTTCCCCAGGAAAAAGGAAGAAATGAAACAAGTAAGAACGGCGTTAAGTTCGGCCAGGTCAAACTTGTTGAAGGTCGAACTTGAAGTAAAATGAAACAAATAGTTTCCTTTCGTTTATGAAGGAGACTAAAAACCAAATTTCAGCAAGTTCAGTAAACAATGTGGCTAACCTCCAAAATATTGAAATTCGGAGGTACCGTTCCATAGGGGCTATACCAAAACGTCGTTCTATACCTACAATTTTCTGGCGGAAAGTTTTTAGACTCAAAGAAGACTAAATACCGAATTTCCGATATTTCGGTAAAACCTTCAAAATACCGGAAATCAAGAGGTATGCTTCTATGGGGGATATAGGAACCCACGGACCTAAAGTGATAATTTTCTTCTAGAATATTTTTGTAACGACATGGAAGACTTAATAAAAAATTTCAGTATTTCGGTGAGATATTGACGTCACAACTTTCAGAATTACGAAAATAGGGAGGTACCGTTCTATATCGAAACTAAATCTATATTGAAACGTGGACCTATACCAACGAATTTCAGTCAGAAAGGCTTTTACCTCCAACAAAGACTAAATACCAAATTTTGGTGGCATGCAGTGGTCACAAACTTCAAAATACCAAAAATCGGGAGGTACCGTTCTATGAGGGCCTTCATGGACCTATACCGACAAAGTTCTGGGAGAAAGTTGTCTTTAGGCTAAAGAGGGTATATACACTTTGATACGACCAAAAATGTGCGTCATCGAAATAATGGTTTTAGACCCCAAGTATGTTTGTACGATATCCGTTTCAGACAATTTTGAGTAGATCTAGCAATGTCCGTCCGTCCGTCTGTCTGTCTGTCCGTCTGTCTGGCTGGTGCGCACGATAACTCTCGAACGGATCAATCGATTCGGTTCAAATGTTGGGTATCGAAATATTTTGTCCAGATTTGATTTAAGTTCGAAGATGGGTTATATCCGTCCACTCCTTCCGGTACCTCCCCCACAAATGTTCAAAAATTGTCGCAAAACTTGTGCGCACGATAACTCTTGAAGGGAATAACCGATTTGGTCCATACTTTGCACATCGTGTAATTTCCACCAAACTTAGATGAGGTTTCAATATGGACTCAATCGGTTCACTCCTTCGGGTACCTCCCACACAAAATTTCGGAAAAGTTCAATTTAGGACCTGGTCTCGAATCGCTTTGATTTTTGTTTACGCAAGTTGTATTCACTGTCCTCTATACGACGCTGTAATTTTCATTAGGGGCAAGTCCATACTTACTGAGAAAATAGCCTGAAAGTTACAAAAAACCCTATGGCACCGTGTGTAGTGGTTGGAGCACAAGATAACTCTCGAACGAATCTGACAATTCGGTCCAAAATTTGGCTTTCGTAATATTTTGTCCAAACTTAGTTCAAGTTCAAAGATGGATTATATCGGTCCACTCCTTCCGGTACCTCCCCCACAAAAGTTCGAAAATGTTCGGAAAATTTGTGCGTACGATAACTCTTGAAGGGAGTAGCCGATTTGGTCCATACTTTGCACATTATGAAATTTCTATCAGACTTAGATGAGGTTCCAATATGGACTCAATCGGTGTAAGCCTTCGGGTACCTCTCATACAAAATTTCGTAAAAGTTCAGTTTAGGACCTGCTCTTGAAATGTTTTGATTTTTGTTGTAACAACTTATATTTACGGCCCCGCGTACGGTGGTACAAGTTTCATCAGGGGCAGAACCATACTTCTTGAGAAAATAGGCTGAAAGGTTCAAAAAAACCCCTATGGTTGGAGCGCAAGATAACTCTCGAACGGATCTGCCGATTCCACCCAAAATTTGACCTTCATAATATTTTGTCCAAACTAAGTTTAAGTTGGAAGATAAGTCAGATCGGTTCACTCCTTCAGGTACCTCCCCCACAAAAGTTAAAAAAAATGTTCGGAAAATTGTTTGCAGCGGAAGGACCAATTTAGTCCATACTTTACGCGTCCTAATATATCTAACAGATATAGATCAGGTTTGAATATGGACTATATTTATCCATTCCTTCGGGTACCTCCCACACAAAATTTAAGATACGTTCACTTTAAGACCTGCTCTTGACTAACTTTGAATTCTGTTGAAGAAACTTGCAAACGCTGTCTCAATTACGACGGTAAAAGGCAAGTCCATACTTCTTGGGAAAACAGCCCGAAAGTTGTAAAAAACCCCTATTTTACCATATGTAGTAGCTGGAGAGCACAACAACTCTCGAACTGATAAACCGATTTGGTCCAAAATTTGGCCTTCGTCATATTTTGTTCAAACTTAATTTAACTTCAAAAATGGCCCATATCGGTCCTCTCCATAAGATACCTCCCCAAAAAAGTTCTACATTTGTGTCCAAGTGCAGTTTAGGGTCTGTTCGGAGATCCTTTGGAAATTTATACCGATGATGTTCTTTGTGGTCCTGTTTACAGCCAAATCCTCCGCAAAACTTTGGAACTTTAATCCTAATACACATTTTTGTCGGTAAGTTTAAATGTCCAAAAAGTGCCACAAAATTTAGAAAAGACCCTAAATACATTCGATCTGTCCGTAGATGAAAGTTCCAATTCACATAGGCTGAGGGTATACCTCTGTCGGCAAAGCCGACTGATACTTTTTTACTTCTTTTTTATAATTTTTCTTTAAAAGTCTAATACCTCGTGTAATGGCGCTTTAAAAATTATCTTGATCACTGAAGAAAGTTCCTTAAAAAATTGACCTTTTCCTAAATTACATTTAAATATAATAATCCTAATCTTATTTTTTCCAAATGATCCCCCCAATTAGAGAAATATGATGAAACAAATTGTCATGAAATTCCATAATGAGATGAATAAGAGAAAAACCAAAACAAAACTACTTCACAATTATAATAAACAACTAAACGACAAATTTAGAACCGCTCAATTCAAATCATAAACCGAAACACAAAATTGTAGCATGCTCCCGCTATGGCAAAACATCTCTAAAGGAAACCATAAAACAACAAGAAACGGAACAAAACTAAATGAAATAACCCAACATTGACTACTCGTTGACGCCTCAATTACAGAGTCCACGCTAAACAAACACTTTAAACAATTTGTCGATAATTAATTTTACTTTTTTTACTAATAAATAATTGTTAATACCACCAGTTTTTTATTTTGGACCCTTCCGATGTGTTTGTGTAGATGTATTGTAAAAAATGTATTCGTTTCATGTTTTTTTCTTAGCTTCAACAACAACAGCACTTACTTGAATCGCCTAAACGTGGTCAAACATGGCTAAAAAGCATTTATATTCGATTAAAAAGCAAATTTCATTAAAAACTAAAACGAAAATTTAGAACAGTTTTGTATTTCGTTTTTCATTATCTTCAGTTTGGATGGGAATTTTCTTTTCAAAAATTTCGTTCTATATGAGGGAAAGAAACTGTGATTGTGAACATAAAAATACAGAATTTTTGAAGAATATAAAAGGAATAAGACGAACACAAATACAAGAACACACACACACAGAGAGACAACTAAATCAATTCGTAAAGCAAACAGAAAAAGAAACAAAAGGATGATCAATTCCAAAGGGATTGAACGAACAGCACAGGGATAGTAAATTGAAATTAAATTTCCTGAGTATGAAAGCAACATAGTTGTATTCCCTCCCTTAGGGGACAATAGATTTCAATTTGGTTTTACAATAAACTAAAGTTAATATTTTTTGATACTAATGCACAAGAAACTATGCTCTAACGTGTTCATTTTTAAGAAGGAAAGCGTCCGGTTTTATTTATGTGTACACACACATATGTATATAAATATTGTCAAAATCATAGTTGTACTCATAGCACTGTTTGTAATCATTTATAACTCGCTATGAAAACTTTGATATTCATTCACTTACTCTGCTCTTCCCTAACCTGAAACAAAACTTATCATGATCCGAACGCCTACGTCACAAAAACAAATGTTGGTTCTTTGACAATTAATATGTGATATATGAGTTCAGAACTCATATATGGCAAAACTCTGTTGTTTCCTCTAAAGCAGAGTTCGTCTATAAAACGGTTATTTAGACGTTATTAAAAAATCATATAAGTTATGAAAGTAAATTCTTCGACTTTCTTTCTTGAAAAAAGGCAGTTCAAAGGTTATTATGGTTTTTTTTCGTGAATAAGTGTTTGTTGAGGCTATCAAAGTTCTGCCAGTTCAAAGGTTATTTTGGATTTTCCGTTAATAAGTGTTAGTTGAGGCTATCAAAGTTCAGCTAGTGGAACAAAGGTTCTGTTTAGGGCCATCTATGTACGTGAGCGAGTACTATTGGATCAGTGAACGAAATTTTAAAGGGTTGTTTTAAAATAATTGTTTTGTATTTTATGCTGCAGCTTTTAAGA
This sequence comes from Musca autumnalis, assembly GCF_047663935.1. Lineage (NCBI taxonomy): Eukaryota > Metazoa > Arthropoda > Insecta > Diptera > Muscidae > Musca > Musca autumnalis. Next base: position 7,181,781 of record NW_027411644.1, on the reverse strand, counting down.
ATAGTTTTGTAGAATTCCGAAGAATCACATCGATAAATAGCAAACTTTAGAAATAGTATTCGAAAATCTTCAGAAAGTTGGATAATTTACTATATATTTCATCGGGAACTATTAGGAAATATTTTAGAATATGTTAAGGGGTTACCTATACTTATCATTTTCAAAAAATCGAAAAAAATATTGGCTTATTCTGAAGTAGTACAGAGTGTGCCGCAAAAATGTTCAAGTCGATCGGAGCAAAACTCTCTGAGATGTAATCGTTCAGATTGAAGAACCTGTTGTGTTTTGTGCGTAAAGGCGCAACTTAAAACGCAGTTTTCTCAAAATAGCTTTTTTAAGTCGGTGCCAACAATAGCTAGAAAAAATCTTGTCCTTAAGCGATACATTTTTTCAATTTTCTTGTCCGATTTTTGAACAAATATGGTAATTTTTTCGCTAAAATCGAAGTTTTGCCTTAGGCAGCTCAATTTTTTTAACAAGATTTTATTTTGAATTCTGTTACGCTAAACGACAGGATTACTAGGTTCTTAAAATGCAAAACCCTTTTAGAAAAAATAGGGGTTACTTATGAAACATTTACCACAAAACTATGCTATATTTTTCAACAATAAAAATTCAAAAAGTATTTTAGGATATGCTCTTTCAGACAAAAGAAAGAACAGCTTAAAAATATTGGCAGTTTCTTTGAAAAAATTATGAAAAAATATGTTTTTTGGTCTGTACAACTAGGGATAACCAAGAACTATATCCTTCTTCAGCACCAGAGCTCCGATTTAATCGCGAGTGAAAATTTGGTGGGAGGTTGTAAGTTTTTTGGTGGGGGTGGGGCAATTTTTTTTTGAAATTGCGGTAACTTTTTGTTTGGGTGGGGGAAGGGGACAATTTGCCCCCCTCAACTTGCTCAAATTCAAGAAAAGTTTCGCTCGCGAGTGGAATTCGAGCGAATTAGAGCGAGTTTTTGGAGCTCTGGTAAGCACACTCTCTAAGATTATAATAACAGATATGGAAAATCAAAATATTCAAAATTTTCCAATAATTCAAATATTTCAAAAGACTATGGGCCCATATTATATATTTCCTTTTGCTATTGAATGGATTCTAAAATGCGAAATAAACGAATTTAGAGGTTTAATAACACTGTGCAACAAAATGGAGGTGAAAATCTGGGGCACGGAAAATCCCTCTTGGGAAAGAAAGGCAGGCCTTGGTCAGTATATTAAGAACCCCGAAGGACAGATTCACCGTGAGTCGAACTTCCGCCTTATGGCGTGATGAAGTTTTTGCTAGAGACCCTGTAAGCCATCAGGAATTAGAGTTATATCTTTGTTCACTGTTGCTTTAGCTTACTATTTAGATGACATATCTTCAGTCAAATCGAATGAGGATTATTTTTGTAGAGCACTTCGACCTTCTAAAACGCTTCCTTCAATATCCTTTTCGTCCTTTTCGCTATAAAAGTAAATGTGACGTAGGGGATGAATGATACCAAGCAACGGTCTTGACCGGCAAAGCCCAGGATTTATCTTGGTCCCTCTTTCATCTCAAGTGGACACTGACCTCCCCGTGGTATCACCTGGGGAGCTGCCTTTAACATCCGTCGAAGGTAGTGAGCTAACATGTGCCGCGCGTTCTCCCATAAGAACGTTAAAAACTTGGGTTGGGCGTTGGGCTAGTAACTCACCCCGTCAAAACACCGCCTACTATGAAAAAACAAAGAAAAAGAAGAAAAACAAACCCCTCTAAAGTTGACGAACCCCGCAAACGTTTTAGGGACCATGATCTGCGAATCTGCACCTGGAATGTCAGGACTCTCTACAGAGCAGGTGCAATTTGCGCACTGGCGGATATACTTGGCAAGTACAAAGCTGATATTGTCGCCTTACAGGAAGTGCGATGGAACCGGGCAAACGATTATGCACTGTATTATAGCTGCCATGAAACGAAACATGAGCTACGTGTTGGATTTATGGTAAATAGGAGGCTCAAAAATCTCGTCTCCAGCTTCACTCCTGTTGATGAGAGAATTGCCACAATCCGAATAAAAGCAAAGTTTTTTAACATCAGTCTTATTTGCGCCCATGCCCCGACCGAAGAGAAAGATGAACAGACCAAGGATATATATTTTACGAGCGCCTAGAGAGAGCGTATGACCGCTGCCCTGGCCATGACATTAAGATTGTTCTAGGAGATTTTAATGCTAAAATTGGAAGGGAAAATATATTCGGTCCCACGGTCGGCAAATTCAGCCTTCATGAGGTAACATCCGACAACGGAATGAGGCTGATTGATTTTGCAGCGGCAAACAACATGGTAGTGAGCAGAAGAGTTGCGTCGTTCATGAACGAACCGGCTCAAAGGAACGATTCCGTGAAAAGAACGAACGGATCCGTATCCAGCCCATTCTTTTATATCGTTCATTTAGATCCCCGATGGACGAGTCATTGCTGCTTACAAAATTAGCAGCATTGGTTTTGCAGTCAAACTCTAAACAAACGCTGCGTTAGCGCAAACAGCGCAAATTTCCACACAAAACAAACAATGATTCAGAGAGCTACTCTCGCTCAGTAACTCACCTCGTTCAGTAGCACATCTCGGTCATATCTTTCTTTTGCATCATTCGTTCATCTGGTTCTTTCATGTCAAAACCACCACCACTACGTTCAGAAACAAAACCACCCCCATTAGCACACAATGTGTCATTCGTGAACGAACATTTTCAAAAGAACGATTCGGTGAAAAGAACGACAGAGTCATATGCAGCAGAGAACGAACGACTTCAAAAGAAAATAATAAAGTCAAATGTATTGTTGAACGAAAAAGAGCCAACGAACGAAGTAAACGACCCGGATCTTTTTGGTGAACGGAATGAAAAAGATCGATCCGCTCAATGAACGAGATTGCCCAACACTAGTGAGCAGCACCAGATTCCCACACCTCAACATACACAAGGCTACGTGGATATCCCCGGATGGGAAAACAAAAAAATCAGATTGATCATGATGTGATAGATGGAAGACACTCGTCCAGTGTGTTAGATGTCCGATCGATTCGAGGAGCGAACATCGATTCGGACCATTTCCTTGTAGCAGCAAAGGTACACACTCGCCTTAATGTTGCAGCAAAAGTGCGATCTAACACAGGACGGAAGCTGGATGTCGAGAAGCTGCAAACACAACAGATAGCACAAGCCTATTCCGCTCAACTGACTCACATGCTAGAAGACGGAACTGCTTGTCCCGATAATGTGGAAGCGCGGTGGCAAAGAATAGCCCACTCACTTCAAACTGCCGCAAAATCTGTGCTTGGGTATTAAAAACCATCACCTAAAAATCTATGGTACGATCAGTAGTGCCGTAAGGCTACTGAAGAAAAGAACGCGACATACAGAGCAACCCTGCATTCAGTAGCAACACGAAGCGCGAAAGAAAAATATCGGGAGAAGAGGAGAGAGGAGAAGCGTATTTTCAGAAGAAAAAAGAAAGAGCAAGAAAAACGTGAGCGTGAGAAACTCGAGATGTTCAGGAGTCAGAATGAAGTCCGCAAATTTTACCAGAGTGTAAAACTGATACAGATAGCGTACTGATACAGATAGCGTACTGAGGATCTGGAAAAAGCATTTCATGAAGCTCTTAGTATCGAATATGGGCGGCGATGAAGATACACCAGAACCAATCGCAAACGGCGACGTTGAATGTCTTCCACCTAACCAAAGCGAGGTCATGACAGCAATTAATCAGCTGTCGTTTAAAACCCATGGTCAATAACATAATCGGGTCATACCAATGCGGTTTTAAACCTGGTAAATCGACAATTGACCAAATCTTCACACTGCGCCAAATACTGGAGAAGACCCACGAAAGACAGATCGACACATACCACCTGTTCGTCGACTATAAGGCCGCCTTCGACAGCCCAGTTAGATCAAAGGTGTTTCAAGCCATGTCTGATTTTGGTATCTCCGCAAAACTTATACGATTATGCAGGATGACATTGGCTAATACAAGATCAGCTGTTAAAGTAGGAAAGAACCTCTCGGAAACTTTTGAAACGAAACGAGGTTTCAGGCAAGGTGACAGCCTATCGTGTGACCTATTTAACATTCTATTGGAAAAGGTCATACGAGAATCGAATGTATATACCGATAGAGATAAAAATAGCACTATATACAATAAGGATATAATGTTACTGGCCTACGCAGTCGATATTGATATAATAGGTCGATCAACTCGATCCGTAACAGCCACCTTTGCGAAAATTGAAAAAGAGTCTGCCAAAGTGGGTCTGGCAGTAAACGGCGATAAGACAAAGTTTATGGTATCAACACGCAAGACGTCCAGTAGACTCGGACCAACTGTTGATGTTCAGAACTACAATTTTGAGGTAGTAAATGACTTTATTTACCTCGGCACCGCCATAAATAAAACGAACAACATCAGTTTTGAAATCAAAAGAAGAATAATATTATTGGCCAACAGATGCTACTTTGGTCTAAGTAAACAGTTTAAAAGTAAAACCACCTCTCGTCAAACAAAACTTACGCCCTCCCAGACACTGATACTACCCGTACTTATGTATGGATCTGTAGCATGGGTACTTGCGAAAGCAGATGAGGCAGAACTTGGTGTGTTTGAGAGAAAAATTCTTCGAAAGATTTATGGACCAATATGCGTTGACGGTGAATACCGACGTCGTATGAACCACGAGCTATACCAGCCGACCGACATCGATATAGTAAAACGTATCGAACTACAACGATTGCGTTGGCTTGGACATGTCAGCAGGATGGATAAAGATGCCCCCGCCAAAAAGGCATTTGAATACGAGCCACTCGACGGTATACGCCCCAAGGGAAGGCCAAAACTCCGATGGAAGGACCAAGTTGAAGAAGATATCACAAAACATGGCATCCAAAATTGGATAAGTAAAGTAAAAGATCGGTGCGTTTGGAAATCTATTCTTAGTTCGGCTTATAGAACAAGACGTTCTGTTTAATATAAAAGCCATCTAAGTAAGTAAGTATACAAGTACCACAAGATGAAGTTTTTCAGCTTCGAAATGTTCTGCCAATGTACGGCTCTCATTGACAGCTAATCAATTTTGTCACGGTTTCGTGGTCGTTTTGTGCATTTACCCTGTTTTTCTTCAGAAAAATACTATATTTTGTTTTTTTTTTTGTATATTCGTTACAGAACATACAACAACTCAAAACACAGTTCTTTCTGAGCATACAGGGGTAAATGTAAAAAATGACTATGAAAACGCGACAAAATCGATTAGTTGTCAATGAGGGTCGTACCTAAATTTTCTGAGCGACATTTTTGCAGAACATTTCGAAGCTGAAAAACGGCATCTTGTGGTACTTTTATAGCGGCTCTTAAAATAAAGGACGAAAAGGACATTGAAGGAAGCAAGTTAGAAGGTCGAAGTGAAGAAGAAGGACGAAAATAATCCTCATTCGATTTGACTGCATCTCATAAATAAGCTAAAACAACAGTTAACAAAATTATAAACCTAATTTCAGATGCATTACAGGGTCTTCAGCAGAAACTTCATCACGCCATAACTCGGAAGTTCGACTCACGGCGGATCTGTCCTTCGGGATTCTTAATATACTTTCATCATCCCAAAAAGGAATTATCTCTTCCCCAAATTTTGTGTTGACAGTGTAATATAATTTTCACATTAAAATTGAATTCTGAAAAGGTCGTCCCTTCAGTTTTGGGTAAATTTTAACCTTCAAGTAAATCTGATCGATAAGATTTGTTATTTGCTGGTTATTAAATTTTTAATTCAAAAAATTTCAGAGACTAGGCTAGACTGTAATATTTAAAAATTTTTAAAAAATTTATAAAAAATATTTCTAAAAATGTTTCATTTCTAAACGATAATCCTTAAGACTTTAGCTATACAACCTAACATGAGACTATGACAATTGTTCTCTATTCAAATAAGCAGTTCTCTATGATGATCAACTACATCTCTAATATAAAAAAGCAGACAAAATTTCACCTAAAAATCAAAACTACTAATGTCTAGAGAACAAAATGTATTATTAAAAAGTTATATTAAAAGAAAATCCTAGTCCTTATTGTGGAATTACCGCATTTTTAAAGTTAATTTGTTTTGAGTTTGGATTAATCCAGAAATAGAAGCAAAATTACTGCTAAATGTTTTTGTATTTACTTATGGCAAACTGCAAATAGTTCTATGGTATTTTAAAGAATTGAAAAAAAAACATAATTTAAACAAAGTTAAGAAACAAAATTTAAAAAACGAAAACATTATCTCAAAACTTTAATTTCTTCGTTCTTTTTTTTGGTTTAGATAAAAATGTTCTTAAAAAAAAGCGACAAAACTAAATGAAATGTTTTGGTCGCACCTTCTTTTTGGTTGGTTGTACGTTTTTTGTGAACAGATGGCATTGTAGCCAGCCGGGAAAAATCTGGTTGGTGCAGTGGATGGTTGTGTTGATAGCCATGTTGGCCTCGAATCGCACCCAACGATATCGATTTTTTCGGTTGGAAATCTTGCTGTTGCTGTTCTTTGGCTGTTGTTGTTGCTGTTGTTCTTTGGACGCTTGGCCCAGATTGATCTCGTATTCTACGTACATTGGGCCAAACGAATTGCAAACGATACTCTGTGCTCAACTTTGAGATGGTCTTTTTGAATAGGCCATTCGACTCACCCGCCTGCAAAGAAACACAAAGAGAATATACAAAAAAAGAAAGAAACGAGAAAGAGACAAAATATTGGCAGTGTCAAAATATTCCAAACAGCCACACACACACACGCACGCAGGCACGCACACAGTTAGACAGACAGACCAACCAACACACAAGCAAAATTTTGGAATATAAAAATGATAATTGTTAAAAATATCCATCCATATCCATCATCATCACATTAGCATTTGTATCCAGTTAGGGCCAGATTTCGATATTTTGGGACATTCAAAAAAGAAAAATGAAAAAAATATAGAAAAAAGAGAGAAGAGAGACAGACAAAATACAAGTATTTTTTGATAAATTTATAGATTATTTTTAAGGGGAACTATAATTTGATATTTTTAATTTTTTAAATATATTATTAATTATCTTACATAGTTTTGAATTTTGAGAACAAAATATCAAATACCTTACTATTTACACAGTGCATGGTTTTAAAAATAAACATATATATTTATATTTTTAAAATAAAAACATTGAATATAAAACACAAAAGGGAAAACTGTAAACATGCGTTTGGAAACAATAAATGAATTTATTTAACTTCGCAACAATCAACAATGAAACTGGAAAACAATTGTTAACTTTCCTCCAAAAAGTCATGTCGTAAATTTCATTGTTCGCAATTCGATTTCATACAAACTAAGTCAACGTATGGAAATCCGAAATAGTAATGCTGCAGTTAGAGGAAATATCTTTCAATTTAAGAACGACATATAAAAAGTTGTAATCTTTCTAAAACTAAAAGTGAAGGAAGGAAAGTCGTTTAAAAAATTCAACTCAATCGGAACAAAATTGTTTGAGAGCGTCGTGTTTTGCTTGTAACAACTTTCAACGTATTCTACTCGAACTAGAATTTTTGAAGTCGGAGCCCAGTTTAGCTCGAAAACGAATGACCAATCTTCATATATTTTTGTGGACTTACTATGTACAATTACCTATTTATAGCTAATTTGGTCACAATAGGTAGCTACAATCTTTAAAATACCCGAAATCGGGTGATACTGTTATATGGGGACTATACGAAAACGTGGACCTATGTCTACAATTGTTGGTGGAGAAATGTTTGCCTATGCCAAATAACATCCAATTAAGACCAAAATGTAGAAAAATAAGTTACAATACCTGGAGGTACCGTTATATGGGTCCTATTCCAAAATGTGGACCTATATCAGACGTGTCATAAAATTATATTTTTAACACGTTCACATGTTTGTCTATCCTCTTCTTGGTCACCTATTATTTGTGTAGCTCATTTTCAATATCAAAAATTCTACGGACCTACAATTACATTTAACCAAATCCGTTCGGACGTAGGGGGATTTCCACAGACGGACAAAAGTGCATGGCTATATCAATGTAGAATTACACGCTGATCCAGAATAATCTAGTATAAACTTTGTGGAATCTAAAATAATTATTTTGAGGTGTTACAAGGGGAATGACAAACTTAATATACCCTCCATTAGATGGTGAAGGGTTTAAAACAGCCAATTTTTTTAAATCGAATCGATAAATTTTGAAATTGACTCTACACCATTTCTATATATTCTCAGCCTTTATTTTCATTTCATACGGCCAAACTAATGGTTTAGAACCCAAGTATGTTTGGACGAAATCCATTTCAGACAATTTGGAAGCGATTTAGCCATGTGCGTCCGTCTGCCTAGCTGTCTGTTCACGTACACAATACAACAACAACTACCCAGCCATCCAGTAAGCCGCATGCACTGCATCATTACTACCCATCCGCTGTAAGATAACATGTAATGCAAGGGGAATTGAATTCCAGTGTACCTTTACAACAATCGTCGTCAGTGCTTACGACTAATAAATCTCATTTACTTTATATTTCAAGTTACTGAAGTACTTCAAAAATGGTGGAGAATGGTGAGCTTACTACCAAATACTGTTCTAAATTCGCCGACATATACCTCGGTGTTAAAGCGTTGGCAATACTTTTGAGGGCTACCCATGAAATTGTGGTGGCTAATACATCCACTGGGACTTCGGGTCAGCAGTTCCAAAGGGTCCTCAGGTCAGCTGTTTCGTAGTTAGAAACCAGTAGCAGCGCATGGTAGAAATTAGACCACAAGACTAGACTAATACCGAAACCATCATGTTCCCGAGCCTCAACAGCCACACCCATCGTGTTCTCGAGCATCAACAGCCGTGTTTCCAGCATATACAACCGAACACCGAATACATCGTGTTCCCGAACAACAACAGCCGAATTCCGAACCCATCGTGTCCCCGAGCATTAACAGCTGAACACCGAATAAATCGCGTTCCCGAACATCAACAGCCGAACACCAGATACATCGTATGGGTATGTTCTGAGACACACTTCACCTCTCACTTCACGCCTCAAGCATTTTGTTCACCACATTAACGCTTATTTTTCGAGTATTTTATGAACGGACTAGGATGAACACTCGTTTTAAAATATCGTAATGAATCTAAGCTCCAAGAAATTCGCAAAAAATTGGAGTAAATGGGGTAAACAAAATGCTTGTAGCGTGAAGTGAGAGGTGAAGTGTGTCTCAGAACATACCCGGTAATTCCGATCATTCACACCAGAGCAACGAGCGTATCGTGTTCCCACCTACTCACTCCCGAATACCGTATATACCAATTCCCACCGAACGCCGATCCCACTATCGCCACATACACATCACGTCGGCTGACCTTCGGCGAACCATTATCTGCGAACCGTCGTCAAGTTCCGGATTATATACCAGTCGTTCAACAACTACTCAAATTCCCGAGTAGCTAGAGTAAGCCTAAAGGCATGGGTACATAAGCTGTCCCGCCTGCTTGCCTTGCTTTCCTGCTTCATTTCTGACATTACAAAAATAAAAGAATGAAGAAGGCCGAAACAATTTTGAGCTATTATGCCCTTTTCTCTTTTTTTGTTTGATCAGAAGCAAGCAATGCAAGGAGGCGAGGCAGCTTATGTACTCAGGCATTAACTCCTGAAGAAAACTCCAGAAAGTCTTCTCATTTCCTAAGGTTAGTGGGTCCTTATGGGGTGACGTAGGGGATGGAAGATACCAAGGAACGGTCGTGACCGGCTTTAACATGGTATTGCCCAGGATTTATCTTGGTCCCTCTTTCATCTCAAGTGGACACTGACCTCCCCGTGGTGTCACCTGGGGAACTGCCTTTAACACCCGTTAAAGGTAGTGAGCTAACATGTGCCGCACGTTCACCCATAAGAACGTTAAAAACTTGGGTTTGGGCGTCGGGTTAGTAACTCTCCCCTAGAAAAAACAGCCTACTGTCATGACACAAAGCATGAGTTTGGTTTCGGATTTGTAGTTGGTCTGAGATTAAAACATCTGGTCTCCAGCTTCATCCCAGTGAATGAAAGACTTGCAGCAATTCGATTAAAAGCAAAATTCTTCAACATCAGCTTTATTTGCGCTCATGCTCCCACTGAAGACAAGGACGAACAGACCAAAGATATATTTTACGAGCGCTTAGAAGAAACTTATGACCGTTGCCTTGCCCATGACATTAAAATTATACTAGGCGATTTTAATGCCAAAATTGGAAAGGAAAATATCTTTGGCCCAAAAGTCGGAAAATTCAGTCTCCACAGTGAAACATCTGACAATGGTATAAGGCTGATAGACTTTGCAGCTGCAAGAAACATGGTAGTTAGCAGTACCAGATTTAAGCATCTCGATATTCATAAGGGCACTTGGCTGTCTCCAGACCAAAGAACAATAAATCAAATTGATCACGTTGTGATAGATTAAAGACATGCATCAAGCGTGTTGGATGTAAGATCGTTCCGAGGTGCAAACATAGACTCGGACCACTACCTTGTTGCAGCAAAGGTACGTACCAGATTAAACGTAGCAAACAAAGTGCGAACAGACACAACACGGAAGTTGGACATCGGTAAGCTGCAATCACAACAGATAGCCACAGTATATTCCACTAAACTGGCCCAACTGCTTAAGCAAAGCACTCCTCGTCCCGATAACATATCAGGACAATGGCAAAACATTGCCCAAAGAGTAAAACATCAAACTGATGGCTTTGGAACTGGCACATCCTCCTGTAGAGACCAGCAAGGTAATCTGGTAACAGATACAGATAGTGTGCTAAGGATATGGAAATAACTTCTTTCCTAACTGTTGGTATCCAATAGTAGCGAAGTCGACGAAGATACCACAGATCCAATCCCAGAAGATGGTGTTGAATGTATACCACCCGGCCAAGATGAGGTAAAGACAGCAATAAACCGGCTGAAGAATACTAAGGCAGCAGGAGCGTATGGCCTACCAGCCGAGCTGTTTAAAACCGGAGGCGACACGCTGATAAGGTGTATACATCAGCTAGTTAGCTCCATCTGGCAGGAAGAACGCGTACCCGACGATTGGAACCTGAGCATCCTGTGTCCCGTCCATAAGAAAGGAGATAAGACTTTATGCTCCAACTATAGGGGCATAAGTCTTCTCCCTATCGCCGACAAGATAGTGTCAGGGATATTGTGCGAACGACTAAAGCCCACGGTCAACGAAATAATTGGATCATACCAATGCGACTATAGACCTGGCAAGTCCACCATTACACTGCGGCAAATCCTGGAGAAGACCCAAGAGATGCAGATCGACACCTACCACCTTTTTGTCGATTATAAAGCAGTCTTCGAAAGCCCGCTACGTTCAAAGGTATTCCAAGCCATGTCTGAATTTGGTATCCCCGCAAAGCTCATTCGGCTTTGTAAAATGACTATAACTGACACAAGATCTTCAGTTGAAATAGGAAAGAACCTCTCCGAAGAGTTTTGTACCAAAAGAGGTTTCAGGCAAGGAGACTGCCTTTCGTGTGATCTTTTCAACATCCTGCTAGAAAAGGTTATACGAGAGGCAAACGTCAAAAGAAGTGGCACAATCTACACAAATAGTCACATGTTACTTGTTTATGCTGATGATATAGACATCATGGGATGATCAGTAAAAGAAGTAACCGATACCATTATGAAGGTCGAAGGAGAATCTGCTAAAGTGGATCTGGCGGTAAACGGCGAGAAGACCAAGCTGATGGTGTCGACACGCAATGCGTGCATTGAGCTCGGACCAACTGTTGAAGTTGGTTCCTATAATTTTGAGGTAGTAAAAGACTTCGTATACCTCGGCACCGCCGTAAACAGAACAAACGATATCAGTTGTGAAATAAAAAGAAGAATTGTATTGGCCAACAGATGCTACTTTGGCTTAAGTAAGCACTTCAAAAACAAAGCCACAACTCGTCAAACAAAAATAACGCTTTACAAAACACTGATACTACCCGTGCTGATGTATGGTTCCGAAGCCTGGTTACTAGCGCAAGCAGATAAGGCAGTGCTTGGCGTGTTTGAGAGAAAAATTCTTCGAAAGATATACGGACCAATCTGCGTTGACCGTGAATATCGACTTCGTATGAACCACGAGCTGTATCTGACAAGGCGCCGTATTCCAGAAACCGAAGCACTAAACAGAGAGAATTGGAGATCTTTTCTTAATTCGGTCTATGGAACAAATGTTCTGTAATGGGCCAGATAAGTAAGTAAGTGGGTCCTTATGGAGTCCTGGACGCAACTGAGCTAACTCTGGAATTGGGTCCAAAAATTCGGCATTTGTAATATTTTATCCAAACTTAATACAGCCCCGCTTATGGACTATATCAATCTACTCTATAGGGTACCTCCTACATAAAATTTCAGTTCAGTGAAGTTTAGGACCTCCGATTGTTTTGGCCTATATTACAAAGGGGCAAGTCCATACTTCCAGTGAAAATGACCTGGACCCTGAAAAACCCCTACGGCCACCATGTGTAGTGGCTGGTGCGCATGACAACTTTCGAACCGGATACAGCTTTGTTTCAAACTATGACTATTCTTCTTCAAACTATGACAATTTGGTCCACACTTTAGATCTTGTAATATTTTTTAAGTTCGATAAAGGTTTTCTCGAGAAGTGCAGTTTAAGGAAAATTACCGACCGACCGTTGCTTAAAATTTGCCCTTTTGCACGAAGAAGTTGTCTACTAAAAATGATTAGTAGTTTTCTTGGAAAATTTTTTTCTGAAAAATGGGTGTCCCTCCTCAATGTTTTCGCATATGATCTTATTTTTGTTTAGATGGAGAAACAAATTTCAATACACAAACATCCCACTAAACGACAGCTTCATTCAATGTTTATTTATTATGACAATCAAATTATATACATATGGATGTTTGTATCTGGTAATGACAGAAAAATTTATTGCATTTCTTCGGATATCGCAAATTATTACATCTTCCATTACCTCAACATTCTAAACTGTCACTCAATTTACAAACGGCCATCAAGTGTCCCTTCCACTAGTACTGTGATTTATTTGATTGAAAAAAAACTGAAGCAATTTGAAATGTGAATTGTTGAATGCAGCAAAGGAACAACAACAAAACCAATAACATTTAATATACAAAACAATAAATTCTCATTAAATTATCCAGCCGTCTATAATCGAGCCTAATGTCAGATGTGACAAATGGACATTTTATTTTCCTTTGTGGATTTCAGTTTTTTTTCTCTGTTTCTATGTCGAGGCTTGTCGACATTAACAAACATCTCGGTCAAGTATTTGGTTTGACAGGCAGTCAAGCAACCGGCTGCAACGGTTGGCCTGGCACAAACAAGGATGCGAAAAGGAAAAATAAGATTGATGACGATGTCTTCGTTGCCATGTGCAGAGCCGTAAAAGAGTAACAAATGTTTGCAACAAACATACGCCAACATCACTTAGGTACAAATATATGCATACACATACACAATCTTGTAACTGTAATATTCTACAAATTGACAACAAATTCACATTACAAGGCATTTGCAAGTGGCTGGGACAAGTGGTATGAAAAACGAACCTCGCCCAACAATGTAGCTCTTGAATTTATTTGCCCAGCCAGACATGGAACAGATTGCAAAGACTGAAAACCTCAAACAGGGCTAGATAGAGCTTCATAAGCAATGACAGACGGACGGATGGACAGTCCAGCAAAACCACTTGAAAAATATAAGCCCCTTATAATCTATAATCAGCCACATAGAGAACAGACATCCTATAAATACGAAATACCCATTACAGAACCAACAAAAAAAGAAAAACACTTTAAACATACTTATATACTACAATTCTTAGACATTACATATAAACAACATACATACATACTTATGTACACAAGAACATTGGCGAGATACACTTAATCGATAAACGCTACATACAACATCAATTGTTGACGAAGAAACAAAAAAGAATAAAGAGGAGGAGGGCATGAAATTGGTGAGGTACGAAAACAAAAATCGAATTACTAAAACGAGTAATGCGGTAAAATTACTTCTTTACTTTACAAAGGAAAATAAGATAAGTGAAAATCAAAGAGTGTCACAAAAGAAACGTGTCGAAAAATACAATAAAATAGAAGAAACATCAAACAAAAAAAAAAGAAACTAATCAATAAATACTTGCTTCCAAACAAGGCTTCATGGTCATTCTATCTATCCATGCATGCATGCATCATTAAACGAACGCTCTGTAATGCTACTCAAAACCCATGAGGAAAAATAATGAATGAATAAGTGAATGAAAGATGGCACAAAAACCACTTCAAATTGAAATTCAACTGTGACAAATTGTTATTGGAAATTTATTTAATGACTACAACCACCTTCGTAATCCTTTAAAGACAGTTAATATCGGTTTAGACATAAGAAAATTAATATTGGCCAACTTATGTTACTTTAAGAGATTTTTAAACATAACCATGTCTACCAAAACTAACATCCCAAAATTTACAAAACCCCTATACTACTGGAGACATTGCGTCACTTGCGAAGGCATGGATGCTTACACCAGTTATTCTTAAGATCTGCGGTAAATATTGGCGATTAATGAGGCACGATCAGTATCTCCTAAAAACTGATTACGATATGAAAGACGTGAGGTGTTATTACGCAACGTAACATATTATTACGCTTGCAAAGTCTCCGCAAAGTTATATAAATAAGATTTCAAGGAGGCTCGTTCTGAAAAAAACATATCCCTCATGAACACACCAATGGTATACTTGAAAATATAGCGTTCCATATTAGAGAAGCGTGTTTCGAACTAATTCATTAACAATCCTCAAATTGTAGCTTCCAACATCTACATTTAGTACCAATTAATAATATTTACCCCACGAGGTTAACAGGTTGGTTTACAAGAAAATTCTTTCTCGACTTTTTCAAAGAGATGTGTTCGACCCCGTAGGGGATGGAAGATACCAAGGAACGGTCCTGACCGGCATTAACATGGCAAAGCCCAGGATTTATCTTGGTGCCTCTTTCATCTCAAGTGGACACTGACCTCCCCGTGGTGTCACCTGAGGAACTGCCTTTAACACCCGTTAAAGGTAGTGAGCTAACATGTGCCGCGCGTTCTCCTATAAGAACGTTGAAAACTTGGGTTTGGGCGTAGGGTTAGTAAGCCTCCCCTAGAAAAAACAGCCTACTATGAAAAAACGAAAGAAAAGAAAACCCCTCTAAAGTTGACAAACCCCGCAAACGTTTTAAGGACCATGATCTGCGAATCTGCACCTGGAATGTTCGCAGTCTTTATAGAGAAGGTGCAGTTTACGCATTGGTAGATGTACTTGAAAAGTACAAGGCCGACATTACCGCCATACAGGAAATACGATGGATTGGGAAAGGGGTCACAACAACACCTAAAGGTGACGCACTGTATTATATCTGCCATGGCACAAAGCATGAGTTTGGTTGCTGATTTGTAGTTGGTCGGAGGTATAAACATCTGGTCTCCAGCTTCACCCCAGTGAATGAAAGACTTGCTGCAGATATTTAAAAAACTAAATTCTTCAACATCAGCTTTATTTGCACTCATGCTCTCACTGATGACAAGGACGAACAGACCAAAGATATATTTTACGAGCGCCTAGAAGAAACTTATGACCGTTGCCCTGTCAATGGCATTAAATTTATACAAGGCGATTTTAATGCCAAAATTGGAAAGGAGATTATCTTTGGCTCAACAGTCGGGAAATTCAGTATCCACAGTGAAACATCTGGCAATGGTATGAGGCTGATAGACTTTGCAGCTGCAAGAAACATGGCAATTAGTAGCACCAGTTTTAAGCATCTCGATATTCATAACGGCACCTGGCTATCGCCAGATCAAAGAACAAGAAATCAAATTGATCACGTTGTGATAGATGGAAGACATGCATCAAGCGTGTTGGATGTACGATCGTTCCGAGGTCCAAACATAGCAAACAAAGTGCGAACAGACACAACACGGAAGTTGGACATCGGTTAGCTGCAATTAAAACAGATAGCCACAGCATATTCCACTCAACTGGCTCAACTGCTTAATTAAAGCACTGCTCGTCCCGATAACATATCAGGACAATGGCAAAACATTGCCCACTCCATGCAAACAACCGCAAAATCAGTACTTGGATACCAGAGACCTCCACCAAGGAACCCATGGTATGACCAGGAGTGTCGTGCTGCTACCGAAGAGAAAAAAAACCATATAGCGCTACTTTACAATCAGTGGCAACGCGTAGCAAACGAGAGAGGTATCGGGAGAAAAGGAGAGAGGAGAAACGTCTTTTCCGCAGGAAAAAGAGAGAGATGGAAAAGCGGGAGTGTGAACATCGAGATGTACAGGAGACAGAATGAAGTCCGAAAATTCCACCAAAGAGTGAAACATGAAACTGCAGAGACCAGTAAGGTAATCTGGTAACTGATACAGATAGTGTGCTCAGGATATGGAAAGAGCATTTTTCCAAACTGTTGGTATCCAATAGTAGTGAAGTCGACGAAGATACCACAGATCCAATCCCAGAAGATGGTATTGAATGTATACCACCCGGCCAAGATGAGGTAAAGACAGCAAGAAACCAGCTGAAGAATAATAAGGCAGCAGGAGCTGATGGCCTACCAGCCGAGCTGTTTAAAACCAGAGGTGACACGCTGATAAGGTGTATGCATCAGCTAGCTGGCTACATTTGGCAAGAAGAACGCGTACCCGACGATTGGAACCTGAGCATTCTGTGTCCCGTCCATAAGAAAGGAGATAAGACTTTATGCTCCAACCATAGGGGCATAAGTCTTCTCCCTATCGCCTACAAGATAGTGTCAGGGATATTGTGCGAACGTCTAAAGCCCATGGTCAACGAAATAATTGGACCATAGCAATGCGGCTTTAGACCTGGTAAGTCCACCATTGACCAGATATTTACCCTGCGGCAAATCCTAGAGAAGACCCCAGAGACGCAGATTGACACCTACCACCTTTTTGTCGATAATAAAGCAGCCTTCGACAACCCGCCAAGCCATGTCTGAATTTGGTATGCCCGCAAAGCTCTTTCTGCTTTGTAAAATGACTCTAACTGACACAAGATCTTCAGTTAAAATAGGAAAGAACCTCTACGAAGAGTTTTGTACCAAAAGAGGTTTCAGGCAAGGAGACAGCCTTTTGTGTGATCTGCTAGAAAATGTTATACGAGAGGCAAACGTCAAAAAGGCGTATAAATTCGAGCCACATGGCGGTGCACGCAGAATTGGCAGACCAAAGAATAGATGGCGCAAACAAGTGGATGAAGAGATGGCAAGACGCGGTATTCCAGAAAGCGAAGCACTAAACAGAGAGAATTGGAGATCTTTTCTTAGTTCGGTCTATGGAATAAATGTTCTTTAATGGGCCAGCTAAGTAAAGAAGGAAGTAAGTATGTGTTCGACCCTTGATGCCAATGTCGTCGTCACATGTCAGCAGGAAATCGGTCCACTCCTTCGGGTACCTCCCCCACAAAAGTTCAACATTTTTCTGTAATGTGAAAATTCGATTCGGCCAAACTTTGCATATCGTGAAGTTTCTACCACACATATGTAGATGAGGTTCGAATATGGACTCTATCGGTCCAATCCTTCGGGTACCTCCCACACAAAATTTCGGAAAAGTTCAGTTTAAGACCTGCTCTAGAATCGCTTTGATTTTTGTTGTAATAACTTGTATTCCCTGCCTCAATTACGAGGGTACAAATTGTTTCAGGGGCAAGTCCATACTTCCTGAGAAAATAGACCGAAAGTTGTAAAAAGCGCCTATGGCACCATAACTCTCGAACGGATCAGCCGATTCGGTCCAAAATTTGGCCTTCGTAATATTTTGTGAATATGGGTCTTCTCCTGGGGTCAATATGGTCCATATGGGTCTTCTCCTTAGTTACCTCTCTCCTAAAAGTTCAAATTTTTTTAGTGTAGAATCGCTTTGATTTTTGCTCTTGGAAGATCCGTTGGGAATGTATACTGAAGCTATTTCTTTTGGTCCTGTTTACAGCGATATTATGATTTTCGTCAGCAAGTCCGACTGATACTTTCTTACTTGTTTGTCCAAACATAGATCAAGTTCGAAGACGGGTCATATCGGACCACACCTTCCGGTATGTTTTGTAATGATATCGTTTTAACTTGGTGTTTCTATCGTAGATTTGGTCTTCCCTTGGGGCTTATACGGACAAATGGCTCGAATTCATATGCCTTGCATTTTATCCATCTTGTTGACATGGCCCATCCAATCCAATCGTTGTAGCTCGATACGTTTCACTAGACCGATGTCAGTCTGCTGGCACAGCTTGTGGTTCATCCATAAATCTTTCGAATAATTTAAAACACACCAAGTTGTAAATCATTTGCTTTCGCAAGTGCCAACGCTTCGGATCCGGATCCTTCCGGTATAACCCTCACAAAAATGTACAATATCGGTACACTTCTTCTTTTCGCACAAGTGCAGTTTAAGGACGTTGGACACTGGGGTAAGCCCATTCTTCCTGAGATAATAGCCCAAAACAAAAAACTTACAGGCACCAACTAACTGATGATTGATGAGCGCGACAACTAATTAAATGAGTACCTGATTTGGCCGAATCTTTACACATCATAACAAATTTTCCAAACATACATAAAGTCCCAAGAAGGTCTATATCGGACGACATCTTCGGTTACCTCTTCCACAAAAGTTCAACATTTCCGCTTAAGAGCAGTTTATGATTTGTTTTGAAATTTTTATCGAAGGTAGTCCATTGATTTACATTACAACGATATATTTTTTCATTTGCAAGTATATGCTTTCGGTCACAACTTCCAAAAATCTTATGTTGACCAACCACAATGTCTGGTTGGCACTATAACTATCGAAGGTATAATTTCGAAAATTATATCCAAGTCCAAGATCGACTCTGTCGCTGTATTGCTTCAGGTACAATATTAAACGCTTTTATGCTTTAATCCAGTCTAAGGTCACTCGGATCGTGTGGCTGAGGTTATCTCTATCGACAAAGCCGACTGCTACTTTTTTAATTGTTTTTATAAACTTTAGTCTCTTCTGTAAATAAGTTGGATGATTTTTATGCACTTTTCTCATTTTTTGTGGTCGGGACTTCCTCTTGCCAACTGGTGCTACCTAGCTAGTGAGAGATCTAGAACATCTCAACTGACAAACCATTGGTTCCTGCTTCCTTATTATGTTTCATCATCATTCTGCCCGGTCTATACAGATTCAATACCATAATCATTGGTTCGGTGGTATGTTCATTATCGGTACTACTGGATGCCAAGAGCTTGGAAAGTATTCTTTGCTGTTTTTCTATGTCCAACATACTCGATGAGTGCCTTCCTTATCACAGTGCGCCTGAACTAAATTTAAATGAAAGGTGCTTACACCTGGGAAGTTTTTGCGGATTCTGAAACAGCAATGTTCATAGATGAGAAAATCAAAAAACTGGAACAAATCGCTGGTGGGATATTTAAATAAATTTTTAGGTTTTTTTTTTTGGTTTTCACGATTTTGCTTGAAAACGGCAATATCTATTGAAACGGGGCTAATGAAAATGTTGTAGCTGTAAAAATTGTCTACAAAATTTTGTAATTCTTTCCTAGGATGTACAATTTTTGAGATATATAAGTTTAAGGTGGGAAATACCAGTCATGACATTGTTTTATAAAAAGGCTATACAGTAAATCCATTGTCCTAATTTGAACTTATGTATATATCTCAATAACGGTAAAAACTACGAAGATATCACAAAAGTCAATCTTGTAGAGCATTTTCACTGCTGTAACATTTTCATTAGCCCCATTTTGATAGGACTTGCCGTTTTCAAGCAAAATCGTGAAAAAGTAAAAAAATCCCAAAAATGTGAGCTTTGATTTATTTAAAAACCCTTCGGCGTTTTAGGTTTTTGATTTTTCTCACCTATGAACATTATAGTTTCAGAATCAGCAAAAACTTCCCAGGTGTAAGCTCCTTTTATTAAAAGTTGGTTAAGGTGCACCGTGATATATTACAACGTTATCGATTTTTTCGATAACCATGTGGCCTTGTCTATATGGTAGGTAGTTGGTATGTTCCAGAACCTTCAAGAAGCTACTAAATTTTACTACGATAACATTTTTTTCCTTTATGTTATCGGAAAAAATAGTAAAAATTAGTAGATACTTGGAGTTCTGGAACAGACCAAATATGTGACGATGCCTGCTACCATGTACCTCACCTCTGCGAAGCCTCAATCCGTTGCCGGATGTTTAATTTCAGGGAGACTAATGATCTGTTCATCCTGGTGTTCGGTTTGGCCATGGGCGCAGATAAGACTAAAGTTCAGGAATCCAGGGGGTTAATTTGTTATTGTTTTTTTTTTTTTTGTATCCATGAATTCTCCCATCAAAGTAGGAAAGAAATTTCATGATCTTTGAAGACTCCCCTTCCATTGTCAATACATACTTCTTTTTTCCTTTAGTAAACTGTGAAATCAAACAGCCGCAGGCAAAGGTTTTCTAATATATTTTTTCTTGCAAAGGAAATATTTATTATTCCTCTAGGTTACCTCTAAAGGTCCTCTACAGCTAATTTAGTTTTGACAAAAATAAAATCCAATTTTTCTTTCCACCAAAGGTCAAAATACAACATCTCTTTTATTACCAAAAAGCTAAACCAATTTACATTCTAAATTCATGTTACGTTGTTGTTGTTCATGTTCTCTTTACTTTTCCAATAACAATTTACATAATTCTGTTAAATTTCCACATCTAAAATGGTTGTTGGCTTTAACAAATAAAATGGTTTCTTAGAATTCAAATGGAAACTAAAGCAGAAAAGAGGATATTCTTTGGGGATATCGATGATGGGTAGAGCGGGATAATTCAAATTTTCTGTCTAACGCACACTCACTTTACATACACACACTTACACAGTTGTATACTTGGGTAGTGTACGAGTTTTTTTATTTCTTTTTGTAAATATTCTTTTTTTTGTTTTTGGGGTTTGTTCGCACTTTTATGAGGCAAACGTAAGGATTGTACGTTAACATACCTGTTTAGTTTCCGGTCCATCCACTTCCGTTGGTATAGCAAACGCCCGTCCATTGGGCACAGCTGGGGGACCCTCAGATTTGCTGCGCCGTGAAGGTGTGCCATTTCGTTCTTCCGACTGTAGGGAAATGAATAAAAAAGGATAAAAATTCACATTAACATCATCATCATCATATAAAAAGGAAACATCATGCATGCCGTGCACACACACACACGCGCCACTCAGTCGCATTTGGCATTTTCATTTTTTGTACTTTTCAAAATTAGCCTTTTCACAAGAAATAAAAACCATGCACACACATGTTAAGTATGGCAGGCATTTAAATTTGCGATGTAATAAAAAAAACGAGAAAAGCCCGGCTTCAACTTTTTGCACATTTAAAAAGCCGTGTCCTTTAAGTGTTAACAAGGCATAAATTTCACAACAAATTGCGAACATCAACGAAAATTCCAATTCTGTTTATGAAAAGGCAAATTTGTGGGAGTGTGTGTGTGAGAGTTGCAGAACCAGGCACGCAAACCATTGACGTGGTGTTCCAGACGGACGTGCCTTTATGCCATGATGGGCAATAAACACAGAGATATAGGCTTGAGGCCATTGCAGAGATGCCCATAATGAGACAAACCCAAGAGCCACCGAACCATAACAAATTACCATGGTACATAGTATGTGTGTACATGTATGTCAACCTATTCATCATTTTGCTGAATTTCGAAACTCCTTGGTCCCCTTATTAACAAAAATAAAAACAACATATTCCATCCACATCTAGTACTCAGGTATGGCTTTCATTTTTGTTTTGCAAAGTTTCCATCATGAACAAACACAATATTGCATGATTTACACTAAGTGAAATTTAGTTTTAATATATAAACTTTTATGTTTAAACTAAAACTTTTTGTTTGAGAAAACAACAAATTCACTAAAGCAGAAAAAATGACATTTCAATAAAATAACCACATTTACAATCTATGCCACAATTCAGATCAGTTGAGATGTGTTTGTTTGTGGAATTGGGTGAGGTTAGAAGTTAATGGATTCTAGTAAGTCTTGGCATACTTTATATACCACTTGTTTTTAAAGATATGAACAATGAGTATACGGTTATTATATTTTCCCATTTATAGAAAGGACATTCCCCAATATCTTTCTATTCTAAAGATCGATATTTTTGTCTGACAAACACATACTTTTGAAATTTTATCAATGTCTAAAGAATGCAGGTTATTGGTATTCTTTAGACATTTACCCCTCCAATTAGCAAACAACACCTCCTTGAGGCAACAAAGTAAATAACGCTCCTCATTTAAAATGCCTCCATATTTACATGCATAATTAAAATTTCTTACACAAATTACATTCATTAGAAATGTCGTCGTCAAAACAAACAAAAAACACCTTCAGTTACTTTTCTCTGCTGCAACATTCAAATTCTTTTCAAACTATTCTCAACGAGAATGACAGTTAAAGGTAATGTTGATACTGATAATGATGGCAGTATAATATCTCATTCAAACTTTTTTGTATTTGACAACTTTGCTGCAGTTGAAAAGACCTCAAGCCAAAATAACACTCTCCTCATAAATTATGAAAAACAACAACAAAAGCAACAATACAAAAAAAGAAAACAAAATAAAGAAACCTAGACTTTCCTGTAAAATGAGATGCATTCTTGAAGAGTGAATGCTAAAAGTTCTTGAATTGCCAACAGCTAAAAAGACAAAAACACACAAAAAATAAGAGAAATAAAACAACAATATGAAAAGAAACAAAGTAAAGTAGCAACAACAACAATAACAAAAATATGACAACAAACAGCAACAGAAATAAATCATAAGCGCAAAAAAATATTTGTAATAAAAACAAGTCTGAATAGGGTAAATTTAGGCCGAATTTTATAGCCGCTTTACAAGGCTAGTAGAATGCCGGATAATTCGCAATCTAAGGACAGGCCATTTTTACGAAGTATGGCTGTTAGAATGCGAAGAACCCGCTTTAAGGGACCTGCTGTATATAACAAGTTATTGAAATTTTTTATTTAACGGGGTACGAATTATCGCGATTATACTGTGTATGTGTGCAAACCACTATAAAACCTATATCAGTGCCGTCCATAGCAATACAAACAAAACGAATGCATGTGTGAATGTATGAGTGAAAAAAGCACAAACCAAATGATGTTTTTTCTTTGGTTTTGTTCACCTGAGAAAGAAAAGCAAATGCAAAGACAATTCAGTGGGATCGCTGAGTATACTGTCTTTGCAAAAAAGAGCAGCTCTGATCTGTATCTATCCTTTACTCAAATTTCCCAATCCAATATTGTATTCGTTAAGAGCGAAATACGCTGACATTAAATTTGTTCAAGTTACATGTGCAACGGCAACCTTAGTATACCACCTCTCTTCTCTAAAGTGAAACGAATTAAAAATAACCATTGTTGAACATTTCTTTGGAATGAAAATAACGAAAACAGACATAAATGCGGCAGTAGTTGTTGCAAAAAAAATTAGGCTGCACTACCGACGGCATTAAAAATGCAAAAAAACAGCAACAAATGAAATCTTGAGCACAAGATTTCAATTTTTCAAACGTATACAGAGATGTAGCCTACATGATATCTCTGCGTTGTCTTATTATCCTCCGTGTAGCGTAAACACACAAACACTCACTCATTCTTAAATTCATTAAAATTCTCACATTACAATCAGTGAAAGTTAGTCGGAATAGATGATGCTACAGTCTCTGGTGAAGGATAAACGAAACGTCGTTGTTGGATGACTGAGCGGTTGAATGACTGAATAATCTACGGTTTCTTTGCTATGCACAGTGGTCGCTGCCATTGGCCAAAATTCAAAAAACGGAAGTAATTTATTTTGAGTATAATGTGTACCCATTAACTCTTAAGGGGTTAAGCTTTTTAAAAATTATAATTGTCACCTCTTAATTCTAACGGTACGCTTCGAGAATAGCGTCGAACAAGAGACAATGTAAGTAGTTGCTTTCTTTTGTGAGTACAGTGCAAATCTTAAGTGAAAACTACAAATTAAAACAAAGATATGTACATTTTATAATGGCAAATCTCGGTGTAAAAATTGAAAAGCAAGATACTAACTTATTTTTTGTGCAGTAGTTTTTATACTAAGTTGTTGTGTATGATATGAAAAATGTGTGTTTTCCCAGTGGCTTTAATAGTGCTAATTCGTAAGTAAAATTGAATTTCAAGTAGAGTTTTAACTACATTCCCCCCTGAATCCTCCAACGGGATATTTTTTATATTAATCTTGATGGTCTCAAGATTCTTAAAACCAAAAGATGACCTGCAACTTTTTGCAACTTTTCCTGTTAGATGCAAAAAACTAAAGTGACCTCGTTGCAATTTGTTCTGCTTTTTATTGTACCAGTGACATATAATATGTGGTGTTGTTTTATTTATGTGTTTTAATGTTACAGTTTTATTTTTTAACCCTTTATATGCGATCAAATTTGTATAATTTTATTTTTTAATATTAATTTGGTTATAGGCTCAACTTGCAAATGAGAAATTTCTAGAAGTTATATATTTGATATCACTGTGCTACAGTGAAAATTTGCAGGGGTTCTGACGCATAAATTCGGAATTGTGGAAGTCTATGGAAGACTAAAATTCCTTTGGTTTCTTTGAGTCACTTCGTTTATTGATTTTCTAACAGTAAATGTAGTGAAAAACGGGGTTTCTTGGATTTTCAAAAACGGACATAACTTCTTTTTTCCACCACGGACTTTTACAGCTTTTTTTATTTAAAAGGTGAAAATCATGTCTTTCGAACAAGCCATAATCTTTAAAAATCGGATAGCAAATTGTTAAGTTATAGTGATTTAAGTGTGACAAAAAAGCATTAAAAAAAGGAAAATGTTTTTCCTCGTGCTCTAGGCTGCGCAGAAGACGCTTATTTGCGAAATTATTTACTCTTATCTCGAAGGAAATTTAATTAGCTTTACAAAATGGGGGAAACCAATGAAATTAGAGTCTTCGTGTAGAAAGAAAAGGAGACATATGTATGTGTTTTATATACAAGGCAAACGATTATTATATGATTTGTACTGAGAATCTAAAATAGTACAACTTCGGAGGTATTGATTTATATATACTTGTTTTGGGAGGTACCTTTACAAGTGGACTACCCTTAACGGTGGAACTATTTTGGTGAGATTATTCTTTGTCCTCCAAGAACCCCAAATGTCAAAGTACAGCACAATCAGTCGGGAAATGCGATGAAAACTCGCAAAATATATAAAATTTGGGAGGTACGTTATATGGGAGCTATACCCAAAAATGGACCGGTCGCGGCCATTTTGTTGCATAGTTATTTTTACGCCCATATGGTGCTACAACCAAAGTTTCTAATCGATATCTGTACTGGAAGTATTTTTGACCGCTGTTTCCACATAACAACGACCAGTGTGCTATGGGAAAATATTAGAATTTAAATTTCTTAACAACACAATGCCAACACAGTAACAGAGTAAGAAGATGACTAGGACGATGCCTTAAGAAGAGATTACCGGTGGGAGAGAACACTGTTGCAAATTTCTATAAGTACAAATACAAATTAGATTTAGATTTCTGTTTGCTACCGCCTCTTGGGTAAGAAATTAAATTCCCAGTAGTTATACTATTTGGTTACTGTGAATTAAACAAAGCATGGACAATTCTGCGGATCTGGAGAAGAATCTTGGAGTAATTTTTGGGTGCCCATGATCCCTGAATGGGTGACGTAGGGGATGGAAGATACCAAGTCCTGACCGGTTTTAACATGGCAAAGCCCAGGATTTATCTTGGTCCCTCTTTCATCTCAAGTGGACACTGACCTCCCCGTGGTGTCACCTGAGGAACTGCCTTTAACACCCGTTAAAGGTAGTGAGCTAACATGTGCCGCGCGTTCACCCATAAGAACGTTAAAAACTTGGGTTTGGGCGTCGGGTTAGTAACCCTCCCCTAGAAAAAAACAGCCTACTATGAAAAAACGGAAGAAAAGAAAAACGAACCCCTCTAAAGTTGACGAACCCCGCAAACGTTTTAAGGAGCATGATCTGCGAATCTGCACCTCTTTATAGAGGAGGTACAGTCTTCGCATTGGCAGACGTACTTGAAAAGTACAAGGCCGATATTACTGCCATACAGGAAGTACGATGGATTGGGAAAGGCGTCACAACAACACCTAAAGGTGACGCACTATATTATAGCTGTCATGACGTAAAGCATGAGTTTGGTTGCGGATTTGTAGTTAGTCGGAGACTAAAACATCTGGTATCCAGCTTCACCCCAGTGAATGAAAGACTTGCTGCAATTCGAATAAATGCTAAATTCTTCAACATCAGCTTTATTTGCGCTCATGCTCCCACTGAAGAAAAGGACGAACAGACCAAAGATATATTTTACGAGCGCTTAGAAGAAACAAATGACCGTTGCCCTGCCCATGACATTAAAATTATTCTAGGCGATTTTAATGCCAAAATTGGAAAGGAGAATATCTTTGGCCCAACAGTCGGGAATTTCAGTCTCCACAGTGAAACATCTGACAATGGTATGAGGCTGATAGACTTTGCAGCTGCAAAAAAAAAACATGGTAGTTAGCAGTACCAGATTTAAGCATCTCGATATTCATAAGGGCACTTGGCTGTCTCCTGATCAAAGAACAAGTAATCAAATTGATCATGTTGTGATAGATGGAAGACATTCATCGAGCGTGTTGGATGTACGATCGTTCCGAGGCGCAAACATTGATTCGGACCACTACCTTGTTGCAGCATAGATACGTACCCGTCTAAACGTTGCAAATAAAGCACGAACAGACACAACGCGGAAGTTGGACATCGATATGCTGCAAACACAACAGATAGACACAGCATATTCCACTTAACTAGCCCAATTGCTTAATGAGAGCACTCCTTGTCCCGATAACATAACAACACAATGACAAAATATTGCCCACTCCATGCAAACAGCCGCAAAATCCATACTTGGATTCTAGAGACCATCTGGCAGGAAGAACGCGTACCCGACGATTGGAATATGAGCATCCTGTGTCCTGTCCACAAGAAAGGAGATAAGACTGTATGCTCCAACTATAGGGGCATAAGTCTTCTCCCTATTGCCTATAAGATAGCGTCAGGGATATAGTGCGAACGACTAAAACCAATGGTCAACGAAATAATTGGACCATACCAATGTGGCTTTAGACCTGGCAAGTCCACAATTGACCAGATATTTACCCTGCGGCAAATCCTGGAGAATCCCCAAGAGATGCAGATCGACACATATCACCTTTTGGTCGATTATAAAGCAGCTTTCGACAGTCCCCTCCGAATAAAGGTTTCCATGCAATGTCTGAATTTGGAATCCCCGCAAAGCTCATCCGGCTTTGTAAGATGACTTTAACTGACACTAGGCCATCAGTTAAAATTGGAAAGAATCTCTCCGAACAGTTCAGTAACAAAAGAGGTTTCAGACAAGGAGACAGACTTTCGTTTGACCTATTCAACATTTTGCTGGAAAAGGTAATACGAGATGCAAATGTCAAAAGAAATGGCACAATTTACACCAATAGCCACATGTTACTTGTTAATGCTGATGACATAGACATCATGGGACGATCAGTAAAGGAAGTAAATGATACCTTTAGGAAGATCGAAGCAGAATCTGCGAAAGTGTGTCTGGTGGTAAACGGCGAAAAGACCAAATTGATGGTGTCGACGCGAAAAGCGTCTATAGAGCTCGGACCAACTGTGGAAGTTGGTACCTATAATTTTGAGGTAGTTAAAGACTTCGTCTACCTCGACACTGCCATAAACACAACAAACAACATCAGTTGTGAAATAAGAAGAAGAATTGTATTGGCCAACAGATGCTACTATGGTTTAAGTAAGCAATTTAAAAACAAAGCCACATCTCGTCAAACAAAAATAACACTATACAAAACGCTGATACTACCCGTGCTAATGTATGGCTCCGAAGCATGGGTACTTGCGCAAGCAGATAAGGGAGTGCTTGGTGTATTTGAGAGGAAAATTCTTCGAAAGATGTACGGGCCGACTTCCGTTGACGGTGAATATCGACGTCGTGTGAACCACGAGCTATATCAGCTATACAAAGACATGAATATAGTTAAACGTATCGAGATGCAACGTTGGCTAGGCCATATCATAAGAATGAGCGATGATGAACCCGCTAAAAAGCGTATGAATACATGCCACATGGCGGTGCAGGCAGGCCAAAGAATAGATGGCGCAAACAAGTGGATGAAGAGATGACAAAGCGTGGTATTCCAGAAAGCGAAAAACAGAGAGAATTGGAGATCTTTTCTTAGTTCGGTCTATGGAACAAATGTTCTGTAATGGGCCAACTATGTAAGTAAGTATCCATTGAGAATCCGGTATCGTTGAACGGTGTCAGTACCAAAACATATATCTATACATATTTACAATTTTTCGCATTAAACTTTTGTGCCTACTGAGACCAGCAATACCAAATTACCGCAATTTCGATTCGGAAATATGAAAAAACCCATAAAATAGGGAAGGGTAAAAAGGATCAATATTAAAACGTACTTCGACAATTATAGAAGAATATCATAGTAGCGGAAACCAAGCTCAACAACAACTGCAACTTACAGCTGCATAACTTTCAATACATGTAATGTGTCAGGTGTGGAACTGCTGAGATAGAGTTGCTTATACAGGATAAAGATCAAACATTAGCCCAGAAGGGTATAGCGCTGGTTGAGCAAATTTATAGATCTACATATTGCAGGGTCAATGAAGATGTCCCTACCAGAATTAGAGGAGGGTTGCTTAGTTTGCCAGACATTACCACTGTGTCACCTGGTCTGACAAATGACATCACCTGGAAACTTTTCGTTTCTCTTGGGTAGAACCATCTTCCTACATATAATCGTCGCCAACAGCAGACCGACCGACTTCATAACTTCTGAACGCCGCACTTTCATCATGGGGAAGCTAATTGGCCTAGTTTCACCAATTCATACGGCATTGGGACCGTTATGTATGCGGATGATGGTACGATATTGGCGTCGGGTATCTCGCTTGAGAAATATGCAAATATCTACCACAAAGTTTACGACAACTCTGTCCATCAGACGGACTGCGAAGACGAAGATAAAGCTGAATGTCCTGGTCGATAGTAGTCGAATTCCGATGACTAACTTCCCACCAAGATTCTTGGGGTAAAATTCGACACGCCATTCGCGGAAGTCATCTATATCTATCTGCGACAACCTGAGGTGTAGGAAGAAGGTTCTCAAGTCCCTGCCCAGCAGCACTTGGGGTGCCGAAAAAGCATGCTCGTTCGTCACATATAACGCCATAGGTCGGCCCTCGAACATATGATCAACGCGATGGAACAGTATTCAAATCTGTCAGAACACCGTCCTGTGAACTGCAACAGGGTGCCTCCTCATATCATCTGTGCTTGAAGATTCTTCCAGTACTTGCTCGGGTGTTACCTTGAGAGTCGTCCCAATCAACGCGTGGTAGATAGGACTTCCTACCCCGGCATGTCCGCAGAGATCTTCATGATCTAGAGAGAAATCCAACAATATAAGAGGGATCACCTAGATCAGTAGACATATAAAGCAAGTTAAGCATTCACACAGTTGCAATTGCAGATGCATACCCCATACGTTGCAGCTGAAGTACGTCAACTTCCACGACAAGCCAGAGTAGATTTGGATCAACTACGTTTAGGATGACACAACCGTCTAAATTTGTATAGGACAAGGAAGCGGTGAAAATCGAGCCTCCCGATTTAGAAGTTTTTATTCACGTTTTTTTCTTTTTTTTGGATATTGTGGTATATAGCAGCCAAACCATTGAGATTTTCGATTTAACACTAAGACAAAAATTGTAGTCAAGACAATAATTAAGAACTCTTTAGTACATCGCAAAAGCATTGGAAAGCTCCTTCACGCAATTTTGGCCATATGGATAAAAAATTTCAAGTCAAAATCGGGAGGCTCCATTTTCACCGTAAAAATTTCAAGTCAAAATCGGGAGGCTCGATTTTCACCGTAGACATATGGACTTTTTTTCTTAGTACAATACCAGGAATGAGAAACTCGAAGCGCCTCTTATGATGTTTAAATCGCCCAACTTAATATACATAGTATCACTTATTGGGTCGGTTAATGCATGTCCGTCCGTTCGTTACCACAGTACAGGTGACATTTATAGCCAGATTCACCTTAAAATTGGGGAAGATCAGATTTGACTATAGCTCACGTAAATATTTTCGGCCGATTACATTACATGACCCATTACAATAAACTTTTAATTGTGTGATGGAATTCGGACTGTTCAGATTTGGATAAGTTTGGCCGATTTCATGTATTGGACGCACCAAACACAAAATTGGACATACATTCTGATGGAATTTGGAAAATGTGACGCAATTCGGGCCAAGAAAAAATTCGTCGGCCCGCCTGAATTAGATTCTATCCTTACTGTTACGATCTTAATTCCCAGAAGATTTCCTCATTTCCGAAAGTAAAAAACAATATCCTAAAATACAATATCCTAAAATTTCATTCCCATGCCAATGACGAGTGGTGTAACTAACAAATCCCCGTGGCAATAATAGCTTGAGTGAATGGACCAACAAGTATATACTTACACAGATATGAATATAAATACATACAGATTTGTATATGCCCTTGTATGACTATTTAATTATCTATGAACAAATGCATGGAAATACTTACTCTGGGCATACGATTTGCGGCATTGTTACGCGCATCTGTGTATTCGGAACCTATAATGAACTCATGCGATTTGTAGGCCAGTTCTGGGCATTTTTTTCTACGTGGTAATGGTGGTTCGTTCGTTGTACCTGAAATGAGAAAAAGCAGAACAAAAGAAAAAAAGAGAAGTGTAATAAAAGAAAAGGAAACATGACAAATGGCCTGAAATATAAAAAATATGCACACATAGTACATACATCCAAAGAAAATGAGACGAAGAACACGTGTATTTTATTTTGCACGAAAGTCTTATAAAAACTGGATCAATCAATCAATCTACAGTCAAGCCTGTCTCAAAGTGGCATTTGAAATTCACAACAATTATTTCTTTGTTCTTTGGAAGGAGGTGCGTATATGTGACTTTTTTCTTTTAAGTTCGTCATAATAATGGATACTCATATTTGAGAGAACTTTCACTGTACATATATGTACATCGGATAAGTGAAAAAGAACATATTCCTTTTTAATTTAATTTTTACCATCGGAAAAAGTTTCTACTGTAAAAAATGGCATTTTTGTATTATATAAAATTTAATTCGACAAACATACAAGTGACCTCTATGTCTATTTTTACCCACATTTTTGATATGTTCTATCTAATGTGCCCAAATCTCAAATTCACAAAAACTCAACACTCGATTTCTTGTAAATTAATGAAGCCAACATCATCTTCTGTCGACTCATCTAATTCTGTATTAATGTAATTGGACAAGG
Organism: Musca autumnalis; assembly: GCF_047663935.1. NCBI lineage: Eukaryota > Metazoa > Arthropoda > Insecta > Diptera > Muscidae > Musca > Musca autumnalis. The sequence goes on along the minus strand of NW_027411644.1, from coordinate 7,150,148 downwards.
GATGGATGATCTTGAACTTACCCACAAATTGACTTGGATTTGGCGCTGGTGCTCGCCGTACCACTTCTGGCCTTGAATTACCAGTGAACTCATGCCAACGATAAGTGCTCCTATACTCCGAGTGGAGCTGCTGGATCCAGTCATATGAAACGAGAATAACAAGAAGAAAAGAAACAAAAATACATGAAAACAATGCAATATAAATCTATATTTATTTTTCTCACAAAAAAAAAATTGTTCATGGACACCACCGTTCGTTCTTACAAAAACAAGGTGTGGAAATGAAAGAAAGAAAATAAGAAAACTTATTTCTACAAACTATGTGTGGTGGTGGTTGTGTTGATGTATAAAAGGACGTTTTTATTTTCTTTGTATTAAAAGTGTTTTAGTCTTGGTCTCGTCTTCAGTGTAGTTTAAGCGAAACAAAAACACCAAGGGTCGAAAAGTTAAGGTTTCCTTTTTTATATTTGACTTGGAGTCCAAGCAATTGTTGGGCAAAAACTAAAGGCCATTCATTATAACTTTGGGAGTTGGTTTTACAAATCACTTGTTTGTTGGTTCTTCAAAGACGATGCAAATAACTATCAATTCAAAGCAACTCAACACCATGGCGTCATTAGGAGGGTAAAACTTTTCAATTGCAAAATAATTGCAACAAAATTCAGTAAACATGCCAAAAATGGATTATTGAAGTCAAAGTGAACAGACAATTCAAAGTAATGTGAACAAATACTGCAAAAAGAGAAATTATAAATAATTTTTTTAATCGAAATACCTTCTTCAGTCCTCAAACATAAACACATTCTTCTTTTTTCACATACATAAGTAATGAAAATTTATTAATCTTATCAAAAATTCCCTCCACAAAGACTGTTAACCTTGAACTTCATGCTTAACGATATAATTTCCCGGTAATGCGAATACGCATTATTTAATAACGTAAATTCATTAAATTGCCTTGCTTTACACATAATGCCATACATAACCGTTAAAGATATTACAATTTCAACACCAACTACCCGCTGTATAATACAGGGAGAAAAATAAATTATTTGGTATATTTCTCTTATGAAATAAGCAACGTCAGCGAACCCGAAAAATTGAGGTAAGGTATACATAAATAAACAAACGGCGCAATTTCATGAAATTACACAAAAATAACTCAAGGAAATACTAATGAGGTTATAAAAAGGAACACTCATATATACAAATATACATTATTATTGCATTGGGAGATACAATAATATATAAATTGATTTCAACCTAATAAAGGAAATTCATAACAATTGCATCGTAATGTAATTACAGACAACATTTGGGAAAATAGTAGTAACCTTTACAGTTACTAGCCAGAGAAAAAGTTTCAATCATTAATTTAATCTTTCTAAAAAAAATATATGTTCCGATCGCGAACAACTGCAACAAATCTCAGGGCTGATGGATGGATGGGGGCCACCGTGGTACAATTGTTAGCACGTCCGCCTTGCACTCAGAAGGTCTGCGGTTCGAATCCCAGGCCAAGCAACATCAAAATTTTCAACTGTGGCAAAATTCCCCCCTCAGTAATGTGGCGACATTTCCTGAGTATTTAAGCCATGAAAAAACTTCTCTACAAGTGGTGTCGTAAGACACGCCGTTCGGACTCGGCAATAAAAAGTAGGTCCCATATCATTGAGCCAATATGAAGTGGCGTGCACACATTGATATGAGAGAAGTCTCCCTTGTCCCTTCGGGGATGTTGTGGGAACATATGTATGTATGTATGTATGGATGAACTTTTCTATACGAAAAGTCATCTCCGATGAACTTTTCTATACGAAAAGTCATCTCCGATGAACTTTTCTATACGAAAAGTCATCTCCGATGAACTTTTCTATACGAAAAGTCATCTCCGATGAACTTTTCTATACGAAAAGTCATCTCCGATGAACTTTTCTATACGAAAAGTCATCTCCGATGAACTTTTCTATACGAAAAGTCATCTCCGATGAACTTTTCTATACGAAAAGTCATCTCCGATGAACTTTTCTATACGAAAAGTCATCTCCGATGAACTTTTCTATACGAAAAGTCATCTCCGATGAACTTTTCTATACGAAAAGTCATCTCCGATGAACTTTTCTATACGAAAAGTCATCTCCGATGAACTTTTCTATACGAAAAGTCATCTCCGATGAACTTTTCTATACGAAAAGTCATCTCCGATGAACTTTTCTATACGAAAAGTCATCTCCGATGAACTTTTCTATACGAAAAGTCATCTCCGATGAACTTTTCTATACGAAAAGTCATCTCCGATGAACTTTTCTATACGAAAAGTCATCTCCGATGAACTTTTCTATGCGAAAAGTCATCTCCGATGAACTTTTCTATACGGAAAGTCATCTCCGATGAACTTTTCTATACGAAAAGACATCTCCGATGAACTTTTCTATAAGTTCAGTCTTCAATGATGAACTTTTCTATAAAAAAGTCATCGAAGATGAAATTTTCTATACAAAAAGTAATCTCCGATGAACTTTTCTATACGAAAAGACATCTCCAATGAACTTTTTTATACGGAAAGTCATCTCCGATGAACTTTTCTATACGAAAAGACATCTCCGATGAACTTTTCTATACGAAAAGTCATCACCGATGAACTTTTCTATACGAAAAGTCATCACCGATGAACTTTTCTATACGAAAAGTCATCACCGATGAACTTTTCTATACGAAAAGTCATCACCGATGAATTTTTCTATACGAAAAGTCATCACCGATGAACTTTTCTATACGAAAAGTCATCACCGATGAACTTTTCTATACGAAAAGTCATCACCGATGAACTTTTCTATTCGAAAAGTCATCACCGATGAACTTTTCTATACGAAAAGTCATCACCGATGAACTTTTCTATACGAAAAGTCATCACCGATGAACTTTTCTATACGAAAAGTCATCACCGATGAACTTTTCTATACGAAAAGTCATCACCGATGAACTTTTCTATACGAAAAGTCATCACCGATGAACTTTTCTATACGAAAAGTCATCTCCGATGAACTTTTCTATACGAAAAGTCATCTCCGATGAACTTTTCTATACGAAAAGTCATCTCCGATGAACTTTTCTATACGAAAAGTCATCTCCGATGAAATTTTCTATACGAAAAGTCATCTCCGATGAACTTTTCTATACGAAAAGTCATCTCCGATGAACTTTTCTATACGAAAAGTCATCTCCGATGAACTTTTCTATACGAAAAGTCATCTCCGATGAACTTTTCTATACGAAAAGTCATCGCCGATGAACTTTTCTATACGAAAAGTCATCTCCGATGAACTTTTCTATACGAAAAGTCATCGCCGATGAACTTTTCTATACGAAAAGTCATCTCCGATGAACTTTTCTATACGAAAAGACATCTCCAATGAACTTTTTTATACGGAAAGTCATCTCCGATGAACTTTTCTATACGAAAAGACATCTCCGATGAACTTTTCTATAAGTTCAGTCTTCAATGATGAACTTTTCTATAAAAAAGTCATCGAAGATGAAATTTTCTATACAAAAAGTAATCTCCGATGAACTTTTCTATACGAAAAGACATCTCCAATGAACTTTTTTATACGGAAAGTCATCTCCGATGAACTTTTCTATACGAAAAGACATCTCCGATGAACTTTTCTATAAGTTCAGTCTTCAATGATGAACTTTTCTATAAAAAAAGTCATCGAAGATGAAATTTTCTATACAAAAAGTAATCTCCGATGAACTTTTCTATACGAAAAGTCATCTCCGATGAACTTTTCTATACGGAAAGTCATCTCCGATTAACTTTTCTATACGGAAAGTCATCTCCGATTAACTTTTCTATACGAAAAGTCATCTCCGATGAACTTTTCTATACGAAAAGTCATCTCCGATGAACTTTTCTATACGAAAAGTCATCTCCGATGAACTTTTCTATACGAAAAGTCATCTCCGATGAACTTTTCTATACGAAAAGTCATCTCCGATGAACTTTTCTATACGAAAAGTCATCTCCGATGAACTTTTCTATACTAAAAGTCATCTCGGATGAACTTTTCTATACGAAAAGTCATCTCCGATGAACTTTTCTATACGAAAAGTCATCGCCGATGAACTTTTCTATACGAAAAGACATCTCCGATGAACTTTTCTATACGAAAAGACATCTCCGATGAACTTTTCTATACGAAAAGACATCTCCGATGAACTTTTCTATACGAAAAGTCATCTCCGATGAACTTTTCTATACGAAAAGTCATCTCCGATGAACTTTTCTATACGAAAAGTCATCTCCGATGAACTTTTCTATACGAAAAGTCATCTCCGATGAACTTTTCTATACGAAAAGTCATCTCCGATGAACTTTTCTATACGAAAAGTCATCTCCGATGAACTTTTCTATACGAAAAGTCATCTCCGATGAACTTTTCTATACGAAAAGTCATCTCCGATGAACTTTTCTATAAGTTCAGTCATCAATGATGAACTTTTCTATAAGAAAAGTCATTGAAGATAAAATTTTCTATACAAAAAGTAATCTACGATGAACTTTTCTATACGAAAAGTCATCTCTGATGAACTTTTCTCAGATGAACTTTTCTATACGAAAAGACATCTCCGATGAACTTTTCTATACGAAAAGTCATCTCCGATGAACTTTTCTATACGAAAAGTCATCTCCGATGAACTTTTCTATACGAAAAGTCATCTCCGATGAACTTTTCTATACAAAAAGTCATCTCCGATGAACTTTTCTATACGAAAAGTCATCTCCTCATCCTGAACTTTTCTCAGATGAACTTTTCTATACGAAAAGTCATCTCCGATGAACTTTTCTATACGAAAAGTCATCTCCGATGAACTTTTCCATACGAAAAGTCATCTCAGATGAACTTTTCCATACGAAAAGTCATCTCCGATGAAATTTTCCATGCGAAAAGTCATCTCCGATGAACTTTTCCATGCGAAAAGTCATCTCTGATGAACTTTTCCATACGAAAAGTCATCTCTGATGAACTTTTCCATACGAAAAGTCATCTCTGATGAACTTTTCTATACGAAAAGTCATCTCCGATGAACTTTTCTATACGAAAAGTCATCTCCGATGAACTTTTCTCAGATGAACTTTTCCATACGAAAATTCATCTCCGATGAACTTTTCCATACGAAAAGTCATCTCAGATGAACTTCTCTATACGAAAAGTCATCTCCGATAAACTTTTCCATACAAAAAGTCATCTCCGATGAAATTTTCCATGCGAAAAGTCATCTCCGATGAACTTTTCCATGCGAAAAGTCATCTCCGATGAACTTTTCCATGCGAAAAGTCATCTCTGATGAACTTTTCCATACGAAAAGTCATCTCTGATGAACTTTTCTATACGAAAAGTCATCTCCGATGAACTTTTCTATACGAAAAGTCATCTCCGATGAACTTTTCTATACGAAAAGTCATCTCCGATGAACTTTTCTATACGAAAAGTCATCTCCGATGAACTTTTCTATACGAAAAGTCATCTCCGATGAACTTTTCTATACGAAAAGTCATCTCCGATGAACTTTTCTCAGATGAACTTTTCTATACGAAAAGTCATCTCCGATGAACTTTTCCATACGAAAAGTCATCTCTGATGAACATTTCTATACGAAAAGTCATCTCCGATGAACTTTTCTATACGAAAAGTCATCTACTATGAACTTTTCTATACGAAAAGTCATCTCCGATGAAATTTTCTATACGAAAAGTCATCTCCGATGAAATTTTCTATACGAAAAGTCATCTCCGATGAAATTTTCTATACGAAAAGTCATCTCCAAGGAACTTTTCCATACGAAAAGTCATCTCCGATGAACTTTTCTATACGAAAAGTCATCTCCGATGAACTTTTCTATACGAAAAGTCATCTCCGATGAACTTTTCTATACGAAAAGTCATCTCCGATGAACTTTTCTATACGAAAAGTCATCTCCGATGAACTTTTCTATACGAAAAGTCATCTCCGATGAACTTTTCTATACGAAAAGTCATCTCCGATGAACTTTTCTATACGAAAAGTCATCTCCGATGAACTTTTCTATACGAAAAGTCATCTCCGATGAACTTTTCTATACGAAAAGTCATCTCCGATGAACTTTTCTATACGAAAAGTCATCTCCGATGAACTTTTCTATACGAAAAGTCATCTCCGATGAACTTTTCTATACGAAAAGTCATCTCCGATGAACTTTTCTATACGAAAAGTCATCTCCGATGAACTTTTCTATACGAAAAGTCATCTCCGATGAACTTTTCTATACGAAAATTCATCTCCGATGAACTTTTCTATACGAAAATTCGTCTCCGATGAACTTTTCTAGAAGAAAAGTCATCTCCGATGAACTTTTCTAGAAGAAAAGTCATCTCCGCTGAACTTTTCTAGAAGAAAAGTCATCTCCGCTGAACTTTTCTAGAAGAAAAGTCATCTCCGCTGAACTTTTCTAGAAGAAAAGTCATCTCCGATGAACTTTTCTAGAAGAAAAGTCATCTCCGATGAATTTTTCTAGAAGAAAAGTCATCTCCGATGAACTTTTCTAGAAGAAAAGTCATCTCCGATGAACTTTTCTAGAAGAAAAGTCATCTCCGATGAACTTTTCTAGAAGAAAAGTCATCTCCGATGAACTTTTCTAGAAGAAAAGTCATCTCCGATGAACTTTTCTAGAAGAAAAGTCATCTCCGATGAACTTTTGTAGAAGAAAAGTCATCACTGATTAACTTTTCCCCATGAAAAGTATATAAGAAAAATCATCACCAATGATCTTTTCATCAAGAAAAGTCATCACCTATGGAATTTTCTACAAGAAAAGTCATCACTGATTATCTTCTCTATAAGAAAAATGTTCACTGATGAACTTTTATTCAAGAAGTTTCAACACTGGTAAACTTTTCTCCAAAAAAGTAATCTCCGATTAATTTTCTTGGAGAAAAGTCATCTCCGAAGTACCTTCATAAAAGAAAAATCATCGGCGATGAACTATCATCATCCTCAGAACTTTTCTATAAGAAAATTCATAACTGATGAACTTTTTTTATAATTTTTTTTTTGAATCTACAATATAATCTCTCAATTGATAAATTGCATTGTCTATGCCCAAATAATGGTTTTATGTAACCTTTGTATTTGTTATCCTTGAAAAAATAGCTGGAAGTTTAAATGGTGATTTTGGTATTTTATTACTAATATTTTTCTTTGACTATAACCTCCCCGCTGTACGTAAATGTTGCGTGACTTACTTTGCTTTTTTAGCTGTTGTTGTATTATTTTAACCATGTTAACTAACAAAGCTGTTTTAATAATAAAAACAATTTAGTTTAGCAGTACTTCACCTACTCTTCTACTTGAATAATTTATTACATAAATAACTTTACACCCAGGCGTTTTGTGGGCTATGGTGTTACTGGTGAAATTAACCCCCTTTGTGGTTAAAATGCCGTACACATAACAAATCAATTCGATTTGAGTGAAATCAAAAATATTTCATATTGGAATGGAATTAAATGCTTGCATAAATTTATGATATTTTTATTACTGATTCCTAGTAAAAGATGCCTACTTGCCAACTCTTGCAATGAAATATTTTCACACGACTGCTGTTGTCTACATCTATTTGTTTCGAATTTCTTCAACCATTACACAACACTCACAGACGCAGAGCCAATGAAAGGCCAAAGAAATGGCATGAACGAAAATCACACAAAATATAAAAATAAAAAAGAAAACTATGAGAAAAGCCAGTTTCTTGCCTCAAGTTATTTGGCAAGCTATCAAAGGGCGTCGCAAAAGGAATTCACCAGAAACTTTCCTACACACACTCACACGCACCTCCTATGGATGAATGTGCAAACTGGAATAAATGTCGGCTTGATTTTCTGTCGCCTTGTCTATGTGCTGGTTTGTGAGTGTCATTCCTATTTTGTCACACAATACAATGATATTTTAAATCCTATCCTATATCCTTTTATTTATATTTATAATAGTCTACATGAACAGACACTTCCTTGCTCTCTCAGAATAGGCAATGCGAACAATACATAGTTGAAAAAAAAACCAAAAAAGAAACGCCATTTAAATAGTTGAATATCCCTTTTCTTTTTAAATGTGGGCAAAACTTTAAAAGAAAAAATAATCAATAAAAGCAGACATCAGCCTCTTTTGCAAACCTCAGGGCTGAAAATGACAGTTATTTTTCTATAAATTGAAAAAGGGGGAATATTGTTTCTAATAAATATCGACACTAGGGGTCATAAGTATATTTGTTTATACTGAAACATGTAGATTGAGTATTTGAATATTGGCATCATAATGGGTTATGTTGAAGACTAAATTACTACTTGAAAGACCCTTTTCAGAACATAGATAAACAAAAGTGTTTACATAAACCATAAAAAAGTATTTCAACTACATTGTTGGGAACAAATTTCAAAATTCACGCCATTATCCTTGATGAATTCTCTTGTAAGCATTTTATCCTAAACATGACTTTACTTTCAGAAAACTCAAACTGTTATAAAACTTTTTAAATCAGAAAATATTAATCACATGTTAAAAAAATATTCTTGTAAATTTTGTTATGTTTTTAATTCGCTTATTACTTTGATGATTTTTCTTTTGGAAAAAATCATCCATTTTATCTCTTTTCTTTATTCTGACAAAATCTACAATACATTGTCGTGGTTCATTTATAATTTTGCTCGTTGCTTATTGCTGAGTCATACAAATCACCATTCAAATCTAGATTCAAACATCGAATTAGTATTCCGAGGATTATGATTGTTGTTGATGGCCTTTTATTAGAATAAAAGAGTGGATTTACATATGTTTGCGCTCATGTATGAATGTATGTGTTTTTATAACACACTTCTCCCGAGACCGTTCAACAAAGTGGTCATGAAGGACACTAAGTATTAATTACGACATGTTTGTGTGAGTGGTTACACTGCGATGCATATGAATGAATGAATCGTGATAAAGTCAGAGGAAAACCTTGAGCGGATATGAAGAAAATTAAAATGGATATGGAGAAGAAAATGAAAACAAGTAATCGAAATGGAATTGATATGTAAGTTTTTTATATTGATTAGTTTTTGTTTTGATGAAGAGAATAATTTTGGTTATTAATTCTTAATAATAATTGGAACATACCAATTAGTTTTTAAAATGGTAAAAGTGGTAGGTGTGGCGGGTAAAAACCGGTAAAACTTGAAGATTCTTTCACATAAGTGAACAGTTTTTATACTGAAATAAAATAATAGACAAATTTCATTCGCTTACGTTTACACATATGTATGTATTTGACTTGCTGTACAACAAATGAACTACGCAATTAAATATATATGTCTTCCAACAACTCCTTTGAGAATAGGTTAACTTATTTTGTCCATGTCACAAACCAAACATCCACTTATACTATAGATATGTTAATAATTTCTTATTGTCTTATTATAGCAACAAATATGATTTGAAATTGTTTTTAAATCACCTGGGTAATGCAATACCATGGAAATTTTAAATTACTCTAAACTGTATTAGATAATTGGTTCTACTATTGCAGGTATCATATAAGTCACAACCACAAATAGAATTGGATTTTGTATTCTTAAATATAATGTAAAATGTATTTAAATTTCGTTTAAGAAATCTGTAATAAAACCATAAAATTTTATTTTTCTATATTCAGATGTTTCAGATGTCAACAATTTAGAATCGTATTTCTTCCAAATTTTATATTGTTTTTATACCCTCAGGCTTTCGTCTAACGAGGGAATATCCACTTTGATACAATCAAAGTTGTGCCTCATCAAAATAATGATTTGGGATCCCAAGAATATTTGGACGAAACCCGTTTCAGACGTTTGTAGTCGATTAAGCGTTGTCCATATGTCTGGCTGACTTCGCACGATACTTATATCTTGTACATATAGGTCAGGTCCGAATATGTATGGATAGTCCATATCGCACAGTGGTCCCACTTGTATGAAAAAGAGTGCCAAAAATAGTTCAAATCGAGCTACCGGCTCCAAATTTTAAACGTAGGTTTATAACAAGCCAAGAAGATAGAAACCCAATTTTCGTGGATGCAGGTCCATATTTGGGTATAGCTCCCATAGACATAGATTTTGGCCAAATTAACAAACCGATTTGGATGTTATTTCGCATTTTGAGTTCTGAGTGAATAAACTACCTCCTTGCAAAAAATATTCAATACAAGTCCACGTTTAGGTATAGCTCCCATATAAATGTACCCTCAGGTTTTCGGTATTTTGACAATTTTAGCGAAATTTTCCAACTGATTTGGCTGTAATTTGGCATTTTGAGTTCTGAGTGAACCAAATACCTCCATGCAAAAAATCGTCTATGTTTAGTTATAGCTCCCATATAAACGTACCTTCCGATTTTCGGAATTTTGACGATTTTACGGGCGCGGTGTAAGATGAATAAATTAGAGGGTGGCAGATGGGGGCAGCTGGTTTTTTTTTAATCGCAAACTAGAGACTTTCATCTGCATTCTAAAAAAAAATTCGAGACTCACAAATGCTCACAACATTAGTAAAACTCAAAACAAATTAATAGTAATTATATTAAAAATAGCAGAAAAAGTCATTTATTAAGAATTTATTTTTAATGAAGTTAGAAAACGAGTTATGAATTTGTTTTTTCGTAAAAACATTGCCAATGCCATCACCTATAAGCTTCATTTTGAAAGTTGCACATTTACCTCTCCAATTTTTTTTATAATTTTACTCATAACCTACGAATACTTTGCGGATATATTTTTCGTTTTTAAGACCTCACATACAAATCACAACTTCTTCGAGTTAACTTGGCGTATAACCGCTGTAAATTTACAAAAATAAGACTGGATGTAAAAAATTTTATATGTTTAGAGAATATTTATTTCAATCGCAATAAAAATTGTCGCCATAAATTTTTCGATTTTTGTCCACGGGCGGAACCACTGTATATCGGGTAGTATAAGACGACCTCCCGGCTCGTTTTAAATGTATACCTCGCGGTTCCTACTACTACGGTAAATTTTTTTCAGTGACAATTTCATACTTCATGCAAAAATTATGCAATAGTTGCAAACGACATACGACAACTAAATAAAATACATATCTAGCTTGCAAGATAACACTTAAAGGGAGTACCCGATTTGGTCCAAACTTTGCACATCGTAATGTTCTTCCAACTCACATCAAATTTAAATTGCGCTACATCGGTCTCCGCGAAGACCTGTTAGGGGACAAGTTTTAAGTTTTATGTCTAATAGAGTTCGCTGTTTTTATTACATCAGTACAACTTTTTATGGAAACCTTACTAAAAATGGGCATACGCGTAATGTTTTGGTATAGTCATCACATAACGTCCTACCCATATCACGTATATTATTCGAACCGTCTACAAATATAATTTTCGTCAAGTTTATACTTCTTGAAAAAAAGTCCTGAACAAATAACTTTTGAAAAAAAAAATCGCTTGTGTATCCGGTGCTCCATAAGCCCATAGACGAAGGTCTGCCTCACACGAAAGCTGGTAAATAAAAAAGTTACTAACTCTTGAATATCCGTTCTTGAACGATGTCTATAAAAAATGATAAAATTAGCGACTTACATATTTTTTATACCCTCAGCCTTTGGACTGACGAGGGAACATACACTTTCATAAGGCTAAAATGTGCCTTATCAAATTAATGGTTTTATAACGCAAGCATGTTTGTACGAATTCAATTTCGGACAATTTGGAGTTGAGTTAACCATGTCCGTTCGTCTGTCTGGCTGGCTGGACAATAACTTTCAAACGGATTAACTGATTTGGTCAAAACGTTACTCGTAATATTTCGGCCAAACTTAGATCAAATTCATAGAAAGGTCATATCGGTCCACTCCTAACGCCAAAATGATTCGTATGACAACTATTGAACGATAAGGCCCAAAATTTTGTCTTCGTAATATTTCTCCCCGACATAGATGAAAATATAATATGGACTATACTAGAGTTGTGTCGTTCATGAACGAACCGGCTCAAAGGAACGACTCCGTGAAAAGAACGAACGGATTCGTATCCAGCTCATTCGTTTATATCGTTCATTTAGATCAAATGTGTTCTTCTTTGGCACGGCGGTGCCAAATTTTAGATCAGAGTAAGGCAGAGAAATTTTTAGGTCTCCCTTGTGCTCTCAATGAGCGTAAATTTGTTGATGCTCACAACGTGTTAGCATCTACACAGGCTGTGAGCGATAACCAATTTACGCTCACTTAGAGCAAATGGTCTCTCTTGTGAGTCACAATGCCTTCCACGGATTTAGATCGCTGATGGTCAAGACACAAAACCACCACCATTAGCTTTGTACACACAAGCAAGAAAAACAAATGCATATGGTTGCAGAGTTGTGTCGTTCTTTTACATCGTACGTTTAAATTTTGAGCTGAATCATCTCGTTCAGTTGGCTCCGCTCGTTCTTTTTTGCTTATCTCATTCTTTTTACTGTTCTCGTTCTTAAAGCTCTTGTTTTTTTTCTAGTTTTTATGTTGAACGTGTGTAAATTTTTGCTTTATCTATCCCTTACGATGAAAACATTTAGTTTTTTTTCTTGTTAACATCATTACGCGTTGGTGAATTAAAAAATAACAGCCTGTTTCTGTATGTCGAAAGAAGAATGCGTGCGAAAGAAACACGTCCAAACTCTTGTGTATTTTTCAAATTTGTTTTTTGTTTTGAAGCAAAAGCAAAGGAAAAATTAGTTTTTCTATATTGAATGGAAAGAAACATTTTTGGCTTATTTTTAAGACTGATAAAACGACTATTGAATATTGATGCAGATAACTAACGATATTCACAAAAATGATAGACTGAAATGTTTTATTGAATGAAAAAGAGCCAAAGAACGAAATGAAAGATCCGGATCTTTTTGGTGAATAGAATGAAAAAGATCGATCCGCTCAATGAACGAGATTGCCCAACACTAGACTATACCGGTCCACTTCTTTGGGAACCTCACATACAATATTTCAAAATTTTTCGGACAAGTGCAGTTTAACCCACATAAAACCCTGTAGCCACCACTTACGGTGACTAACGAGCACGATTGCTTACGAATGTCGTATCGGATTTGGGCGATACTTTACATATAGTACTATTTCTTCAAAACATACATCAAGTTCCAAGAATTCTATATCGAAAAAATCATACGGCTACCTTTCTCACAAATGTTAAAAATGTTCGCTTAAGTGCAGTATAAATAATAAGGGTTGTTCGAGGATCGTTTTGAATTTATACTGAAGGAGTACCTTATGACCCAGTTTACAAAAAAAAAAAAATGCGAGGGGAACTAGAAACGTTTTTGTCCTAATAACGAAAACGCGAATATTTATCGAATATTACTGTTTTTCAAACGCGAATATTTATCGAATATTACTGTTTTTCAAAGTTTGGTTTGAGCGCATAAAAGAGTGTATAAATCAGACTGGAGGATTTATACACTTTTTTATGCAGTTGTTGAAGCCAAAACATTTTTTTTGAACGCTTCAACAGCATGGCGTCGAAAATAGTTGACCACGCCTTGTTTTCTTGATGTGCGGGAATCAAATGAAGTCATTAGATTCCAAGTCAGGGCTGCACTGCGGATGACCCATCAATTCCACGTTTGGTCCGGTCAAAAAACACTGGTTTGAGTCGATGTGTTGGAGCTCACATTGTCATGGTGCACAATGACTCGTCCTCTGAACAATGATTCGTCCTCTCCTGTTCGTTTTTCGAATCTCTAAGGCGACTTCAGGCAAATAAATTGTAGTCTACCAATCAATGTTCCTCAAACCCGAAAAAACGGGCGACGGATTTGCTCAACTTCGATTTGGCTCACCTTCGAAGACCCCCACGGTTGATTGCTGTTTTGTTACGGGCTCATACGCATAGATCCAAGATTCGTGGTCTACGACGATCTTACATACGTCGTTTGCAGCACAGTGATCGTATTAATTCATTTCCGTGCAGAAATAGACAATAGGTTTTTGAAAAAAATGCAATGTCAAATGTTAGTTGGTTTAAAAAATGCCCAAGGATACCACTATTTCACGGTATATAAAATGGCGACCTTGCATTATCCGTTCACGCACACCTTCTTTTTTCCGGCAATACAGCCGTTTTTGGACGACCCTCACGACCTTCGTTTTTATAACCTCAGCATTTATGCTAACGGAGTATATACAATTTCATACGGACAAAATGTGCCTCATCGAAATAATGGTCTTAGACCCCAAGTATGTTTGGACGAAATGTGTTTCAGACAATTTGGAGTCGATTGAGCAATGTCCGTCCGTCTGGCTGGCTGGAGCGCACGATAACTCTCGAACGGATGAACCGATTCGGTCCAAAATTTCGCTTTCGTAATATTTTGCCCAAACTTAGTTGAAGTTTGAAGATGGGCTATATCGGTCCACTCCTTCCGGTACCTCCCCACAAAAGTTCCAAAATGGTCGGAAAATTTGCGCGCACGAAAACTCTTGCAGGGAGTAACCAATTTGGTCCATACTTTGCCCATCGTAAAATGTGTACCAAACTTAGATAATGTTTTAATATAGACTTAATCGGCCCACTCCTTCGGACACCTCCCACACAAAATTTCGGAAAAGTTCAGTTTAGGGCCATCTCTCGAATCGCTCTGATTTTTGTTTTAGCAACTTGTATTTACTGCCCTCCATACGACGGTACAAGTTTCATTAGGGGCAAGTTCATACTTCCTGAGAAAATAGGCTGAAAGATGCACAAAAAAAACCCCTATGACACAGTGTGAGTTGGTAGGAGCGCAAGATAACTCTAGAACGGATCCAAACATAGTTTAAATATGAGGATAAGCTATATCGGTCCACTCCTTCAGGTACCTCCCCCACAAAAGTTCAAAAATGTTCGGAAAATTTGTTCATACGGTAACTCTTGAAGGGAGTGCCCGAATTGGTCAATACATTACACATCATAATATATCTACTAGATATAGATCAGGTTCAAATATGGACTATATTTGTCCACTCCATCCGGTACGGATAAGTTCACTTTAAGACCTGCTATCGAATCACTTTGATTTTTGTTGAAGCAACTTGCATTCGCTGCCTCAATTACGATGGTAAACGTTTTTTCAGGGGTAAGTCCATACTTCTTGAGCAAACATCCCGAAGGGTGTAAAAACCCCCTATGGCACCATATGTAGTGGCTGGAGATCCACTTTCATAATGGTCAATGTAGATCCATTCCTTTTAGTATCTCCTCCGCAAAACTTTTGATATCTAATCCTAATGAAAGTTTTGTCGGTTCAAATTCCCAAAATTTTTAAAAACACCTAAATACATACGTTTTTTGGGAATTTTTTTTTTCAATATATACAGGCTGAGGATATATCTCTGTCGGCAAAGCCGACTGATAGTTTTTTACTTGTTTAACGAGTGTCGTCCACGATTGAATTCAAGAAACCAGTTTTTCATATATCGGATGAGGTCATTTATCGATATACAAATATTTAATTTGATCGTTTTTTTTTTTATTTTTATTGCAAAATGATTTTTTCAAGTCATTGTAAACAACACAACACTTTTTCATATATCAAGCTGTCCTTAGTATATTTAGGCTAAAAACTGTCAAAACTTTCAAAAAAATTCAAATGGCGTCTGCCAGAAGATTTAAAAGATCTTGCGATGACCAATATAAATAGTTGGTGGTCGCAATAATCTAGAGGAGTGACTGACATTTATTCAAGCTTTGCACATCGTAATCGGACAACACCTTGGGGTACCTCCCTCGCAAAAGTTCCAAAATTCTTGGGGATTTCGTTAGAGGAAGATCCTGCTATGACTAGTTCGTCTGATTTTTCGTTCCCCATAAGTCCCTTATGACCATGTAAGAACTAATCTAATCAGATGGCCTAATATCTTCTTCAGATATTTTAAATAGCTTGATTTTAATGCTAGCAGAACCGATTGACTGTCTACAAAAATTCCTACTGAGCTTCAAGTGCTGATGTAGCTTCCTTCATGTAGCTTCTATATAAATAAATATAAATATGTTTATTTCTTCTATACAACAATCCGAAATCATCCAATACCTCACCAAATATTGACACTTAAAATTAAACTCTTTTAAACACATATTTTACCTCTATATCTAACCTAACAATCTTAAGGGGCGACCCCCAGTTGTAAGGCCCAATAAAACTAATTTTTCATGATTTTTTTTTCAAGAAAACTACGCAATGTTTTAGGTAAATTATTTTTTTTTATCTGAAAGAGTACATCTTAATCTACTTTCTGATTTTTTTTGTTGAAAGATATTACATAGTTTTGTGGTGAACGGCCTTTTGTGGGATTATTTAGAGCATAAAGATCTAGTCCTTCATCGATCGATTTAGAAAATATATACATATATATTAGGTTTTTTTTATTTTTGCAAATAGTGAAAAATTGAATTTTTTGGTCATAAAATTCAAAAAAAAAATTAAAAAGAGCGATGAAGGACATTTTTTTGTGTCCTTGATAAGTTCAAAAAAATTGTGGTTTGGTCATAAAACGGACAAAAAAAATTTTAAAATAAAAATGATCGATGAAGGACTTAATTTTAATGTCCGTGATAAGCTCACAAATGTATATGACAATCGGTTTTTTAGTTTTAGAGCTAGAGTTGGCACCGCTTTTAAAATGTCATTTCGAGAAAAAAAGTTTTTAGTTTCTATGTTGCAGACAAAACACAATAAATTGTTCTCTTCTAAAGCTCATACGAGTATCTCAGGCAATATTGTTCCGACCGACTTGAAAATTTTACCATATATTCTGAGCTACTTTTACTTTAAAATAAGCCAATAAAATTGGGGATCATCCCTTAACACATTTCTTTAATTTCATCTAATATTGTGTGAGTAAACCTTAATTTTAGATCCAATAAATCACTGCAACAAAACAAGTCATCAAATATTTTTATTGGCACATTTATTTGTTTACTCGATTTTTTATGATTTGTTATCCCGCTCTACGGCATACCGAAACTACTCTGGAAGCTAAAAGCAAAATCAATATAAATACTGTAAATGTCATTATTTGCAGCAGCAATTGCCAGCCAATTGAAGTAGAGGTGGTGGAGGTGGCGGTGTGGTGTATTGGCACCATAATCGTTAGAGCTGTTCATTTGAGTTCTTCGCACTGCCTTGTACTACTGCTGAGCAATTGTCCTCTGCTGTATTTATGATTTACAGCTACACTAACCGATGAGGTCATCAGAAATGCTAATAAAAAGGCAAAAAACAAATAAAAATGAAAATGGAAAACTACAGGTAATGGTCTGCAAATGTTTGTAGTGGAAAATGGTAAATGTTTGTTTATTAACATTGCAAATTTAAGCTCTATCATGTGTTCTTCAGTTTTTGCTAATTCAGATTTATTAATCAAGTTCTGGGGGAGTCAACAGAAATTACATACAAAAATAACTTGTCCTCATATCTCCTCTTCATGTAATTGCGATTATGTTGGTACATCCTAATTTTTGCCAACAAACCACAATTATTGTTAGCCTGTGTAACATGTGTGCTCTTGCGTGGGAGTATTTGTCCAAAATCCATTTGCATATGTCTGTGCGGCTTTCAATGGACAACGGAATTTAGCCATCATACGATAAAGTGTCCACATGGTCACATAAATATTGACAACAGCTACCATTGAGCCATCCTTAGTGAGTTTGGTTTTTTATTGGTAGCATTTAGTTCACGCCATTGTTCTACTTTGAAGTATGGAAATCAATGAATATTTATAAGGATTTTGGGAATTTCATGGGGGGAGCGGAGAGATTCACTGAGAGCATCTATGTTACCATGTTAAATATTTTCCTTTCTAAGGGAAAAAAAAACGAAATTAATGACAAAACAACAATTTAATTTTTGGTAAACAGCCAAATGACTAGAAATGTGGTGATGGTACCCGGTTTATTAGCGCCACCATTTCTACTACTTCTGTTTGACATTGAGTCCAATACCATTTCAATATTTTAAGGACATCAATATCAAAAGAATTTAAAGTTTACAGCCTTCAGTTGTGTGATGCCATGTTGTGATGCCTTCAAGGAGGAGGTCATATTGTATTTATGGTCTTGTGTCGTTTTAAGTTTTGTAATTTTTTCTGCATTGATTGTTGATAGAACTAAACTTGGCATTTACACACATATGTATGTATGTATGTGTACACATGTTTCAGCTGCTAGTTGGATTATTAGAATTAAGAATAAATAATTCTTTGATAACATATCTTACTGTCAACTTCCCATGATTGAGTGGGCACTTTGTGCAGATTTGATTTCCTTCGTCAATAAAATCCTTACAAAAGTGGAATTACACAATGATTGATGGAAGTGGATGCAAAATATTTTGTCGTGTAGGTTTCCCCCTCCACTAATCAAAAGAAGGACGACTCTAGTTTTGCTTAAAAATCAACTGGGTTTTATATTATTATAAAACATTAATTTTAATTAATTTCTCGTTGGAGTCAAGCTTAATGATCGCAGATTGTTTGCAAGTGAACCACACAAACACCATCATAGGACCTGGTTTCTCTGTTGGTAGCAATTGCTACGTAGGGGATGAAAGATACCAAGGAACGGTTCTAACCGGCTTAAACATGGCAAAGTCCAGGATTTATCTTGGTTCCTCTTTCATCTCAAGTGGACACTGACCTCCCCGTGGTGTCACATGGGGAGCTGCCTTTAACACCCGTTAAAGGTAGCGAGCTAAAATGTGCCGCGCGTTCACCCATAAGAACTTTAAAAACTTGGGTTTGGGCGCAGGGTTAGTAACCCTCCCCAGAAAAAGCAGCCTACTATGAAAAAACAAAAGAAAAGAAAAACAAATCCCTCTAAAGTTGACGACCCCCGCAAACGTTTTAAGGACCATGATCTGCGAATCTGCACATATAATATTCTCGCTCTTTATAGAGAAGGTGCAGTTTACGCATTGGCAGATGTACTGCAAAAGTACAAAGCCGACATTACTGCCATACAGGAAATACGATGGAATGGGAAAGGCGTCACAGCAACACTTAAAGGTGACGCACGCTGCCATGACATAAAGCATGAGTTTGGTTGCGGATTTGTAGTTGGTCGGAGTTTAAAACACCTGGTCTCCAGCTTCACACCAGTGAATGAAAGACTTGCTATAATTCGAATAAAAGCTAAATTCTTCAAAATCAGCTCTATTTGCGCTCATGCACCCACTGAAGACAAGGACGAACTGACCAAAGATATATTTTATGAGGGCTTAGAAGAAACATATGACCGTTGTCCTGACCATGACATTTAAATTATTCTACGCGATTTTAATGCCAAAATTGGAAAGGAGAATATCTTTGGCCCAACAGTCGGGAAATTCATTCTCCACAGTGAAACATCTGATAATGGTATGAGGCTGATAGACTTTGCAGCTGCAAAAAATATGGTAGTTAGCAGTACCAGATTTCATCATCTCGATATTCATAAGGGCACATGACTGTCTCCAGATCAAAGAACAAGTAATCGAATTGATCATGTTGTGATAGATGGAAGACATTCATCGAGCGTGTTGGATGTACGATCGTTCCGAGGCGCAAAAATTGATTCGGACCACTACCTTGTTGCAGCAAAGGTACGCACCCGCTTAAACGTAGCAAACAAAGTACGAACAGACACAACACGAAAGTTAGACATCGGTAAGCTGCAATCACAACAGATAACCACAGCATATTCCACTCAACTAACCCAATTGCTTAATCAAAGCACTCCTCATCCCGATAACATTTCAGCGCAATAGCATTGCCCACTCCATGCAAACAGCCGCCAAATCCATACTTGGATACCAGAGACATCCACCAAGGAATCCATGGTATGATCAGGAGTGTCGTGCTGCTACCGAAGAAAAAGATGCGGCATATAGGGCTACTTTACAATCCGTAGCAACGCGTAGCGCACGAGAGAGATATCGGGAGAAAAGGAGAGAGGAGAAACGTCTTCCCGCAGGAAAAAGAGAGAGATGGAAAAGCGGGAGTGTGAAAAAATCGAGATGTACAGGAACCAGAATGAAGTCGGAAAATTCTACCAAAGAGTCAAGCATCAAACTGATGGCTTTGGTACAGGCACATTCTCCTGTAGAGACCAGCAAGGTATTTTGGTAACTGATACAGATAGTGTGCTCAGGATATGGAAAGAACATTTTTCAAAACTGTTGGTATCCAATATCAGCGAAGACGACGAAGATACCACAGACCCACTCCCAGAAGATGGTATTGAATGTATACCGCCCAGCCAAGATGAGGTAAAGAGAACAATAAATCGGCTGAAGAATAATAAAGCAGCAGGAGCCGATGGCTTACCAGCCGAGCTGTTTAAAACCGGAGGCGACGCGCTGATAAGGTGTATGCATCAGCTAGTTAGCACCATCTGGCAGGAAGAACGAGTACTCGACGATTGGCCTGAGTATCCTGTGCCCCGTCCACAAGAAGGGAGATAAGACTGTATGCTCTAATTATAGGGACATAAGTCTACTCCTTATTGCCTACAAGATCCTGTCAGGGATATTGTGCGAACGACTAAAGCCTATGGTCAACGAGATAATTGGACCATACCAATGCGGCTTTAGACCTGGCAAGTCCACCATTGACCAGATATTTACCCTGCGGCAAATCCTGGAGAAGACCCAAGAGATGCACATTGACACCTACCACCAACTGTGGAAGTTGGTTCCTATAATTTTGAGGTAGTAAAAGACTTCGTCCACCTCGGCGCCTCCGTAAACACAACAAACGACATCAGTTGTGAAATAAAAAGAACAATTGTATTGGCCAACAGATGCTACTTTGGCTTAAGTAAGCAGTTTAAAAGCAAAGCCACAGCTCGTCAAACGAAAATAACGCCCTACAAAACACTGATACTACCCGTGCTGATGTATGGCCCCGAAGCCTGGGTACTTGCGCAAGCAGACATGGAAAAATTCTTCGAAAGATCTACGGACCAATCTGCGTTGACGATGAATATCGACGTCTCATGAATCACGAGCTGTATCTGCTATACAACGACATCAATATAGTTAAACGTATCGAGATGCAGCGATTGCGTTGGCTAGGCCATATCATAAGAATGAGCGAAAATGAACCCGCTAAAAAGGCGTATAAATACGGACCGCTTGGCGGTGCATGCAGAATTGGCAGGCCAAGGAATAGATGGCGCAAACAAGTGGATGAAGAGATGAAAAGGCCCGGTATTCCAGAGTGCGAAGCAACAAATAGAGAGAAATGGAGATCATTTCTTAGTTCGGCCTATGGAACAAATGTTCTGAAATGGGCCAGCTAAGTAAGTAAGTAAGTAGTTGCCACTAAAATGATCTTCTAATAGGCAAAATTTTTAAACAAAACTTTAACTTTGAACTTTTATCAAAAGTACATTGAAGTCTTAAGAATCACATAGGCATTCTATTTGTCAAAAGCAAAGTCGATTTGGTTTAAACTATATACCTTATATAATAACACCCCAAACTATAAAGTACAGAACATGACTGTGAAATTTTGCCAAAATATACTTATGATCTGCATGTAGGTAGGTTAAAATACATTTTAATTACATATTTATTATATGTGTATATACTCCTTCTGTAAATACAAACTGTCAATAGAATCCTTGGTTAGGCATTATTCATCGGCTCTATGAGCTATCATACAAAGCATTGCAAACATTGGTCTCATTAACATTTACAAAATTGTATGGTTCATTGACCTCAAAAATTATGAAACATAAAAGTAATTTGGAATATTGAAGAGAGTGTCGGAAGCCCAAAGAAAATTTTATTTATGTAGCACGCATTACAAGCAAAATACTGTACAAATATACACATGACCGCATTTTATTCATCGCGTTTTGTTTGATTATCACAATGTCTTGTTTTTCCTTGTCTTCATTTGCAATTATAATTGTATTATCATTTCAGTTTTGAATATTTGCATATTCAACAAGCATTTATTCCACTTTTGCTTTAAGTTTATTGCTCCTTATCCAATGGAAATTCAACATAAAAATTCATGTTTGGAAATTGTACAGTAAAAGTCCATTAATCGCAGACAACATGACAAATGTTGTTGCTGTTTGCGAAAAGATTTGAAGTATTTTGAACTATTTGCATATTCCATTCCACTTAACATATCGCTCATTTACTCAAAGAGTGACACATCTCAGTTTCGAGAAAGAACGCGTTTTAAGTTGGCGATTGAAATTTAACTTCTCAACTTAAAAAGATTATTACACAAAAAATAAAATAACTACTTGGACCATATTTTGCAAAGAGCAAGCCAGATATCAATGCTAAATTGCTATGCAAGATCAAGCCTGATTTAAAGTGTTTTAGTGCTTCATAAACTCAAAAAACTTTTTGGTTGATTTATGCCAAACTCCTATTAAATGAGCTGTAACTCGTTTAGTTTTAAATACATCAGCATGCAAATTTTACACAAGATAAAGTAAAAGTCGTAGAAAAAATAAATTGCTTACTTCAAAAAACTCATTTTTCGAGTTATGCCACTCTTTGAGTAAATGAGCGATGTCTACGTACATATGTATGTTTAGCTGAAATTAAAATTTCAGTGAATATACATTTTTTATACAAAACAAAATTAAAATAAAATCCCCATTTAATGAGAATCCCCAGTGTCGTATGATTGATGTTTCGTGGGGTGATGAAATTAATTATCCGCCACAATACGAGAGAGTGACTAAGAGAGATTTATAATTACTTTTCATACAATAAAAAAGAAATAGGATAGACATAGATAGGATTAAAAAACAGTACGACAGTATTGTAAGACTTATCCCCCTTATTATAAATATTCTTTTGTTATTGGTTCGACGAGATGTACGAGTATAGCCTTCTGCTTATTTTAAAATTAGAATTGACTACTAATTTAATTGTAGGTCCTTCCAAAAATTAAATATTGATATGATATTTAGGTTTTTAATGCCTTCACTTTTGTATTTTACCCTTTAAAATCCAACGAGTAACAAACGGTGACTTATTATAATGGCCCTTAGAAATATAACTGGGATATGAGCTTTACGAAACTTGGACAATGGCACAGGTAACTCTCTAACGATACGTAATTTGATTTATCCAGTAATCCAGTATGTTAGGTAGTATACTAATTTCTATTTACATCCTCGACTTTAGGTTAAAGAGAGTATATATACTTTAATACAATTAAAAACACCGATATTGCCAGTCCCAAGGCCGGATGAGAAGGGATGAGGGTTTAAGCGATGTATGGGTTATCCTTCCTTGTAAAAAGAGGTTACCAACACGCATCCTTTGAAAAACAAAAAAATGAGAAAAACCCCAAAATGTTGGCGACACCAGAAAAGGTTTTAAACACAATGATCTGCCAATATGCACCTGGAAGGTTCAGACTATTTTTAGAGAAGGAACAGTTTAAGCACTGGCAAAATACAAGGCCGATATTATTGCCATACTGAAAATACGATGGATGGATTGAGAAAGACATCACAACAATATATATGAGTATGGTTGCGTATTTGGTAATCAGTCGACATAAAAACATCTGGTCTCCAATTTCACACCGGTGGATTAAAAATATGCTACAATTCGTATAAAAGCTAATTTTTTTAACACCTGTCTTGAAAATGAAGCTCGTGATCTCGGCTACATTTTGGATTCAACAAGACGACGCTTCTTCCCACCATGACATCAATAAATGGATTTATTAAGAGAAAACCTCGATGAGCAGACAATTTAAGGTTTTGTGACGCTCGATTGGCCACCAAGATCGTGTGATATCACAACGTTAGGATTTTTCCTGTGACAACCCCGCTTAAGTTCAGGCCCTGGGGGCCAAAAAAACAATCGTGTTATTCGTCTGTTACCAGTCGAAATGTTCGAACGATTCAGCGAAAATTGGACTCTAAGGGCAGACCGCCTAAGACGTAGACGCGGCCAACATTTGATAGACATAAACATAAACAAGTAAAAAAGTATCAGTCGGTTTTGCCGACAGATATACCCTCAGCCTATGTGAATTGGAACTTTCATCTACGGACAGATCGAATGTATTTAGGGTCTTTTCAGAATTTTGTGGCACTTTTTGGACATTTGTACTTGCCGACAAATATGTGGATTAGGATTAAAGTTCAAAAGGGAGGAGGGAATGGACCGACAGAGTGCATTACGGAAGTGGATCTTAGTTTGAGAGTCATATCTTTTCGATAGATATCGCGCCCACTAGTCATTTCAGTGGGTTATCGTACACCTCTTGGACCAGTATGCCAGGAAGCATGGACTTGTCCACGGAAAACATAATATGGCTGTAAACAGGACCACAAAGAACATCATCGGTATACATTACCAAAGGATCTCCGAACAGACCCTAAACTACACTTGGACACTAATGTTGAACTGGGGGAGGTGGAGGAGGTATCCTAAGAAGAGGACCGATATGGGCCATTTAAGAAGTTAAATTAAGTTTGGACAAAATATGACGAAGGCCAAATTTTGGACCAAATCGGTTTTATCAGTTCGAGAGTTATTGTGCTCTCCAGCTACTACATATGGTGCCATAGGGGTTTTTTACAACTTTCGGGCTGTTTTCCCAAGAAGTATGAACTTGCCACTGAAAAAACTTTTACCGTTGTAATTGAGACAGCGATTGCAAGTTGCTTCAACAGAAATCAAAGTTAGTCAAGAGCAGGTCTTAAAGTGAACTTAACCGAAATTTTGTGTGAGTGGTACCCAAAAAAATGGGCAAATATAGTCCATATTGAAACCTGACCTATATCTGATAGATATATTAGGATGTGCAAGTATGGACCAAATCGATCCTTCCCTTCAAGAGTTATCGTGCGCACAATTTTTCCGAACATTTTTGAACTTTTGTGGGGAGGTACCTGAAGGAGTGGACCGATATGGCTTATCTTCAAACTTAAACTAATTTTGGACAAAATATTGTTAAGGCCAAATTTTGGATCGAATCAGCAGATCCGTTCGAGAGTTACCCTACGCTCCAACCACTACACACGGTGTCATACGGGTTTTTTGAATATTTCAGGTTATTTTCGCAGAAAGTATGGTTTTGCCCTTGATGAAACTTGTACCGCCGTATGATGTACCGTGAATACAAGTTTTTACAACCAAAATCAAAGCGATTCGAGAGCAGGTCCTAAACTGAACTTTTTTCGAAATTTTGTGTGGGAGGTACCCAAAGGCGTGGACCGATTGAGTCCATATTGGAACCTCATCTAAATTTGGTAGAAATTTCACGATGTGCAAAGTATGGACCAAATCGGTTACGCTCTTCAAGAGTTATCGTGCGCACAAATTTTCCGAAAATTTTCGAACTTTTGTGGGGGAGGTACCGGAAGGAGTGGACCGATATAACCCATCTTCGAACTTAAACTAAGTTTGGACAAAATATTGCGAAAGCCATATTTTGGACCAAATCGGTTCATCGGTTCGAGAGTTATCGTGCGCACCAGCCAGCCAGACAAGCAGACGGAAATTACTAAATCGACTCCAAATTGTCTGAAACACATTTCGTCCAAACATACTTGGGGTCTAAAACCATTCTTTCGATGAGGCACATTTTGCCGGTATGAAAGTGTATATACTCGCGTTAGCATAAATGCTGAGGGTATAAAAATAAATGTTCTTTCAAATGATAATAAACATTTCCCATTCAATTAGAATTTTGTGTTTTTTTTTTTTTTTTCTTTTTGCTAATTCAGTTCATCTGGCATATCGGATGTGACTGTCTAGAAGACAAATGTGGAGTTTGACAACCTTCATTTATGTCGACATTATTGCAAATTTGCAAATATGAATGGCTAGAATCATTTCGCAAACAAACTTCCGGCGATAGGTCCTCATATTCTTGACGGATATTGTCTTTAAGAGCTCTTCATGGGTTACACGCGGATTTTCAGTGCCCCAGAAGCGTAAATTTTACTTATTTACGTACTCGCTAAGATGGAAATGCGCCTCATAACTCATGATTATTTTTGATGAAAAATCATCTATAATAAATAGCCACCAATATTCAGCGTTCTGGAACAGTGTAGCGTAACATTAGGTTTGTCCTTTTACGTACTGAACTTTACTGAACATTGTTTCTTCAGTAATGTTTAGCAACATTTCAATTATACAATTGTCAAAACTTTACTGAAGAAAAAATGTTCAGTAAAGTTCAGTACGTAAAAAGACAAACCAATTGTTTATTAACGTGTA
Source organism: Musca autumnalis (assembly GCF_047663935.1). Classification (NCBI taxonomy): domain Eukaryota; kingdom Metazoa; phylum Arthropoda; class Insecta; order Diptera; family Muscidae; genus Musca; species Musca autumnalis. Next base: position 7,123,835 of record NW_027411644.1, on the reverse strand, counting down.
TTTCGTATGTATTTACTACACAAATGTCAAAACCGAACTGACATTAGGGACCAATCGCAAAATTTATAGCATTTTCTGATAGGAGGATTACTTTTATTACATATCCTCCTCTTTCTCTCAAAATTATTATAACATTATCTTTTTTAATATATTTTCCTCTTACAAGTAAAAGATAATCTTGTAATAGTAAAGCTTTGCCACAAAAAATAATGTTGACATATCAATTTTATGTCAAAATCGTATTTATTGTGAACAATGATTGATTTTATTGCAGATTTCTATCGATGTGAAGATTTTTGTGTACATAAATACATGTGAACTCATGTATGTATATTTAAGATTATTGCCAATTTAGACAAAATAAATACAAATATTTGCGAAAAATAAAAAACGTAAATGTCTTTATCACATATACATATGTATATACATACATGTTTATCATTACTGTGTAATTTTTTCGATTGTTAAACTCCTGCTATGAAGAAAATCGCTGGGTTAACAATTCAACAATATACTTTTTATGTGTGTGAAAAATACATAGCCTATGTATAAACATACACAATAAACTTTTATATAAACAGTGTTCGTTGTTTTTTTCTCCATACGTACATATATATTTTTTATAATGCATTTCCTTTTGTATTTCCGGAGAGAAAAAACCGCACCACAATAATGCAGCATACATTCACCCCAGATTATCGTGGGGGGCAAAATAAAGCAACGAAGGAAGCATTAACCTTTGCAATAAAGTTCAAGTGTCTGTTTTGTCAATGGAAGTCGTTAGACTATTGGAATTTTATCTGAAATCCAAATGCATTTTAGACATTTCATTGAATTCGAAGCAGCAATGGAGCACATCAATGAAAAACATTTTTAATTCAGACAAACGAAGGAAGAACAAAAATCCAACAAAATAATCCATTGAATAAATTTTGCCATAAGAATCATTTAAGCTCAGGCCGGCAATAATATTATTTTTTGTAAAGATCTGTCATTTCTAAATCACTTATATAACGATTAAAAAACAATACCCCCTAAAGTTATTCTTTATAAATTTCCCAAACACTTTGTTGCAAACGTAAATTATTCACAAGTTGCAAAATTATTTTGCATAATGAAAAACAGTAACTCAAGAAGCCGTCACACAGACAGACAGTTTTCCAAAGAATGAATGAATTAAAATTTCTTTTTTGCAATCTGTTGTTTCTCTTTTGTGTCAAAAGTGTTCAAGCAGAAAATCTGATTAATTTGAATCCTTTTTGTGTCAAAAGAAAAGGAAATGACTCAGCCGTTGCAACACTTTTGAGCCAACCGGTCGGTAATCCTTTTCAATGGATTCCAAAATAATGAAACAAAAAAAATTGTTTCATAAATTTTCAGCATAATTTACTAACGACATTGCTGTAGGTCTATTCAGGTCGTGTTTTCCGTTTCCTTTACTCTCTTTCTGACGCTATTTATATAATGACACCTTTTGTGAATGGATTGGTGAGTGTGTGTGTGGGTCAGTGCATGTGCACATTATTTACTTTTTATGGTTTCCTTAAACGTTGACAAACATGTCAGCACTCCAAATGGCAAGTTTTATAACAAAAAGGCCAGAGATGGGAAATTCAGTCCTATTCTAATATTTAGACATTTTGTTTTGATTTGTCAAAAAATATCGAGAATAGTTGATTCTTGCAGGTTCTGAAACAGAAAACAAGTAAAAAAGTGTCAGTCGGCTTTGCCGACAGAGGTATACCCTCAGCCAATGTGAATTGAAACTTTCATTTACGGACAGATAGAATGTATTTAGCGTCTCTTCAGAATTTTGTGGCGCTTTTTTAACATTTGAAGTTGCCGACAAAAATGTGGATTAGGAATTAACACACATGTTGAACTTTTGTGGGAGGACCGATATGGGCCATTTTAGAAGTTAAACTAAATTTTGACAAAATATTAGGAGATCCAAAGTTTGGACCAAATTGGTTGCACCATTCAAGTGATATCGTCCTAACATTTTAGTGGCATTTTTTTTAAATATTAGGGAGAAGTACCGGAAGTTGGGTGACATAGGGCTTTTTACACCTTTCGGGATGTTTTTCCAAAAAATATGGACCTGCTCCTGAAAAAACTTTTACCGTCGTAATGGAGGTAGCGAATGCAAATTGCTTCAACAAAAATCAAACTGATTCGAGAGCAGGTCTTAAAGTGAACTTATCCGAAATTTTGTGTGGGAGGTACCCAAAGGAGTGCACAAATATAGTCCATATTCGAACCTGATCTATATCTGGTAGATATATTAGGATGTGCGACCCTGCCTAGAGGGTTTGTTGGCAATCCTAACGCTAGGATCGGACGCTGTAGCCCAATCAGCCGCACGTCTTAAACAAAATCGATTACAGAAACTAATACAAGAACGAAAACGAACTATAATCCCCCCAACCCGTTGAAGACTTTTGGACCACGAACAAGGATTAGAATTGGACAATGGAATGTTAGAACGCTTCGAGAAACCTCAAGATTGGCTCAATTAGAAGACCAATTCCAAAAATTAAATCTAGTCATCTTGGGAATCAGCGAGATGCGATGGTGTGGAAAAGATGAAACAACATCAGCAAATGGAAATCTGATATTGCACAGTGGCAAGAAAGAGAGGAGCGAACATGGCGTTGGCTTCATAATATCGAAAGACATGAAGCAATCTCTAAAAGAGTGGAAAACAATTTCAGAACGCATCATAACAGCAAGATTTTTTACAAAAATAAGAAAGTGTCTACACATAATACAATGCTACGCCCCAACGGAAGATGCTGAACCCACTCTGAAAAATGACTTTTATGACCAACTAACCGCAACAATACGGAATGTTCCAAACCGCGATATTCTTCTATTGATGGGTGATTTTAATGCTAAAATCGGTAGCGACAATACAGGCCTATCTCATATTATGGGCAAACACGGAATGGGCATAAAAAACGACAATGGAGAAAGATTGATAGAATTCTGCCAAACATTCGACATGGTGATTGGAGGTTCATTATTTCCACATAAAGAAATTCATAAGTATACATGGACATCTGAATGGTAGTACAAAAAATCAAATAGATCATATTTGTATCCGAAGAAAATGGAGAGGGTCCTTAAATGACGTGCGCTCAAAAAGGGGCGCAGATATAGATAGTGACCATGAACTTGTGGTGGCAACAGTTAGACTAAAACTAAAAAAGAACTACCGAAAAGTAACTGAAAAAAAGAACAAACGATTAGATGTAGAACAACTGAGGGATATACCAAAAAGAAATAGAGTAGCAAATCTGTTAAGAGAAAGCATCACACCAAACCCGAGGTCATGGGAAGACACCCACAAAACCTTAAAGGATATAGCCGATGAAGAAATCGGAATAAAACAAAAAGAAAAACGAAAGATCTGGATAACAAACGAGACATGGCAACTTATCAAAGAGAGAAACTCGCTTAAGGAAAAGAAATTACACAACCCGTCATTATCAACACAATATAAAAACGTTGCCAAAGCAGTCAAAACCTCAGCCAGGAGAGACAAAAGAAAATATTTTAAAAACCTTGCGGAAGATGCAGAAGCCGCTGCAGGCTCTAACAACATGCGATCATTACACCAACTCATTGGGCGTTTGGCGAACACTTATACACCCCGTACAGCAATAGTTAAAGATGACGGCGGCAATCTAATCACATGCGTCGAAGGCCAAACAAAAAGATGGCGCGAGCACTTTATACGTGTAAGTAATGTGGATACACCAGAGTCACAAGAAAATATTGAACAAAGTCAAATAGAAACCGCTCCTAACTCTGGCATATCAACCGAAACTCCAAGCATTGAAGAGGTGATACACTCTATTGTCAAACTAAAAAGGAACAAGGCACCTGGAGAGGACGGAATTCCTCCAGAACTGCTACAAACAAACCCAGCAGCAGCAGCAGCAGCAATTTTACATCCCCATCTTCAAGCTGCATGGACAAACGAAAGTCTCCCAATCTCATGGACCGAAGGTGCGATAATAAAACTGCCGAAAAAAACTGATCTGACCAATTGCGACAATTGGAGAGGTATAACTCTCCTTAACACCATATATAAGATTTTAGCACTGGTCATAAACAATAGATTAGATCCCATCGAAAAACTTTTAAGAGATGAGCAAGCTGGATTCCGCCCACATAGAAACTGCCTGGACCAAACTAACACTTTAAGAATAATTATCGAACAGTCCATTGAGTTCCGAACGCCATTGTACCTAGTGTTCATAGACTTTAGAAAAGCCTTTGACACAATCTCCCGTAGTGCCATATGGAATGCACTAAAAACTAAAGGGGTGCCAGAAAAGATTATATCAATAATAAAGGCAATGTATTCCAACGCATATTTACATGTACGTCACAAGGGCTTAAAGAGTGAACCCTTTACCACAAATGCTGGCGTAAAACAAGGATGTCCACTATCTCCATTGTTATTCGCGGTGGTATTGGACGAAATTATGCTAAAGTTAGAAAAGAAAAAACGCGGTATCGTCTGGAGTTTCAAAAAAAGATTGGAAGATTTGGATTTTGCGGACGACATATGCCTACTTTCGCATAATTTCCATGATATGCAAGGAAAACTGGACGAATTAGTCGCACTGGCAGCGAAAGCAGGTCTTGGAATCAACATAGAAAAGACTCTTGCGATGAGAATTAACTACAGCACAGATGCACCGTTCAAAATTTGTAATAAAAATGTAAGATACGTGGAAAGCTTCTGCTATTTGGGCTGTATAATGTCAGTAACAAATGGAGTAGAAGACGATGTCTGCAACAGACTAAAAAAGGCAAGATCTGCATTCGGACGCCTGAGCAAAACCTGGCGCTCAACGCAAATCTCAAAAAACACGAAACTTCGAATTTTCAACTCCTGTGTGAAATCTACCCTCTTGTATGGAAGCGAAACGTGGCTTATGAACAACAACATAAACCAGCGGATACAAGTATTTGTGAACAAATGTCTACGAATAATATGCAGAATATTTTGGCCAAAGACCATATCAAACGAGGACCTGCTCAGGATAACTAGACAAGAACCGATGGCGCGACAAATATGCAGACGAAAATGGAATTGGATTGGCCACACCCTCAGAAAGAACGAGGGGAGTATCCCAAGAATGGCTCTTGAATGGAATCCCCAAGGAAGCAGGAGGCCAGGTCGACCGAAAATGACGTGGCGAAGAACTATTTTGAATGAACTAAAAACCATAAATAAATCTTATGATGATATAAAAATGATATGTAATGATAGGATAGGTTGGAATAATCTTGTAGAAGCACTATGTTCCCAAGTGGAATAAATAAATAAAGGAAAAAAAATATTAGGATGTGCAGAGTATGGATTACATCAGTCACTCCCTTCAAGAGTTATAGTGCGCATATTTTTTTAGAAGATTTTTGAATTTTTGTGAGGGAGGTACCTGAAGGAGTGGACCGACATGGTTTATCTTCGAACTTAAACTATGTTTGGACAAAATATTACGAAGGCCAAATTTTGGACCGAATCGGCAGATCCGTTCGAGAGTTATCTTGCGCTCCAACCACTACATGCGGTGTCATAGGGGTTTTTTGCAACTTTCAGGCTATTTTCTCAGGAAGTATGGACTTGCCCCTTATGAAACTTGTACCGTCGTATGGGGGACAGCGAATACAAGTTGCTACAACAAAAATCAAAGCGATTCGAGAACAGGTCCTAAACTGAACTTTTCCGAAATTTTGTGTGGGAGGTACCCGAAGGAGTGCACCGATTGAGTCCATATTTTTACTTCATCTATGTCTGGTAGAACTTTCACGATGCACAAAGTATGGGCCAAATCGGTTACTCCCTTCAAGAATTATCGTGCGCACAAATTTTCCGAACATTTTCGAACTTTTGTGGGGGAGGTACCGGAAGGAGTGGTCCGATATAACCCATCTTCGAACTTAAACTAAGTTTGGGCAAAATATTACGAAAGCCAAATTTTGAACCAAATCGGTTGCTCCGTTCGAGAGTTATCGTGCGCACCAGCCAGCCAGACAGACGGACGGACATGGCTAAATCAACTCCAAATTGTCTGAAACACATTTCGTCCAAACATACTTGGGGTCTAAAATCATTATTTCGATGAGGCACATTTTGCCCGTATGAAAGTGTATAAAGCCTCGTTAGCATAAATGCTGAGGGTATAAAAAGTGTTAAAAAAAAACTATATAAAGCTCGGTACAATAAGTAGGTATTACAGAGCTCCCAGCTGGTGGCTGACTTATGTTTGTCAATGCAAAATTCATCATTCATCATATATCAGTCCACTCCGTGGGGAACCTCTCACACAAAATTTGGATTAAGTGAAGTTAAAGAGCTCCTCTCGGATCGTTTTGAAATTTCTTTCAGCAGCTTGTCCTTGTGGCCCTCTTTACGAGGGAACGATTTTTTCGGGAGCAAGTCCAAACTTCCTGAGATAATAGCCTAAAAGCTCCCACATGCCTTGACTGCACAAACATAAATGTCAAATCTGCAAGATAAATCTCGCAGGAAGTTTATGATTGGTTCAAACTCTGCAAATCGTATTATTTCATCTAGTCATGTATCAGGTTGGAAAACGGATTATATCGATCCCGTCCTTCAGGAAAAGAATGGGGGAATAGTTCAGTTAAACAGCTAATGTCGGATCGTTTTGAACTGTGTTCCAAAAAGTTCTTCTTGTAGGCCTTGTTACGATGGCGCAATTTTTTCGAGGGCAAGTCCATACTTCTTGAGATAATTGCCCAAAAGCTCAAAGAAAGCCTGACAGCACCTTCGAAGGGAGAACCAGATTTGGTCTAAACGTTGTATTATTTCTTACGGCCTCGAATTATGTCCGAATATTGACTACATCGGAGCACTCTGTCAGTTTTGAAAGGGTGCAGTTTAAGGACTCGTCTGGGATCGTTTTTAAATTTTTGGCAACATGTTGTGCATACTGCCTTAGTTAAGACCTTACAATTTTTTGGGGGCAGATCCATAATTCCTGAGAAACTGACCCAAAAACTCAAAAACCCCTATAGACGTTAGAAGTATTGTGTTTGATTATTTTCTTTAGGTTCGAGGCTGAAAATATATCTCTGCCAGCACAGTCGACTGATACTTTCTTACTTTTTTTTCAAAATACTTTTGTACTATTCTTTTACTTATGAGGGTGAAAGTTTGGCGGTATGATTATTATTTCGGATCTCGTCACAGATCCTCATAAGAACTCTTAATGCGATAAAAAATAAATAAATAGGTATTTTCTTTATGTAAGGAATAATATAATATTAACTCCTTGCAGCTAATGTATGATTTTTCATTTTGACTTCCCATCCCTGCCGCGGAGCCATGCTTAGGTGCTTATTTAAGAAATAGGCATAAATTCAGAAATTTTATACGCCTTCCTTAAAGCTTTATACAAAAAAAAACTACAACGAAACACTATTTACTCTCCACAACTCAGGGAGTGTCAGGAATTGATTGTACTCTCAGCCTTTTTTATTTCTTGCCACAAACTTTGGCTTTTCGTCGTTTTTTCTTCGTTTCTTATTTTTCCTGTGGCCAACCAACAAACCATGCAGCTAGTCAGCGAACAAATAGTTGAGCTGTTGGCAAGCCCATAAGAGAGCAACAATGGGGAGGGTCATTGCGATTGCAGTGGCACCGCTTGTTTTTGTTGTTGGTGTTGTTGTTTTGGGCCTGACTGGATGGCTGGCATGATTTATGCATAAATTTAGTCTTTTCCAGTTCGTAGATAATAAATTTGCAGTTCAGGAGAAGTACTTCTATTTTTTCTGGGTTGACTGTAATTTAATGTCATCACAGATAGACTCGGTGGTTGTTTGTTTGATGATGTTTTCTGTTTTTTTTTTTTTTTTTTTTTTTGTTTAATCTATAACTAATAAAACACACACAGAGATACGGATACATACATAAGTACTGAAGAAGGACGACGAAATTTTGGCAAACTACAACTGCAATGCGTGATTTTTTTTCTATTTACATGGAATGTTACAGAGGCAATTAAAATTTATTATTTACCCAAAATGTTTCAATAAAACGACTTGATGAATATACAGAGTCAGAGAGATAAAACGGAAATAAATTGAATTAGTTGTTGGCCAAATTAAGGTTCTATTGATTGTCCTTCAGTGATTTATTTGCCGTAGTGCTGGTAGTTTATTTTATGAAGAGATCAAAGTCGAATGAATCTCATTTAATGTGGAAGAGGTTTAACAAGGTAATTCTAGATTTTATAAGATGTCTTATAGGAAATATCACTTATGGAGGTGTCTTGATAAAGAACATTTATTGCATAAGCTAAAATAACGCCTTTATCCTTTACTTTGTTTTTCCTAATTTAATAAAAAGTTTTTCGGTCTCATCGGTCACATGTTTACTGCACAGATGTCTTACTTACGTAAGAGGTAATCGTTCTTATTTGTCAGGTTAAATTACGTCTATATGTTTAACAATGGTACAGTACAGCTCGTTATCGATACGACGCCGATGTTCACAATCAACGCATATTGGTCGGAAGATCTTTCGAAGATTTTTTACTTTCAAACAGATCAAGTATCCATGTCTCTTATCGAAATATAAGCGGGTATTTCATCTAACAAACCCTATAATTTTTTTCGAAATACCAAATACAGGCCATAGCCAAAAAAAGAAACATAATAACTATCGAAAATATTGTAAACGAAAAATAAATTACGACAGTTTTTTCCAAGACATCTTTTCTTCTTGGTCATCAAAATTTGTATTTGGAATATTATCCTTAAACCAACAAATTTTTCATCTTTTAACGAAAGAAAAAAAAAACGTGTCACTTAAAAATAAACCACCAAGGATAATCCTTAATAATGAGTTTGTTTTTTGCAGCCAGCCCCTCAGAAGGACACACTAAGTTAGAGCAAAATAAACAGGACAACAACTGACAAAACTAGCACGGTGTTTGGGGTATTGCAACGGCGTGGCAAAGGACTGACGTCAATAAAAAGGCACATTATTTGCCAACATCAAAGATTCCTGTGCATGTTTACTTAAGACTTTTTTTCTCAAGCAAAAATTCTCCAAGTTTTAAGATAAAAAAACCTTCACAGCGCATTCTACAGTTCAGTTCTTAGAGATGAGCGCTATAGCAAGACAACTCAGTGGGATTTAAAAGCATTCAGTCAGTCAGACTGCCATTCATCCAACCGTCTAAGCAGCAACAAACCTTGCTGCGCCAAATCATAGACGCTATTATACAAAATATGAAAAAATCACACACACACATGCATCTAACATTCTTAATGACGGCAGAGTGCCATATCACAGAATGACAAATACGAGACAACAAAAAAGGAACCACTGTAACATCCTTAAAGTCATCCATTAATCACAATAGAAATAGAAAAGCAACCGAAAGCGGAAACCACTCAATATTCTATAATTGTCGTATCGTTCAGCTGCTGCTGCTTAGCTTGCCAACCAACTACAGATGACATTTTAATATTACAAATGAGCGAAAGTCATTAGCAATGGCTGGAAGAAGTAATGAGAAATCGTATGGTTGCAATCACTGAAATCTTCTTTTAAATGCCATGGATTGTGGCATTTATTATCACAATCGTTACAAATTGACGATAATCGGATCAGGACTCTTAAGGATTATTAAGACGAAATAGTGAAAACAAAATAAAATAAAAATTAAATTAGAAAAGCCATAAAACCAAAGAAATTAACACCCCCTGTAATTAGTGCCGCTTTCTTTTTCGCTTTAATTTATTAAACATTCAGTCTCAGATATCATCAAGCATGAGAAAAAAGCAGTATTCCAGGACCATGGGCTCAATTCTGTTTCTATGAAAATGTGAAATTAAAAAATTATAAAGGAAATACATATGGATGTACATACATACATATGTAAATGTCAAATAAAAAAATTTAAAGAAAATATTTTTCAATTCAAATGTTCATAGAACAAGAATCCAGCCCATGCATAGTGGTGGCACTTACATGGGAAGGTGTGACAAAAATACTTCTAGATAACATATCGAACTGAAATTTTTATCAATGGATCCTCGTGGCCAAAAAACACTCCTACAAAAATATTGCAGTCCTACGTCCAAGATTTCGCGTGGTCCCCATGTAACAATCATCTTGAATTTAAGTATTTTACTGTTACCAAGACATTGTTCAAACAAATTTGCTGTAATCCGGAACCAGGAGTTATAATTGCATAGTAAGGATCCCAACGAAAAATTGTCAGTATTGGTCCACGATTTAGTTTACTCCCCATATGATTTATATATCGATTTATTTGGTCATATGTCAACCAAATATTCTAACCGAATAGGTTTTAATGATGAACTCAGAGTTCAGAACACCGCCTTATAAAGAAATTTTATATCGGTCCACTTTTGACTACAGCCTCCATATAGGGTTGCCATACTTTTTCGGTACTTTATAAGCTTTAATCACCTTTTTCTGCAGAATTACTTGTAATAATGTATTTTTAGTCCTCCGTGCAGGAAAAATCTCCACTTTTGCCGTGGCCCAACATTAGGGTGTCCCAAAAAAGAAAAACTATTTGTTGAAACGAACACGCCCAAATCGTTGTATTTTTCTTTCACGAGTTTTCAATGCCGCTCTACGTTACCATGACAATAGAAATCTCTAATAGTACAAAAACATTATATTGAACATAAATATAAGAAAGGATAATAAAAATAATTTAAAAAATGCAAAAAACATAAATTCAGCAACTAAAAAAGGGAGTTAAACTTTTGGTCATAACTGACAAAAACGCAAATTTCCGCAAAAAGTCTATACAGTTTTAAAATCTACGGGCGCTAGGCTATAATTTGGTACTAGTGGCCATTTGTGCACATTTTTGGAAAGTAACTAAAACTTTGAAGGAATCCAAACATTTATATTACATATTTTAATTTTGACCAATATTGTTACTAAAATATTTGTTAACCCTAGCAATTTAGAGGAATGTTCATAACTAGAAAAATTAAGCTCAGACAATTTACTAAATGATTCAACTTAAGTTAAGGCGTTAAAGATAGTCCTCTGTTTCATAACTTCGCTTAGAACATAACTATTTTTTCTCATTTTTAAATCCATTTTTTCTTTAAAATTAGTCATGTTTGTGAAGCCTTTTCTCCTTACGAACCGCGAAAAATGGAAAAAATGAGTTGAGTTTCGAAAAATTTGGAAGGGTTTGAAGCGATTTGCATCTTTAAATTTTTAAAACGATGACATGATTTTTTTGATTTTTCTCGTTGGGCGCATCCACTGTGCCATGGCACAATTACCAAGGTAGTGGCTTCGTAAAATTTTGAATATGTTATGTCAAAATGTTCTTTATGTTGTGGGGGAAATTACAACAAAAATAATTTTTGTATTAAGGCCTTTGACGCTTCATATTCGAACAGCTGGTGTGATACCACTACCTGGTAATTGTGCCATGATCCAGCCCCATACTTGGGAGAGTCTACAAAATGTTAATTTTTACAATTTTCCGTTGGCAATGTGTTTTTACAAATTTGTGTGTACAACAACAACCACGAATTTAAACCAATTTTAAAGGCATAGCCTCTTGTCTTTCCAAATTTGTTTAATATATTGAATTTTACTCTTATTCTGGCAGTAAGGGATTAATTTTTGTCAGATAGTTAAATGGTATGAACCACATAGTAATATTTCAAGTATCTAACTACGATGTTCCCTCCTCCTCCACAGAGTCCATATTGTAAAGCATTACAACACTAGACATACATATACAGTGAGTCAATTAAGTATTTTGCCCTTTAGAAAAAATTCAATAAATTCGCTTAAAACCATCAAATTAGTGGTCAGCGTCAGTCGGCTTTGCCGACAGATATATACCCTCAGCCAATGTGAAGTGAATCTTTCACCTACGGACAGATCGAATGTATTTAAGATCTCTTCAGAATTTTGGGGCCTTTTTGGACATTTGAACTTGCCGACAAAAATGTGGATTAGGAATTAACTGCACAGAGGCATAAATGTTGAACTTTTGTGTGGGAGGTACCCTTAGGTAGGACCGATGTGGGCCATTTTAGAAGTTAAACTACATTTTGACAAAATATTAGGAGATCCAAAGTTTGGACCAAATTGGTTGCCCATTCAGGTGATATCGTCCTAGCATTTTAGTGACATTTTAAATATTGGGGAGAAGTACCGGAAGTTGTGAACCGGTATTGCCCATGAAACTAAGTTTGGATAAAATATGACGAAGACCAAATGTTGGACCAAATCGGTTGAACAGATCAAGAGTTATCGTGCTCTCCGACCGCCACATACGGTGACATAGGGGTTTTTACACCTTTCGGGCTGTTTTCCCATGAAATATGGAAAAAACGTTTACCGTCGTAATGAAGGTAGCGAATGCAAATCGCTTCAACAAAAATCAAAGTGATTCGAGAGCAGGTCTTAATGTGAGCTTATCCGAAATTTTGTGTGAGAGGTACCAGCAGGAGTAGACAAGTATAGTCCATAGGATGTGCAAAGTATGGATAACATCGGTCACTCCCTTCAAAGTTATCGTTGGCACAAATTTCCTGAACATTTTTGAAGTTTTTGTGGGGGAGGTACCTGAAGAATTGGGCCGATATGGCTTATGTTCGAATTTAAACTATGTTTGGACAAAATATTACGAAGGCCAAATTTTGGACCGAATCGGCAAATGCTTTCGATAGTTATCTCGAGCTCCAACCACTACACACGGTGTCATAGGGCTATTTTCTCGGGAAGTATGGACTTGCCCCAGATAAAACTTGTACCGTCGTATGAAGGGCGGTGAATACAAGATGTTACAACAAAAACCGAAGCGATTCGAGAGCTGGTCCCAAGCCGAACTTTTCCGAAATTTTGTGTGGGAGGTACCCGGGACCGATTGAGTCCTTATTGGGACCTCATCTAAGTCTGGTAGTAATTTCACGATGTGCAAAGTATGGGTCACATCGGTTACTCCCTTCAAGAGTTATCGTGCGCACAAATTTTCCGAACATTTTCGAACTTTGGTGGGGGAGGTACCGGAAGGAGTGGACCGATATAACCCATCTTCGAACTTAAACTAAGTTTGGGCAAAATATTACGAAAGCCAAAATTTGAACCGAATCGGTTCATCAGTTCGAGAGTCATCGTGCGCTCCACCCAGACAGACGGACGGACATTGCTAAATCGACTCCAAATTGTCTGAAACACATTTCGTCCAAACATACTTGGGGTCTAAAACCATTATTTCGATTAGGCACATTTTGCCCGTATGAAAGTTAGCATAAATGCTGAGGGTATAGAAAATAGCGAAGATCCTTCCTGGCCGCTTCTAAAAATTTATCTGGCCTTCAATATTAATCTCGGCACCAATGTCTTGGATGAAATGTCCACAAAGTTAAAAATCCAAAGATATTGACGGTATTATGGCAAGGGGTTTTTTTTGGTTTTCACGATTTTGCTTGGATACCGCAAGCTCTATGCAAATTGAACTAAAGAAAATATTGTAGCATTGAAAATTCTCTGGAAGTCTGACATTCATGATATTTTCGTAGGTTTTACCGTTTTTGAGATATAGAAGTTCAAATTGGGACAAAACACTGACGGTATCGCCTCCTTATAGAACAATGCCATGACACCAATTTCCCATCTCAAATTTATATATCTCCAAAATGGTACAACCTAGGAAAGCGTTATAAGAGTCAATCTTGTAGAGAATTTTTACAGCTATATGACATTCTCTAGTCTCACTTCGATAGAGCGTGCCGTTCTCAAGCAAAATCGTGAAAACCTAACAACAAAACCTAAAAATGTGATATAAACTTCTATATCTCAAAAAAATAGTGAAACCCACGAACAAATCATAAAAATCAATCCTCTAGAGAATTGTCACAGCTACAATATTTTCTTTAGCCCCAGTTCGATTGAGCTTGCCTTTTTCAAGCAAAATCGTGCAAACCTAACAAAACCCTAAAAATGTGAACTTTGAACGCGATTTATTTAAAAATCCCTCCAGCGATTTTTTCTTGTTTTTCGATATTTCTCATCTATGAACACTGCTGTTTCAGAATCTGCAAAAACTTCCCAGGTGTAACGGTCTTCATTTAAAGTTAGTTAAGGTGCACCCTGGAATCGCTAACGCGTAACTCCTCCAAAGTCGGTCTAAAAATAAACACAAAAACGACCAAGCTTATGAGAATAGGCTCAACATGTCAAACACCACTCACAATAAACGGGCATACCATTGAAGACGTAGAGAACTTTTGTTACTTGGGAAGCAAAATTACTAAAGACGGAGGATCAAAAGTAGACATCAGCGACCGCATAAACAAGGCAAGAAATGCTTTCCGTTCGCTCAACAAAGTCTGGAGATGTAACGCCATATCAACCTCAACATAAGCCAGGATATTTAACAGCAGCGTAAAATGTATTGTACTGTACAGCTGTACGACTTGGAGTTTCACGCAAGCGACGACTCGGAAACTTCAAGTGTTTATCAACCGCTGCCTACGGCAAACTATTATACCTAAGAATCTTCTGGCCGAACAAAATATCAAATTCAGAACTACTGCTCCGAACTAATTGTAGCCCTATTGAAATAGAAATCCGCAGGAGAAAATGGGTCTGGTTAGGCCATATCTTACGCAGGCCACACAGTGACATTGCCAGAACCGTGCTAGACTGGAATCCGCAAGGACAACGAAATAGAGGACGTCCAAGAAACACCTGGATTCGCTGTACCAAAAAAGAACTTGAGTCAGTCCATATAACCTGGGGTCAAGCAAAATACCTGGCCAACGATAGAACAAGATGGAGAGAGCTTGTCGATGTCCTATGTTCAACCTGAACTTTTTACATCTGTTTTGTATTTATGTAATTAATGAACTTATATTATGTAAGACATACAGATATAAATAAAGGACATATATATAAGGTGCACCCTGCATGACAGTGTTTTATAAGGAGGCGATACAGTCAGTGTATTGTCCCAATTTGAACTTCAATATCTCAAAAATTGCAAAACCTACGAAAAAGTCGTAAAGGTCAATCTTGTAGAAAATTTACACGGCTACATAATTTTTTCAATCCCATTTCGATAGCTCTTGCGGTTTTCAAGCAAAATCGCGAAATCCTAAAAAAGTCTTAAAAATGAGATTTATTTGAAAATCCCTCTGGCGATTTTTTTTTTTTTTTTTTTTGTTTTTTGATTTATCTCATATATGAACATCGTAGTTTCAGAATCCGCAAAAACTTTCCAGGTGTAAGCACCTTTCATTTAAATTTAGTTATGGCGCACCGTGTATGTCGAACAGTATAACTTTGTAAAATAGCAATAATTCCCACAAAGCTGAATGGTTTACCGTTATTAGTAATGTCCTAAAAGTCCCCATCGATCCCATGTAAGCAAAAAAAGTTATTCAGGGCTGTTAATGGGATCGATGTGGACTTTTATAACATTGCTTCTAATGGCAAACCGTAGGTCTCCACCAAAATTGTGCTTTGTTAAAATTTTTGCTATTTCAATGTCTAGTTTGACTGGGCTAATAGGGCTTCTGTGCGTATATCTGTGATTTTCTGTGGCTAAAAAGCTACTAACGCAAAAATATCGAGATATGTCGTCTACTTCTTTGTATTGCCCACATATAACCCACCAACAAAATTTCACACCCCAGTGAAGACTAGACACATTTTCGGAGTATTTTTGGCTTGACATACCATTTGGACTCAACGATTAGAAGGAGCTCGATATTCACTCACTCATACGAGTCTCGCTTTATTCTTACTACAATGTGTATCAGGAAATATGTATGTTATTGTGAGACACAAAATATTATGCACTGTACATACATATGTATGTGTATATAAAATGTTGATTTAAAAAAATCGCAATATGTTTTCACGCCTCTCTGTAAATAGAGTTACACCTACTTTTTTCAATTGATACAAATAACTACCATTCATATCCTTTAGTTCCTTTTCAGGATTTCAATATGTTATTACGCCCATCTCAAAAATAGAGTTACGCCTTCATTTCACTTCCAATTCCTATAAATAAAATGCAATAACTTCCATTCATATTCTGTTGTTGTCTTTTTTGTCAGCATTTCAATTATAGATTGTACATTTGAAAACGAAAAAAAAAAAATAATTATGTTTCCATCCATTTCATTGATTAAACGAATTATATTTACATGCGAAAGATAAACAAATCTATCCAGTTGTGTTTATCTATGTGTGTGTACAAGGACTTTCCCTCCATGTGTCATGTATCATGTAAATTCTTATGTAAACAAGCATAAATCAATGTTGTGTTGGTTTGTTTAATGTTTGCTGTTGCAGTTTTCTTCTTTTTTTCAATTAAATTTCAATTTTCTGCTCAACAAACAAGCCGAGTTACATGCCATGCCGTCGCAATTCAACATCAGCCAGCAATGGCAACATGATGAGAAGCCGCATTGTATGGCATATCCTTGCCAACAACAGCAATGACAACGGCAATGATAAAAGCCCAGAAAATCAGCACCAGAAACATCAACATCAGCCTCAACAACAACAACGGCAACGAAAGTAACAATAACAACATAACACATTAGAACACAGTAATTAAATTGCAATTCCCCCTCCTTCTACAGGCCTCTCGCCAACCCCTTCCCCGCTGTTGTCATGTGAAAGGCGTAAAATAAATTTCCAAAATAAAGACACACTCACACACAGACACACTTGTCTATATCTCAAAACATTTTTGCATACACCAATGCACAGTAATTTTTTGAAGTGGAACAAATTATTTTATTTACAAGATTCTATGTAACTTGATGTCATTTGAAATACTACAGTGGAATCCTTGTAATTTGAAAACATCAATAGTTGGTAAAAAAATATCGGTCCCTTAAGGTAACTTCCATCATAAAACCCGTCGAAAATTACAAATGATCTGGGTGTCCCAGGAATTTGGACATTAGCCAATTTAGCTTGTCATTCGTCTAGGCAAACCCACAAGTCGTATTTTGCCGATTTTAGAGCAGAAGAATTGACAATATACAATACATTTTGAGAAATGTTGTACGCATCATGATCTGAAATTCTAACAGTAAAGATCGAAATCTCACAAAAATTCCATATTTTCTAATGTCTTGTCAGTCTATTTGCCATCACACTTATATTATAAAAGGCAACATTTTTATTTTTGAAATTTTGCCTGTCAGGGCGAAGATCATTTTAATTTAATTTTTTTAATTTTAATTTAAAAAAAAATATTTTTATTATTTTGCAAACGTTGAAAAATATATAGCAGGGCCACAGCCCAATAATGAATTAAACAAGTAAAAAAAGTATCAGTCGGCTTTGCCGACAGATATATACCCTCAGCCAATGTAAATTGAAACTTTCATCTACGGACAGATCGAATGTATTTAGGGTCTTTTCAGAATTTTGTGGCACTTTTTGGACATTTGAACTTGCCGACAAAAATGTGGATTAGGATTAAAGTTCAAAAATTTTGCGGAGAAGGGAATGGACCGACATAGTGCATTACGGAAGTGGGTCTTATTTTGAGAGTCATATCTTTTTGATAGATATCGCGCCCACTAGACATTTCTGTGGGTTATCATACACCTGTTGGACCAGTATGGCAGGAAGCATGAACTTGTCCACGGTAAACATAATATGGCTGTACATCATCGGTATAAATTTCTAAAGTATCTCCGAACAGACCCTACTTAAAAGTTAAACTAAGTTTGGACAAAATATGACGAAGGCCAAATTTTGGACCAAATCGGTCTATTAGTGATCTCCAAGTACTACATATGGTGCCATAGGGGTTTTTTACAACTTTCGGGCGGTTTTCCCAAGAAGTATGGACTTGCCACTGAAAAAACGTTTACCGTTGTAATGGAGACAGCGATTGCAAGTTACTTCAACAGAAATCAAAGTTAGTCAAGAGCAGGTCTTAAAGTGAACTTATCCGAAATTTTGTGTGAAAGGTACCGGAAGGAATTGACAAATATAGTCCATATTCAAACCTGATCTATATCTGGTAGATATATTAGGATGCGTAAAGTATGGACCAAATCGGTCCGTCCCTTCAAGAGTTATCGGGCGCACAATTTTTCCAACCATTTTTTAACTTTTATGGGGGAGTTACCTGAAGGAGTGAACCGATATGGCTTATCTTCGAACTTAAACTAAGTTTGGACAAAATATTATGACGGCCAAATTTTGGATCGAACCGGCAGATCCGTTCGAGAGTTATCTTGTGCTCCAACAAATACACACGGTGTCATAGGGATTTTTTAAACCTTTCAAGCTATTTTCTCAGGAAGTAGCGTTTTGCCCCTGATGAAACTTGTACCGCCGTATGGGAGGCCGCGAATACCAGATGCTACAACAAAAATCAAAACGATTCGAGAGCAGGTCCTAAACTGAACTTTTCCGAAATTTTGCGGGGGAAGTACCCGAAGTCGTGGACCGATTAAGTCCATATTAGAACCTCACCTAAGTTTGGTAGAAAATTCACGATGTGCAAACTTTGGACCAAATCGGTTACTCCCTTCAAGAGTTATCGTGCGCACAATTTTCCGAACATTTTCGAACTTTTGTGGGGGAGGTACCGGAAGGAGTGGACCGATATAACCCATCTTCGAATTTAAAGTTTGGACAAAATATTGAGAAAGCCAAATTTTGGACCAAATCGGTTAAACCGTTCCAAATTGTCTGAAACACATTTCTTCCAAACATACTTGGGGTCTAAAACAATTATTTCGATGAGGCAAATTTTGCCCGTATGAAAGTGTATATGTATACCCTCGTTAGCATAAATGCTGAGGGTATAAAAAACAGAAAGCTTTAAAGGAATGACAACCTATTCTGAAGCGTGGGATTGCACCATGTCCAAAAAACATATTTAAGTTAGAGAATATATAATGTATTCAAAACACTGTGATTCAACGTAGTACATGGGAAATCGATTTACATACATATGTATATACATACATAAGTTGCTCCGAATACAGCTATTTGATTAAATGCAACATGTCATAATGAATGTTGCAACAAAATGTTGCTACATACATCAAAATCATAATCTCATTTTTTGGAAAAAAAAAAAAATAGAATTGTGAAAATATAGTATCTATCCTGCCAACTAAGGAAGGATAAATGATGATTATTTTGCCGGCACTTGCTCAGCAGTTACCCATCCCATGGTGGTAAAGGGTGATTGCAACAGAAAAACTGTTGTCGCTGACAATTTTGCAGTATCAAAAGTCCTGTTGCCATTCTCATTCATCCTGTGGCATAATGTAATTACAATAATTTCCTCTTCTTCCATCGAGGAGCTGCTTGTCGTCATCATCAGCAGCCGCAGCAGCACCCTGAGCACCGAATTTGTACAAAATAACAGACAGTTGATGCCTGCAGAAGGCTTAAATTTTTGATTTGCTTTAAGGATGAGAATGAAACGAGTTCAGCCACCTTTATTAAATTTCTGTAAAATGTGATTTGACGTTAACCCTGCCATAATTTATGTTTTTGGCAGATTTGGCAGATGGTGGAAAAGCAAGAAAGGGGTGAACTTCCATTAGTGCCACTAATAGATATTCACACTTGACTTATGACATTTACGAGTTGATGATGACATTATTATTTGATTATGTAAATTGAAGATAAATTGTTGTGACTTGTCGTTTTGATGGGTATGTTTTGGGAAGGAAGGAAGGAAGTAGGAGGAAAGAATAAATGTGTTTAAATGAAAGGAAAAATGTATGCATGGGCTTCGATTAGTAGGAGGAAATAAAATATAATAACTTTACTCTTGTCAGACACAGAGACTTCAGAAATATGGGAAACTAATTTTACACAATTTTTATTGACTAGTTAGACATTCAAATAACCCCGTAGCAGCTTTGAAAATGTCGATATTTACAACGTTTTGTCGAAGGAAAGATCAAGAAGCGGACACAACTGTGCCCAGGCCTGTCTTACTTTAGATACTTTTAGCATAAATGAAATGTTTAGTGTAATGTGAAAATTTCGAGTTAGAGGTGCTTAAGTAGCATAGTTCCTTTTGGGGATATACATATAATAACTTTCTGAGTCGATTTATGCATATCCGTCCGTCCGTCTGCCCATGCATTTTTGTTCGCAACATGCAGGTTGCATTCATTGTCCGATTCAGCTGAAAATTGGGGAACATTATTTTTTTATCCATAGGAAGAACGCTATTGCTTTTGGTGAAAATCGGTTCAGATTTCGATATAAGTCCCATATATATTTTCGGCCGATTTCGCGTATTTGCTGTACCAAACACGCTACATATGACCGATTTCAATGAAATTTGGAGTGTCTCACTGAATTCGGTCAAGGAATAAATTTGCCAAATTATATCGAAATCAGTTTAGATTTGGATATAGCTCCCATATATATTTTCGGCCGATTTCAAGTATTTCCTGCACAAAACACGCAATATAAGTCCGATTTCGATGAAATTTGGAATGTGTGACTGAAGTCGGTCTAAAAATAAATGTGCCAAATTATATCGAAATCGGTTTAGATTTGGATATAGCTCCCATATATATTTTCGGCCGATTTCAAGTATTTGCTGCACCACACACGTTATATATGTCCGATTTCGATAAAATTTTGAATTTGAGACTGTATTAGGTCTAGAAATAAATGTGCCAAATTATATTGAAATCGCTTCAGATTTGGATATAGCTCCCATATATATTTTCGCCCGATTTTACTATTTTCTGCACAAAGCACGCTATATATACGACCGATTTCAATGAAATTTGGAATGTGTCACCGAATTCGGTCAAGAAATAAATGTGTCAAATTATATCGAAATCGGTCTAGATTTGGATATAGTTCCCATATATATTTTCGCCGGATTTTACGTATTTGCTCCAAAAAACACGCTATATATGTCCGATTTTGATGAAATTTCGAATGTGTGACGGAATTTGGTCGAGAAATAAGTGTGCCATATTATTCTAGAATTGGTTCAGATTTTTGTATAGCTCGCAATATATATTTTACATATTCACAGTGGTGTAGAGTATCATATAGTCGGCCCCGACCGACTTTAATCCTTTCCTTACTGGTTCATATTAAAATTGAATATAATCTTCAATATCGGACTATTCTCTATAAGTCTAATACAGAATTTCGACCAAATTGTGTTAATTAAGCGTTTTTTTAAATTAAATAAATCATATCTACGCACATAAATGTTTGTTCAAACAATTAAAATCAATATTTTTAAAAGGAAAAAATGATCCAAAAGCCCTTAAAAGTCCTTGTCGGTGCAGGAACTTTTTCCAACGAATCGAACTAAAAAACGGGAAAATGCGAAAGCACATGGAACTGGCGTGGTATTTTTTGGTTATAGCACCAACGACCTCGCCGTTCCTCGCTGTATATGTGATATATAATAAAGGCCACTTTTGAGAGTCAATAACATGTGAGATTTTTTATCCATCTTTGCACTCTAAAGGAGTACGTTACACAAGTATAAGGATCATCTTCTCTCATAAGATTTCAAATAGTTTGCCGATAACAGTTTCAAAGAGCTACTCAGTTTATTCTTATTTATCCTTAAGATTTTTACCAGAACTGATATTGGTACCGGAATGAGTAAACTGTATGCAACTTTAAATGGGTTACCTCTACTTGTCAGTTTAAAAAAATATTGGCTTATTTTGAAGTACAGGTAGTAAAGAGTATGCCGCAACAAAATTCAAGTCAATCGGGGCAAAATTGGCTGAGATATGGGCATTGGAAGGGAACAATTTATTGGGATTTGTACGTAGCAAAGAAACTTTAAACGCGTGTTTCTCGAAATGGTATTTTTGAAGTCGGTGCCAAGCTTGTCTTTAACCCTGCGTTTACACATGCCAGGACAGTTTAATTCATGTATTGATTGTCAAAAACCCATAACTTGCCTGTGCGACGTAGGCGTCCCGACAACTGCAAAAACAATTGTAAAATTATTAATGAAAATCGTCGATTTGTTTTTGTTTTGTTTTCACATACATATATTGTTTTTGTTCATATTCTTTTGTTTTCAACACTTTTCAATTATCATATCACTTCTTTTTTACAAAAATGTCAAACATTTGTTAACCCTACTGTCTGTGAAAAAATGATGGTCAGCTGGAAAACAGCCGACAAATGTATGTATGTGTTAATAAAACAGAGTTGTATTTGAAGACAAACTGTCTGGTGTAAACGCCTAGTAAGCGAGACAGATATTTTTAAGAAAATGTTGTCCGATTTTTGGATTTTTTCATTAAAATCGAAATTTTGATTTTGACACATGACAATTTTTTAAAAAATCGATTTTTTTTTAAATCCTGTTTCGCTTAAAGACAAGGTTAATAGGTTCTTAAAACGCCCACAAAAATATAACAAGATCGGCCCATCCGTTTCCGGGCTATCATTGGCACCGTAAAACGCTTTTACAGAAAAAGGGTTTCGCTGGCACCCATTTACCACAAGACTATGCAATATTTTTCAACAACAAAAATTCCAAAAACTTCCAGATGAAAGAAAGAACGACTTAAAAATATTGGTAGTTTCTTGGAAAAAAATTATCAAAAATTAGTTTTTTTGTCTGCACAACTAGGTATAACCCCTTAAGTAACTATCGAAGAAAAAAGAATGACAGGACGATAATCACATTTAAAGAAGAAGGTTAGGTTAAAGGACGGATAGACGTCGCATTAGACACCAACTTCACAAAGAGACCTTATGGCCCATGGTTTTAATCTTAATAGAGTGCAGTAGGCCTATTCTGTAACTTTTATCGATTGAAAAGTTGTTAAAATTTCTTTTGTTTTTGTAACAACTACAAAACAAACAAATGAAATTGTTGTAAAATAAACAATGAGTAAAGTTGTTAAAAAGTTACAGAATAGGCCTACTGAAATGTGAAGTTAAAGAAAATAGATAATTCTGGACAGAAGGAAGAGATCACAGAGATTTTAAGAAAAACAGTAAAAGATATTTACTATATTGAAGAAGATGCTTAGGAGAGAGAGAGCGAAGGAGAAAGAGAGTTTGATTCTTTATGAATTGTGTGGTGCGTTAGTTCATTTTCGCTGCAATCACTTGAGACTCTTGGAAAGAAGATGCAGGCCTCTTGGATCGGCTTGACAGAAGGTTGTCATAGAGTGGATTGTATGTCCGGCCCAAAAAAATGATACATTTTTATACCCTCCGCATTTATGCTAACGAGGGTATATACACTTTCATACGGGCAAAATGTGCCTCATCGAAATAATGGTTTTAGACCCCAAGTATGTTTGGACGAAATCCGTTTCAGACAATTTTGAGTCGATTTTGCTATGTCCGTCCGTCCGTCTGTCTGTCTGACAACTCTCGAATGGATGAACCGATTCGATCCAAAATTTGGCATTCGTAATATTTTGTCCAAACTTAGTGTAAGTTCAAAGATGGATTATATTTGTCCACTCCTTCCGGTACCTCCCCCACAAAAGTTCGAAATGTTCGGAAAATTTGTGCGCGCGATAACTCTTGAAGGGAGTAACCGATTTGGTGAAATTTCTACCAGACTTAGATGAGGTTCCAATATGGACTCAATCGCTCCACTCCTTCGGAAACCTCCCACACCCAATTTCGGATAAGTTCAGTTTAGGACCTGCTCTCGAATCACGCTGATTTTTGTTGCAGCAACTTTTATTCACTTCGCCCCATACGACGGTTCAAGTTTTATCAGGGGCAAGTCCATATTTCCTGAGAAAATGACCGGAAAGGTGCAAGAAGCCCCTATGACACCTTGTGTAGTGGTTGGAGCGCAAGATAACTCTTGAACGGATCTGCCGATTCGATCCAAAATTTGGCATTCGTAATATTTTGTCCAAACTTAGTATAAGTTCGAAGATAAGCCATATCGGTTGTCCCCTTCAGGTACCTTCCCCAAAAAAGGGAGTGGTCCATACTTTACACATCCTAATATATCTACCATGTGTATATCAGGTTAGAACATGGACTATAATTGTCCACTCTTTGGGGTACCTCCCACACAAAATTTCGGATAAGTTCACTTTAAGACATGCTCTCGAATCACTTTGATTTCTGTTGAAGCAGCTTGCATTCGCTGCCTCAATTACGACGGTAAATGCTTTTTCAGGGGCAAGTCCATACTTTTTGAGAAAACTGCCCAAAAGGTCTCCAAATTTAGTTTCAGTTCGAAGATTGGCAACAAAATCCCTCCATTATTTAAACAATTTCACTAAAATGGTATGCACGATATCCCTTGAACGGGACAACCAAATTGGTCCAAACGTTGGATCTCTTAATAGTTTCTCTAAATTTAGTTTAACTTCTGAAATGGCCGATATAGATCTTCTTCTTATTGCTCTCAAACTCTACTCACAGAAAGACCTAACAAAAGCCTCATTAAATTTTTTTCAAAGAATGTTTACTGTCCCCGCCCACATATTGCACACAATTGCCTATGACCATGAATAGCTGAGATTTTTACAGTGGACACTATGTGCAAAGGTGATAGTGTGGCCAACACTGTTAATAAATATCTCCAATTTTTTCTGAACATTATAAACAAGTGAGCCAAGGCTATAGTCGGGTCGGGGCCGACTATGTGATACCCTACACCACTACCCATGTTCATAAGCTTTTGACTAATATTTTTTTTTGACTAATATTATTTTTTTCCACATTCCGACCCCTGAATAATATCCGACCATTATCAAAAATCAAATGGTTTTTTCCTCTGTGGAACCCCCAATAACACCCAAAATTACGTGACGATCCAATTAAAATTGCGACCTGTAGCGTGATTTCCAAAAAAGTGGAAAAATGGGATGTATTACCGACTATTGCGATATCTCCGTTATTTGGATACCTACGCCAACCTGCTTTACATCATTGTAATGATGGGATTTTTTACTTTCATTGTCAGACTTTGCGTTTGGAAGGTCCCGAACCAAAGCTGTGATATTCGTCATTATTATTAAAATCGCAAAAATGAAAATTTGTGTTCTACTAGCGGCTATTGCGATATCTTCGTTGTTTGATAACCTACGACAGCCTACGTAACATCGTTGCAAAGGTGATATTTTCTACTTTCATTAGCAGGTTTTGCTTTTGATATACCCTTTTAGAAGCGGAGATATTCGCTTTGAAATAAAACGTTGACTTTTTCTCCAAATAAGTTTTTTCCCATTCCGACCCCTGAATATTATCCGACCATCACCAAAATCAATAGGCTTCTTTCTCTGTAGGATCCCCATTAGCCCCCAAAATTTCGTGACGATCCGATCAAAATTGCGACCTGTACCGTTATTACAAAAAAATGAAAAAATGGGATGTATTGCCGACTATTGTGATATCTCCGTTATGTAGCCACCTACGCCAACCTACTTTGCATCACTGTAAAGATGGGATTTTCCACATTCATAGTCGGACTTTGTTTTTGGAAGATCCCCAACCGAAGCTGTGATATTTGCCATTATTATTAAAATCGCAAAAATAAAAAGTTGGGTTCTATTAGCAACTATTGCGGTATATTCGTTGTTTGATCACCTACGAGAACCTACTTTACATCATTAGAAAGGCGATATTTTCTACTTTCATGGTCAGGTTCAGCTTTTGGTATACCCCATATTGGAGCTGAGATATTCGCTTAGGAAAAAACGTTGTCTTTTTCTCCAAATAAGTTTTTTGCCCATTACGACCCCTAAATATTATCCGACCCTCACCAAAATCAATAGGCTTCTTCATCTGTGTGACCCCCATTAACCCTCAAAATTTCGTGACGATCCGATCAAAATTGCGACCTGTAGCGTGATTTCCAAGAAAGTGGAAAAATGGGATGTATTACCGACAATTGCGATATCTCCGTTATTTGGTCACCAACGCCGACCTAGTTTACATCATTGTAAAGATGGGATATTCTACTTTCATAGCTTTGCTTTGCTTTTGGAAAGTCCCCAACCAAAGCTTTGATATTCGTCATTATAATTAAAATCGCAAAAATAAAAAGTTGGGTTCTATTAGCAACTATTGCGGTATATTCGTTGTTTGATCACCTACGAGAACCTACTTTACATCATTAGAAAGGCGATATTTTCTACTTTCATGGTCAGGTTTTGCTTTTGGTATACCCCGTATAGAAGCTGAGATATTCGCTTTGGAAAACAACGTTGTCTTTTTATCCACATAAGTTTTTTGCCCATTCCGACCCCTAAATATTATCCGACCATCACCAAAATCAATAGGCTTCTTCCCCTCCGGGACCCCCATCAACATCCAAAATTGCGTGACGATCTGATCAAAATTGCGACCTGTAGCGTGATTACAAGGTTTAGATGGACAGACGGACAGACGGACAGACGGACGGACGGACGGACTGACGGACGGACACACATAGCCAGATCGACTCAGCTCGTCGAGACATTCATTTTGGTATATATAAGTATGGGTCTACGACCATTATTTCGATGTGTTACAAACTTTTTGGCCAAAACCAACTTATAATACCCTCCCCACATAGTGGTGTAGGGTATAAAAATGTTATTGTTTCAAATAGGTACATAGTGTCGGATTACACTGTGCAAAATTTTTAAGGTGATTTTATGCAAACAATTCGAATTGAGGATTTTTTGAAAGTACAGACCCAAACGACAAGAGACCCTAGTTGGGTTTTGTTGTGTCAGATCCAGCTCGGATTTTATGGTCCTATCTAAACATGGTTAAATATTGAGTTTTTAAAGAAATTCGGGGCTATATCTCTGAAACCAATGCGAATCTTCTTATGACCTCTGAAGCAAATTTGTAGATAAGGACAAGAACAAAATATTTGGAGAAATAATGAAATCGAAAAACTACATTTATTGCCTCAAATGTCAAAATATCTGCAAAAATTCCACAATTTTTATACATTTCGCACCGTATCTCCAAAACTGTTATTTTTTCTGAATATTTTCTTTTGGAAAAATATTCCCTGGAATATAATACACAACTCTTCAGAACATGTCATTGTTGTAAAATGCCTCTATGCCGTTGTTTTCAGTACATTTTTCAACGACGATTTAATAAAATGTCAAATCCGAAATGCGAGAATAAACTCTTGGTGTGAACTGTGTTTGAAATACGTGTTGTAAAAGATATGATGCAAAATACCGCTGAAACAACATGAAGTATGCATTTTAGAGTTTCAGAATATTCTAAAGAATTGTTGAGAACTTTAGTTGGAAGATTTTTGCACAAGATTACTTGGTTCAACTCCCAATAGTTTAGGTGATACTGACCAGAATTTCAGCAATTATGTAAAATTGTCTATATTTTATCGATTTTGATACCCTAGATGGAGTTTTTCTTGTGTGGTCTGTTGAAAAGATAAGTTCTACTAGTTTAGTGCTACAATATTGCCAAAGACAGCAAGGCCAAATTCCTATTCGTTTCTGAGGTAAAGGCCTGATAAATGCAAAAAAGTGTAGATTTAGCCCGGTTTAGATGAGGCCATAGAATCCGAACTGGATCTGACAGGATAAAACCCTACTAGGATCTTTGTAGTCTAAATATTTACTTTCAAAAAATTCATACTAGAAGTTGTTTGCATTTTCAGTGTTGCATAGTGTTATTAGAGAATATTTTTCTGAATCGCGGAAATCTATCCAGGAATCTATATGTAGGACAATTCACGGAAAAAAGTATGTTATTGTGCCCTACTCCCCTTTTTTAAAATTCCAAGACTTAAAATTCTCAGATTAACTGTTACGTTGTATTATCAGTGACTGAAATACTTCTGAGACTTAAGATTTAAATTTCACAAGTCTTCTAAGAACCTACAGCTTTCATTCTTGAATAAGCATTCATCAATATTCATTTGCCCATGTCACACAAATGTTTTATTTATTGTTACGTTACGATATTTAATTAAGCCAGATTTTACTCATTAAACAGGTGCTTCACTTTAACCTGCTTTCAACCATAAATTGCAAAACAAAATCGTCCGACAGACAAGAAACATAGCGCAAAAAAACAAAATATATTGCTTAGCAGATTTTTTTTAATTTTCTTCTAACATTTTTATTACTCCAGCACGAATGACAAATTTATGTGGGCAATTTAATGCCACACGACTTTTCAACATCAATATAACCACAGGCACTATCACTAACATGCTTTCCAACACCCTCCGACATAGTCTGGGCGAAACTGACACCAACTACAAGCAACCTAAGCGATCCCTAACCAACCACAACCTTACCAGCGCCACCAGCGCCCCCACACAAACGCATACAAAGGTTTCAAAGCCTTACAAAAAAAAAGAACTAACTCTTCATAGTTGTTGTTGGTAGCTGTTCGCCTCCACTGCTACTAAAAACACAGAAACATATTTCAATACAATATATGTATGTGCCTCTTAAAGTCCCCCCGTACATGTGCAAGTGACGTTTTCAGGTGATGTGTGTGTATGGGTATCGGTGTTCACTTTGCCTGAATGTACAACCGTTGTGAGTGAGGGTTTGTTTGGTTATTTGTGCAGTGAAGAGACATTAATGTAAGGACACTAAAATACCAAGGATTACAAATAGAACACGTAACATTTCAAAAGTGTCACACAGTTGTTCTTGTTGCTGTTGCTGTTGTTGTTATGGCCATAGTTGACACAGTGGAGGAAATTTCTCATTTATTGAATACAAAATGTAACATTTTTAAAATATTAATGAGGTATGGATGTTAAAATATATAGACATATGAAGAGATTACCGTTACTTAAAGCCTCGTACAAAAACCATTACTGTCCGACCTTATATAGAACTTGAAAACAATATAAATATTACAATGAAATTAATAGTCTGTTCCAGTACTGCAAAAATCTACTACTTTTTATACCCTCAGCATTTATGCTAACGAGGGTATATACATATACATTCATACGGGCAAAATGTGCCTCATCGAAATAATGGTTTTATACCCCAAGTATGTTTGGACGAAATCTGTTTCAGACAATTTGGAGTCAATTTAGCAATGTCCGTCCGTCTGTCTGTCTGGCTGGTGCGCACGATAACTCTCGAACGGATGAATCGATTTGGCATTACAAATATTTTGTCCAAACTTAGTTTAAGTTCGAAGAAGGGTCATATCGGTCCACTCCTTCAGGTACCTCCCCCACAAAAGTTCGAAAATGTTCGGAAAAATTGTGCCATACTTTACACATCGTGAAACTTCTGTCAGACATAGATGCAGTTCCACTATGGACTTTATCGGTCCACTCCTTCGTGTACCTCCCACACAAAATTTCGGGAAAGTTCAGTTTAGGACCTGCTCTCGAGTCGCTTTGATTTTTGTTGTACCAACTTGTATTTGCTGCCCCCATTACGGGAATATAAGTTTTATTAGGGGCAAGTCCATACTTCCTGAGAAAATAGACTTAAAGGTGCAAAAAAAACCCTATGACACCATGTGCAGTGGTTGGAGCGAAAGACAACTCTCCAACGGATCTGCCGAACCGATCCAAAATTTGGCATTCGTAATATTTTGTCCAAACTTAGTTTATGTTTGAAGATAAGCCATATTGGTCCACTCCTTCAGGTACCTCCCCCACAAAAGTTAAAATATGTGCGGAAAAATTGTGGGCACATTAACTTGAAGGGAGTGATCGAATTGATCCATACTTTACACTTTCTAATATATCTACCAGATATAGATCAGGATCAACTATGGACTATATTTGTCCACTCCTTCGGGTACCTCCCACACAAAATTTCGGATAAGTTCACTTTAAGACTTGATATCGAATCATTTTGTTGCAGCAACTTGTATTCGCTGGCTCAATTACGATGGTAAACGTTTTTTTTAGGGGCAAGTCCATACTTCTTGAGCAATCAGCCCGAAGAGAGTAAAAACCCCCTATGGCACCATATGTTGTGGCTGGAGATCCACTTCCATAACGGTCAATGTCGATCCATTCCTTTTAGTATCTCCTCCGTAAAACGTTTGATCTTTAATCCTAATCAACATTTTTGTCGGTTCAAACGCCCAAAATTTTTAAAACCCCCTAAATACATACGTATTTTAGGAAAAAATTGTTTCAATATTCACAGGCTGAGGGTATATCTCTGTCGGCAAAGCCGACTGATACTTTTTTACTTGAAAAAACTGAACATTTTAAATTTGACCATGAATTCCTCTGCAAATACTAGACCGATTTTTGATATTGGTTCATTATAAAGCTGATTGTTTTATCTGTCGAACAACAAAAAAATTATGCAAATATCTCTAGCCGTTCAAAAGTTACAGAGTTTTGACCAAGAAGGTCATTTGCTATACAGCACTGACTTCTTTTATTCCCGCCCATCAAGAAAAAAGTATGTGGTCAACGATTTTCGTCGACCCAAAATCAATATTCTACCCCAGACCTTGAGCTCCACTATGGTGGGATTAGGTTTAAATTTGCCTTGTATGTCCTTTTTACTTTTCCACCCACTGTGACAGCCAGCCATCGTCACCATAAAATGCTGTTTGCACATTAACCGCGAGCACAATTCATTCGCACTCATCTACTTGTGGTACATTTGCCATAACCTGATGTGATTTTTAAAATATCCCCCACATATTTACAATTATGGAGAATCGAGTACCCTAGGGTGGCACCTAATTAAAGTGATTTTCTAAAGAAAAAAGTAATCAATATTATAATATACAATTTAAACACAAACGTGTAGTGGATCACATCTCTCTTATATACATACATATGTATATGTACATATATACAAATATATTACAAAGAAATCCTGAGCTTTGGATTTCGCCCCTAACACACATGTCTGATGTTACAATTTTGTTGTTGTTTTTTTTTTCTTTCATCTATGTCACATGTGTTACAAACACACAAACAAACACGTTTCCTTATGAAACCAAAACGCAATCCACCAATGTTTTGATAATTTTAAAGGATTATCACATCCCAATGGTGGTTCTTGTTGTCGGAAGATGATTCGTTGTTGTTTTTGTTGGTGCTGGTTGTGGTTCTTTGATTGTTAGTTAAAAATCAATATCCTTTTAGCCGTTCTACTACTTCTCTAATATCCTTTTTCGCTTGCATGCTTGCACTTACATTGACGACTCGGTACTAATGTTTATTGAATAGACAGCGGTGTGTGGGAAGAGAGAGAGAGAGCGTATGGGGCTATGTACATAACATTCTAAAAATACCTAACTAATTACAACAAATGTAACCATATAACCTTCAGAATATGACACGATATGTCAGAGTTTAGCTGTAATAAACATTTTTTTATTGTTCCACTAAGGTTGTGTGCAACTTAAACAAATTACTTCACTGACTTTGTTAGTCAGGCATGGTGGGAATATTACGAGTATGAATCATTTTATTATTGTCATAAATCTGAAGAAGATTGTGTGGTTCTTTTAAACTGCACGGGTCAACGCCCACTAAGGGATTTTTGGACGAGATCGTACCGAATTCGAACGAAATCCGTATTCGCACGCAAAAATCTACTTTTTTGTGTGAAGCGGGTCGCAGAATTCGGAACGTTTTTTTTCGAGGGAAATTCGAAAAGAACATTCGTGTTTCCACAAGAATTAGCTTAGAATTCGAAAGAAATTTTGTGAAAAATTCTGAGGGAAGTTTTGATTTTCGTAACATTTTTGGACAGAACTCTGAAAAAATATTCGAAAACATGCAGATAATGAAATTCTTTTTGAAGATTTGTATCGAGATTCTGGAAAATTTCGGAATAAATTCTAAAAAATATCCAGATGTTTTATTCGAAAATCGGAAACTATTCTTATGTTTTATTACATATTCTGTACATTTTCTCCCAAAATTCTCAATGTTTATTCGGATATGATTTGAATTTCTCACCAATTAAATCGGAACTTTATTTAAATTTATCTAAAATAGAAGTGACAATATTATAAACAACTGCTCTGTTCCAGAACCTGCAAGAAGCTACTAATTTTTACTACGATAACATTTTTTCCTTTATGTTATCGACAAAATAGTAAAAATTAGTAGATTCTTGCAGTTCTGAAACAGACCAAACGCTTTAGAAAAATGTGTATACAATTTTACACTTTCATTTATTGTAAAACATGTGCCAATTTCATCACAAAAGAAATTGTTCCCTTACGTCTTTTTCACTTAACAGCTGTGAAAAAAACTAAAAAACAAACAACAGCGTGAAGACACAACAAAAACTCTTCCTTGCCTTTAAATCTACTCTCAACGAAAGTTCATAATTTTTGTTCGCGAGAGAGAGAAACGCATCAAAATTTCCCATTAGAGTATGTACAGATTGCTCGGAACATTTTCGAAAACAAGCTCAGGAAAGTGTGTAGAAATTCTTAAAAGAAATCTTGCTGAAAATCAGTTCAATTTTTAAGGGATATTTTGAGAAATCCGTAAAATGTCTGACCAAACTTTCGAAAACCTCGTAAAATAATCTAATATCAGAGCCATCGGCAAAAATTGTTTAGTGGGCGTTTACACCATTTAACATATACGAAATACATGTGTATTTGTGTGAATCTAATCCTGAAGAAAGGATCATTTAGACTTCACTTTCGATATCCCAAAACAAAAAATTGTAACGATCCGACCTATAGAGTGATTACAATGTTTGGATGGGAGGACACACATAGCCAGATTGAAACATCTCCTTGAAACATTACTTTTTGGCATAATATAAGATGGGTCTAGTACAGCGTCAAGCAAGAGAGAGTCCACTTGCGCTCAATGAGCGTTTCTCTCACCACGCACACAAATAAAGCAATTGAAGCCCCCTAAAGTATGTAATAGAAAAATATGGTGCCTATCGCTGGTCTAGAACAGGGATACCCATCATTTTTTTTATACCCTCAAACATATGGAGGGTATATTAAATTTGTCATTCCATTTGTAACACATCGAAATATTCGTCGGAGACCCTATAAAGTACATATATATTATTGATCAGCATAAAATTCTATGTCGATTTGACCATGTCCGTCCGTCCGTCTGTCTGTTGAAATCAAGATACAACTCGCAATTTTAAAGATAGAGAGTCAAAATTTGGTGCAGAAGTTGTTATTACTTGCAGGATGGTTGGTATTGAAAATGGGATATATCGGTCCACGTTTTGATATAGCCCCCATAGAACGGTACCTTCCGATTTTCGGTATTTTTAAGGTTTTAGCTTCATTATCCTACCAAAATGCCTGAAATTTTGTACCTAGTCTTCTTTAGGGGTATAAAACTTTCCCCCAGAATTTTATCGGTATCGGTCCACCCCTTCATATAGCCCCCATAGAACGGTAACCCCCGATTTTCGGTATTTTGAAGGTTTTAGCTTCATTATCCTACCAAAATGGCTGAAATTTGGTACTTAGTCTTCTTCAGGGGTATAAAACTTTCCCCCAGAATTTTGTCGGTATCGGTCCACACCTTCATATAGCCCCCATAGAACGGTACCTCCCGATTTTCGGTATTTTGAAGGGTTTAGCTTCATTATCACACCGAAATGGCTGAAATTTGGTACTTAGGCTACGTTGGTGGTAAAAAACATTTCCCCAGAACTTTGTCGGTATCGGTCCATGCCTTCATATACCCCCATAGAACGGTACCTCCCAATTTTCGGTATTTTGAACGTTTTGGCCTCAATATTCCACCGAAATGGCTGAAATTTGTTATTTTGACTTCGTTGGGGGTACTCAAACTTCCCCTTTAAATTTGTCGGTATAGGTCCACGCCTTCATATAGCCCCCATGAAAAGGTACCTCCCGATTTTTGGTATTTTGAAGGTTGTGTCTTCAATATTCCACCAAAATGGCTGAAATTTGGTATTTAGTCTTCAATGTGATATAAAACTGTTCGCCAGAAATATGTCTGTACAGGTCCACGCTTTCATATTGCCCCATTTCTGACTAAAATTCGTCGGTATAGGTCCACGTTTCGATATAGCCCCCATAGAACGGTACGTCCCGATTTTCGTAATACTGAAGATTGTGATGTCAATATCCAACCGAAATGGCTGAAATTCGTTATTTCGTCTTCCAAGAGTTATAAAATATTCTAGAAGAGTATTATCAGTATAGGTCCTCGTCTTCCTATATCCCCATAGAAGCGTACTTCTTGATTTTCGGTATTTTTTTAATTTTAGCCACATTCTCTTACCGAAATATAGGAAATTTGGTATTTAGTCTTCTTTGAGCCTAAAAACTTTCCATCAGAAATTTGTCGGTATAGATCGACGTTTTGAAATAGCCCCCATAGAATGGTGCCCCACATTGTTTTACCCAAGTTGCTAAAATTTAGTATTAAGTCTTCTTCATACACGAAAGGAAACAAATTATTCCATTTTACTTCAATACAACTTGTGGTGGAGGGTATAACATGTTCGGCCCGGCCGAACTTAACGCCGTTCTTACTTGTTTCTATTGCATTAATTAGTTGAATTGTTTGTGTGGAGAGAGAATAGTTTTAGGCACATGTTCGCCCTATTGTGCGACGCTGGTCTAGAACAGGGATAGGCACCATATTTTCTTTTGCAAACTTTAGGGAGTTGTCATTGTGTGAGTGCATGGTTTTTCAATTGAATTGTGTGGGTGCGCGCCATTTTGCTTATCGCTGGTCAAGGCCCTAGACTCTAAGTCCATTCTTTCCATGTGTTAAAAACTTTGCGCCAAAACTAAAAAAAGATAGCATTGTCATTTGAAAAAAAAATCTTCGAGAGTCCAATTACTATTGGAATAAAATAAAGTGCGATTTGAAATATATGGAAGAACAGTTTTTTTGCAAGTGAAAAAGGAAAGCCCTAGATTCGAACGAACACAACCACAAACAGCTCATCAGACATATCGGCTGTGGAATGGCTTCTCTGACTTCTACCGACGTTATTGTAATTAAGAGACGAAACTCGTTTTTTCTTTTTTCACTTACAAAGAAATCTTCGATTATTCAGCTCAACTCCAACGAGAAAATTAACAAAAATTGACATTAAATAATCTTCGCCCTAAAGGGCCCAATATTATGTTTTTTTTTTCTTGTCCGGGCACCCTTACCCACATAATATCGTGTACATGGCTTAAAACAGCTGACATTTTATAAGGTTTTTAGTCGATATTTACTTAACCCATTTCAAAATCAACCACCTTCTTAGTGTTTGCAAAAACACAAAAGAAAAAAAGAACAATTTACAAATTAAGTCCCTAAGACGTCACATTGTGAATTTTGTGCAACGTAATTGGTTTAAGGGAGGAGGGGCTGGATAAGAATCCCACTTTTCTGCCGCTCAATGTGTTTAAGTTCTTTATTGTAAGGCCACTAACTTCGACCCACCACCTACATATGTACATATGTACCTTTGTGGGTGCCATTGTGCAACATATCGATGTGTCTGCCAATCATATGTTTGACACTTTCGGCATTAAATCAATACTCTTAGTATGTACATAAGTAGACGTTCGGGGCCAAAACCAAAAGAATAGTGTTTAATAGTGTTTTTTTCCGCCGGCTGACTTAGACACGAGAACAGAACATTTCATTATCCATTCCAACAATGTATGCCAATCATATGACGGTGCGAGACATGTGTTACAATCTTTCTTGTTTTTGTTTGTTTTGCTTTTTTTGTTTTAGGAATAAAAGCGACCAGCCGTCAAACAACCAACCAACCACCTACCAACAAAACCGGCATGTTAATGCTCTTCGGAAACAGCTGTTCTATAATGAACATGCAAGCCAACAAAGATTGCGTGTTAAAATTCACTTTAAGGAAAGGATATTCCATGAGTTTCCAGAGAATTTTTATTTAAAAGGTGTGTAGGTGTGTGTTTCTATCATTAAAACCAACTAATGTCGCCATATATACACACACGGAATGAGGGTTAAAATTGTATAAGCCCAAGTCATAATAATAATTCAAAGTAGGCTTGCATGTTTAGAAAAATAGTATGCATTTAAAATGTATTGTAATATGCAAACATGTGGTATGGCCAGTGTTGGCCAAGTGATCATCAAAAATACGAATTAAAGTTAGTCCATATTTATATTAAGCAATTTTTTGCGGCATTTGTCAGTTTGATGGAGAGAGGGGTGAGGAATACGGCAACCCTCGACACCCTCGCTCACCGACAAACTGACAATTGCCGCAAGGAAAATTGCCTAATGTAAAAATGGACTTATTTTCATTTAATTTCTGATGATATCAATTAAGTTTGAAAGACGCTTTTACTGTGTATAACACATATAAATAGATACATATTAATGAATCAATTATTTTAACAAAAGAACTAATGATTATTTATAATCAAATTCATTATAATAAAAAAATACTATTTAACAAATATTTACTTTGAAAAATAACTCCAAATACCGTCCCACTAAGTAGACTGCGGAATTTGTATATTTTTTAAAAATTCAAGTCGACAAATTCTAATGTTCTTAAATTATTTTGAAAGTATTTTCAAAATTTTAATAAACTTTTTTATACATATGTATTATTTACAAAAATTAAAAATCATGCAAATTCCGCTGTCTACTACTAAGTCAAAATACAATATTAAAATTAGTACGAGCCTTGCTAAGATTTACCCCCTGCCATCATACACTTGTCAATCTTCCGAACTGGAAAACATAATATAATTGATAAAGAAATAGGATATATGAGTAATTCTAAGTGAAATTGGACAGCAGTTTTGATTTTCTTTATTTTTGCCGCGTTGATTGATGCTGCTCCTCATCAAAATAGTGTAGTACATTTTCAGATTATTTTTGGCCAACGGTTTCGGAGATATTGATCTTTGAAAAAATTGAATTATATAAAAGCTATATGCAAACAAATATTCATAACTTCTTTAATATTGTTCAAAATTTAAATGGTTTTTATATTTTTTGTTTTTGTTTTTTCTTATCAGCTATCTAATAAAAAATAGAATAAAATTTGCACAGTGTGATTTAATACTTTAAATCAATTTTAATCAATGATTGTAGACTTCGATTTTCTTCCATTTTTTATATTAAATGAACGATCAATTACAAAAATTTGAAGACCCATTTGGTAGAGTGATTCTTGTAAATACTATATTTTATAAATTTTTTAAAATTTGTCAAGAATTTGTTTTATATACAACTATGCAAACATTTTATTTGTTGTATTTTTGTAGCTAAGTGTATATATTTATCATATATGCATATTTATGATAGTATTTATTCGAATCCCTTAATGAAATGCTTCTTAAAATTGTTATAATTGATTGTTGATTTAATATTAAAATTCAAGAAAATCGAAGAGTACAATCATTAATAAAAATTGATTTGAAATATTAAATCCCGAACATTGCATCATTTTTTTGTTTTTTGGTAGCTTATTAAGATACAATAAATGCGACATTTCAGCAACCGTTAGCCAAAAAAAAAATCTGAAAATGTACTGAAATGTTTTGCTAAGGAGCAAGCAATATCGGCAAAAAATTTCAATTTCACTCAGAACTTCCCATATACATATATTTGAAAATTCAAATAGACACTAGATCATATTTGATAATAATATTCGAAATGCCTGATGAGCGAAATAACCATCAGCAAAACGGCCGTAGCATATTGGTCAAATGTGTGGGTTATACTTGTAGATGGCCCGTCTTCTAAATTCGCACTATGAACAAAACTACGACTGGCTTGGCAAGGTGAACACAATTTTCTCTTCCTCAAAATCCTTAAATACAATCATGTCTCAATTACAAGGTAGTGGTATCGTAAAATTTTGAATATGTTATGTCAAAACTTTCTTTATGTTGTTGGGGAAATTACAACAAAAATAACTTTTTTATAAAGGGATTTGACACTTCATATTCGAACAGCTGGTGTGATACCACTACCTTCCTGCCTTGGTAATTGTGCCATGAATACAATCAAATTTTTGGTTTGTGGTATAGCTTTTTTCGGAACTTTCAAGTCCCTTATTATGGAAAATATACTCTTGTCTCCCAAAAACATACACGGTGCTCTTGAAACAAATTTAAATGGTAGGTGCTTACACCTGAGAAGTTTTTGCGGATTCTGAAAGTACAAAGTTTATAGATGAGAAAAATAAAAAAAAAACAAAAACAATCGCCGGAGCGCTTTTTAATTAAATTGCGATTCAAATTTACTTTTTAAGGGGTTTTTAGGTCTTTACGATTTTGCTTGGAAACTGGAAGTCCTATCGAAATGGTACTAAAAAATGTTTTAGCTTTGAAAATTCTCTACAAGATTGTCTTTTATGATATCTTCGTAGTTTTTACCGTTATTGAGATATAGAAGTTCAAATTAGGACAATGGATTGACTGTATCGCCTCCTTATAAAACAATGTTATGACGGCAATTTCCCAACTTATACTTATATATCTCAAAAATGGTACAACCTAGGAAAAAATTACGAAAGCCAATCTTGTAGAGAATTTTCACAGCTACAACATATTCTTTAGTCCCATTTCGAAATGATTTGCAGTTTTCAAGCTAAATCCTGAAGACCTAAGAAAAAATCTGATCGTGCGGTTTCCAAGCAAAATCGTGAAAACCCAAAAAACTAAAAATGTAAACTTTGGACGCGATTCATCCTGCGATTTTTTCTTGTTTTTGAATTTCTCTCATCTAACCTTCCCTGGTGTAAGCGGTTTTCATTTAAAGTTAGTTAAGGTGCACTGTGCATAACATTGTAATATAAGGAGGCGAAACAGTCAATCCATTGTCTATATTTGAACTTCTATATCTCAATAGCGGTAAAAACTACGAAGATATCAAGAAAACCAATCTTGTAGAGAATTTTCATAGCTACAATATTTTGTTTAGTCCCATTTCCATAGGACTTGCGGTTTCTAAGCAAAATCGTTAAAACCTAAAAAACCCTTAAAATTGTCAATTTGAATCGCGATTTTTTGTTTTTTGATTTTTTTTCATCTATGATCATTGTAGTTTCAGAATACGCAAAAACTTCCCAGGTGCAAGCACCTTCCATTTAAATTTATTTCAAGAGCACTGTGCATGCCAACTTCTTGATGGAATAAAAATGTAATCGAAATACAAGACCAGGCCTTAAACTGCATCGTAGCCCAATATTTTGAAGTTCTTCAAACCTTATGAAAGTTTGGAATAAATAAAATGATGTCCAAAGCGTTGACGAAACCGGATATTACCTTTGAAAGTTATCGTGCTTACCAGTTAATTTAGTTGGTGGAAGTACGGACTTTCAATACCATCCAAAAACAAACCTTGAACTGCATTCATGAGCAAATTTTGATCGTTTGTGATGTATATTCGTTTTCAAAACCATACCGTTCGGATATTGATTGCTAATTCCTTTATAGTATGTTGGCAATTATATCCATCCTGAAGAATTAAACAATGTCTCGTAGACCTAATACGGTTGTCTCAGCTAGATGAGCATTTGTGCAGGGCAGAAAAAGGGGAGTTGCTCAACCATTTCCTCCTCTTCTTCGTTTCCGCAGCTGTGGCAGTAGTGACTGTGTGGAACACTTTACGTTTGTGGACGTTCTGCAAAAATGCTTACCTCTAGTGAATAAAATTGATTTGGATTAAAGCGCAAAAGTGCTAAACTTTTTGTGGGGTACATGAAGGAATGAATCAACATAGTCCATTTTGAAATAGGATCCATCATATCAGAAAGTATGAGCTTGCCCTGATAAAACTGTATCGTCGTAATAGCAAACTTTTGTGGGAGCTTCAGATTTGCAGATTTGGACCAAAACGGATCATTTTAACCGACATTTTTTAAACTTTTGTGGAGGAGGTAACCGATGGATTGGGCAGATGTAGGCCATCTTCGCACTTAAGCTAAATGTGGTGAAAATATTAGGATGTGGATTGGCAATCGGTCCAACCAACAACAACATCATGGTGGCCGTTGGGTATTTTACAGCTATCGAACTATTTTCTCAGGAAATATTAACTTGTCCCTGAAAAACTTGTACTGTCGTAATGGTTGCAGCGAATACAAGTTATTACAAAAAAAATCAATGCGATTCGAGAGCAGGCCTTAAACTGCGCTTTTTCAAATTTTTGTATAAGAGATACCCTAGGAAATGGACCGTTTAGTATATATTCGAACACGATTCCGCAGTTGTGGCAGTAGTGACTATGTGGAACACTTTACGATTGCGGATGTTCCGAATTAATGCTTACCTTTAGCTAATAAATTTGATTTGGATTAAGTGTTGAACTTTATGTGGGGTGAAATGGACAACGTATGGACCAAATTGGTCACTGCCTTCGAGAGTTAACATGCACACCATTTAAGCGAAAAGGTTTGAACTTTTGTGGAGGAGGTACCCGAAGAAGTGGACCGATATCGCCCATCTTCGTACTTAAACTAATTTTGGGCAAAATATTGTGAAAGACAATTTTTGAACCGAACCGGTACCACCTTGATAAATCGACTCAAAATTGTTAGAGTGAGCGATATACCTAAATATAAACAAATATTTAAATTTGAGGAAATACCGAAATACTATGTTACTGTCACTACAGTGGACTAATCCTTTTAAAGACTCCACATCGAGCGGTATCGTTGTACCTTCCAATCTGAGTACCCACAATACCTATTTTTTGGGAGGATACATAAAAACGTGCATCTATACCCACAATTCTCTATAGGCATGCTTTATACTCCTAACGAATACTAAATACCAAATTCCACTCATTGAGGTAGGATAATGTGGCTAAATCCTTTGAAATACCAAAAGTCGGGATGTACCAATCTATGGAGGCTATATCAAACGTGGACCGATATAGTCCATTTTCAATACCAAACATCCTAGGAGTAATATAAACCACTGTGCCACATTATAAAGCTCATTCTTAAATATTGCGAGTTGTATCTTCATTTCAATAGATATTTCAAACTGAATGACAAAGTTAATTATTTCTTCCATCTTGTGGGGGAGGGTATAAAAATATATTTCTTGAAAGGGACGAGGACAGACTTCTCTTATGCCAGGTTGATTTTATTTGGGCTATTTAGTGTAGAAAAGTTTTTACATGGTATTAATACTATTAACATGATTATGATGTAGATATATACACCTGCCTACAATTTCGGCTTCTCTAATAGGGATTTCAAAGATTTAGGATTTCCTGTATTTGTGCTTCCCATTGGTGTTTTTCCATTTTGGTGAGCCTTGATTAGCTTCGTAATCACTGGAAAAATATATTCTCTCGTGCCCTAAATATTTTTCATGTATAACTTTTTAATATTTCATTTCTTATTCAAATTAAAGTTCCAAAAATAAAATACAAATCACTTTTCATGACAATACAGCTCATTAAGGTAATTATCCCGGATCCTGACACATAACAAAAACAACAAATAATGTACTCGTGTATTTTTACAAACTTAATGTGTTCAGCAAGGCATTATGAATGACATAGTGTGGGTAAGATGTACACTAGGTTTATGACTTTTTTACAACATCGAACATCTGTATCATATTTTGACGATCTTAGGTAAAGATTAGCTAAAATCTTAAGTATAAGGTGATTCGATAAAAAGGTCACGCATAAAAGAAATTTGAAAATATTTTCTATATGAGCTTTTTGAAGTCACAATAAGCAGATATATAACTGAAAATAGGCTTTGGAGACCAAAATGACATAACCTTTTGTTTCTCAGTAAATTTATCTCATATCATTTCATATATGTATGTATATCATATATATATTATTATTTCACTATAATAGCTGGAAATAATTTTTAAGAATTTTTTATAGTGTTTTTAAAAAAAAATTGTTTTGTGATTGACCCTTATTAATAAATACTTTATTAGAAGAAATGTTATTTTAGTCATTAATAGGCAAAAGTTCATTCATTCTTGCTACAGGAAATCATGTTTACGAAAAAATGCCAAATAGTCATAACCCTAATGTACACACATCCACACGTACATACCCATGTAGTTAAGGTACTTTTAGCAAAGTTCAGTTCACAAGAGAGTATCTATAGTTTTTCCTAATTAGGTTACGTTGATGTTATATGCATAGAATTATTCATTATGAACATCAAATCATTATTTGAAATGGAAGCATCATACGATGCTGCCATCATCAACATTCAAATACATGAGTAACTTGATACAAATAGCGGTAGAATAAGATACACACGTGTGTGAAGGTGCAATGGGGCGAGTAAATATCCATAAGTAAAAATAAGAGTACAATTTTTTTTATAAAATTAAGCTTAATAAAGATTTTTTGCATTAATTCACATATGAAAAGTTAGGGGGAATTTGTGAATCTGCAATACCCATTAAAGATTTGCATGCCTAAAACATACAAAATTTGCTAGTTGTGTACTTCATATAGCCAGATTAAAACAAGTGTCCTAGTGTTTGGTTTCTTTGCACTGTTAATATTATATGTTCAATGTTGATAATTTCTATTGTTGTTGTTGCTGTTGGTTTGCTTTTTGTCGGTAGATTTTCTGCGGTTTTTTCTTCTGCTTAGTTTTGTTGGTTACAGTTCATGCACCACCAACAATCAACACTAAAGCTTTCAGAAAACAACAACCCGCCAACCAACTATCCAGCCAGGCGTACTACCCAGGGCCAGGTGTATGTCTCATGAAAAATAAGACAACCAAAGTAGCTGCAACAACAACAACAACAGCTATTAAACAAAAGAAAAACAGCAACTTTCTGGCATTTGCTTGTAGTTGTTTCTTCTTCTTCTTCTTTTTGTTGCTGAACATGTAACACAAGACATGCACATTGCAAGAAATTTGCATTTTTTTCATTTCAATTTTACTCCGTTTTTTATTGCAATTAGTTTTTAGTTTTTCTGTTGTTTTGTTTTGTAAAAAAAGGCCCATTAAGATGGCATTAAATTTAAATAGACCAAGCCATAAGTAAGGTAACATTAAAGTGAGGTTTCACTTTGCCACCGGTATTGTAATTACCTCGAACGGTAACAATGTTGTGTGGTTTGAAATATTAGTTTGCATTATGATGTTGAATGTTCGCCTTAGAGTACATTCACATTGCACGGGATTTAATAAATCCAGAGGATTCAAATTGTCAGTTCCATTTATCATAAAACTCTGTGAATTTATTTGGCGTATATTCAATGAATGTGGCAATTGGAGTAGCCATGATGCAATGAAGAATTTTCTAAAAAAAATTATTTGCATGATTGTAATTACAATAATTATATCTCCAGTTTGCAGAATTAAGACGAATTTATTTATAAGAAATTATTTTTAGAGTAGCTATGATATTTAAGTCGATTCTTTGTAATTATATAAATTGGCCACAAAATAATTTGCTTTTAATTACAAAGCAATAAATAAAATAAATAAAAATTTAAATACACTGAATTTTGAAATGTTGAAGAAGTACTCTTACTGGCATGTAGGCTAGGCCGGGGCGATTTGAAAACTTTAATGGGCCCTTCGCGTTTCTTATTCCTGGGATTGAACTGAGCAAAAAGTCTACTAGACCATAGGTCTATCGTGAAAATCGAGCCTCCCGATTTTGACTTTAAGTTTTTTATCCACGTTTTTGGACATTTTGGCATATAACAGCCAAACCATTGAGATTTTCGATCGAACACAAGGACAACAATTGTAGCCATGACAGTAGTTAAGAACTCTCTAATACATCGCAAAAGCATTGGAACGATCCTTCAGGCAGTTTTGGCCTTGAGAAGGTGCAAACCTTTTTGAAAAATGTCGATAAATGGAACTGTGCTACTCCACAACTCACGAATCGTTGTGAAAATTTTTGTAACAGGATGTTCGTGCGGCCCCCGTTACGTCATTGTAATTTTTTTTCGAGGGCAAGTCCATAGTTCCCGAGATAATGGCGCATAACCTCAAAAAAACGGTGCACTATGTCACGAGTTCAAATAAACGGTGGCCAAATATAAAATTCTTATAGTTTACTGACAATGTCGAGAGCAAAAAATTGGGAAGGTAGGTCCACGTTTTGGGATAGTCCCCATGCAACGGTACTTCTTAATGTTTCGGTATTTTGAATATTTTAGCTAAACTTATCAACAAAATTGGTTGAATTTTGAGATGCGGGGTTTTCACTTTACAAAAAACTTTTCCGATAAAAATTATGGACATAGGTCCATGTTTTGATATAGACCCCATATAACGGTACCTCCCGATTTTCGGAATTTTGGAGATTTTACATATGTTTCACGCCCAAATACGCCGTAATTTTGCATTGAGGGTTCCCAATGGACCAAAAAACTTTTCTGATAAAAATTATGTACATAGGTCCACGTTTTGATATAGCTCCAATAGAACGGTATCGCCCGATTTTCGGTATTTTCAAGGTTTTAGCCACATTAAACAACCAATGTAGCTGATATTTGGTATTTAGTCATCGCCAGGTCTTGCGAAATATTTTTACAGAGAATTGTTGGTATTGGTTCACGTTTTGATATAACCCCCGTGGAACGGTACCGCCCAATTTTCGGGGTTTTAAGATTTTAGCCATATTAGCCATATTATCCATTACACCATGAGAATTTTCCTTAAAAAATTTTTGACCGATTAATGCACATTTTTTGTTAAAAATCGAAATTTTGACTTTGTATTCTTTTCCTTGACGGTGTATTCTTTTTCGGGGACAAGCCCATACCTTTTGAGATAATGTCCTTGGAGCTCCAAAAAATCTGCCGGCACTAACTTACCTTGGTTGTGCCTAACATAACACTTGCGTACATACTTGGATTACGTCCAAATATGGAACGTACATCGTACCGCACAAAATTTGGAACATGTAAAGTTTAAGGTTTTTTATAC
Source organism: Musca autumnalis (assembly GCF_047663935.1). Classification (NCBI taxonomy): domain Eukaryota; kingdom Metazoa; phylum Arthropoda; class Insecta; order Diptera; family Muscidae; genus Musca; species Musca autumnalis. The sequence goes on along the minus strand of NW_027411644.1, from coordinate 7,079,000 downwards.
CCTCGCATTTATGCTAACGAGGGTATATACACTTTCATACGGGCAAAATGTGCCTCATCGAAATAATGGATTTAGACCCCAAGTATGTTTGGACGAAATGTGTTTCAGACAATTTGGGGTCGATTTAGCAATGTCCGTCCATCTGTCTGTCTGGCTGGCTGGTGCGCACGTCCAAACTTAGTTTAAGTTCGAAGATGGCTTATATCGGTCCACTCCTTCCGGTACCTCCCCCACAAAAGTTCGAAAATGTTCGGAAAATTTGTGCGCACGATAAATCTTGAAGGGAATAACCGACTTGGTCCATACGTTGGACATAGTGATATTTCTACCAAACTTAGGTGAGGTTCCAATATGGAATCAATCGGTCCACGCCTTCGGGTACTTCCCACACAAAATTTCGGAAAAGTTCAGTTTAGGACCTGCTCTTGAATCGCTTTGATTTGCAACAACTTGTATTCACTGCCCCCGATACGCCGGTACAAGTTTCGTCAGGGGCAAGTCCGTACTTCCTGAGAAAATAGCCTAAAAGTTGCATAAAGCCCCTATGACACCGTGTGTAGTGGTTGGAGCGCACGATAACTCTCAAACGGATCCGCCGATTCGGTCAAAAATTTGGCCTTCGTAATATTTTGTCCAAACAAAGTTTTAATTCGAAGATAAGCCATATCGGTCCACTCCTTCAGGTACCTCCCCCACAAAAGTTGAAAAATGTTCGGAAAAATTGTGCGCACGATAACTTTTGAAGGGAGTGACCGATGTAATCCATACTTTGCACATCCTAATATATTTGCCAGATATAGATCAGGTTCGAATATGGACTATATTTGTCTCCTCCTTCTGGTACCTCTCACACAACATTTCGGATAAGTTCACTTTAAGACCTGCTCTCGAATCTCTTTGATTTGTGTTGAAGCGATTTGCATTCGCTACCTCCATTAGACGGTAAACGTTTTTTCAGAGGCGAGCCATATTTCTTCGGAAAACAGCCCGAAAGGCGTAAAAACCCCCTATGTCACCATATGTGGCGGTCGGAGAGAACGATAACTCTCGAACTGTTCAACCGATTTGGTCCAACATTTGGTCTTCGTCATATTATATCCAAACTTAGTTTCATGGGGCAATACCGGTCCACAACTTCCGGTACTTCTCCCCAATACTTAAAAAATGTCACTAAAACGCTAGGACGATATCACTTGAATGGGGCAACCAATTTGGCCCAAACTTTAGATCTCCTTATATTTTGTCAAAATTTAGTTTAACTTCTAAAATGGCCCATATCGGTTCTCCCTAAGGGTACCTCCCCCACAAAAGTTCAACATTTGTGTCTTAGAGCAGTTAATTCCTAATCCACATTTTTGTTCGCAAGTTCAAATGTCCAAAAAGGGCCACAAAATTCAGAAGAGACCTTAAATACATTCGATCTGTCGGTAGGTGAAAGTTTCACTTCACATTGGCTGAGGGTATATACACTTTTTTACTTGTGTTTAAGAAATAACGTCATGTTATAGGTACCATTTCTTCAAATATAACGGTACGTACAACCAACGATAGTTTCTCCTCCCTTAACTAGCTTGTTTTCTATCACTTCATGTAAAAATTTTGGGAATATTTGATAAAAAATTAAATTTGTGTCACAAAATATTGAATTTGGACACACTGTGCGCTGAGGGGTATTTTTGCCACCGTTCATGTTGTCCGGTCTGGAAATCGAACCCGGACATTCATCGTGAAAGGAGTGCATGCCATTGCACCACGGTGGCACCTATACCCTTATAAATATACATATACCACAATAAGTCCTGAAATTATGGCTTTCAGAAAACGAGTTTCCAAAGTTTGGAAAGAATTTTGTTCTTCTGTTAACGGATTAAAGATGAATTAATTAAAGGTCTGATGGTCTTTTTTCCGGCTGCAGATTTTGCTTCGGCAACATTTCTTTTATAGAGTTTCCATGGTACAAATACACAGGTAGCCGCATCGGCAATTGTTGGTAATATAAGATGTCAAAATTTGACATCAATTGAATGCAATTGACACATTATATTACCATCAGCTGGCATGATAATGCTACCTGTATTATTGTACCATGAGAGTTTCACCGTATTTTTTTTTAAATAGTGTCAAATGTACAAATGAAGACAGATAATTTCAAAAATATAGAAAAATAATAATTAATAAATATTTCATTCTTTTCCTGTTATTAAGAGTCAGCTTTTTCAACATATTTCTAGTCCTCTAGTTAAACCGAGGGTCATTTTTTATGAGTTACCTTTTTTATTTATTTTGTTTATATTTTCTTTTTAAATCTATCCCTTCAACCACATATAATAATACTCCTATAAAAAAAACGTAAAAAGAATGTCACCCACGTCTTTGTTCAAATTAATAGCCTAACTTCTTTAAATTATTATCCCCATCCGCAGACAAATTTTAATTTTCTATTTAAATTTGTAATCCTCTTTTTTATGTTTTTCTTTTAAAGATTTCATTTGTGTTTTTTTTCAGATTTTTCATCTGTTTGTTTTTCTGGGTGGATGACTCATCCGACCACATGGAAAAACTTCTTATTCCGTTTGCATGATGTAGTTGAAGAAAAACTCAACAAAAACCTCATCCTTCCTTTTTCCTTTTTCCAAAGAAAGAAAAGCTTCAAGAAGACAAACAATATTTGACCGAATCAGCAATTTCAAAAATTCAGACATACATACATACATATACATATATGAATGAATGTTTTCCGATTTATAGCCGGCATTTTGTAATGGAATTAAAATGCATGGCTTGATTATTTTGCCTTTTTTAAAGAAAATGTAAACCATGCACCACCCACCACCCCTTTGACCAAAGGAAGAGCCAACAACCCACTTAACAAATTTGCTAGGGGTGAGGGATGTACACTCATTCGCGTAAGTTAAGTAATGGAAGTTGCCAACAGTGCTGCTTGTTCTTCTTCTTCTTCTTGCTGATGTAATAGTAATAACTTTACTATTTAAAGGAAACCGCACCAAAGCACACCATCATCAGCGTAGTCATGTGAAGCAAAAGCAATGTTCGTACTTTGTTGTCCTTCTTTTATCCTTCTGTTTTGTTGTTCTCTACAATGTTATATCAAAATTCTGGTCGGTTAGATTTGGTTTGGTCTGTCTGTGTCTGGCGTGAGTCCGTCTATCGTTCAAACGGCCATACATGTTTGTTCGTATCTTGTGTGTCATCCTCTGATAGGGGGCAAACAGCAAATCGTCAAAAGCCGGCTCCAGTCATACGGTGAGAAAATATTAATGTCTGTTGTGCGCTAATACTACACAGCTGTTGTTGTTGCTCACTCTTTTTCTGCTGAAAGCACATGCGGCGAACGTAAAATAAAATTTGGGTTCATTTTCATATCACTGGAAAGTTGATACATATTCTCATTCTTACACTTTTATCACTCTCTTGCTAGCCAGCAAAAGTTTCCAGCTGTTTAGGTTCATTGCATACTTCTGGGGGTTTTCATACAAAGCAATTTATCTCTACTCTCGCTCTCTCTCACTTGCCCACTACCCCGCCAGCTGGTTTGAGGACTGTTTTAAGCTCAAATTTACTTGTCGCAGGTTTTTGCTTTCTTCCGTTTTATATTCTTTCGACATTCTTCTTGTTGTTATTATTGCTGTTGTATTTTATACGTCAGTTTTATTTCTCTGTGTCCGTGCCAGCGTATGTATGTGTGTTCTTTTCTTTCTATTCCTTCGTCATGTATTACAATGTTGTTGTTCTTACTTTTTTCGCAATTGAATGACACTCACTCCTCGTATCGTATCATATGGTATTGATTTTCTTCTTCTTCCTCCTCTTCTTGTTCTTCTCGGTTTTCCATACACAACCAGCTATTTTAGTTCGGTGTTGACTGATATTATATTTTGCTTTTGCTTGTATTGAGTGAAATGTCATTGTATTTTATGACTTCTTCACCGTGAAAACAATTGCGTAAAAAATATGTGTTGTGGAAGTTTTCTTCTACACCGTGTATATATTCAGGTTTGTGTGCGTGTAAATGCATTTGACATTTAGTGCCAATTTTCATGTGGTTCCGTGCGAATGTCTTCTTCCGGTGCGTGTGACATTTTTAATCCTTTCACATTAGTATGTGGCTTCATTTCGTCTATCGAAAAAAATATGCTGCATTGCTGTTTGCTGCTTAGTTATTGCTTCAATATTTACATAACCAAACATTTGGAAAACTTTAACCTATAAAGTGTTTGTTTTGAGTATTGGGTTTTAATATTCAGTTTATGATGGAACTCCTCTTAGGAGATTAGTTTTGTTTGAATTTCTCTCCTCAAAAAATTAGCTACAAACGTCAAAGCCAAACTACACGCGAATAAACATTACCCTAACATTACAATACCCCCTACCAACCCATTTTTTTAACAGGGACATGTCGCACTGAATTACTAGTTATTCTACGACCACTAGAAGTTGAAAAATAAGTAAAAAAACATATGAGCTCTGTTCCAGTACTAAAAAGTTTTAAAAATTTTGACCACTTTTACACATTTTGCGTTCCCGTACACAAAATTTATATGAAAATCGTTTACGACTTTTACAACTTTTACGACTTTTACCACTTTATAAGGTACGGGAACAGACCAATGTTCTATTTGTAGAAGAGTTGAGGTGGATTTTGATTTAAATTTCAACATACTTCATACTTTTATTTTATTTTGCTCTCTGCTGGATTTGGTTCTGCAAACTTCTGATTTGTAGCCGAACACACTACCCACTGTACTACCCGTACTAACTTTGGGGTTGTTAACAAAAACTCGCGTACCGACGGTGAACGTTGAACACACAACCCTAGAATTTTTAGACGAACACACGCACTCTTTGCCACTGTACTCATTACTTAGTAAGGAGTGATTACTTAAAAAAGAGTTTTTTTACTTTACTTTGTAATGGGTTACATCATGGCCCAATAAAGAAGGTCATCCAATCGACAAATTTACCAAAAAATACAACTCTGCACCTTCATTTGTTGTCAAAAGTTGTTGTTGCTGCGAATAAAAATTATTTCGACTTGATTTTGTTATTATTAAAAATGTTTATTTATTTTTTATTTCTATTATACCACACAACAATAAGCGCCACAAAACAAAAAGATAATTGTAGACAAATTTTTTATTCGCAATATTTTTTAAAAGAAATTAAACATTTTTTAACATTTAGTTCAAATAATAATAATAATTTTGTTATGGGTAACTATAGCTTCGTTCCCGTACTTTTTAATAGTAAAAATCGTAAAAGAGAGAACTACAAAAAAAATTGTTCTCACACACAAGTTTTTTGAAATAGTTCGGGAACGGAAAAACGGAAATTCAAACTACAATTTCAAACTACGACAATATATTTTGTCAGGAAATGGAGGTATCAGCTTGTCTTTTTGGATGACCTTCTATTTGGATCATGGGGTTACATAATAACTAACAGATCCGATATTTATACCCTCAGCCTTTAGGCTATGGAGGGTATATACACTTTGATACGATGAAAATGCGCCTCATCGAAATAATGGTTTTAGACCCCAAGTATGTTTGGACGAAATGTGTTTCAGACAATTTGGAATCGATCTAGCCATGTCCGTCTGTCTGTCCTGCTGGCTGGAGCGCACGATAACTCTCGAACGGATGAACCGATTCGGTTCAAATTTATATTTTGTCCAAACATAGTTTAAGTTTGCAGATAAGCCATATCGGTCTACTCCTTCAGGTACCTCCCCCACAAAAGTTCAAAAATGTTCGGAAAATTTTTTCGTACGGTAACTATTGAAGGGAGTGGCCGAATTGGTCTATACTTTACACATCCTAATATGTATATCTACCAGATATAGATCAGGTTCAAATATGGACTGTATTTGTACCTCCCACACAAAATTTCGGATAAATTCACTTTAAGACCTAATATAGAATCACTTTGATTTTTGTTGAAGCAACTTGCATTCGCTGCCTCAATTACGAAGGGAAAAGTTTTTTTAGGGGCAAGTCCATACTTCTTGAGCAAACAGCCCGAAGAGTGTAAAAACCCCCTATGGGCCCATATGTTGTGGCTGGAGATCCACTTCCATAACGGTCAATGTCGATCCATTCCTTTTAGTATCTCATCCACAAAACTTTTGATCTTTAATCCTAATCAACATTTTTGTCGGTTCAAACGCCCAACATTTTTAAAACCCCATAAATACATACGTATTTTGGGAAAAAATTGTTTCAATATACACAGGCTGAGGGTATATCTCTGTCGGCAAAGCCGACTGATACTTTTTTACTTGTTATAGGTAAATTTAGTTTTTTTTACGGGTTTTAAAAAATAATGACACCGGACTTTCATTTTATCATATAAAACCGCTAGTCTAGCAGGATTTTAAGTATTTAATGTTTCTTCAAATTACAAAATTTTAAATAGATCTTGAAAAGTTGGCACGAACCTAATCTTACAATTTTATATATACACATGTACGTCCAGGTTGAGGAATAATCTTATTTACTCTCCAGTACAATTTGGTTTATTAATTTAAAGCTGTTGTATAGCCTTCACTGGAATATTGTTGTAGGATCTTCCATGCGCGGTTACATACATCTTCAGGTATTTTGCGAAGGGTGTGACCAATCCAGCCAAAATTTCTTCTACGGATTTCGATATTTATCTCAACCAAATTTGCCTTCATCCACAGTTGTTCGTTAGATATTCTGTGTGGTCAAAATATAATTAAAATTCTACGTAGGCATCTGTAAATTAACGCATGCAGTTTCCTCAGTATGTTTTCTGTCATAAACCATACACATGCCCGTACTTCGTCCTCAATAGCCTCATTTTTGAGGTTTTGAATCGACGCTTTCACGTGATCTCTCCCACCCAGCAAAAATTCGGATCCGTTAGTCATTGTGTAATGCATTACTAAGTGATGTAAACAAAAATAACTACTTATATTACCCCTTACTAAGTTATGAGTACGGTGACACATCGTGTGTGTCCCACTATAAATCAGAGGATTGTGTGTTCAACGCTCACCGCCGTCCGAGTACTTTTTGTTCAAAAAACAAAGAACATTTGGTGGTGCACATGCAAGCGCTTAAGCAACCCTTAATGTTCGTGTGCGTGGCCTAGTGTGTTCGGCTACAAATCAGAAGTTCGCAAAATCAACTCCAGCAGGTAGCGAAATAAAAACATAAAATAAAAAAATATGAAGTGTGTTGAAATTGAAAACAAATTCCACCTCAACTGTTTTAAAAGTAGATTTTTTTTTAGCTTATAGCTTATTTTTCAGCCTCCAGTGGCCATAGAATAACTAGTAACTCAGTGCGACATGCTCTTGTTAAAATAATGGGTTAGAAGGGGGATTTGTAAGTAGTTAAGGCTGCCAAAAATCCCTTATAACACCCATTATTTTGGGAGGATTGTTTTAGCTGGGCAAGGAAAAAAGTCGCTAGATGTTAAATCACAAGATCTCAGGGGGCAATTGTCATCACCGCTCCATGAGATAACACAGTTCGGAAACAGTTCCCGTAAAAGAGGAATGGTTACGTTGCTTATATACCGTTTTTGAAAGTAAACATTGTTCAGATCAATACCATCCAACTTCGACCATAAAAATCATTAATCGTTTCTCGAAAATGCAATCCATTCATCGGAACTGTTGCTCCAAGCTCATTTCAAAAAATATGTTCTAATAACCCCTCGGACCATAAACCGAACCAAACAGTGAGACTTTAAGGATGGAGAGGCTTCCCAATGGGCCTCATCAATCAAGATATTTTTTCGATGGAATAAATCATTTTCATGCATTTGCAATTGAATATCAAATTGGCTGAAACTTTATACATCGTAAAATGTCTTCTAAAATTATACAAGTCCCAAGAAGGTCTATATTGGACAACACCTTCGGGTAACTCCCTCACAATAGTTGTTGCTCAAGTGCAATTTAAAGGACTTTTGGATACCGTTTTAAAATTTGTACAAATGACACTCCTTTTGATCCTGCTTACAGCGATTTACTGTGGGCAAATTCATGCTTTTTGACATAACCCAGCGAAAATTCGGATCCGTTAGCCATTATATAACCCATTACCAAGTAATGTAACAAGGCAAAACTACTTATTTGACTACTTACTAAGTAACGAGCACAGAGCGTGTGTGTCCGACTATAAATCTTAGGGTTGAGTGTTGAACGCTCACCGTCGGCATGCGAGTGTTCTTATTTGATTGATTTTTTTGTTGGTGATGATCCTAAAACTTCAAAAAAAATCCTGCGGTGACTAACGAAAATATGCGCAATAAAAAGTGATTCACATTAGTCCAAACTTTGCACATTGCAATATTTCTCTCAAACTTAAATCAAATCAAGTTCACAAAAGTTTAAAATTTCTGCGGTGCAGCGTAAAGGCCCCGATACATAAGAAGCATGGCATTATTGCTTAAGTCATATCTGGTAAATGACTAAAGACCAAGTTCGACCTAATTCAAATGTGATTCTGAAATCTTATGTACGCAGGCCTTTAAGGAAAGAATTAAGCAAGAAAGCCGAGCGGCTTATGTACGCAGGCCTTTAGGGCTTTTCGAAATTTGTTTTGAAAATTTCATCGCGATTCTGATTACAACGATATAATTTTTTCAAAGGTACATTCATGATTCAAATAGTACGTTTAGATTTACGAAATCCACTGGCTTTTAAATGTCTATTCCTTAGCGCATACGTCAAATAAAATCCACTGAATTTATGACGATTTTGATTTCATACCATCACTAAAATGTTACCTTAAGACAAGCAGAAATAAAACGAAAAAGGAACTAAAATGGAGTTTGCATTAGAGCTTTCTGTCGGGTTAACCTTCTTTATGAGGATTTATTTGACATTTGCGCTATGGAATTGGCAATTGAAATCCAGTTTATTAAATCCTGAAGCAATCAACATTTTAATAATCAATAATAACACTTTTAAGCTTTTGTACTTTTGTCATTGTGATTTTATATCCTTTCATATTTTCTATTGTGATTGATCTTTACATTTTTAAATTTAACAGCTAAAAATACACCTCTGTAGATATATTTAATACTACTACTTTAAGCAACTATGTACTACTAAACGACTTTGTCGCTTCTCAAAAGTGAAGCTAAGTAGAATAAAATTGTACTGTACATCAACCTCAGTGCTTCCTTAAGTAGTTGAAACTGATAGCAGAGCATCATCCGCAAAAAGTTTGCATCTGCGGATGCAGTTGAATCACTAGAAGTGTACGGTACATTTGCCGTTGGAGTACATCTTTTCCTATGAAATCACTTATAAATTTTACAAGAGAGCGCGCAGCTAGGATGCACTCCATTATGCTACCACAGCACACAGCTAGGATGCACTCCATTTTCGATCCAAATCACGGCTTAAGATGCAGTGCTTCGGATTGAATTTATATGCATTCTTCGGTTTGCATTTTTAATTAGTCTAAAGATGCAATTAAAATGCAAGCCATTACGAAATATCCCAAAATAAATAAAATGTTATTTGTGTAAAACAAGAACACAAAGAACTTTATTATATCCACACAAATTAAAAAAAGTTTCCATTAAATTCAATCACATTTGCGCTTATTTTCTCCGTTCTCGATTTAATCCAAGCGCATCTGATTTTCCTTCAACATTCTAAAGTTTTTTATGTTGCCTTCCCATCACTAATTCAGCTTTCGACATGGACTCCAATTCCACTCCATTAAAATTTTCCGTCTTGTGAATTACCGCAAAAATGTTCGCAACTTAAGTTGTTATTTCTTTATTTTATAACAAATTCTTCGAAATGTATACACTCTTGCTTATCTTTTGAAGAAATGTGTAGGGATCAACCAACCGTTTTTTTCTGTAGGGATCTCTACAGCAACTGCTTATAAAATGTATCGAACGGAGTGCATTTTTCTTATCTCTGTTGGACTACATCGAAAGATGTTGTGAAATCATAGCTCCAATTGCACAACTTCCAAAATTGTTTGCTGAGAGAGAGTGAATCGGCCAAACAATCTATGAAAATCGTGTTTTCTTTAATCCGGTTAAGTGCAAACGGGGTATAACGCACAAAATCGTATCTACACCTTTTTCAGATGTAATTTCGAATCATTTTAGTTGTAGTTCAAGAACACCATTTGTAATTCGTAAAATTTTATTTGTAATTCGAGAATTCCATTTTTAACTCGAAAACTTTCAGTTTGTAATTCGAATTATTCCATTTGTAATTCAAATTATTCCATTTGAAATACGAATAATTCTATTTGTAATGCGAATTACAAATGAAATAATGTAATTCGAATCATTTTAGTTGTAATACGAGAATTCCATTTGTAATTCGAAAATTTTCAGTTGTAATGCGAATTTATTTGTAATGAGAACTACAAATGAAATAATTCGAATTACAAATATAATAATTCGATTTTCAAATGGAATAATTCGAATTACAAATGGAATAATTCGAAATGCAAACGAAATAATTCGAATTACAAATGGAATTCTCGAATAAAAATTGAATTGTTCCGAATTAAATATGGAATAATCAAATTTCAAATGTAACGTTACGAATTACAACTGAAATGATTCGAATTACATCAGAAATGTGGAGTGCAGAGATCTTTTCTTTAGCATACTTTGGGGAGCTGTCATTGTGGTTAGAGAAACGTTATTTGAGACAGGTTTTATTGGCTTAAATAAGAAGAATTTATCCAAATAAATCCTATGAGGGCTCATCTCTACCTAAATTACTGATGTTGCTTGGCGGTCATACTTCTCCTTTGGCACCTACGATTTGCCTTTACCGATATTTGTATTTCAACTTTGAAACATATTCCAGCAGTCATGTTATGGAAGTTCATTCCCATAGTCTTTGTCAGAGCAGTAGTGGGATTCTCTAACGCATTTTTTGGTTATCGACAACATTTTTTAAAATTAAAATGCGGATAATTTCGGTAATTAACGATATTATTCGGTAAGTTAGCGACCAATAAAACGTAGTCGCAAAGTTCTACCGATAGTAACATTGATGTCAACTTTTATTTGAACTTTTCATTCATAATTTTGCGTTTTAATTTGACCGATTTTTGTCTGTAACCAAAAAATGCCCTAGGAATCCCACTACAGCAATGGAGAGGTAGTTTTTAGTCATTCTAGAAAATTTGTTTGTTCCTAAACGGTACTTAAGCTGGAGGCCTTTTTCAGGAGTATTGCTGACACTTTTTCGTCAACATCAGCCTTTGAACTCGCAAGTCACAATTTCAATTTGATCACCCTCTTCAGTCGATGTTCTTTCATATTGTTGTAAACCAGTGGCTTATGTATTGTTCCGAAGCTTAACTTGCATTAGATGTGGTCTGTCATTGCTTCATTCTGATATTTCTTTATGGAATTTGCAATATGCTTGCGTATGTACCATAGTTCATTTTAGGGATATACATAGAATCACTTTCTGAGTCGATTTATGCATGTCCGTCTGACCATGTATTTTTGGAAACAACGTACAGGTAGCATTTATTGTCCGATTCGCATTAAAATTGGGGAAGATAGTTTTTTGGCCAAAGGACGAACGCTATTTTGTTAAAAATCAGTTCAGATTTGGATATAGCCCCCATATATATCATGTCCGATTTCAATGAAATTTGGAATGTGCGATGGAATTTAGTCTAGAAATAAGTGTGCTAAATTATATAGAAATCGGTTCAGATTTGGATATAGCCACAACATATATTTTCGCCCGATTTAAAGAATTTGGTGCACGAAACACGCTATATATGTCCGATTTCAATTAAATTTGGAATGCGCGACGGTATTTAGTCTAGAAATAAGTGTGCCAAATTATTTAGAAGTCGGTTCAAATTTGCCTATAGCTCGGCCGATTTTAGGTATTTGAAGCACGAAACGCGCTATATATGTACGATTTCAATAAAATTTGGAATGTTCGCCGGGATTTGGCCTAGAAATAAGTGTGGCAAATCATATAGAAATCGATTCAGATTTGGATATAGCTCCCATATATACTTTCGACCGATATGAGGTATTTGATGCACGAAACACGCTATATATGTCCAATTTTGATGAAATTTGGACTATGTGACGGAATTTGGTGTACAAATAAATGTGAAAAATTATATCAAAATCTGTTCTGATTTGGATTTAGGGTATTATACAGTCGGCCCCGCCCGACTTTGATCCTTTCCTTACTAGTTTTTCATATGTACTAGGAACTTATTGGGACACCAGAGAAGTTCATTTCGGACATGGCAAATGGGAAATAAAATTGCTTATCTAAAAAGTAAGAATTACAAACATGTATTCAGATTAACATATACCGTCACTATCCTTCCGCACCCAATGTTTATGGAATTATAAAAATATTTTGAAAATAGAGAGCTAATTCGTCATCATTCATTGCCTTCACCGCAAGTATTTCTGTGAGCGTTTGTATTTGCAAGGCACAACACATCTATAGAAACACATTATTTTTTCATTTTTTTTTTTTTTTTTTGTTATTGGCAACTTTATATAATGACCTTATTATCCTTAGCGATAAATCCATTTGCTGTGTGGTGGCCAAAACACCATACAGCAAGGAGCAAGGGGGTGAGTAACGATCTAAAAAGGACGAAGACGAAAAAACAACAGCGTACGGCAATAGCAACAAAACCCCAGCAAAGACATGTCTAACCAAAGGACTGCATTTGTTGTATTTTGTACAGGTTTATTGCCAGGGCGAGTGTGTTGTGTGTGTGTGCGTGCGTTTGTACATGCAGCTCGTCATCGTTGTAGTTGAGTTCTGTTTTAGTGTTGCACTGCAAAATACTGCAGTATGAAATCACTTGAATGGGTTTTGCTTTGTCGTAATATGACCCATTGGCCTGCTTAAAACAAAAACTACACTGAATATCATCATCACGACCAGTATTAGTAGTATGTTGGGGATGTCAGTCAGGTGGGGTATGTCGTATTTTATGTATGTTTGAATTTTGCTTTTTGTCATTTTTAAAGGGTACTTACCTTGTCAACCGGCATTGATGGGCACGCTCTACACAAATTCCAAAATGAGCCGATCATAAGGAAGTGTTTTATTGTTTAACGAAGAACTAATCAATTGAAAGATAAAAACACAATACAATAACAATTCAAATATGATCGAATTCGGTAAGTTCTGCAAATGGTACGCTGGCGGTACGCTTTGCTTTGTTAGAGGATTAAACAACGAACAATTAACAACATTAATTAACTCGGGGTTTTCAGACACGTAATCTTCTTTTTTACTCTTCTTAGCAATATATATACATGTAGAGAGGAGGCGAAGGGAGGAGATAACACGTAGTTATATATATTTTTTTTATAGGTTAACGTTCATGTATTTTAACACACATGGCTGGGCTGAGGTATTAAAAACAATAACTTTCATCTACAGGAAGCTTTGAGGTAGAAAAAAAAAACAAACAAACAAGAAGTATTAACAATAAATTACAAAACATATTTTAAGGACTTTGAAAATTAGCAATACTTTAGCATACTTTAAGGAGCATAGCGTAAATGTCAAATTAAGTGTTCCTCTTACTCTTTGTGGTCGTTTTCGTTGTCTCTTTGCTTCTTATTCGGTTTCTGTTCACTCCGTTCGTTGGAGCAAAAAAAAAACATACGGCACGGAATTCTGAGGAAGTCAAAAATTCATTCGTAGCCGAAGTGCTCTAAATGTTTTACTCCGGGCCGTATTGCCACACTCCGTACGTACAGAGAACAGTGAAACTTAGAGTACAACGAATATATGATGGCTTCAACTTTGCCTTACACTACAAACACACACATGCACACGAACACATGTATTCAACATTGATGTTGTGCATGTGTGGGTTTGTGAAAAGCATACACCAGGAAAAGTGGTGATCTCACACAATGAAAAATATAATGTGGAAAATTTTCACTTCTCGTGGTATACTACATACTTACGGAGAAGGCAAAGAAGGAAGCCTCTTTTCGTATTCAAAAAGAAAATCAAAGCGTAAAAGCAGACATTAACAAAATTTCAAAGTTTCCATCCTAAAAGTATGCTTTAATACAGATGTGTGTATGGTTTTTCTTTTTGTCATTCGCAGGGATAAGCCATAAGAAATTGTTCAATTAACAGTTAATACGCACACATACACACATATACATACAATACACATACACCAACAACACACCGTTAATTCATGTATGTACCGTTATGTTTGTCACTTCGTCTTCTTCGATAGCTTTTCGTTTAATTTGTGTTAAAAAAATTAATTTCTTGTGCTTAAGGTCAAGTAATTATTTTTTCTTTCTTTTTTCTCTTCTTCTGTATTTGCGTTTTTTTCTCTTGCTCGAAGCAATAACAACAAACTTTTTCTTGCTATGGAAATTTTTCTTTTCAAAGAGGAAAAATCCAATAATTTTCTATTTGTTGGACGCGCTCGTTGGTGGTTCGACAAGTATTTTTGAATTATTTTTTAACAACTTATCACGACGATTACACGAACACGACTGAAAATTTTGCACTCAGCTCTTGGTAAATTTGTTGGGCTTTTTCAACAAACACACAGCGAGGAGTGGTTGGAAAAATGAATACAAATGAACGGTGGTCGGTGGTGCTAATGTTTCTTCACGGAAATTACTTTATTTTGTTATTCCGTTGGTTGACATCATTGTTAGCATGTGGTGTGTTGAATATAAAGCGGTGGTAGAAAAAAAGCTATCCTAAGTCGATGTTTAGACGTTCAAAGTTAATGGGAAATAAAATTGAGTTTATGGGCGAGGGAGTAGAGAGGAATAAGAGGGGGTACTCACATCCCTGTACTCGCAATTTCTGTTTTGTTTCTTTATTCTTTGCAGATTTCTTTTGCATTTTCTTTCATTTTATTTTCTCCGCCGGAAAATAAGCAACAACGCATACATTTGAATTAAAAACTTTTGTGATGAAAAATGAATTGAACAAAAAATTATCTGTAAAAATTAATAGTAAACATACATGTATGTATTTATTTAATTTTTAATGAACTTTAATTTAATTTCTATAAACAATATCGCCTTAGTATTGCCTTTGCATGATCAAACGAGAAAATGAGTGTGAAGAAGAGTCAGAAAATTGCCGCAAGTAAACTCGCCTAATGTAAATTGGGACTTACTTACTAGATTTTAATACTATTCAGTTCACATCATATATGTTCAAAATAGTCAAGATTTGAAGGTGTTTACACTATATTACTAGGAGTCTAACAGCCAGTTTCTGTATATCGAAAGAAGAATGTGTGCGAATGAAACAAGACCAAACTCTTGTGTGTTTTTCAATTTTGTTTTTTGTTTTGAAGCAAAAGCAAAGGTATAATTATTTCGAAAACTAAAGTTTGGGCGTGTTTCATTCGCACACATTCTTCTTTCGACATACAGAAGCAGGCTGTTAAAGTTTTACAATTGTTTTAATTGAAAAGCTTACCCTTACTTCAGAAAACATACAATTGATCATGGTACAATTAAAAAAACCACAACAAATATTTGGTATAATTGAACAACAACCACGTAGATGTTCTGTTCCAGAAGCTGCAAGAAGATACTAATTTTTACTACGATAAATTTTTCTTTATTTTTCATCTGAACCGATTTCAATAAAATAAGGCAAATGTATTTCTAGGCATAATTCCGTCACACATTTAAAAGTTGGAGACTGTATCTGTAACCGTTCAAAGATATTTGGATACGAAATCTAACATTTTTAGAGGTACCTCCGATTCTGAAGCTATACCTACAGAACAACGCGGAATTTCCAAAATTGATATAGTCTATGTTACAATATACAATGTCAGGTGATGTTACAATATATTCTGACATTTTCAGGATTACTCAACGGTTTTTGAGTAATTAATGCACAAACAAACAAACGTACAAACATATTTTTTTTTATTTTATATACAGTGACTGTCACTGAAAATGCAAACTGAAATAAAAATGTAAACGTTGATAACTTGGAAACGAGTTAAGATTTTTAACAATTCAAAAAACAAAAATATCCCGTTCACAGTGCCGTTATACTAAAATTTTACCGGAAACCAAAAAATGGGCATTTTTAAACTGAGCATTGAAAATGATGCATCACAATAATCGATTAATAATTTCCAAATTTTTCGCGTTTTATGTTGGAATAATTGGTAATCATAATGTTACAATAATTGGTTTCCTATCGTTTTCATTAGTTTTGCCATTTATTCCGATAGAAAAAATTATGTTCCTGACGTAATTTGGGCATGATTGTAATTTGTAGGCAATTTGGCTAGAAATTTCTAATTTTTGAAGGTTTTTTCCAACATATACCTATGAAAAATTATTAAAGATTGGGTCTAGAGTACGTACAAACAATTTAATGATATTTGGAAAGTCCTGTATCAAAAAGGCTAGCCCCATATTAGACTAGCCTTTAACGGCATTGCCCTGATAGAGGAAAAAATTAGGACATAGAACAAAAGTTTTTGCACTTTTCTTTGAAAATAGTTTTTAGAAACATTGTTAGCAATTGGTCTGTTCCAGAACTGCAAGAATTTACTAATTTTAACTATTTTTTCCGATAACATAAAGGAAAAAATGTTATCGTAGTAAAAAATAGTAGCTTCTTGGAGGTTCTGGAACAGAGCAAATGTCTTGACCATGTTACTTTTTTAAAAACAAAAATTTCAACGCCCATTGTTGCCATACAAGTCACACAATAATACTTCTGACAAAGCGTTTTGATAGTGACAGTTTATTCATTTAAAGTCAGGTGTGTGTTGGCTTCTTCCACAAGTTAAATATCGATTTTATGACAGATATGCTGACTTTCATCCGAACTATGAATTTTATACCACACAATGCCCGCAAAAATACGATATAACTTGAAAAAACCCGCAAAAAAAGAATTGGAGTGATTCTATGAAACTCGTCGAAGAGAGTAGTATTGGTTTGCTTTAATGGGCGTTGAAATTTTTGTTTTTATAAATGAAACATGATCCCGACATTGCTAACAATGTTTTTAAAACCTATTTTCAAAGAAAAGTGTGAAAACTTTGCTTTATGCCCTAATTTTTTCCTCTATCAGGTCAATGCTGTTAAAGGCTAGTCTAATATGGGGCAAGCCTGGCTGATACAGGACTTTCAAAATATCATGGACTTATCAAATATAATTACAACAACTAACAATTTTACAATAACAACATACTTTTATGGGAAATAAATGTCAATGGCAACGTTTGAATACTAGGGTCTTTCCAAAATAGTTCAGAAAAATGTACAAGAAATAAATAAAAAGATTTAAAATTTAATTTTAATTGGCATCGAAATTACTCTATATATAATGTGATATATTTATTGTGCGGCACTGAATAGAACAGATTGGACATCTATTTATTAAATTTTGGAATTTTCGGGGTAGATCCTAATATATTCTGACAATTCAGTTTATAAACAAAGTTCCAATCCGTATGATTGTCACTTAAACCTTATATTTGCTCTGTTCCAGAACCTGCAAGAAGCTACTATTTTTTACTACGATAACAGTTTTTCCTTTATGTTATCGGAAAAAATAGTAAAAATTAGTAGATTCTTGCAGTACTGGAACCAGGGTTTCGGAGTCGAGCCATTTTTCCTTCGACTCCGACTCCGACTCAAGACCAGTATTTTGTCACGACTCCGACTCCGGAGTCGACTCCGTGGGTAATTTTCTATACCACTAAAAATTAATAAAATTTGCTAAATTTTTCAACTTTTCCTATACTAGGACCCTATATATGCTTATGTGTTCTTTTCTCTAAGACAATTTGTAATGCAATGCGATGTAAAATTGATGTTCCGTATTGAATCTGCTGTATCTTATATCAAAAAGAACAACGACAACAGAAAGAATTTAGAAAGTTTCAGTAGATTTTGTCGAAATATATGTACGAGTATACCCTCCGATTATCAATTTAAAACAAAAACAAGTAGAACTGACGAGTTTGATTAAATTTTTTTTGTACGGACACACAGAGGGGAAACATAGGCATAAAGTTGCTCAAAACTCAAAATATGAAAATCGTTTTTTATGAAAAAATGTTGATAAACGGCAACCAGACTCTTTTCTACATTTGCTATAAGCATCCTCGACTTTGTAAGATTAACCAATCCAATGCAGCAGTCGATTGAACTCAGCCTTACTGAAAACAAAAAGTAAATTTTCGAAAACTAATGCTATGTTTACATTTACGAAATCCACTCGATTTCATCTGTCAAATCCATAGGTTAAATGTCAAACGAAATCCAATGGATTTCAGATGAGATTTCATTTGACGTTTGAGCTATGGAATTGACAGATGAAATCAAGTGGATTTCGTAAATGTAAACTTAGCATAACTAAATTAGGTGAACATTAAAATTACATTATTTTCGCGAAAACTAATATTTTTCAAGATTTATTGTACAGTCTCCGAACAAGATTAGCGTTTAAAATTTTCAGATTGATTTTACATCTTTGCTCTTTAATAATGGTAATACATATCCTCTTTATGAAAATTGTTTATGATCAAAGATGACTACAATTTCAATAGTGAAAAAGTCTATTCCCCGTCGTTTTCCGACCATAGTTTCTTCTAATGTTTTATGCGATTGAGCCTCAAATATCAGATTCAATTATAAAAAATTGCACATATTTGCGCCATTCCGAAAAAATCTAATTTTTCTCAACTAAAATATGAAATATTTTTATATGGAATTGAAAGGTTTACTCCGCGTTATAACCGGGGCTCTAATTTATCTAATTTATCAAACTAAACCAACGCCTATCAAATATGTTTGCATTATTCAGAAACATTCACGGCTTTTCTCATGTGAATTGAGAAAAAATTTATTTAAGTAAATTTCAAAAAATAAAATTTGGAATGAAATATATGTATGTATATGGGACTATATATGAAGAAAAGACAAAATTTTTTAGTTTTCCATAAAAAAAAAAATTAAAAATTTTTTTTAAGCTACATGAAAGATTTTTGGTACATAGATTAGGAAAAAATCCCATTCTTAAATCTGTTCGAGATACTAATTTTGGTTGTTGCGCGCAAAAGTTATGGCGGTTTCAATTCTGCTAAAAAGAAAAAATCTTTAAAAGACTCTAATCATTATATTGTTTAGGGGCTCCCTACATACTATATGTTTACTGAGGTCCCATAACTTTAGTGAAAAAGTTGTAAATTTTCGCGGAAATTAGGAAAGCATTCAAAACAATTGGTAGTTTACAACTTGTTCTAATAAAATTCAAGCTGTTTATGCATCTGAAGAATATATAAAAAATATGTACGTAATCTAAACATCGCGAAGATTCAAATGAAACCAAAACTATTCAAATCCGTTTAGCGGTTTGCATATTATAGCAAAAAACAAAAAATATATTGAGGAAATTTATAATATTTTTCTAAGAGAAAATATTTATTAAAATTTATTTTGTGAGTTAGTTGAACAAAATGTAAGAAAAATAGGTCGGAGTTTTTCTTCTATTTTAGTTAAATTTCACGCAATAAATCACATTTTTTATTCTAATCACTTCTCGAAAACACGCTAACATCTAGCAGAAGATATGGATATCTTTCAAATAAATGTTGGGTTCCTTTAAATGGGGTATAATCTTGAAATAAAATTGTATCGGGTAATGTTCATTTTGAAATGCGTGTAAATCGCGAATTCCTCAAAATCACTTTATGCGCATGCGGTTTACCAATACAGCGAATTCTTCTCTTTTAATTTGTACACATTTGCCAGGATTTACTTTGGCCGCTAAGATGTAGCATCGTCTGCAGTTTAGTGTGCAACGAATTGTATAACGCTTATATTTTGCACAAAGTGCATATACTATTTATGCGCATCCGATTTCACTATTAACCGTGAAAAAATACATCGATCTAAACATATTTCAATAAAATCCATCAAGAACCGTGGATGTAGCATCACACAGTATTTTTTTCAAACCTCTGTTTTCGCATAAACGCGAGTGATGATTCACTTTCTTCATTGAAATGGAAACGATCCACATAAAACGCGAATTAGTCAGCGATATTTTGAAAAACATTTTTCACAAATTTTTCAATTTTTGCAGTAGCCATTTCCGCCGTTCTAGTAGATGGTTTTTACGATCTGTGATTCATATGATCCGGATCGTCGGAAAACTAAAAAATCGCGGGGTACCAGCACACTCAAAACGATATTGTAAATACTGTACCCAAAAAATAAGTTTTTTAGAAAAAATATCGCACTAAATTTTGGCCAGCATCTGCTGCTGTGTGGGCTACATACTCAATATACACATCAGATTATGAGAAATCGCGAGTTCTTTAATCTTATAATTGGTTTTTCGTAATATCCGAATGCGCGTCCCAGTTACATAAAAAATAAAAAAAAAACACCTGAAATCCGGCTTCAAAATGTCAGCATCCATAAAAGGTGGATGCAGTGGAAATTTTGGAAAGTGATACATTAGAAGTGTAATCTTCATTTTGTATTCTCCTACTTTTACTTTGGACAGATGTCCGTCATTTGAATGGTTTAATCAGAAATCGAATAGCAATGTAAAAAACCTGTTTAGCGTCAACGTGTTTTTACCTATGTTTTTTCCTTTACGCGGTCGTAACTACCACGTAAATTAAATTTTTTTGCTAAATTTTTGAGCTTTGTAAAAAAACATCTAAATTAATCCAGCAATAGTCATAGTTACTGGTAAACTACAATAGTTCGCGTATTATAATAGTGGCTTCATGGAAACTAAAAAATTTTGACTTTTACTCATATACATCTGTACTGATTTGTTTGAAAATTGGCTCAATGTTTTTTAAGGCTAGTTCAGGTTGCATGTGTCAAATTTCAGTGATCTTGGTGCATTTTTATCTCATATCAGATGCGAATATATATGGAAGCTGCATTCAAATCTGGACCGATTTTCATTATTTTCTATAGGATTAATCCTTGTGCAGAAGATATGCTTTGTGCAAAATATTATATCAATCGAAGTATAAATGAGCTTTCTAGGACTTTTAATCAACTTTTAACACAAATTTCCCCTCTGTGGGACGGGTCACATATATTTTTCGTTTTATTTTGTCGAAATATGAAGATGGGTATGCCAACAGTAATTTGTTACTTACAGATTTTACGAAAGCGAAATTTTGACTTCTACAGTTCCCTTTTTTTAAATGCATATTTTTTAATCCGTTTCGCTTAAATACACGATTATTATGTTCTTAATGATCCCACAAAAACATATGCTGATCGGTTTATTCGTTTTCGAGCTTCAGTGGTCACCGCAAACTGCTTTAGTAAAAACAGTGTTTCGTAGGTGGCCATTTGTCAGAAAACTGTGCAATATTTTTCAAAAAAAAAAAAATCTGAAAGTAGCTCAAGGTATTATAAATCAGATGAAAACAATATCTTTTGGAAAAAAATGGTAGATTAATTAATTGTGGACAAAATAAACTTATAATACTTTTTCCACATTATATTGTGAAGTATAAATATGCGAGATCTAAAACTGGTATTCCAGAGTGTATATAAGTTTTGTCATAAATGTGATGGTATATTAAGAAATCGATTCATATTGAAAGATGCAATTATAATTCTTATGTCATGGAACATTACTAAATATAATAAATCCTTTGCTTACAAGTTTACTCATAGATTTCCTATAAAATGAATAAACGATTTATCAAAATGTTGATAAAGTTAATCTCTCTATCATAAAAAAATAAAAACTCTTTTGATAAATGTAAAAAAAAAACATTTTGCCCGGAGTCGGAGTCGAGCTTTTTTTCACGACTCCAGACTCCGACTCCGACTCCAGCAAAATTTGCTAGACTCCGACTCCAGACTCCGACTCCGACTCCGCAGCCCTGACTGGAACAAACCAATAATTACACAATGCAATTGTTTGTACTTACTTTAAAAACTAGACTAATTTTTGCAAAAAAAAAAAAACACGTCATTTTTATCACAATTGCCAGTCATTTTTCATAAATTAATGCAGAAAAATGTTACTTTTACAGGTTCGAAAACAATTACTTGACAAACAAATATATGGCCTGTTTCAGTACTGCAAGAATCTACTAATTTTTACTATTTTTTTCGATAACATAAAGGAAATATATGTTATCGTAGTAAAAAATAGTAGCTTATTGCAGGTTCTGGAACAGAGCTAATAATAACTTCAAAAATGAGTCAATTGGTCTGTTCCAGTACTGCAAGAATCTACAAATTTTTACTATTTTTTCCGATAACATAAAGGAAAAAATGTTATCGTAGTAAAAAATAGTAGCTTATTGCAGGTTCTGGAACAGAGCAAATGTGTTTGTATAACATGTAAACAATAAAATGTAAAAATAACAAAACTGACACCGACGTCAAATTCAAAAATGTTTAACTTTAATGGCCCCGGCACATACGGTACGTTGTGCGTTGCGTCACGCGTTAAAAACAACAACCACATGAAAAAAAATTAAGTGATGCCAAGTTTGTTCTTGAAGTTTTCATGTGGTTGTTGTAACGCGACGCACAACGTACCGTATGTGCCGGGGCCATAAGGTCCAAAACTGAGCGTTGTTGTGTGCAACACAAAGAGAAATAGAACAAGAGTAATTTTCGGACGTCAATGCCAAACGCAAAATTTTACCCAAACGTGGCTGTGCTTACAGCTTTATGGGCCAAATACATACGGTCCGTTTTGTTACGCGTTGGGCGTTGAGAACAACAACCACATGAAAAATGTGTAAGTGATGCCAAGTTTGTTCTTTAAGTTTTCATGGGGTTGTTGTAGCTCAGCGCGCCGTATGTGCAGCGGCCTTTAAGGCCAGAACAGAATCAAACGTCGCTTGCTTCCCAAATGTCAAATTATAAAGGAATGCCAGAGCATCCTAAAGGAGAACGCAGGCGGATTCCTTTATAATTTGACATTTGGGGAAGCAAGCAAAGCAAGCGACGTTTGATTCTGTTCTGGCCTTTATTCAGTCGTGTTTTTCTCCAACTTGTTTTACATTTTTTAATGTTTGTATCATGTACCATAAAGTATAAGGTAGGCCACAGCTAACAGCTGATTACAATTGTTGTAACGCGACGCACAACGTACCGTATGTGCCGGGGCCATAAGGTCCAAAACTGAGCGTTGTTGTGTGCAACACAAAGAGAAATAGAACAAGAGTAATTTTCGGACGTCAATGCCAAACGCAAAATTTTACCCAAACGTGGCTGTGCTTACAGCTTTATGGGCCAAATACATACGGTCCGTTTTGTTACGCGTTGGGCGTTGAGAACAACAACCACATGAAAAATGTGTAAGTGATGCCAAGTTTGTTCTTTAAGTTTTCATGGGGTTGTTGTAGCTCAACGCGCCGTATGTGCAGCGGCCTTTAAGGCCAGAACAGAATCAAACGTCGCTTGCTTTGCTTGCTTCCCAAATGTCAAATTATAAAGGAATGCCAGAGCATCCTAAAGGAGAACGCAGGCGGATTCCTTTATAATTTGACATTTGGGGAAGCAAGCAAAGCAAGCGACGTTTGATTCTGTTCTGGCCTTTATTCAGTCGTTTTTTTCTCCAACTTGTTTTACATTTTTTAATGTTTGTATCATGTACCATAAAGTATAAGGTAGGCCACAGCTAACAGCTGATTACAATTTTTTCTTGTTATGGCCTATTCTGTCAAAAGCAGGGTTGACAATTTTTACTGTTGTTGACATTATACACTTATACCCAGCAAAAATTTTCAGAAGTTGTGCAATTGGAGTTATGATTTCACAACATCTTTCGATGTAGTCCAACAGAGTTATGAAAAATGCAAAAAAGGAGTTGCTGTAGAGATGCCTACAGGAAACCACATTTGAGTTTACTTTCTCCGTTCTCCAATTAATCCAAGCGCATCTGATTTTGCTTCATCATCCTAGAGGTTTTTTATGTTGCCTTCGCATCACTAGTTCAGCTTACGACATGGACTTCAACTGCACTCCACTCCATTAAAAATTTCCGTCTCGTGAACTACCGCAAAAATGTTCGCAACTTAAGTTTTTATTTCTTTATTTTATAACAAATTCTTTGAAATGTATACAGTCCCTCTTATTTTTAGAATAAACTATTTCGCCAGTGGCGGGTAGGGATCAACCAACTGTTTTTTTTTTTTTGTATGGATCTCTATAGCAACTGATTATAAATTGTATCAAACGGAGTGCATTTTTCATAACTCCGTGTGGACTGCATCGAAGGATGTTGTGAAATCATAACTCTACATGCACAACTTCCAAAATTTTTTTCTGTGGTTTTTATGAAACCTCCCTAGTGTAACCTCTTCTCATTTGGTCTGTTCTAGAACTGCAAGAATCAATTAATTTTTACTATTTCTTTGTGGAACTGGAACAGGCATAAGCTTTGTTCCTTTACTTTTTTAATGGTAAGAGTGGTAAAAGAGAAAAGTGTCAAAATTGTTCAAAATTGCTCTCTCATGAACATTTTTACCAGAAAAGTAAAGGAACGGAAAAATGGTAGACCGGCAGCAATGTCAGAAAAAAACATAAAAAATCAATTTTCGTCTTTTATTTCGCAGTTTTTAATTTAGTGTTGTCAGTGTTCGACTTTTTCTTCGGTTTTTCGTCCATTTTGCGAAATAATCGTCAAACAAAAGTCGAAAAATCAGTTCTGCCATTTTCTACCTGCAGAAATTTTGCTGGTAGCCTGTGGTAAAAGAGAAAGCCATTTTCGCTCTCTCTCCCCTCTCACTCTCTTAAAAATAGCTTCCAGTTTTGCCACTTTTCGGGGTTAAGGAACGCTTTGCAGGTTAAAAATGGTAACAAATGGTTAAAATGGTAACCTCAGGTGAGTAAAGGAACACAGCTATATTGTTTTCAAATTACACATTCACAATACGTTATTCTATTGTGAATGTAACGATAACTCCGATATCAATAATCGATGTAAAAAAATCGACTTTTGGTAATCGTCGGTGTTGGTACAAAATCGGGAGTAATAAAGAGAGGGAGAATAATCAATCGATGGAAAATTTAGTTTCAAAGAATTTCATTCGATTCACACACTCCGTCTTTTGATGCATGCATCACCATTTTCGTACTTGTAGGGTTGCATTTTTTCGTAATATTGGAAGAAGCGTAATTTTTGTGACAAACACGTACGATTTTACATACATGTTATGATTGCTGAATACATGTATTCTTGTTAAACCAAAATTATTGTGAAAAAAATATTGAAACAGCTACAAATATTTGTTAATATTTCTCGACAAATGTAAATAACAACCATGGTTAAAACATATTTAGAGCTGGCAAACCATCGATATTCCCAACATTAAATATTTTCGGTATAATGTTTTAAAATATCGATTGCTATCGATATTATGGTTAAGTTGTCATCACCATTAATTTGGAGATGAAAATGGCGGAAATGTCAATGATTTTCTTGAAATTATGCAGAAGTAGTTCACAGAAATGTAAAGGAGAATATACAACTGCTTTTATTTTATAAAATATGTAAAAAATACATTTTATTTTACCGAAAAATGTATACGTGTGACTACGGACTTGCTTTCTTACACACACATAACCGGAAGGCAGCGAAATTTCTACTTATTTCAATGGATTTCAAGTTAGGGGTTTTTATTCCGATAATATCGATAGGCAAAACTATCTATCGATATTGAATTTTTAAATAATAATCGATATTATCGATAGTGCCATCGATTATTATTTAAAAATTCAGTATCGATAGATAGTTTTGCTTATCGATATTATTGGAATAAAAATCCCTAACCTGAAATCCATTAAAATAGATAGAAATTTCGCTGCTTTTCGGTAATGTGTGTCTAAGAAAGTAAGTCCATAGTCACACATACACATTTGTCGGTAAAATAAAATTTATTTTTTTAAATTTTTAATAAAATAAAAACAGTTGTTTTTTTCTCTTTTACATTTCTGTGAACAACTTTTGCATAATTTCAAGAAAATCATTGATATTTCCGCCATTTTCATCTCCAATTTAATGGCGACGACAACTTAACGATAATATCGATAGCTATCGATATTTTAAAACATTATGTCGAAAATATCGAATGTTGGGAATATCGATAGTTTGCCAGCTCTACTTTACAGCCTGTTTCTGTATGTCGAAAGAAGAATGTGTGCGAAAGAAACACGTCCGAGCTCTTGTGTGTTTTTCAAATTTGTTTTTTGTTTTGAAGCAAAAGCAAAGGTAAAATTATTTTGAAAACTAAAGTTCGGGCGTGTTTCATTCGCACACATTCTTCTTTCGACATACAGAAACTGGCTGTTAGTGTGTGTACTCATACATTGATTAATTTCGATCTACAGATTCCCTCTGTCCATAATCGATTTAGATTTTGCGATTATTATCGAAATTAAATAAATATCGAATCGGTGGGAGAGAGAGAGAGGTTTTGACTGCTCAAAAACGCGTTGTCCGTTTTGATTGTCATTCGTAATTTTCATGACCAGTGTTGCGTTTTTGAAGTCATTATATACAAAAGTACTTTTTGTAGAAAAAGAAATAGGTTTTACATAAAGGTACCTAAAATTTTCATGTGCGTATTGTATTTAAACATTAAAAAAAATAATTTTTTTTAATTCCATAAAAGCTGGTAAAACGAATGAGTTAAAATTGTTAATAGAGAATATAATTATAATATTTTAGAAAAAAGATGTTACCGGCGTAAATTTATGAAATAAGGAAATTTCTTCTCATTTTTTATTTCAAATAAAATAAATAATTTCAATCGCAAAAATTAAAAAATAAAAAATCATAACATTTACATGAAAAATTTTTTGTATAATACTACAAAATAAATATAAAAAAAAATATTTCATGAACGAATTTATCAAAAAAGTTCGTTTAGTACGATTTCGTTCAATTACTTCCACATTTTGTTTCAACACTGACACAATTTACGAATGACAATCAAAACGGAAAACGCGTTTTTGAGCAGTCAAAACCTATTGTCTGAAAACGCTCTGAGAGTGGTGAACGTCGGTGGGAGAGTAGAAAAACGAGAAACAAAAATTTCAAATTTATTGAAACTTTCAAAGCGGGTGGATGTTGAGCGGAAGAAAACAAAAACTAGAAAAGCTAAAAAATTTGGATTCTGTTTTAATTAAAACAGAATAAAATGTTGTTTGTGTTTAGAACAAAATAATTTGTTTGTTATTTGGTGAATTATAGTTATAGCAAAATAAGCCGACAAAATATGTTTACTAAAAAAGTGTAAAAAGTGAATTAAAACAAGAAAAAAAATCTCACATTGAATTAACAAAAGAAAATAATGCAGCAACCCCAAAACTAAGCTGGGAAAAAGAAAATGTGCAAACAACCTTGAAAACATGAATTAAATCCAACAAAAGAAAGGTAAATAAATGAAGAAGAGCATTCGGATCATAAAAAATACACATACAAAAAGAAAAGAAAGTACACACCAAAAACAATACAAGCTATATTAAAAAAATCAGCAAATATGTAAAAGTTGAATACAATTTTATGCTCGCGTTTTTTCATGTAATGCTTAGCTTGGAATGTGCATTTTAAAAGGAGGCGAAGATACGTGAGCAAGTACTATGTATTGAAAGTTGTTTCAAGTGAAGTTTTTATTGTAAAAAAACCAATAATGTTGTAATAATTTGTTGGCTTCATCGTTTGATTATACTAATATACGATTATAGTAATATACTGACAAACGCAAAAAGGTCCTACGAGAAGACACCACCATTACCACCCGCCACCCGGACCACACAAAAGGAATCGAAGTGGTCTGCCTGGGTTGTATCGTATGTTTTTTTTTTTATGTGGGTTTCCTTTGCAGGGGGTGCAAAACACAACAAATCAACCAAAGAAAACAAAAACAACATTTCAGTTGTTGGAGTGAAAGGAGAAAGGAACGAATGAGCAAAAGAAAATAAGACATAGCCGAGCCGTAGTTAGTGGTCGTTGTTCTTATTACTTATTTTTGTTGTTGGTTTCAATGATGCATAAAGACGGGACGGGACGTTGGCTATATGACAGTGCCTTACGTTTGCCAAACATTTATTTTCTGCATATTGATATATTGATGGAACTAAGAAAAATACTATTTTGAATGATTTCCAGAACAAAATCCCTTTCATTGTTAGAAACTGTGATAGGATAGGTACCTATATGATGTCGAGTTACTTTAACAGAAATTTTCAGCCACTCTGAATATCCTTATTGCTTTAGTTGGCAGAAAATAAATAATATCAGGGTTACTTACGGATTTATAATCCTCACATAAAACCTTATCATAGCGAAATGGCAAAGCTGGGACCACAAGTCATGTCAGGAGAGATGATGATGGAGAAAAAGTTCGTACGCTACAAGAGGGAACCCCTAGATAAACAAGCCTTTCAAGCTGGTATAAATAGCATTCACATGGACGCAGTCGCCAATGGCATAAACAACTATCGTGTGAATGCGGTCCACGGAAAACATCCCCCATCTATCGCAGCTGAGAAGCGTCAGCTACGCGACAAACCAGAGTAGTTTTGGTTCAACTATGCTGGGGATGATGCAGCCGGCTGAATTCCTATAGCATAACACCTGCCCAGCACGCGACACAGGCCCGCATGCGCTGCCAAACTTACTCAATTATCTCCAGTAGATCTTTGGTTCTATCCCATCGAAACACCTACATTCCTAGAACTGGAGATAGACTCGGATCGAGATTAATTAGGAAAATGAATATATAAATATTGTTACAATAACAACCAAAGGGCAAAGGTTTCTTTGTACTTCAAAACTATGCTACTAAAACAACAACAACCAAAGAATCTTGTCATGCTGCGTATATAGAACTACTCTGCAATCAGGGGAAAATTATTTATTCTCAAGGATAAGGAAAAATGTAAATCGTGTGTGAAAAAATCTGAAGTAAAAAACGGAAATGCTACAGATTAAATCCGTATATGATATCCCAGCAAAATTTGAAGGAAGGGGTTCTATGCGATGACGTGATTTCATGGCATATTTTGCATTGGTTCAAAGCAAGTCATGAAAGATCCGATCTTTTCATTAGCATTTAAACCCATGCAAGGGAAGTCGTGAAAGATCCGATCTTTTCATCGGCATTTGAATCATTTGTACAGATCACTATAAACAAACAAGTCGATTTGTACATCCCTAGAAGTAGCGAAATCAAAACAAAAGAGTATACATTTCCAACATTTTTGTTATAAAATTACAAATTAAATGTAGGTTCACGAACTAGAAATTCTTAAAGAAGTGCTGTTGGAGTCCATGTCGAAATCTGTACTGGTGATGAGAAGATAATAGAAAAGCTTTTGTAAGATGAAACAAAATCAGTGACTGAGAGTGGACGATGTAAACTCTGTTGCGGTGCAGCGGCGGTGATTAAATTGAAATTTTGGGTGTAAACTTTATGCTGATAAATTAGTTCTAGTTATTTTATGAATTAGTTTGAATTAATAAAGATTTTGGTTTGTCATGAAAATCATATTTCAATACAGAATTTTCCATTTTCCAAACAAGACATGAAAATGTCATGCCAAAGGTTGGTGAAAATGACATGTTAAAGCATTAGTCAAAATGACATGCTTAGGATCCGACAATGAATGTCATCTTAAGATCCGAAAATGAATGACATCTTATGGTGGTCACGCTCATATCAAATTCATGAGTGAAAATGCTAAAAAGATGACATGCCAGATCACTTGCACTCATGATTCAATAGCATCCTTGGCATCGAACATTTTGCT
The DNA here is from genome assembly GCF_047663935.1 of Musca autumnalis. NCBI lineage: Eukaryota > Metazoa > Arthropoda > Insecta > Diptera > Muscidae > Musca > Musca autumnalis. Next base: position 7,049,198 of record NW_027411644.1, on the reverse strand, counting down.
GGGATTGAAAGTGTACCACTAACAAAAGCTAGTTGAAATCATTTGAAGCCTCGTTCACAAAAAACAACACGAGTAGACTCGGATGGACAGTGCATGTTGAAAACTGAAACTTTGTGGTAGTGAGATATTTTAATTATCCTGGAACTGTCAGCAACAAAGAATCATCAGTCTTGAGATAAAGAGGAATAATAATACTGGGCAAAAAATGGCCAAAGGTTTGGGGCCTTGATAAAAAAGGTATCATCTTGTCAGGCTCATATCTTCTAAGCCGTTATGAACTTTAATTTATTCTCGGAGGCAAAGTTGTAGCTCTTGTCACAAATAACAAAAAGTCTGAACACATAAAATCCAACAAAATTGATCTTCAAGCTCAAAATCGTCAAGGTCATATTTTGTTATTTTTTTCTCCCGTTTTGGTCTGTAGATTTATATTTAAATAAACAACTTTTTAGATCATACGATCTCTGTAGAAGGTAGGTCATAATAACAAAAGTTTAAACAAATGCGATTTGTATCCCTTTTCTGTGGTTCTGGTCCATATCAACTGCGATAATCGATAATAATAAAGATATCAGTAAACAAATTTCTGGAACATGCGAACTGTCTATGTGCTGTGTTCTTAAATGTCAAAATAGCAAAATATGATTTTTAACCCTTTTTATACCCTCGCAAATTTTGGGTATCGAAATATTTTGTTCAGATTTCATTTAAGTTCGATTTGATTTGATTTAAGATCGAAGATGGGCCATATAGGTCCACTCCTTCAGGTACCTCCCTCACAAATGTTCAAAAATTGTCGCAAAACTTGTGCGCACGATAACTCTTGAAGGGAATAACCGATTTGGTCCATACTTTACACATCGTGTAATTTCTACCAAACTTAGGTGAGGTTCTAGTATGGACTCAATCGGTCCACTCCTTCGGGTACCTCCCACACAAAATTTCGTAAAAGTTCAGTTTAGGACCTGGTCTCGAATCGCTTTGATTTTTGTTTACGCAAGTTGTATTCGCTGTCCTCTATACGACGCTGTAAGTTTCATTAGGAGCAAGTCCATACTTCCTGAGAAAATACCCTGAATGTTACAAAAAACCCTATGACACGGTGTGTAGTGGTTGGAGCGCAAGATAACTCTCGAACGGATCGGCCGATTCGGTCCAAAATTTGGCTTTCGTAATATTTTGTGCAAACTTAGTTCAAGTTCAAAGATGGATTATATCGGTCCACTCTTTCCCGTACCTCCCCCACAAAAGTTCGAAAATGTTCGGAAAATTTGTGCGTACGATTACTCTTGTGTGGAGTAACCGATTTAGTCCATACTTTGCACAGTATGAAATTTCTACAAGACTTAGATGAGGTTCCAATATGGACTCAATCGGTAAACTCCGTCGAGTACCTCCCACACAAAATTTCGGAAAAGTTCAGTTTAGGACCTGCTCTCGAATCGCGTTGGTTTTTGTTGTAGCATCGTGCATTCACTGTCCCCTATACGAAGATACAAGTTTCCTCAGGGACAAGTCCATACTTCCTGAGAAAATAGCCTGAAAGTTGAAAAACAAACCCTATGAGACCATGTTTATGGGTGGAAGCGCACGATAATTCTCGAACGGATATGCCGATTCCGGCCAAAATTTGGCCTTCGTAATATTGTTTCCAAACTTAGTTTAAGTTCGTAGATAAACCATATCGGTCCACTCCTTCAGGTACCTACCCCACAAAAGTTCAAAAATGTTCGGAAAACTTGTGCGGGCGATGACTCTTGAAGGGAGTGACCGATGTATTCCATACTTTGCACATCCTAATATATGTACCAGATATAGATCAGGTTCGAATATGGAATATATTTGTCTACTCCTTCTGGTACCTCCCACACAAAATTTTGGATAAGTTCACTTTAAGACCTGCTATTGAATCACTTTGATTTTTATTGAAGCAACTTACATTCGCTGCCTCAATTACGATGGTAAAAGTTGTTTCAGGGGCAAGTCCATACCTCTTGAGAAAATAGCCCGAATGGTGTAAAAACCCCGTATGGCACCCCCATTGGTCTATGTCGGTCTATTCCTTTAAGTACCTTTTCCGCAACATTTTTGAACTTTTATCCTAATCAAAATTGTTGTCGGTTCATACGACCAAAATTTTGAAAGTCCCTAAATACATAAGTTTTTTTGTGAAAAAAGTGTTTCAATTTGCACAGACTGAGGGTATATCTCTGTCGGCAAAGACTGATACTTTTTTACTTGTTCCAACTATTCTTTTACAAAGCCGTTTAAAATTCAAGGAATCAATCAACTACAAAAATGTAAATAAGATCTCAATAAAAAACCTTCTGCAACATATGAACCTTGTAGAAACGGTTCTTGAAACTCAAAATTCAGGTCCGTAAATACCGTTCAAAGTTCCTGGAATTTTGAACAGTTTGTTATGTACAGCCCTGAGCGGGGAAAAATGTCAGCAATAATCGAAATTTTAACTTTACTATTTCTATTTTAATTTTTACTAACTTTTATATTATTTTTTAATTCTATTTTAGGTTTATGTATTCATATGATGCCTGTTCCAGAACCTGCAAGAATCTACAAATTTTTACTACCATAACAATTTTTCCTTTATGTTATCGAAGAAAATAGTACAAATTAGTAGATTCTTACAGTCCTGGAACAAACCAATGATTTAATCTTATTATGATGGTATGTTTTTATAATGCAGTTTGCTCGTAACCTAAATATATGGGCAAATAAGCCTGGTAACAAGTTTTGAAAATAATAAATAAATAAATTTCAGACTTAATAACACTGTGCAAAATTTTCGAGGTAATGTTGTGCAAACAATTTCAAATGCGGTTTTTATGAAAGTACAGATGCAATAGACAAAAACCCTTTTTGGGTTTTGTTTTGTCTAAATATTGACTTTTTAAAGAAAATCGGTGCTATACCTTTGAAACCAATACTAATCTTTCCATGACATCCGCAGCAAATAATGAACACGAATAACCTCATTTATTGCCTCAAATTTTATAATATATCTAAAAGTTCCGTGATTTATATTTATTTCGCAGTGTATCTCGAACATCGTCAAGTTTTTCTTAATGTTATCTTTGGGAAAATATTCGCTGTAATAATGTAATACAATGTTCTTCAGAACATATCATTGTTGTAAAATTTCTCTATCGCGTTGTTTCTATCATATTTTCAACGACATTTTGATAAATATTTATATCAACAATACATTGAAATTTCAAATATGAGAATAAATAGCCTGTGTGAACGTTGTTTGAAATATGTTTTGTAGAAAGTATGATATGAAATACCGCCTAAACAACATCAAATAAGTGTTTTACAGTTTCAGAATGTTCTGAAGAATTGCTGAGGACATAATTTGGAAATTTTTTGCTAAAGGCTACTTGGTTCAAATCTCAATAGTTTGGCAGTTACTGACCATAATTCCAGAAATTATGTAATCTTTCCTATATTTTATAAATTTTGATGTGCTATATGCGGTTTTTCGTAGTTCGTCTGTTTGGCATATAAGTTCTACTACTTTAGGACTACAATATTGCTGAAGACTGCAAAGCGAAATTCTTATTAGCTTCTGAAATAAAGCACGGATCAATTTAAAAAAGGGTCGTTTTAGCCCTGCATAGATGTGGCCATAAAATCCAAACCCGATCTAAAAACACGAAACCCAACAGGGGTTTTGTAATCTTAATACCTATTCATGTAATATCAAATGTTACTTGGTGAAAGAAATGTGCAAGTATGCCTCTCTCGGTACATAAAATGGCGATCTTGCATTATCCGTTCACGCACGGCTTAATTTTTTGTGGCACAACGGTCGTTTTGGTACGACACTCACTACCTTCAGTTTTTGGCGAGTGTCGGCCACGATTGAATTCATTAAACCAGTTTTTCATACTGTTATTGGATGGTCGTTTATCGAAATACAAAGATTTAATTTGATGGATGCACTTTTTTCTTGATTATCCACGTTGAAAGTTGTGAAAAATGATCGGACGAAAATGTTCACAAATAAATTACAGTTTTTTTTGCAAAGGGATTTTTCAATTCACTTTAAACAACTCAACACCAGTAGTGCTATTCTCTAACCCATTTTTTGAGTTACCGACAAAAATCGGTAAAATTAAAACGCAAAATTATAAATGAAAAGTTCAAATCAAAGTTGACAGCAATCTTGCTATCGGTAGAACTTTACTACTGATTTTTATTGCTCACTAACTTACCGAAAAATATGGTTCGTTACCCAAAAAATTTTAAATGGCGCCTGGCAAAACGTGCAGCCCTCGTATTTGGTGTTAGAAATTGGAGAAATAAAGCAATAAATAGAAACGAATGGAAATATTTTCTCAGTTCGGCCTATAGGACAAATGTCCTGTAGAGGTCCATCTAAGTAAATATGTGGAGTAGACCTAGGCACTTGAAAGTGTTAGTAGGTTGACGTCACCGCGTGACTCTTGTTGGCATTCCGAGTTGCATGATTGATAATTTGAAACTATCTCTGCAAAAATTCATATTTGGGCTAATTAATTACCTTTTCTACCACTTTGTTGGCTTTTATTAATTGATTTATTATTTACATATAAGAAACCTCTCGACGATACACTTTTACGCACATTAATGTGCAAATATAAATGTTTCTGTGTGACTTATGTATGTATGTATATTGTGTTTTAATCAATTAACAAAATGAAAAATATTTTATAAACAACAAGTCTACTTCATTTCTAATTTTTTGACATAATTGCAGACAGCAGACAAATTGGCAACAATTGTTAGTCGTAGCACACTTTTGTTGGCTTGTCTCCGACAGTTCCGAAAATACAAAGTTTTTGTATGAAATTAGCTAAAAAAGATGCCTCAAATAAGTACAAGTTTATTAAACTTACAAGAATGTATGTACATACATATATTTGTATGTACAAATACTACGAATTTCGTCATTCACTGCGATAGTTCCACTTACCGAGATTTTGTATAAAAAATAAAGTATTTTTTACTTTTGGCATTGTCCACCTTGACAATTGTGAGACACATTTGTATAAAGTTTATTTACATCAAATACTTATAATGTGCCAAAATAAACCAGACAAATGCAGACAGCTAAAATTAACAGATAAATCTTAGGGGATATATTTTTAGATATTCATTCTCTTTGATATATGCGATCAATTGCTTCGCTGTTTATTCATTTTTTGTGCATTTCCGGTGCGTATACGATGGAATCTAAACAAGCTTCTGGCCTAGGCAATACGCAGAGTTGCCAGACGCCATTTTACATTTCCATTGAAAATTTTGAAATTTTTTAACATAACAATTCTCGGTAATGTTTGACGTACGACCACGCATTGAGTTGTTTACATTGACTTAGAAAAATCACTTTGCAAAAAATGGAATTTACTTGTGAACATTTTTGTCCGATCATTTTTCACAACTTTCGGCGTGGATAATCACGACAAGAGTACATCGATTAAATTAAATCTTTGTATGTCGATAAAGGACCATCGTAAGCACTACGAAAAAGTGGTTTAAAGAATTCATTCGAGGCCTACACTCGCTAAAAATCGAAGGTCGTGAGGTTCGTCCAAAAACGGCCGTCGCCGTATTTAAGCCGTGAGTGAACGGATTATGCAAGATCGCCATGTTATATAAGGCATCCTTGGGCATTTATTCCACCAACATACATTTGATATTGCATGAAGACATGGCGGGAAAATGGGATTTTTCTCGTTGGATCCCGTGTTGATCGGTGCAAGAAATTTCGAAAAAATACAATCGCTGTTCTTCAAAGCACGTTTATAAGATGGATACAGGTGGCGAATCATGAAACTATGCGTATCAGCCCGAAAAATTGCAGCCATTACCAGGGAATGCTGTAAACACCATGTTTTGGAGGTGTCTCAATCAAGCCACTATAACACAACATATGATCGTATGTCAGTCAAACTGTCCTGAGTACTTTTAAACTAAAAACTGTCAAACTTTTCAAAAAATGTCAAATGGCTCTGGCAACACTGATAATCCAGAACATTTTTTAGTTCCCCTCGTGGAGAAGAGAAGGATAGAAAAAATACTCGAATCTTTACACCGAAATCAGTTCCTTTCGAAAGTTGTAAGAATTTAACTTTTGAGATTTTATGATTTCGCATATAAAACGACAATTCTTCACCCATTATCAATTTAAGGAAATTGCATGAATGGTTTTGATATTGCCAATAAGCTTTTAGGTGCCTGATGAACTCGAATATATTTTTCCCGAAAGGTAATTTTTCAAATAACGTCTATTCAAATACACCGAAGTCTGTTCCTTTCAAAAGTTGTAAGAGTTTAACTTTTGAGATTTTATGATTTCGTATAACAAACGACAAATCTTCACCCATTATCGATTTAAGATAATTGTATGAATGGTTTTGAATTTGTCTACAAAAATCTGTAGTTTTTTTACATATTTCGACTTATTGATGATCGATTAGATTCGTAAATCCGTTTTCTCAACATCCTCATTAGGTCAACATTAAGATAAGCTAAATGGTTAAAGAAACTAGCTATATATTTACCATAAAAGCTTAAATGCGCTCTACTACTGCATGATTTAGGCAGCAGCATGCAGTGATGTTGCTGGACAAGAAGAATTATAGGCACATGTGTGGCTTGCAACTTGCCTGTTCCCCTTTACATTTATTTTCCTGCTTTGATTTGCTCTGTTACTTGAAAGCTTCAACTCAACAACTCTCGAGGAAAAAAGGCGACCAACAATCACTCTTAGCATGTGATGCATCTTTCAGAGCAATGGATAAGCAAAAGAAGCAAGACGTTTCCAAATGGTTAGGAGGTAAAGAGCAGAGCAGCTAAATTCCACTTACATCTTCTAGAGCAAGAAACCACACTAGGCAACAATATTTTTACAAGTTATTGCGGTCAATTACATACGTAAATCCCTCGTCACATTTTGCCAAAGCCAACGAATCTATTGTAGAGTTGTTTTCTATTTTCTGTTTCCACTGCTGTGCCCTGCCTTCTTATGTATTGTTCGCTTCAATGGATGTTTGGGATGTTCTTTATATTGCTGTGGTCGGATAGTGTTGCTGTAGTTGTTTTGGTTTAAAGGAACAATATATTAACTGGTTCTTTGTTAGGCCCACATTATTGTATTTGCTCAATGAGTACGGTTCTGTATTGCTGAAGTTGTAGGGTTATATTTTCAGTTAATGGTGTATCATTGTGTATTAATGGTTTCGTTTGTTGGTGATTGTGTGGTGGTGGTAGCAAGGTCAAAAGATCAAAGAGCTGGAAGTACCGATAAAATGCTATGTAATGTTGTAAAGTATATTTGTTTTGTTGTAATTGGGCGCTAACATTTTGTTTTGTTCGAAATGAATTGTTAATGAAGAGGATGCTAAAGTGGTTTCTTTGTTATGATGCCCAATATCCGTTGAATAAAGGATAACTTTTAGGGCTATTTAATTTACACTGTGCAAAATTTTTTAGTTACTCGAGTACAAACAAATTCCTTTTTTTATTATGCAAAAAATATTCTTTTAAAATTGAGGTTAAAAAAGGAATTGTAACGTAAAAAAATGCAATTGATATTTTTAAGAAAATAAGAGAATAACACAACAATTACAGTGTAGCTTGCATATTGCTATCATAATTGCTAAATACTACAAACTAACAATTTCGAATTTTCTAGTATCGTATAACAGTTATTGTTGAGATTTTCATACTGACTGGAAATCTAAAAATGAAAAAAACACATATTTATTTCTTCCTCGTTTCCGTTTTCATGTCCGCATCAAGAAAACGGACCTTGAAACATTATTAGTGCTGGGAATTTCCGTCTGTTTAACAATCACAAGTTTCCCAGGCGTTTCTTTTGCCATTAAACAATATATCAAAATAATAACTGTCAACAAATGCTACTAGATGTATGATCATGTAATCTTCTTGAGACCTGCCTGATAATCATTGAATTTTATTTATGTTTTAGGTGTACAAAATTCAAAGACCGTTAAGGTCAGTAGTCAGCAGTTATGCTGCTTGCTACCATCATGATCTGAGCCTGTGTTGTCTTTCTGACACAAATATTCATTCATTCACTCATTCGCTTACCTTCGCAAACAAAGATTTATATTTTTAGGTCGTTTTTCCTTTTTTGGGGGGAAATTATGACAATCTGAATTTCCATGTTTTCAACATACCATATACACACACACATTGTTCGTATGTAGTAAGTCAGTTTGCATTGTTGTTAATATCATAGCATTGTATTTTGGTTTGGCAAATTGTCATAACTGATGTTGTTATTCTTTGTGTTGTTGCTTTGGGCTGGTATGGCTTCGTCGTTGTCGTTGGCTGTAAATGATAAATTACACATCTGTTTACAGCAGCAAAAAATCCAGTTTTGATCCAAGCCATATGAAGGCAAAGATGGTGACCAACCGCTCAACGCATACGGACGATGCGGACATACATTCATGTGTACGTATTTACAGATTTACGTTTCTTTTATTCGTAAAATGAAATTCTCTAAAGTGGAAATTTCTGCTGGAGAGGGTGTTGTTTTTTCCTTGAATAATAATGGTAGATGTTTTTATAAACAAGTAAAGGAAGTATGAGCCTATGGCAATTAAGACTCTCATATATGGATAGATCGAATACCGGCCACACAACTGATATCCTTCCCCCCAACAATTTTTGCCTTATGAACTTGTCGAAAAAAATATCGAAACTTTTATGGTATTTATGTCACCGATGGTATTAAATGTATACCACCCGCCCAAGATGAGGTAAAGACAGCAATAAACCGGCTGAAGAATAATAAGGCAGCAGGAGCTGTTGGCCTACCAGCCGAGCTGTTTAAAACCGGAGGCGACACGCTGATAAGGTGTATGCATCAGCTAGTTAGCTCCATCTGGCAGGAATAACGCGTACCCGACGATTAGAACCTGAGCATCCTGTGTCCCGTCCATAAGAAAGAAGACAAGACTTTATGCTCCAACTATAGGGGCATAAATCTTCTCCCTATCGCCTACAAGATAGTGTCAGGGATATTGTGCGAACGACTAAAGCCCATGGTCAACGAAATAAGCGAATGGTGGACTTGCCAGGTCTAAAGCCATATCAATGCGGCTTTAGACCTGGCAAGTCCACCATTGACCAGATATTAACCCTGCGGCAAATCCTGGAGAACACCCAAGAGATGCAGATCGACACCTACCACCTTTTTGCCGATTGTAAAGCGGCCTTCGACAGCCCGCAACGTTCAAAGGTATTCCAAGCAATATCTGAATTTGGTATCCCCGCAAAGCTCATACGGCTTTCTAAAATGGCTCTAACTGACACAAGATCTTCAGTTAAAATTGGAAATTGTACCAAAAGAGGTTTCAGAAAAGGAGACAGCCTTTCGTGTGACCTATTCAACATTTTGCTGGAAAAGGTAATACGAGATGCAAATGTCAAAAGAAATGGCACAATTTACACCAATAGCCACATGTTACTTGCTTATGCTGATGATATAGGCATCATGGGACGATCAGTAAAAGAAATAACCGATACCTTTATTAAGGTCGAAGGAGAATCTGAGAAAGTGGGTCTGGCGGTAAACGGCGAGAAGACCAAGTTGATGGTGTCGATCAGTTGTGAAATAAAAAGAAGAATTGTATTGGCCAACAGATGCTACTTTGGTTTAAGTAAGCAGTTTAAAAACAAAGCCACATCTCGTCAAACAAAAATAACGCTCTACAGAACACTGATACTATCCGTGCTGATGTATGGCTCCGAAGCCTGGGTACTTGCGCAAGCAGTGTTTGGCGTGTTTGAGAGAAAAATTCTTCCAAAGATCTACGGAACAATCTGCGTTGACGGTGAATATCGACGTCGTATGATCCACGAGCTGTATCTGCTATACAACGACATCAATATAGTTAAACGCATCGAGATGCAGCGATTGCGTTGGCTAGGCCATATAATAAGAATGAGCGATGATGAACCCGCTAAAAAGGCGTATAAATTCGAGCCACATGGCGGTGCACGCAGAATTGGCAGCCCAAAGAATAGATGGAGCAACAAACAAGTGGATGAAGAGATGACAAGGCGCGGTATTCCAAAAAGCGAAGCACTAAACAGAGAGAATTGGAGATCTTTTCTTAGTTCGGTCTATGGAATAAATGTTCTCTAATGGGCCAGCTAAGTAAGTAAGTAATGTCACCGATTGTGGACATTCCGAATAAATGCTTACGTTTTGCCAATAAATTTGATTTGGATTAAATCTGAAGGAATGGACCGACATATAGTACATTTTGAAACTGTATCTTGTTTTGGAAGTCATTCCCTTCGATAATTATCACGACTACCGTCTCTATAATATCGGTGTAAAAAGGACCACAAGGAGTACCTTGGGTAAAAATTGCCATAGGATGCTCGAAGAGGTCTTAAACTGAACGTATTCAAAAATATTGAACTTTAGTGTACCTCCCGAAGATGTTGTCCTATATAGAAACTCCCCAACTCGATGTACTTGGTGAACATTTTACGATGTCCACAAATTCGGCCAAATCGGATACTCAATTCGTGATCATCAATTATTCTTGTTGGTGTCTGCAGGGTTTTAAGAGCTATGTGTATTTTCGTAATAGGAACCGCGCGTAACATACTGCGAAATTTCAAAACTGGTTTTAAACTGCGTTTTTGATAAATTGTACTGTACTAAGTGTAGACACAGTGCTCTTGAAGCAACTTTAAATGGAAGATGCGTACACCTGGGAAGTTTTTGCGGATTCTGAAACTACAATGTTCATAGATGAGAAAAATCAAAAAAACAAAAAATCGTCGGAGCGCTTTCTAAATAAATCGCGATTCAAGTTGACAGATTTAGGCGTTTTTTAGGTTTTCACGATTTTGCTTGGAAACCGCAAGTCCAATCGTAATGGGACTAAAGAAAATGTTGTAGCTATGAAGATTCTTTACATGATTGACCTTTATGATAATTTCGTAGGTTTTACCGTTATTGAGATATAGAAGTTCAAATTGGGACAATGCATTGACTGTATCGCCTCCTTATAAAACAATATCATGACAGCAATATCACAACTTAAACTTATATATCTCGAAAATGGTACAACCTAGGTAAAAATTACAAAAGCCAATCTTGTAGAGAATTTTCATAGATGAAAGATTTTCCCATTTCGATTAGACTTACCGTTTTCAAGCGAAATCGCGAAAACCTAACAGAAAAGCTAAACATGTGACCTGAAATTCTATATATTTCAAAAATGTTGAAACCTATGATCAAATCATAACGGTCAATCCTCTAGAGAATTTTCACAGTTACAACATTTTCTTTAGCCCCATTTCGATAGGACTTGTGGTTTCCAAGCAAAATCGCGAAAACCTAAAATAAACCTAAAAATGTGAATTTTGACCGCGATTTATTTAGAAATCCCTCCAGTGGTTTTTTCTTGTTTTTGGATTTTTCTCACCTATGAACATTGCTTTTTCAAAATCCGCAAAAACTTCCCAGGTGTATGCGGTTTTCACTTAAAGTTAGTTAAGACGGACCATGTATGAACCTGTTTTATAAGGTAGCGTAACAGTCAATGCATTGTTCCGATTCTATATCTCAATAACGGTAAAACCTATGAAATTATCATAAATGTCAATCTTGTAGAGAATTTTCATTACTACATTTTCTTTAGTCCCATTTTGATAGGACTTGCGGTTTCCAAGCGAAATCGTGAAAACCTAAAAAAACCCTAAAAATGTCAACTTGAATCGCGATTTATTTTAAAAGCGCTCCTGCTATTTTTTTGTTTTTAGATTTGTCTCATTGTAGTTTCAGAATCTGCAAAAACTTCCCAGGTGTAAGCAACTTCCATTTAAAGTTGTTTCAAGAGCTATCGTGTAGATTTTTAGTGACTGACTAGATTCAAAAAGCTTAGTTGAAAGAATCACGAAGTAACAAATCCTTTTCATTTATTAACACGGTGCAACACGATAATTATTAACCATATTCTGACACCGCAGTGTGATAGAACACCAAAAATGAGAAGACACGTGTCTCGCCGTTTTTCCGCATCTCATCAACTTTCGCGGTTATAGGCCTCCAAAGGTTTGAGGCTTTGATGTAAAAGGGGTCATTTAGTCAGGACTATATCTTCCAAACCGTTAGGAAATTTGAATTTATCTCGCAGGAAAAGTTGTAGCTCTTGTCTTAAGGACAAAAATTGTGAACACATATAATCCATCAAGCTTCATCTGCAAGGTCAAAATCGCCATGGTCAAATTTCATTTAAAATTTTTCTCAAACTTTGTTATACAGCTTTCAAACCGATCAAATTTGAAGCAAACAACTAACTACAAAAATGTACCTCAGATCTCAATTAACATCTTTCTAGAATATACGAACTCTGTAGAAACGGATCTTAATGGTCAAAATAGCAAAACAATTGCGATTTTTATAATCTTTTCTAGGATTCTGCTCCATAGATATCAAACCGTTCAAAATTCAAGAAAACAATCAACCACAATAGCGTAGCAAAGGCGTCAATAAACAACTTTCTGGAATATGCCAAATGTCTATGAACGGTTCTTAATGGTAAAAATAGCAAAAATCTTTTGAAAATATCAAATTTTTATACTTTTTTCTCCGACTCTGGTCCAAAGATACGCAACCGCCCAAAAATTAAGGATACAGTCAACTACAAAAATGTACCATAGATTTCAACAAACAAGTTTCTAGAACAAGTGAAGATTCTAGGACTCAAAAAATTACACACAGTGTAATTTTACAAATAATATGGAACATTAAATTTACAAATTTTTAATGATCTTAACTATTCGATTTGAAGCCTTTGATTTTCATGCAAAATGTTAATCCCTACAACGAAGGCAATCAGTTTTAAAATACTTTCATGTTACACAAAAAAATGTAGATACCAGACACAAATTAAACACCAGCTGGAATTTCAGGAGCAGTTGCGAATATTTTACCACAATGCTAAGCATATATCCCATTAAATTTGTCTGTGTGTGAAAAAGCAGATAAACGTTTTCAATTTAGTTTATACCTTGTGTGCTGCCGCCACATTCCAGCTAAAAGAAAAAAAAAACGAATAAACCTTTGTAGAGGTGATCAATCCATTTTTTCAGCTAAATTGGGGCTCTTATTTCAGTTCTTCATTCCATAAGCATGAGAAGAATATTTTTAAAGCCCATCCCGTTGGTGAACTTGTGCCAAGTCATTGATGTCGGTTTTTGTTTCTTTTTTCATTTCTTTTTCATTACTCTTTTTCTGCAATTTAGTTTTTTGTTATTTACCGGTTGGTTGGTCGACTACCGAACGAATGTAGAAATAACATTGCTTGATTTCTGTTTTCTTAATAAGGATTATGTTGAGACGAAATAACACAAACTGAAACATACTGCGTTTCTTTGGTTGGATACGCTTGTAAACAAGTCGAATTATCGTTTTGTGCTCATTTTTGAATGAGCGGAACAATAAACTCCAACAAGTGTAATGTCTTGTTGATGTGCTGTGCATGGCTGAATTTTATTCTCTAACAATTCAGATGATATTGTTTCAAGTACAGCTGAGAAACGGTAAATGGGAAAATATTAAATTTTGATATAAAAAAGCCAGTCGATGACCCAGTTCAAGTAAAGCCAACACCGTATCCGTATATATTCCTTAATATGTTAAAAACCGTAATTATTAGCAACATAAATAAATCCAAGGCATATTTATATAAGGTAGAAGTGACATTTAGCTGCATTCTTACTTTTTTGTAAATTTGAAACTTCGAAATTTGTTACCATAAAATACTGTTTTTCATTCTAAACGTGTAATAAAAATGACCTACGACAGTTCTGAATGCTTTATATTTAAATTTTGATTCAAATTTGTTCTATTTTAAAGGATTTTCGAAATGTTTTTATGTTTTCCTGAAGAATTTTTGGAACGACCCTATTATTCAATATTTTCTTTGACAATTGATTTTCAATAAAAACAATGTTGCTTTTGTAGATTTGTTAGTTGTTGTAATTCATGCATATTCCTTACCCAGCAAAATTTATTTGAAGTTGTTCCTTGTGAAGTAGTGATTGAATAGCTTTTTTGAAGCAGTCCACGCAGAGTCATGAAAAATGCAGCCCGTTCTTCACATTTTGACAATGTCCGATTTGAATCCATTTCATAAAATTTTCACATTTTAGAAATTTCAAAATTTTGTAAAAAAAACTTAAAAAGACAAAGAACATAATTTGTTTCTTGTTAATTCTAAAGCGCCCCATACACTATCAAATTTTGATGTCAACATTTGTATTAGTATGTGTACATTTTTGAAAATATGAGAATGTGTGTGTGTATTTTATGGATTGAGGAAAATCAAAATAGTTTTGATTTTCAAAATGAAACCCAATCAATCCGATGAATAGGGTTTATTTTCAAAATTGTCAAAAAGAAATTTTGAAAAAAGAAAAAAAATTGTGTTTGGAAAGAAATAAAAAAATTAAGTTCATTCGTTTTTTAGAGGACAATTTGAAGATTTCGGTTGCAGATTGAAGGCTGATTGAATGCTGATTGAATGCTTTGCTACACACTTATCAAGCACACACGTACAGAAGGAGTACATCGGATGGACAAGCCAATTTGATAGTCTATGGCCCGCTTAATAATAACAGCAATATGTTTGCATCCATAAAAAGTAATTTGTGTACAAAAAATAATAAAAGTGATTTCGAACTACATCTTTGTTTGTAGCCAAAGAAGTAGTTGAATCATATGTTGTTGTGATTTATTTACTACAAAGAACTAATGCAAAATGTGTGCTTAAGAAGTAAATTAGACAGTATCCTCACTGCACCATGCCCTTGTAAAAATCATGACTTCTTTCACGTAAAAAGATGTAGTCCGAAATTACTTGCACTCATGATTTAACTACTTCTTTGGCTACAAACAAACATTTTTCTGGGTATATAAATTTGCCTTGAATAAATCTATTCGATAAAAAATAATTTCAAAACCATTACTGGGGAGTGGGCAATATGCAGTTTAAGTAACTCTTGTGCCAGACACTAAAAATAACACATGAAGATATTTTAGCTTTTAGTAGGAGAGGGCGGAGGTGAAGGAGCTCCCTTTCTCCCTTCTTACCCATAAGCTCAAAACATTTTCATGAAAATTTTCATAGTCTTGCACAAGACTAAAATAAAAAAATACTGTTTCCTGGTCTGGTTCTTGTCAATTATTGCTCTTGTTTCCTATTTCTTGTTATAAATTCAAAAAGACAAATCTACACGTATGAGTATTTTCTTCGTGGAAAATTATTTTACAATATGTTTGTATGTAAGTAAAAAAAGGGAACCAAAAAAAAAGATTGAAAAAGTATTATATTTAATTCAAAGGTGCAAACATTG
This sequence comes from Musca autumnalis, assembly GCF_047663935.1. NCBI lineage: Eukaryota > Metazoa > Arthropoda > Insecta > Diptera > Muscidae > Musca > Musca autumnalis. The sequence goes on along the minus strand of NW_027411644.1, from coordinate 7,033,775 downwards.
TACAATTAGCAATTGTTTATATTTGTTAAAATTGTCTTGTTTTCTTTTATCACTTTTCCAGGCAACCAACATTCGTTGTGGTTTGTGCATTTGTTTTTCAGACTTTTTTGTTATTTTATCCCCGGCCATCATGTAAGTGTTTAAAAAAAAAAAACCGAATGAAAAATTGCCATAATGCAGCTGCTTTGACTGACCACTCATATCAAGGGCTAAGGGCCAGTTTACATGGCAGCAGGAGACGTGTATTTTTATTTCTTATAAATTATGAAAACTTGCTGTTCAATACCATTCGTTTTATTTTTCATTCACTCCTCTTCATCTAAGATTTATATCTAAAATTATTCTCTCAGGGGATTTTGGTAAAGCAAGAAGCGATTGTTTTTCTTGTCAGAGGTGTGTTCAACTGTGCGAATATTGCCTTCTTTCGTAAAATGTGGAAACCTGTAAAGTGTTATTCTTTTTTTAATCTTCTTGATAATATCAATAAAAATGCACTTTAATAAATTGCAGAGGGCTTTATTAAATTTTGCGATAAAAATATATTTAAAATGTGTATGAGTGTAAGAAGCACTTTCAAAGTTTTCTCAGCATTTACACAGGGCAGCAATGAATTATAAAATAACAAGTAAGCCAAGGTTATAGTCGAGCGTGGCCGACCATGTGATACCCTACACCACTACCAATGGGAATTAGCGTTCCACAAATCAAAATTTCTTTATAAAAATCCAATTGGGCAATTAATACGCTAGGGCACCATGTAATTTGCAATAATGCAAAAACTGGGAATGGGAAAATGTGTTTCTATACACAAAACCCATTATATATTAGGCAGTAGGCCCGTTATCTAGCAGACACGTTATTGCAATTTGCATCAGGGGGGAAGGTCAGTAGTTCTTTTTTCATATGTAGGCTACTTTGCCGGTATATGCCCTCCAGGAATTAAAATATGGACCAAAATAAAATTTTTATATTTTTCATACAAAACTAAAGGTCCATTTCACCCGCTAAATAATATCAGATCATCATTCAAAATTGTAGACATCTTCTTCCACCTAAACTCTTACCTCACGCAAAATGTCGTGACTATTGAGCAATAATTGCGACCTTTAGCGTGCTAATGACAACACTACAAACCAATAACTGGATATATTAGGCTGTATCTCTGTTATCTGACCACGTAAATCAACATAATTGGCATCAATGGAAAGATCAAGAGTTGGCCTTTCAAATATTATTTACAGAGGCGGGATGTGTCTTAAGAGAGTAAGGATATAAGCTGTATATTAAACATTTTCACACAAAAGTTGTGGTCCATTTAACCATCTAAATATTATCTGATCACCATCTCAAAATGCAAGCTTCTTCTTTGTCATATACTCTTACCTTATTTAAAAATTCACGACGATCGGGCTATTATTGCGACCTACAAAATCGGGTAAAAATGTTGTTTTTGGTACATTTTACCCGCTAAATATTTTACGATCATCATCAATTAAAATAGCGATCTATTCTGATGTGAAACTGACCTCCATACAAAATTTCGTGAAGATCGGTCCATAATTGCGGCCTGGAGTTTGATTACAATTTTTACGGACACACATCGCTATATCGCTTTATCTAGTCGAGATATGAAAAATGGTATACAACATTGGGGGTCTCCGACGAATATTTCGCGGTGTTACATGAATTTTCCCCAAAACAAACTTATAATACCCTTTCCCCATAGTGGTGTAGGGTATAATTATGCCTATAAATAAACGATTTTTTAACTTGTTCAAATCTAAATTGTTTTGTTACCAATCTTTTATTTTAAGATAAAAGCATTTAATAATATTTTCCGTTTGTTTATTTCAGGTAAATTTTCATTAGGAATATGTGTGAAAAATGCGTTTTTCAATCAAATGCAGCTAAAAAGGTAAGCACTCCATTAAGGATATTTTTACCAAGACAAAATTGTATCCTAACGGAAAATGTAGTCATCTACGAAAATAGCCGAAGAAATGATCCATCAAAATGTTCGAAAACAGTAATGTGCGAAGTCATCGGTGCAAGTGATCAGAATCACCCACTCTTTTTATGCATTTACTTGCAATTTTTTGGAATGAAATGGCCCTTTTCCTTTCTCCCACAAGTACCCATGCTTCTGAGAGGGTAAAGGTCATTGGTATTATCAGCGCTTTATATACAGCGAACTTTGTCTGGTCCAAAATTCTTCAGTCCAAAATAGGATCTATTGATCAATATGTTTCCTATTTTTATATCAGAACTGGTTTTACCTGTTATTTGATGATGCTTCTGAGGTAGAGAAAATCACTCTCTCAGGTTAAGTTGTTAGCAATACAAATATGTTCGTTCATATAATTTATTCAGTTATCTGGTTCTGCATCCTCTGTGTTCAGATTCAATTCTGCAACCTGGACTGGCTGGAGGGCCCAATATGAATTGAGGCGACTGCAACGTCCCGATCTTAACTGGGAAGAACATGTATAACATGGATCACACATTGGCCGCTTTTCTAGACATATAATGAGCGTTCAATAATGTGAAACTTGAATTCATTCTTCTCTAGAGCTATTGAGTGTCCCCACTATCCTAATTAACTGGATTGACAGAATGCTGGAGAGCAGACTGATCAATTGGAAGCAGACTGATCAATTCCGTAAGGAAGTCAGTCACTAGGGGAAGTCAGTCACTATTTCCACTATTGTGGCTTCTAGGGGTGAATGGGATACTCAAGGACTTCGACAGACTGGGGACTAAAGTAGTAGCATATGCTGACGACGTTGTCCTTTTAATCAGTGGAAAATTCTTGTCGACGCTGTCGGAACTGATGCAGGCTGCGCTGGTAAAGCTCTCTCGCTGGGATCACCACAATGGTCTTGGGGTGAATCCTGCTAAGACTGAGCTGGTACTATTCACCAGAAAAAGAAATATTGCCGAATTTGTGCCGCACATTGTCGCGAGTTCATATTAACTGTGGCCAAAAATAGGAGTTGTCGTAGGTGCATCAATTTTGGTACACGTACCTATTATTGACTTACAATCTTCAGGACAAAAAATTGGGTTGGTCGGTCCACGATTTGATATAGCCCCCATAGAACCGTACCTCCCGATTTTCGGTATTTTTAATGTTTTAGACACAATGACCAACCGAAAGTATTCAAATTTTGTGGTTAGTCTTCGGCAGAGGTATCAAACATTCCAACAGAGAATTGTGGGCTTAGGTCCACGTTTTGGTATAGCCCCCATACAACGGTACCTCCCGATTATCGGTATTTTGAGGATTTTAGCCTCATTATTACACCGAAATTGCTGAAATTTGGTAATTAGTCTTCGTAGGGGGCATTATACCTTCACCTTGAAATTTGTCTGCATAAGTCCACGCCTTCATATAGCCCCCATAGGACGGTACCTCCCGATTTTCGGTATTTTGGAGGTTTTAGCCTGATTAACACACCGAAATGGCTGAAAATTGGTATTAAGTCTCCGTTGGGGGACTTATAACCTTCCACCAGAAATATGTCGGTATAGGTCCTCGTCTTCCTATAGCCCCCATAGAACCATGCCTCCTCATTTTCGGTATTTTGAGTGTTGTGGCCCCAATATCCACCCGATATGACTGAAATTTGGTGTTTAGTCTTCATATTGTTTTGTGAGCATATTGCATATATCAAACTCTTGTCTTTATATATGAGAAATTTCATTTAACAATTTGTTTTGTCCGATTAGTGGTCAAAAAAGGGTAAATTTTTTGTAAAAAATCGAATTCTGACTTTCGCTGTTCACAATTTTTTTAAAAATTGATATTTTTAAAATTCTCTCGTTGTAAAGCAAGACTATTAGGTACTTAATAAGCCCATAAAAATATATGATGATCGGTTCATTCGTTTTCGCGCTATAGCCAACACCGCAAAACGATTTGTTAAAAAAGGGGGTATCCTCTCAGTGAGGTGGTCGCTGAAAAAGAGAAATGACACATTCATATGCAAACCTCTGCAGCTGGGACCTTTATATTTGAAGTACTCACTTCTTACTATTCATATAGCAAAAAATACCGATATACACTTTTATAAAATTTTTTTCCCACTCCACTCAATTTAAAATTTGCTTCAGAAAATTAATAAACTTAGTAATACATGTTTGGGTAAATGTAAACACCATATGATTAATATTTACATGCAAACAAAAGTGTAGCCAAGTTTATTACATCCCAAGAGAACTTAGAAACAATTTTTGCAGCGACCGTTACTTTTAAATTTTAAATATTAACGCATAATATACATACATACATACATATGTTCCCACAACATCCCCGAAGGGACAAGGGAGACTTCTCTCATACCAATGAGTGCACGCCGATTCATATTGGCTCAATGATATGGGACCTACTTTTTATTGCCGAGTCCGAACGGCGTGTCTTACGACACCACTTGTAGAGAAGTTTTTCATGGCTTAAATACTCAGGAAATGTCGCCAGCATTACTGAGGGGGAATTTTGCAACCGTTGAAAATTTGATGTTGCTTGGCCTGGGATTCGAACCGCAGACCTTCTGAGTGCAAGGCGGACGTGCTAACCATTGCACCACGGTGGCCCCCGCATAATATAATTTATTAATTTCAGAAAAAAAAACACAAAAATACGTATTAACTAAAATTGTCGGATTTAAATCCTCATATAGCAAAAACTACTTCACGTATCAGTACCAAACTTCAGATTCTCCTTAATTAATATGTTTTCTCTCACTCTCCATCAATAAATTTGTTCAACGAAGTATTTAGTTTTTACCATTTTTGGCCACGGTCGTGACACTGTGTGCCGCCAATGCCTGATGGTGTGCGGTTCGATCTCTCTACGGAGGTGAAACACCTGGGAGTGGTCCTGGACCATCGGCTAAGATGGAAAAGGAACACGGAGGAGCGAACCAAGAGAGGTCTGATTGCGCTCTACTCCCGCAAGAACTCCATAGGCAAGATCTGGGGTTTCAGACCACATGTAATACACTGGCTGTATAGGACAGTGGTCTGTCGCATTTTGACCTATGGTTGTCTCGTCTGGTGGCATGCCCTAAGCAATAATTCCAATCTGTCTAAGTTAGCTACTGTGCAACGAGCTGCGTCAATTCTCATTACTGGGGCAGCAAGAAGCACCCCTCAGGCAGCATTGTATGCCATACTGAACGTCCAAACCATGGATATTCTTGTACAGTATCAAGCAGGATGATCTGCCTTGATGCTTAAGGAGCTAAATCTTTGGCGTTGCTCACGCCTTGGACATGCAAACGTTTTGCAGCGGATAGTTATTCAGTTTAGGTTAAGAGACGGGGGAGGTGAGACTGACTACATTTCACCAAGCCTGGGTTTTGACATAGCGGATGAAATAGAAGTGAATGGGAGCAAGGCAGACCACTTCCCGATAGCCTATCAATTTTCACCGATGGGTCGAAGATGGAAGAAGGCACGGGATCTGGTGTGTTTTGTGAAGAACTAAATATCAGGAACTCGTATAAGCTTAATGACAATTGTAGTGTTTTTCAGGCACCACTGCGTAGTGCTAACATTTTCATCCGGCCTATTGCATTATATCAGGCCCACAAGATTTCTTTGTCAGCACCCAAGTGCTTCCGGTCAGCGACTTTAGAACCTTGTTCCTACTTCTGATATTGTAGCAAATATGTAGCTGTGTCTTGCGCGAACGACTTCAACATGCTGTCGGCCGACCCATACGCCAATATGTTCATGGAGAGCCTTATTTCAGCCGTCTAGATGGTTAAGAGTGTGGCAATGGATTTAACGGCGGATATTTTCATATTCTCAAATGTTATAACTGATTTCTATACGATTTTTCGTAAGGGAATTCGTTCAGATTTCCTTCCTATTTCGGAGAGAATGTCGGAAGTAAATTTTCTTTCGAATATACCAATGTTTTTCTTCCGATTTCGGTACGAAATGTCAGAAACAAATTTGCCTTCGATCAACAACCACATTTCATTTTAGTTTGTTGTCGAAAAACAATGTAGTTGGTTATAAAATTCGCATATACAATTTTTAAATATTTTAAATATAAATGGGAAGAAAAAATTCGCTTTCCGAATTTCCCAAGGATTTTCTTCCGATTTCGTTCCGAAATCGATCCGATTTCGCTCCGACATTTCGTTCTGGTATTATGTCAACCACTTCATACAACTTTTGTTAAGATATCGTTACGATTTCGGATCCGTAAGGGGACGAAGGGTCCGAATTTAGTACCGATTTCGTTACGATGTCGGTACGATTTGGTTTGCTGGGAACCTATCACATATGTCATCGATGATAGGACCCTATGTCAAGATCGTACAAGCATCCGCATACATATCGATCACTTTGCCGTCTGGAGGGTGTGGATTTCAGAAAGATAGAGCGTAAGCAGTTCCGGAGATATCATACCGAGACCAGTCGCCAGTCGTTTGTAGAATTCAGACGGCGCAGCTCCCGTCTTTATATACTAATCGGTGACCAGCATTCATTGTGAAAATAGATAGAAAAAGGAAAGAAATGGGGGAAACGGGAAAGTAGAAGTGGCGTGTGGATAGAACAGACGTGGAGCGATAAAGAAGAGATTAGTTCCAATTAGGAGGAGGAGAAATAAACTGAACGTAACTGGATTTGGGAAGACCAGCCCACAGCCATAACGACGACGAAGTCTTCGCTGCTGTGTAGTTGCTTGACTGTTTATACCAAGCCATTGTAGGTATTTGACATATTTAGATGGGATAATGGTGTCTATGTCGATATGAAGGTGAGAGTATCTACCTCGAATGTACCCAGTAGTCGGTGTCTTGCTGTGTTAAGCAAGATACACCGTAATAAGTCCCATTATTTTTATTCTTCTTATCCCTTACTTATATTATTCCTTACTTATAGGTGAGTGAAGGGGAATCGGCTGGATCCTACTACTCGTACTTTATAATTTTCAGTAAGTTAATTTCAAAACTATTTTCCACGAACATGGAGAGACTTTTTTGATGTCAAGGAGCGCGGCTTTATTTTATTTCATTGTGGGGCTAAACATAGTATCCTTTTCAATTTTTTATTTATTGTTGCCTTAGTATGACGAAGGTCGTTGTTTATGAAGGATTTTAATTAATTAAATTTATCGAGTTAACATGACCTATCGAAGTCCCACACCCCCAACCAATATGCTACGATCGTTTCGTTGGCAGTTTAATTCAGCTCATGGCTAGAAGACAAAGGCTGAGTTTGATAACTTCTATTTATGCAAACATTATTGCAAATTTGCAGATATGAAGTATTTTTGTAGCTTTTTTATAAGTCAACCTAGAGTCCTGTCTAGAATCATTTCTCAATACATACACATGTACAATCGAAGGGGGTTTCCTTCATGAATTGTAATGCCTTCCATTTCGGAAGTTTGATAGATTGTTTGATAGGTCCGCTTGTTGGAGAGGACGCAGGTTCAAACCTCAACCGGGACAGCCGGGCCCCATTCACATCCGATATGCCTGATGAGCTGAATTAAACCACCAGCGAAACGATCGTAGCACTTCGCTAGAATTCATCGGACTTCGCTAGAATTCACTTTTTCAATACAAAATTCCTTAGGTCATGTTAGCTCGATTAATTCAATTAATTTCCAATTTTTGTTTCATGACAATGGATTTCACTGAGTAGTAATGGGTGCAACCAATAATTATTATTATCATCGGCTTGTGTAACATAACCTAACTATTTGTTAACAATGTAAACTAATAATTATTTCAGCATAACAACTTGCGAGGAACAATGAAAACTCCACTTTAATGCTCTATTGAAGCGTTTAATATGAAAAACTATTTTATTTTTGAGGCAACATCAACAACAAAATATTACGCTCTCTTTAGCATACATCATCATCATTTTGGAGTGTGTTTATTGTGTTTCTATGTACATATTGTAGTAGCCTTGCGTTTATTAAAGGGGAACACTGTTTGTTTAAAATTGTTTATTTCGTCTTCTTTATTATTTTCTATTCACAATTATTTATTGCAAGCGAGCGGGGTGCGTTTGTTCTTATGTGTGTCTCTATTGGAACTAGTTGTAATAACTGGTTTTAATAACCTCGTTGGTCAATCGCTATCACCAATGCCCCCACACATAATAACAACAACGCCCCACTCTCTTATGTACAAGAGAGTAACATAATTATCTGAATTATCTTAGATACTAATTGCTTACAAGATAATTCTACTTACACTAGCTATCAATTAAAATAGCACTACTCTAACTATTAATACTACATTCGGCCAATCCTGACTATAAAGATCACCTGACTCTTTCTGCTACGGTTGCCTTATGGAACGTTATCATTATTTGTAATAGGTAGTTCTGAATGTTGTTCTGTAACTGGACTAGGAGATAATTCGGTTTGCTGTGAACATTGTAAATTATGTTGAACTAACTGACCAGATCCCCTATGCCAATGCTTCATATTGTGTGCTGCCCATACTCCTTTATAGGGTATTCTGCTTTGCTGGAAACCTTCTACATCTTGTAAAACATAACGATCATTCTCCAGTATTTCTGTTATTACAAACGGGCCCTTAAATTTTGGCATAAATTTCTTAGACGTACCAATAGTAGCGTCAATATTTTTTATTACGACATAATCACCACGTTTGTACAGTACCGGTTGTTTTCTTTTGGGGTCTATATAATTTTTATTGTATTGTTGTGCGACACGTTGTCTATCATCTGCACTTTGTCTTATTGAATTTAAATCTCTAACATCTTCGTTCATAATATTTTCCTTAATCTGATCTGAAATTTTTCCTCGTTGATTTACACCAAACAACATTACACTAGGATGTTCATTAATCATCCTGTGGCAGGAATTGTTTAACGCAAATTCTACGGTTTCTAATGTTTTTACCCAAGTAGTATTAGTTTCTGTATCTATGAGTTTTGCGATCATTGGGCCTAAATTTCTGTTAACCCGTTCTACTTGACCATTTGCTTCTGGTGAAAACGTAGCTATTTTAATATGTTGGATGTCGTTGTCTTCAACAAATTTTTTGAAATCATTCGAAGTAAAACAAGACCCTCTATCAGAAACGATGTATCGCGGTCGGCTGTAATACCTAAAGTATTCACGTAAAGCATTTATTACTTCTTTGGTAGCTGTAGTTTTCGTGGGATATAACTTGACAAATTTGGAGCAAGAATCGATAACGACGAATATGTGTTTCATTGAACTGTCTCTATCTACGGGTCCATAATGATCTATGTGTATCATTTCGAAAGGTTTCGTCGGTTTTGGAATATTGTGTAAAAATCCCTCAACAGGACCGCTTTTAGGGGAAAATACTATGCATTTTAAACAGTTTTGAACGTGATCTTTAACCTTGTTGTTTATATGAGGAAACCAGTAAGTTTTATTTATTAATTCTGTAACTTTGTTAATACCGACATGTCCCATTTCGTCGTGGTACCTAAACAAAACATGGGATTCCATTTGAGCAGGGACAACAAAAAGCAATTTTCCGGTCTTAAGTTTTCTATATAGTACGCCATTCCTCATCTCGTAATATTTATGGTCAGTTGTCTGTAACATTTCTTTAATTTTTACAATTTCGGTATCTTTGTTTTGAGCGATGATTAAATTTTCTTCAAAAGTATTGGTGTCTACAATCATAATGTCTAACGAACGACTTAATGCATCTACATGTTGCATACGCTTTCCTTCTCTATGTTCGACGACATAGTCGAAATTCTGTAATTCTAATGCCCATCTAGCAATTCTTGGATTTAACTCTTTCTTATTTAAGGTTAAAGTCAAGGAGTTGCAATCAGTAATTATTTTGAAAGTTTTGCCATATAAATAGACGCGAAATCTTCTAAGAGCATAAACTATCGCCAAGGTTTCTAATTCGTAACTGTGAAACTTAGACTCAGCATCCGAAGCTCTCTTTGAAAAATAAAATACGGGGTGCCATTTTTTATCTTCTCGTTTTTGCATAAGGATAGCCCCGAAACCTAACGCACTCGCATCGCAATGTAGTTCTGTCTCTGCGGAAGGGTCATAGAGTGTTAAAACTGGGGATTCTAAAAGTTTACCCTTTAACAATTCAAAAGTTTCGAGCTCAAGTTTCCCAAAACTAAACCTTTTATCTTTCCTGGTTAGGTCATAAAGTGGTTTAGCGAGAATTGAAAAATCTTTAATAAAGCGTCGGAAATATGAACAAAGGCCAAGGAAACTTTGTACTGAGCGTACTTTATCAGGCACAGGAAAATTTGTTATGGCTTCTAAACCTTTATCATCAGCTCGTATACCTACTTGGTCAATCGTATATCCTAAGTATTTGATTTTATCTCGCAAAAATTCACATTTATCTAAACGCAACTCCAGTTTGTTTTGTACCAGTCTCAACATAACTTCTCTTAATATTTCTAAATGTCGTTTAAGGTCACATGTGGCGACCATAATGTCGTCTAAATATATCACGACATCTCCTGTTCTAATTAGGTCTTTGAAGACATTGTTTATGAACATTTGAAAAACTGACGGAGCATTTTTTAGTCCAAAAGGCATACGCAGGAATTCATATTGTCCTAGCGGCGTAGTGAACGCTGTATATTTTATGGAATCTTCACTCATAAAAACGTGATGGAAACCATTCTTGAGGTCTAGTTTAGTAAAAATTTTTTTATTTGCTAAGCTTTCTAAAAGATCGTCGATTAAAGGAATTGGGTAGTTGTGTTTAACTGTAATTTTGTTTAATTTTCTAAAATCTACACACATTCGGAGGTCTCCAGTTTTTTTCTTCACTAACACTATGGGTGAGGCATATTCAGATTCACTCGACCTTATTGTTCCTTTTTCCAAGTAATCATCTAAAATTTTCTGTAATTCTTGTTTTTCAGCATAGGAAAGTCGTCTCGGAGGACAGTTGAAAGGTTTGGAATTTTCTAATATTAATTTCATTTCGTAATGTATTTCTGGTAATTCAGGACGTTTCATATCTACATAAGTTTCCTTAAATAAAACATTTAATTCCCGCAAAATATGATGGTTCACATCATCACCGACTTTCAAGTTGAAGTCTGTAGAATTTGAAGATACATCTATCGCTAATATGTCGTTCTCAAATTTTGCACATTCTTGATCTAAATTAGATTCAGTGGCTATCGATTTGTCACCTAATTCGAATTCGTTCATAATATTCTGTTCTGGCTCTACATCGGATTCACAACCAAACAACAATAATTTACTGTGAGTTTCTTTCAAAAAATCTCGTCCCAACAACACCGAATATTTCATAGAACCGTTATCAACTACCACTAATTTTACTTCAACACTTTTATTGTTATATTGTAAAAAACAAAAAGAAATTCCAAATGTTATCAAATGTGAAAAATTCAAGCCATAATAATTCGTTTGTGGTAATGGAAAAATTTGTGTTCCGACTGGCAACGCGTCTCTTCTAATTAAGCTAATTGGACTACCGGTATCAATTAACGTTTCCAAAGGAAAATAAATTTTACATGGAGCACTAAAACTATAATTAAAATATCTTACATAATCATTGTTACTCATTGCTGCGACTTTCTTTCTATTTTTTCCGCACGTAGCCACCACACGATTTGCTTTGTCGGTGACAATACCTCTCTTTACATCGCCCGCCTTCCGTGGCTCCCGTTTTAACTCGTTCCCTCTCGGCAATTTGATCGCAGCCAAGGATTTACATAATTCGTTGACGTTGTTAATTCGCCGCATGATGGTTTGACGTCGGAGCTGCACATTAGGAATGCCGTCGATTATATACTCCACCAGTTCATCTTCCTCAAGATTTAATTTTTCGGCCAACTGTATCTTTTCATCGCAGTAATTAGCAAAGTTTTCTCCAAATTGCCACACGCGGCGTTCAAACTTCCTTCTGGTCTCTAGCTTACTGTGGTTTGAGCCAAACATCAGGCAAAATTGACTAAACATCTCGTCTAACATTGTGATGCGGCTGGAATGCAGCCAACGCAATGGTTTGCCAGTAAGATTCATAGCGAACAACACACGCAACTTGTCGTCCGAAAGGTTGTAAAGCTGCTGCAAACCTCGTAATTGTTGTACCCAAAAATTTGCGTCTGTGCTTCCGTCAAAATTCGGAATAAAATTGCTTAATAATTTCATAAAAATGTGGTCATCTGTAGTTTTGTTGTTGTTGGTGTTGAAATTTTGCTTCAGCAGTATATTTTCTTTCGCTAAAATGTCTTTTTCTCGTCTCAGAAGTTCATTTTCATTATTCAATAACTCTATTTCTTTGTTCTTCAGTTTGATCGCCGTAGCTTTCTCCTCATTTTCGGCAATTTTGTTCAAAAATTCGTGGGTGTCTCTAATTTTTTGTATCGGCAATTTGTTTGTGTGTGCGCCACTAACAAGTCGCGCCTTAAAGTGTATTTCTGCATGTTCTTCAATATCATGTATTTTCTCCACTTTTTGTTTAACATTATTTCGTACTTTTTCGCACTCGACCCCGCTCTCCTCTTCTTCACTGTCTGATGGCAAAATTATTTTTTTGTGTTGCGCCGTTATATTTTCTGTATTTGTTTTCTGCATTTCGATCTTTCTGCATGTTGACGTTGTTGTTGGCACTTTAGTGGCCATCCACGATGTTTGTTGTTGCTTAGCTGTGACGCTATTCATTGCAAACAGGTTTTCTCTATTTCGTTCTATTTTGTTTTTTAGGTAAAACAAATTTATTGGTGTCAGGAAACAGAAAAAAAAAAATGTCTATTTTTTTTCACTTTGTAGGCGATTTTTCCCTATCCCACTTCTGAAAATGTAGTAGCCTTGCGTTTATTAAAGGGGAACACTGTTTGTTTAAAATTGTTTATTTCGTCTTCTTTATTATTTTCTATTCACAATTATTTATTGCAAGCGAGCGGGGTGCGTTTGTTCTTATGTGTGTCTCTATTGGAACTAGTTGTAATAACTGGTTTTAATAACCTCGTTGGTCAATCGCTATCACCAATGCCCCCACACATAATAACAACAACGCCCCACTCTCTTATGTACAAGAGAGTAACATAATTATCTGAATTATCTTAGATACTAATTGCTTACAAGATAATTCTACTTACACTAGCTATCAATTAAAATAGCACTACTCTAACTATTAATACTACAATATGTATGTATGTTTGGCTTAGAGTGTACTACTAAATTACAACTGAAGAAATAACCCATTGGTTTTAAATTTACGTTAATGTGGCAGTCAGTTGGCATGAAAACGTATCTTCCTGCTTTCCGACTACAAGGAAATAGGAAGTGAAATACCTACTATTTGTTTTTTATATCCCTCTTTTTAATTTCCCCTCCATTAAGGAGAACAGGCAAAGGAGATGAGGAGGTTTGTATTATTTTTTAATTTGGAAATTCTACAGCTGATCCAATTGTTTCCCGACAAAACTAGAAAATCATTTTTCTATTTCTTTTGCTAAGTGAAAAACTAAATTCCTCTGACAAGTGGTATTTCTTTTTAGGGGATGGGGAGGGAGTTCAGAGTGAGAAGAATCCAGTAAATGTTGTTGTGTGTCAAAAACAGAGCTCTGCTGGGAATAAAATAAAGAAACGACTATATGAAATATTAACTTGCTCGTGGAATATGAGCAGACCCTCTGGATGAGTTTATAGTATACGCCACCACTACTCCATCTGTGGTTGGTTGCCTCGTGTAAAATTTGTTATTTTTTCCGGTTTATTAAATGAGGTTGCAAGGGGGCGAGTGCTCCAGACAAGGATGCTAGGAGCTGCGTCGTAAGGGACTCCACTTGCATCATCACGCACTTGGAATTGCAAATGAGCTATGCTATCCATTTTCATTTCGGGCTAAAGTTCCATTTGTGTTTTGCAATCATTTTTATTTTTGTGGGTTCCTTGTTGATGTGTCTGTGTATTCGGTGTCTTTCTTTTTTGATTCTGTGAAACGTTCATCCCTTTAACGTAACGTTTTCTGTAGTGACAGTGGCGGCTGTTAATGACATTTTGGCAAATGAAATGCAATTCTGTCTGTTTTTCCAGTAAGTTTTCATTTATGCGAATACATTTTTCATAATGAACACATAAATCGCATTTAAGGTTTCTTTTGCTTTGAGGTGGGTGAGAGAAAGCTAAGTTGTTGTTGTTGCTTGCTTTAGTTGTTGGAGGGTGATGCCTTTTTTAATTTGATTGTGAATGCTTTGCTTAATTTTCTGAGAATTGAAATTATCCCCTCAGTTAGTTATGTACATTCAGCATTGCACTGTTCAGCATTTTTAAATTACTTGTGTGTAAACACGTTCTACTCAGGATTTTATGAAAATATAGACTCAGGTTTTGTGTTGTCAGATGGAGTTTGAGCATAGCTAAATATTGAATCTTTAGAGCAAATCGGGGCTATATCTCGGAAACCAATTCGAATCTTGTTTAAACAATAATCAACCCAACCCAAAATCTAAATTTTTTGCCTAAAAGTATATAACTCCATAATTTATATATATTTCATTTCTTCATAACTTTTTAATTTTTCGTAGTGTTTTCATTGTAAAATATATTCCATGAAATGTAAAAAACAACTACGAGTATTCTGAACATTCCAGTTTTTTGAAATGCCTCTATCTCGTTTTTTCTAGCATATTTAACAATGCAATCAAATTCCAAATATGAGAATAAACTGCCCGTGAACGATTTTTGAAAAAAAAATTTGAAGAAAGTATACAAAAGGTTGGGTGCCACCGTGGTGCAATGGTATGCATACCCGCCTTGCACACAGAAGGTCGTGGGTTCGATTCCGGTTGAGTATTTCAGCCATGTAAAACTTCTCTAAAAGTGGTGTCTTAAGACACGTCGTTCGGACACGGCAATAAACAGTAGGTCCCATATCATTGAGCTAATCTGAATCGGGGTGCTCTCATTGATATTAGAGAAGTCTCCATTGTCCCGTATGGGATGCTGTAGAACAACATTAACTTAGTAGTTCAGATTTTCAAAAAAGTTCTGAAAAATTTATGAGTAAAATATTTGGAAGATTTTTACACAAGGTTACTTAGTTCAACTCCCAATAGTTTAGTTGTTACGGACCAGAATTCCAGAAATTATGTACAATTTTCCATATCTTATTCAATTTAATGTCCTGCTGTTTTAGGGCTATACTATTGCTGAAGACGGCAAAGCAAAATTCTTATTCATTGCTTCAGCGACTGGCTATCCGTTGAAATAAGCTCTTCAATAATAATTCAATTACTTTCTAATATAAAGGCTCGGTCAGTGCAAACATGTGTCGTTTTAGACCGTTTTAGATGAGACTATGAAATCCAAACTTTTTAATGAGTACTTTAGACAGTGCCAACCAAATGTTGTTTGCATTTTCAGTGTTGAACAGTGTTCTTAATAAGAAAATATAAGCTCCTTTCCCTATCAAAAAAGCGTTCGACATACAATTTCTTTCAAAAAGTACTCATTTTTCGAGTTACTGAAAAACTCGGTAAAATTAAAACACAAAATTATGAATGAAAAATATCAATAAAAGTTGACAACACTGTTGCTATCGGTATAACTTAACGACAACTTTACTTCGGTTGTTAACTTACCGAAAAATTTCGTTAATTACCGA
This sequence comes from Musca autumnalis, assembly GCF_047663935.1. Classification (NCBI taxonomy): domain Eukaryota; kingdom Metazoa; phylum Arthropoda; class Insecta; order Diptera; family Muscidae; genus Musca; species Musca autumnalis. The sequence continues at coordinate 7,018,158 of NW_027411644.1, read as the reverse complement.
AATTATAGGCATTTTAATTTTACCGATTTTTGTCGGTAACTCAAAAAATGAAAAAATACTGAAAGTTAACATTATATCATGAAGCATTTGGAAAAGTTCAAAAACAACTTTCAGTTTTATTTGAATTGGTTTTGAATGTGCATTTCTACTGCTGCTTCATAGAAGTAATTGCATGTCAGCAATTGTTTCATATTGCACGCAATTTCAATTGTTGTGTTTATTTACTGGCGAATGGAATTGTTTTCATGAGAAATTTTAAGAACTTAGAGGTAAATTTATTTGTTATGAATTATTTATTGTTGAAAAAAATACTACTAATAACTTAAACAGCTTCAAACATTACTTAAGTTTGCAGTTTAGACATTCATAGTAACATAGGGGTTTTTAGACAAATGCTTGTTAATAGGGGTTATTCTGAACGAAAATTTTCCTTTAGTTTTTTCTTTCCGTCGTTTCAACTTATAGGAGAAAGTGGGGAAACTAACGGGGAATTTAAGTTCAGAATAACCAAGAAAATGAACTTTATTTTGTTAACTTTGTCTTTTCGGGCTTTGAAGTCCTTAATGTGTCAATAAAAAGAAATATAATTGTTTAATCCGACGCTTCGTTGGTATTTACCTCTCCAGCTTTTAGTTACTTGTTACCAATCAAATCATTCTATACCTCTTTACTTTAATAAAGTAGACTTCTGTTTCGGTTTTCCTTAAATAATAAGTACCACAACATGTCTTTTGATGTAAGAAGTCAACGCCTGAAGGGGTTGCCTTCTGTTCTTTCTTTGGTTTTAAAACTTTTCTTGTTCATTTTCTTATTTGTCAATTTGCAGACCATGTCAAAACTTTTTGTAATAAAAACTTATAACATTGTACATGCAAACTTATCCAAAATGAATGACAATAACGTTTGACATGTAAAACTCAAATAATATGGCAAATAACTTAAGTTAGTATACTATCTTTAGATGAAGCAACGAACACCAGTAAGGAAAGGATCAATGTCGGGCGGGCCGACTATATGATACCCTACACCACTGTGAATAGGTAAAATATATATGGGAGCTAAATCCAAATGTGAACAGATTACGATATAATTTGGCACATATATTTCTAGACCAAACACCGTCACACATTCCAAATTTCATCAAAATTAGACATACATAGCGTCTTTGGTGCATCAAATACCTTAAATCGGGCGAAAATATATATGGGAGCTATATCCAAATCCGAACCGATTTCGATAAAATTTGGCACTCTTATTTCTAGACCAAATTCCGTCACACATTCCATATTTCATTGAGATCGGACATATATAACGTCTTTCGTGCACCAAATACCAAAAATCGGCCGATACCGATTTGGATATAATTTGGCACATTTATCTATAGACCTATTTCAGTAACACATTCCAAATTTCATCAAAATTGGACAGATACAGCGTGTTTGGTACATCAAATACCTCAAATCGGCCGAAAATATATAAGGGAGCTATATCCAAATCTGAACCGATTTTCACCAAAAGCAATAGCGTTCTTCATTAGGCTAAAAAAATGATCTTCCCCAATTTTCAGCCAAATCGAACAATAAATGCGACCTGTACGTTGCGAACGGACGGACGGACATGCATAAATCGACTAAGAAAGTGATTCTATGCATATCCTTTAAAGGAACTATAGGTCCATCTCTTTTATTTAGGCATGTTACATACAAATGCACTATCACATAATACCCTTACCACAGGGTGGTGTAGGGTATAAAAAGTGGGCATGTCGGGTCTTCAGGCCCCAAAATGAGTACCTAGGGTCGGAGACACAACCACCAGTGCCTCGCAAATTTACTTTCTCACCGATATATTCGTCACTTTTGCTAAAATAGCGTATTTAAAAAATGATATTCTCAAGAAAATCGGTTCTGCCGTTTAATAGTCTATACGGCATTGGTGATCACTTCCCTACGGTAGCGTAAAAACCAGCCAAGATCATCCATATACGTTAACGTATGTGAGAATAACAATCAGTCGTCGTTGAGCAGCCGACAAGTAAACATGTGCATGGATATACGCATAATTTTAGTGGGGACACTGAACAAAACCGCACACACCCGCCACATGTTTACCGGTCACAGGTCTAGCAACCACGGAATGCTGATACAAACTTTCTTGTGATTCTCTCACTACTTTACTCTCTTTTTTATTTTGAGCATCAATGGTAAAAACAAACCACACGTATTCTCTCTTTATTTCTCATTTGCCATTGCTTAGTAATGGGGAGAGTGTCTTACCACTACTAATACACGAACTATTCTGAGCACCCCTGCTATACGGAACCAGGGATGGAAAATTCAGTAGAATAGTACTTTTTTCAGTACCATTTCACTATAAAAAGTACTGAAGTACCCCCGCGGCCAATTCAGTACCATTTCCATACTCTAGTCTAGAAAAATTGTATTTGGAACTAAAAATGCAAAAATTAAAAATTAAAATTTCTAGAAATTTTATAAATCTGGATATATGGGAATATACCAAAATATGAACCTATGCTGATCATTTTCTTCGTGGAGCTCTTCCACCCTTTGAGAATCCGTAATATTAAGTTACAGTCACTACGGTAGACTAATCATTTAAAATATTCACATCGAGCGGTATCGAAGTACATTCCAATATGAGAATCTGCAATACCTCTTTTATGGGGGCTATACATATTAGTGCTGGAAAACTATCGACAGTCTAACTATCGTTTTGATTACTGACGAAAAAAAAAGTTTACATTGGCCACCAAAACATTTTTTGGACTATCTGTCACAAATTATTTAAAAAGAAAATCATTTGTGCAGAGTTCAATATAAATAAGGGTTTACGACAGCGATCAAAACGATAGTCTGACTATCGATAGTTTGCCAGCTCCAGGCTATTTAAAACGAAAACAAAGTATTTAATTTCAGTAATTTCGATGGGATACTGAGGCTAAATCTTTTAAAATACCGTTCTATTAGAGCGATATCAGAACGTTTACCCGCACTGACAAATTTCTGGGGGAGAGTTTTGTGGCCCAAGACAAAATACTAAATTTCAACAAATTTGGTATGATAATGTGGCTCAAACCTTAAAAATACCGAAAATCGGGAGGTACCGTTGTATGGGAGCTATATCAAAACGTGAACCGATAGAGCCCATTTGTAATACCAAACTTCCTAGGAGAAATTAAAGCTTCTGTACCAAATAAAAAAGCTCCATATTAAATATTGAGAGCTGTATATAGAATTCAAAAGACGGACGGACCTGGTTATATACTTTATAGGGTCTCCCACGAATATTTCGATGTGTTACAAACAGAATGACAAAGTTAATTATACCCTCCAGTATGGTATACAAAAATATACCATTTTGGAACATTCTTCTGATTTCATAGATTTAAGCCTTAGTTGTTCTTTTTTACTGAATAAAATTTTTTTTTTCCTTAAAAATAATAAAAAGTACCTTTTCATTGAAAAAAGTACCATCTTAGTACTTTTTGAAATTTTCATTTTTCCATCCCTGTACGGAACATACTAACCACGGTTGCCACTGGGTAAAAGAATTGTCTACCAAAATTTTCCGAAAATGTTACCAAAAAGTTACCAACAAATTAAATTTGCCATTTCGTTGCTACACATCGAACTATGCATCGGAAACCCTGTAAAATGTATATATTCTAGATCAAGCACATTTATATAAGGTAAATGCATGAATTACAACAACTAACAAATTTACAAAAACAACATTGTTGTTATTGAAAATTTTATGTCAAATAAAATATTGAATAATGGGGTCGTTCAGGAAAAACATAAATACATTTTGAAAATCCTCCAAAATAGAACAAATTTTAATAAAAATGCAAATATAAAGCATGCGAAACTGTCGCTGGTCATTGTTTTTACACCTTTACGGTGAAAAGAAGTATATTATGGTAGCAAATTTCGATGTTTCAAATTTCATGAGTAGACCCTATTGAATTTTGAAAACCAATGGTATGTTCCAGTACTGCAAGAATCTACTAATTTTTACTATTTTTTGATAACATAAAGGCAAAAATTTTATCGTAGTACAAAATAGTAGCTTCTTGCAGGTTCTGGAACAGAACATTTATAGTTTGTTCAATAAAACCTAATGTCATGTTCACACGAGCGTTTCAATTACGTTGTTCGCCTGTCGAACGACGTACACGAATTAACCCGTTTCCACGACACCATTCGTAATTAACAGAAACATAAAAACAATTCCCTTAATTTTTGTTTCCTTGTTTTCACGAAAATCTAAACCGAAAACTCATAAAATATACATTAAATGAATAGAAAAAGCAATGGACTTTCCTTCAAATGTATCTTCTATATTTGTGTATAAAGACTTTCAGTTATTTGTTTCCTTTTTGTTCCTGATTTTTTTACGCGATCTTGAACTAATGGACAAAAAATGTGTGTAGAATTAAGAAGGAAACACAACCATCTTTAGAAAAAGTTTAGTACATTAATTTCCATTTATCTTTTTCCTTTTTTCTAAAAAATTTTGTGTTTTCAACAAATTTTTTCAATTTTGAATTTAAACATGTCATAATTATTTTTTTCGATAAATTCTCTCATTTGTTAGGGATGGGACATATTTATTCGTCGTTCAAAGAGTATTTCTAATCGAACAACGTAGAAAAATCGTAGTTTTGTGTGGGGAAATAAGTAATTTATACGTAGTTATGGGTCGAACAACGAATAGAGAACGAACGACGTACCGTGAAAACGGGCTATTAAAAAAGTTACCAAACCAAAAACGAAGTTACCAAGTTACCAACCATATAAAAAGTTACCAAATTTGGTAATATTCTACCAACTGTGGCAACCGTGATACTAACATACACACTTCGTCTTTTATGTATAAGATAAGTTGTTTTTAATAAAATAAAAAACACTCATTTTTTCTCTCTCTCTCTCTCTCTCTCTCTTAATAAAAATTAGAACTAATAGTTCAAAACGTGACTTCTTCATATTGCAAATTTCATTTTCCTGTAATCCACCCAATGTTTCTTTAATAATGCTTTAAGTTTGTAATATTTAATGGAAGCAAGACAACCTTCCATCGGTGTTGACAAAGTTATACCCTGCAAGCAAAAACTAACGCGGAAGTGACTTAGGCGTGTCGCCCAGCGCGATGAAAACAGTCGCGGCGATAGTCGCAGAAGTCACCCTGAAGTGACCTCCGTTGTGAAGAAATGAACCACGCCGGCGTGTCGTCTTGGAAGTCACTCCAGCGACACTTCTAGAAGATCATTTCCGCGATAGTTCTAGAAATTAAAAAAATATATTTTTTTTCTATTTATTTCTATTTGATTTTTTTCAATTTTTTATTATTTATTTTTTATTTTTATTTAGTTTTTTATTTTTCTTCTCTTTTAGAGAAATTATTCTTTGCAATTTCTGCCTACATTACTTTTGTCTTTTTAAAAATGTTATGTTTTGTTGCCTGACTTGTGAAGCGAACCCGGACCTTCAGAGTGCAATGCGAGTATCCTTACAACTGCACCACCGCCTCATATAATCATCAGATAGAAAATGTTCTATATTTGTTCAAATGTGTTAAATCATTAAATAAATGTAAACAATCGCCTTGGAAGTCACTCAGAAGTCACTCCGAAGTGTCAGCATACGCGATAAAACGTAATCACAATAAGGCTATAGAAATTGTTTGTGTAATTCACCAACGATCTTCCTTGGCGTGTCTCCGGAGTGACCTCTTAGGCGAGGGAGTGCGAAACTCAATTCCAATTGCTGGCAGGGTAGCTGTTTTATTCTAATTACTTTTATCACACACCACATACTTACGAGTATGTATATCCAATTACGACATTTTCCTGTAATTATCTTTCCAGTACTTGAGTTTATTGATCACCAGGCCACTACAACAACAACAAATAAATACACAAATAATAATTGACTATCATTATAGAGGCATCCATGCATTGACACTAATTAGTGGTCCACTCCACACCGTTCAGTGATATGTGAGAGAGATAACTTAAAAATATGACAAGCATTTATTGCCACAAATGATTTTGATACGCTTTTAATGTCACCTCCCCTTCCTCCCCCCATAACACAAAATAAATGTAATTGTGCTCGTTATGGTTGAGTGATGATGCGAACGTGTCTATGTGAAAGTGGAAATTTAAATACTCATTTAACTTTGTAACATTTAAATATGACACTGAAAAAAAAAAAAATGTTGTGGCCAACAAAATATAAACACAGCAAATAGTTTTCTTTTAAGGTCTAAGAACAACATAGGAAGGTCATTATTGTTTTACTCGTGCTTTTCTTGCCCGGTTGTTTGTTTGGTCGATTTCGCCGACAATAACATAAACAATAGAACTTTCTGTACTTGACCTAAAACAGGCATTTTTAGTATGCTAATTTGCCATGCTTCGTGTGGGTATGTGTATGTAGTGTATTAGTTCGTCTTCAGCACTTGACTTACTTACGATACATACGATGACGACCACAACAAGCGAACTACATACATATCTATGATTGCTAATCGATATTGTTCAACATTTCGTTCTTTCAGTCGGCACTCACTCATTCACATGCCTCGCCCATTCATTCAACAGTTTTTTTTGCGATGTGAAAGTATTATACAAGATACAGGTACAATGTTTGACAACAACAACAGTTGAGAGCAAAACTTTGAATCAAAAAAAAAAAAAAAAAAAGAAAATTAAGGGAATGTTTATGATCGACGTTGTCTACTACTTCTTCCTAACTAAGAGACGATCCAGAGAACGGCTTCTTTGACGGCTTCAAATAACGGAGATATAGCAATAGTCGGTAATACATCTCATTTTTCAATTTTTTTCCAAATCGCGCTACAGGTCACAATTTTGATCGGATCATCACGAAATTTTGTGAGTTAATGGGGGTCCCACAGAGGAAGAAGCCTATTGATTTTGATTATGGTCGGACAATATTCAGGGGTCGGAATGGGCAAACACTTATTTGGAGAAAAGGTAAACGTTTTATTTCAAAGCCAATATCTCTGTTTCTGTAAAAGGGATATAGAATCAAAACCTGGCAAGGAAAGTTGAAAATATCACCTTTACAACTATGTAAAGTAGGTTGTCGTAGGTGGTCAAACAACACAGATATCGCAATAGTCGGTAATGCATCCCATTTTCCGTTTTTTTCGTAATCACGCTACAGATCGCAATTTTGATCGGAACGTCACGAATTTTTTGGGAGCTGATGCGGGTCCCACAGAGAAAGACGCCTACTAAGTTTGGGCAATCCCACGGCAGCGGGTTCTTACGTACCGGATTGACCCGAAACCAAAGTGTTTCGGCCAGCGGCTGCCAACCCTGCATTATATGCTGCTACAACAACAACTAAGTTTGGTGATGGTCGGATAATATTCAGTAGTCGGAATAAGCAAAAAGCTTATGTGGAGAAAAGTCAACGGTTTTTCTTCTGGTTGGAGTATTCCAAAAGGAAAGCCCGTCAATGGAAGAAGAAAATATCTCCTTTATACTGATGCAAAGTATGTTGGCGTAAGTGGGCTAACAACCGAGATATCGCAATAGTCAGTAATATATCCAATTGTTCCATTTTTTGTAGAGTTGTGCCAAAGGAACTATATGGAACTATCTCGTTCACTTCGCAGTTCCAATGGCCCACAATTTTTCTTTGGACAAACTGCGTATACTTAATATCAAACGTTATATTTCATGATGTTACTCATACGTTTTGGAACTAGTACAAGGAACTAGGAACTAGATTACCCAACTCTAATTTTTTGTCATCACGCTACAGGTTGGAATTCTGATGGGATAGTCACGAAATTTTGGGGGTTGATGGGGCCCCCAATCTTTAGGGGTCGGAGTGGGGAAAAACTCATGTGGAGACAAATTCAAAGTTTTATTATTTGTTCATATATCGGCTTCTAGTAGGGATATTCCAACGTCAAAGGAAGAAGAAAATATTACCTTTACATTGGTGTAAAGTAGGTTGGCGAAGGTGGTCAAACAAGGGAGATACCACAAAAGTCGGAAATGCATCCAATTCTTCCATTTTATTGCAATCACGCTACAGGTCGCAATTTTGATCAGATGGTCACGAAATTTTGATTGCTTATGGGGGTCCGGAGGGAAAGAGGCATATTATGTTTAGTGGTAGTCGGGTTGTATTCCCTAAAAAAATGTTTACCAGTGAAAAGCTTATGCACAGGGGTGGTGGTGAAGGGTATCACATGGTCGGCCACGTCCCGACTATATCCTTTGCTCACTTGTTCTTTTATTTAGCGCATTATAGTTAGCATAGTGTATAATGGTTGTCAGCTCTCTGTGTCTTGCAGCATTCAGCAGATCAGTTTCATTGTTATAACCTTTCCAGGCCATAATGTTTTTGAGCCAACATGCTGCTTTTCTTCCTCTAGCAAGCCTTCCTTCAATTTTTTTTAAATTGCTTGTAAAATGTTGTATATGTTGTTCCTTACGGTACGGTATTTTGCACATTTTATTGTTGTTATTAATTGCAGGCTTACATTCGTCATTAGACATTTTTGCAGTTTATGGTATTTTCAGTACTCACCCGTAAATCCATATTTCGAAGGCTTCAAATTTTCTTTCACCAGATGATTTGAGCGTCCAAACTTCTGATCCATATGGCAACACCAACCAAACATAGCATTTTATAAAAGGTATTTTTGTTGTTACGTTTACATCACGACTTTTAAGAGTTTTGCTATATTTACAGAAAGCATCTAGCGCCATGTCTATTCGACTTTTTATCTCTTTCGAGGGATCCCATTGGCCGTTTATTAACATCCCAAGATATTTAAATGTTCCAACACTTTCTATTTCTGTACCTTATACTTTTAAGTTCACCTCGGCATGGGGATTTTTTCTGCTCATGAATTTCGTCTTCTTCATGTTGATTTCACTTATACGTGTCAGTTTCTCTACTAGTTTTTGTAGATCGGATATGCTTCCTGCCAGTAACGTAACGTCGTCCGCATAAGGTATTGATTAGTTGCCCATGAATTCTGATTCCGATGTTTCCTCCTTCGAGTATTTCTTGGAATATTTTCTCTGAATACACTTTGAATAACAGGGGAGATAAAAGATTTTTTATGCATCGAAGTTCGTTGTCTTGTATTCCTATGGAATGTAAGATGCCCATTAATTTATCATGTTTGGCGGTATCGAACGCTTTTTCGTAAATACATCTTTCTGGGTATCCCTACATTTATGTGTGATAATTTGGATTCAGTATAATGCTTCTCTTGTGCCCATTCCTTCTTTAAACCCCTTTAATACCTCAAATATATAGTGCTTTAAATTTACGAATACAAACTTTGCCACCATCGCATTCGAAATTTATACCTTATTGATGGAATAAATTCAAAATTAGTTTTTTTAGATTTTATTAATTTTTCAGAGGTGTACGAATGTGAATTTAGCATACTGTATGGATTTTAAAGTTTATATGCCTATTTATCTAAGACGATTCGAAACCAAATTCGTTCGAATTCTTATCAAAATTCTGTTTTTGGAAAACATTCATTCCTTCTTGTTTCCAATCAAGCAAAAATGTTCTACGACAACATGAATTTGAATCTTGAATCGATTTAGAGAAACAGATCGCATTATGAGGGTTCATATATATCTTTACTTATATTCCAAAACAAAAATGTTGCTGTCCAAAAGAAGTATTTTGTTAATATAGATACGTTTTGCTCTTATATCGTCCACTGATATTGAATATCGCAAATCTATTACCGAACGTGTTCTGTATGTATTTACGGTAGTGTATTTTCGTAAATGTGTAAACATTTAATGCAAATGAGGAAAAAGTTTTTTTCTGTTTGTCGTCATTATTCATATGACGGTTAGCTGCAGTGACATCCGAACAATACGATGTAGTTATTTTGCTGAATCATTGTTTATTAAAAAAAGCAGTGCATACATATTTAATGTTGATGTTTATCAATTTAATGGTAAAATTAACACACACATATTTGGAGAAAACTTTTAAAAATTACTCTTAAATCACTTAAAACTTTTAAATTTATCTGACCACTATACTACTCCACTAATATTTAAGTTTTTGCTGCACTTAAAAAATCTTCTGAAGAAATTCATAAATCAATGTATTGAATATTTGTAATATATTAATATCAATAAAATCGTAAAAAATAAAACACTGTAAACACATTCTGCTTTATATTTTTAGTAAAAAATAAGTGGTGTGAAAATTACTCTACGTCTTCTTACCGCTAAAAGTTAAGAAAATGCATGAGACGCCGATATTCTCCGTTTACGTAGACTGGTCCATACATACTTCGTAGATTTTTTTCTAACACTTCAACTATTGGGTTGTTTACTATTTGTTAGGAATATTGGTATAAAAATTATTATTTTTTAAAGAAGCGTAAAAATTGTTAACAATTTCTTATTAGCTGAGCATGTTGTATTTTTCAACACAATCATATCAATTTGTATAAATTCCATGAATTCACACGCTAACCAACAAAATATCATTTATCCATTACATTAGCTTTTTTTTGTGGCAGCAGCACGTGTTTGTAAATACGGACAATGGTGTAGTTGTGACGCTTTAATAAAGTGATGCTGTCTGCTGTTGTATATGCTCGCCCAAACAATATGATCAACGTGAATAATGAATATAATAAGCATTGTATACAATGTGCCAAGCAAATATGTATATATTAGAGTCGTTCTGACAAAACTCGGTTCACAGTTCCATCTCTAATGTTTACATGTTCATACCTCGATGATAATGATGATGTATTCATGTGGATGAGATGCCATGCCATAACAACATTAGTTGTGACAGATTGTTTCTGTGACTGCAGGCAGGTGCTGGCTGGGTCGATGGGGGCGTTCTACAGTTTATATTTTTGCAACAATTTACTAAAATCTTGTTGTTTAGCCGTCGTTAACTTTGGAGTAGTTAATGCCGAACAGAGGGAAGTGGACAACGAGTGTGTGAAGCAAAGAGAGGTGCTGGGTGGGTGAATACATAAAATTACAAATGTACATGTTAACGAGCAAGTCACACAGATTCGTTTCATCGCTGGCAACACAACAACACATGCACAGGTGTTGTTTAAATAATCGTTTTTGTTTTCAGTCAAAAATTTTCAACGAGAAAGTGCAAAGCAATTTGAACAAGAAGAACAACAACAGATGTAGCTTTTGTTTTTGATTTTACTTTGTGGTTTGTTGTGACAACATTAATTATTCTGTTATTCCATTCACGGTTGCCACAGTTGGTAGAATATTACCAAATTTGGTAACTTTTTATACGGTTGGTAACTAGGTAACTTCGTTTTTGGTTTGGTAACTTTTTAAGGCTTGATTGTACAAACCACAGTTTATATAGTTGGGCACTAAGCCCATCTGATTTTATGTTTGTTGTCAAAAACAGTATTTTGATTTAAAATACGAAGAAACTCAAATCACAATAATATAAAATCTATTATGTTTGTTGTCAAAAATTGTTAACAGAACTCTGAATGGCCGACCTTCTATAGGTCTTGGTACAAACTATAAATGCTCTGTTCCAGAACCTGCTAGAAGCTACTATTTTTTACTACGATAACATTTTTTCCTTTATGTTAGCGAAAAAACAGTAAAAATTAGTAGTTCTTGCAGTACTGGAACAGACCAAATATTTTTGCTTTTCTTTTATTATTTTCCGCATGTAAATGTGCGTCAAATTGGCCAACGGTGAGAAATGCAAATATCATAGTAAGGGCCTTTCTTCACATCGGTATGCACCTATTCTACCTGATGATAGGAATCACCCGGCTAAAACCTTAAGAATAGCTAAAATAGTGAAATTATACAATTACCTTTAGGAATATTTTATACCCCTAACGAAGAGAAACTACAAATGTAAGCCATGTCGGTTCGATAATTGGTAAAATATATGTACCGAAAGTTGGGCGGTATCCTTCTAAGGGTGCAATATCAAACGATTCTCGGAAGAAATGTTTTATACACAGTAACTACCACCGCCACCGTGGTGCAATGGTAAGCACACCCGCCTTGCACACATAAGGTCGTGGGTTCGATTCCACGGCCAGGCAACATCAAAACACTTTTCAACGGTGGCAAAATACCCCTCAGTAATGTTGGCGACATTTCCTGAGTATTTCAGCCATGAAAAACTTCTCTACAAAAGTGGTGTCCTAGACACGCCGTTCGGACTCGGCGATAAACTGTAGGTCCCATATCATTGAGCTAATATGAATCGGGGTGCACTCATTGATATGAGAGAAGTCTCCCTTGTCCCTTATGGGATGTTTGTGGAACAATTATTATTATTATAACTACCAAATTTGATCAACGTCAGTTGGATAATGTGGCTAAAGCCTTCAATATTTGACTAATTTAAAACAAAAGCGAAAACTAATTACCAAATTACCAATGAAAAGGTCATGAGTTTCTGTTCTAAATATAACTTTCGGGGGAACATATCTTCCAGTAATAAAGATATAGTCATTATACTAAAAATTTTACCAATTTTCCCGCTAAATATTATCGGATCATCAAGTTAAGGCGGGCTTCTTCTACGTCCTAAACCCAAACCATACTTAAAATTTCGCGTCGATCAGACCAACATTGCGACCTACATAGCCGCAACAAAGTCGGATTGAAAGCTTGTTTTTGGTCCCTAAATATTTCATGATCACCCCCAAAAACTAATCGTTTTTATTCTGGTGGGAGACAATTCGTGAAGATTGGTCCACTATGTCCCTGCAGTTTGGTTAAAATTTTTAGTGGACGGAAACACATCTCAAAATCGCTTTATCTCGTCGAGATATGAATTTTGGTATACTAAAGTGGGTCTACAACGAATATTTCGCGGATTTTCTGAAATTCTGGATCTAAAAACGTTTTGTTTGTATACCTAACAGAGGCCAATTACTAAATTTCAGCCATTTCGTATAGATACTGTGGCTATAACCTTAAAATGAAGAAAAACGGGAGGTACGTTCTATGGGGTTACAGTCAAAAATATTCGATTTGCAATCATGGTAGAACAAAGAAGGTGGAGTAAATACTACAACAAATACAACTCAACAACAACTACATAGAAATTTGTTTTTGTTTGTAATGTTACTGTCATCGGTAAATGTAAACAATGAAAATGTCTATAAATAATTGGAATTTAAAAAACTAATATTTTTTCACATTTGATTGAATATTTCAAAAACATGAATAAAAACTCGTTAGATTTTCAATTTGAATGTTTCCATATCATTCCACTAAATGCATAATTTCTCGCAGAAAGTAGAATTCTTGCAAAAATGTTTGGGGTCGCTGGCAATTCATCGAAAACAAAATAGCACACGTTTATTAGGGCATTATTCTTTTCAAGTTAAACAAAATACCTACCACACATATTAACAAATATTGTACCGCCTCTATAAGCGGTGTTTTAGTGTGCGGCACGTCGTTTGCACTTGGAGGAGGTAACATGTCAATGATATGAAGAAGTCTTTATGGGAAATAGTTTTTTTCTGATGAATAAATTTTTTCTTCAAAAAATATATATCCCTAATATACATCGAACATATTGGGTATTGCTGTTACCTTTTCTTATTCTACCATGGTTCGATGTGTTAGGCCATATTTATATTATAGCCTTTTGCAGGGTTAACCTTCTTAATGAGGATTTATTTGACGTATACACAAAGGAATTGACATTTGAAATCCAGTGGGTTTGTTAGATCCGGTTATATATAAACGTACTATAACAAACGAAATGGCAAATTTAATTTGTTGGTAACTTTTTGGTAACATTTTCGGAAAATTTTGGTAGGCAATTTTTTTGCCCGGTGGCAACCGTGATTCCATTAAAGGCGCCCAACATCGATAATATAACCGGCATTAGGTCTGTACGATAACTTTCCCAACAATAATTACTCAGCAAGTTTCGGCATCTTCTCTTTGTACAAATTGTTGGGTTATCGTACATACCTATTATTATACATTTTGTGATATGACCTATTCAGCCCATTGCACAGTACATACATATATACAGTTGTGTGAAAATCATATTTTATTTTTGTTTGTAATCATATTTTATTTACCTTTTATATTTTATGCGAATTGGTGTACGAGGGCACTTCGGAAACTTCTTAGCCTAGCACAAAAAGCGCGGTATAAACAGAAAAAAAGTTAAGTGTTTTGGAAACTTCCATCTCTGTTATGAACACATGTTAAATTTTGTTTCGATCTGGCAACTCCTTCGTATAGAAACAGGTGTTCAAAAAATACGCATCCGCAATTTTTTTACAATGGAAAAATGATCGAGTCCATTTAATTTTGCATGAAGAACTACAGATGAAAAAGCTTTCTGCAAGATGGGTGCCGCATTTGTTAACAGCCGATCAAAAACGCATAAGAATGAACATTTCTCAAGCTTGTTTGGATCGTTTTAAGCGAAATAAAATGGATTTTAAGCGTCGTTTCATAACTGTTGATGAGACCTGGATCCACCACTATACTCCAGAGACAAAAGAACAATCCAAACAATGGACTGAAGCTGGAGGAAGTGCCCCAAAGAAGGCAAAAACAATTCAATCGGCTGGTAAGGTTATGGCAACGGTTTTTTGGGACTTCAAAGGTATTTTATTGATTGGCTATCTGCAAAAGGGTAAAACAATAAATTCAGAGTACTATTGCAACCTTTTGGATCAATTAAATGTACAAATTCGAGAAAAACGTCCTGGCTTACAACACAAAAAAATAATTTTTCATCAAGACAACGAACCAGCGCACAAGAGTGTTTTAACAATGGCTAAAATCAACGAATTAAAGTACGAGTTGCTTGACCACCCACCTTATTCTCCTGATTTAGCTCCCAGTGACTTTTACTTGTTCCCAAATCTAAAAAAATCCTTGCTGGCAAGCGTTTTACCTCAAATGAAGATGCAATTACAGTTGTAAACCACTATGTCTTCAAAAGACCTTGAGGAAAACTATTTTAATCAAGGGATAGAATTGCTAGAAAAGCGTTGGACTAACTATTCTCTTTCATTGATAGGCTAAGAAGTTTCCGAACCGCCCTCGTAGATTGGTATGTGAAAAATAATAAGGACACTTCATGACATATTTTAATAAGGACCAAATTTGAAAGAAATGAATGCAGGTTTTTACAAAATTATAATAGATCATGCGTTTCAGTTTCATTAGTAATTTGTAGACTATCCTTTGTTTTCTAAAACGGCAGCACATCGTCTGGGCATTGAGTCAACCAAATTTTGGCACTCCTGTACCGGTATCGCTTCCTATCCATCTTGTATGAGTTGCCAAAGCCCGTCGTAGTTTGATGGACGCTTTTCCCTGATCGATCTTTTAACTTTATTCTACAAATTTTCAATCGAATCGATTTTCAATCATTCAAATGGAGGGACTGTGCTGGCCATACTAGCAACTTAACTTAATTGTCCTGGAACCCCTTTCTTCGTGTTGCCGTAACCTTTGGGTCATTATCCGGCTGAAAGATTCATTTGAGAGGCATATCCTCTTCAGCATACGGTATCATTATATTTTTTCATTATTTCAATGTAATCTGGTGATTTTATAAAACTTTGAATACGGTATAGAGACTCCACGCCTTAGTAAGAAAATGAGTCCCGCACAATGATGTTACCTCTGCCATATTTTAACGCCTTCAGAGTATATTTTGGGTTATATTATTGATATTTAAGGCTTCTACCATGATGAACTCTTCTATCGGAACAAAAAAAGTAACTTTCGTTTCATCAGACTAAAGAATTCTACGACATTTTCTTAGTCCAAGCGATGTGATTTCTAGCAATCTTTATTATTTGTTGCATATTTTTATACCCTACAAATATCGGCAAATATCACATTTAATGAATAGAAATTAATTCATTTTAAACTTTTACTTACAGGAAGTAATCACAAAAAAATAAAATTATTTGATTTTCACTAAAACGAAAAACTGTCCTTATTATTTTTCACAGCAGAAATCGCCCATTTTACGAAAAATGTTTGTTTTGTATAAAAACGAAACAAAAAGAAATCCAACTCGTAACGGGATTTCTTATTGCAATACATGTTCATTTTCAAAAAGAAATTTCCATCGCCATTTTTTCCAATTTACACGTTTTAGGAGCCACCAAAGACAGTGAATGTCACTGTCCTTATTATTTTTCACATAACTGTATGTATGTTATAGGTCTTTGATATACATAGATTCAAGTCATTATGTTTTTGAAAGATTTTGAATGTTTGCTTTTTTCAACATATTTTACTTCATAGAAGTTTGGCGAAAATCATCAAAAAAGTTATTTGAGTTTACGAACCAGTAAGAAAATTTAAATCAAACTTAATCGTGCACTAACATTTAGCACTGATATCTGGTTAGCCCGATGCAAAAGAAAGAGTATGCAGTTATTTAATTTTTTTCTATTTTTCTTTATTTTAACAGCAGGATGCTTTTGGTTGGGTCCAGTTAAAAGTATTTTCTGAAAAATCGATTTTTTGAGGCATGTCCTTCTTTGAGCAAATGAGCCATATGAAATTCCTTACGATTTTTTAATGTTGATTAGGCTTCAACCTCTTACTTAACCTTCTGGCTACATAGTGCGAAAATTTAAATCAAAAAATTTAAATGTTCTGTTAAACTTGATATACCTATCCTGCTAATGTTGTTCATGGTAATACAGCAGTCACCAATTGTAGTTTGGAATCCATTAAGGACAACACCACCTATCATCTAATTGCCCACATAAATTGTTACCATAACCAATAACATTTAAAGTTGCAACTGAACAACAACACGAACTTTATGCTAGAATCAAAAAAATGTGCATGTCTCCTGGCCATCCTCTATGTTTGTTAGTCTTCTCTTCTTTTCTATTCCCCCCTTTACTAACTACTTTATTCGATTGCGTGTAAAATTGAAAATTACACCATTGATGTTTTTGTCGTTTCATTGTTCTATTTGTTGTTGTTATTTTTTGTCACGAAAACCATTTTAAACGCTCAACCGTCGGACGGGCCACAGGTTACATTTAGCACTAAATTTATTCATATTGTCTCACTGTTATGGGTTGTTGTTATTATTGTTGGCTGGGTCCATTTGATTTCTATAATTCACTTGTAGAATTGCTTAACATTAACAACAAAAAATTCCACAACATGACATGGAATTCATTCCGACAACCTGACCATTCTGTGTGAACACACACAGTATCGGCTTGATATACTACAGTCCCGAATATATTTTAATGGGAGACCAGCAACAAATTAAAAATATGTTTTTGGTCCATTTCATCCGCTGAGTTTTTTTTTTTTTGATCATCAGTGATTTTTCATTCCGTGACAATGGAAATTTATTATCCGAATTTCTCTCGGCTAACTATTGTCCTTTCTGTAGCAAAAAGTATGTCTACTACAAGAACAACAAAATAAGTATCTATTCTGGTGAGAACTTAATGTTCATGGACAATTTTCGGACAATCGGAGCATAGTTAAGGCCTAAAGCATGATAAAAATGTATTACGGACAAACTGAAGTACAGACAGACACATATCCTCCGATTTTACATATTCTACTCAAGTTTCAGTGGAGAATCTGTTATTGTTTATACCTCAGTCCCTAGTATGTTTGGACAAAATCCGTTTCAGACCATTCAGAGTCGATGTAGCCATGATCATCAGTTTGGTAGGGTGGAGAACAGATTAACTGTCGAATAGACCAACCTATTTTGTCTAAACTTGGATCGCGTAGTATTTTGTCCAAACATAGTTAAGTTTGGTCCACTCTCGGGGGTACGTAACTTTCTCACAGAACTTCAACCTTTTTCCTTTAATGCAGTTAAGGTCTGTACGAAGGTACTCTGTTTGGTCCTGTTTACAGCAGTATATTATGTTTTTCCTGGGCTAGCCCATGCTTCCTGAAGTAATTGTCCAATAGCTCTTAATGAACAAATGAAGTGAATGGTGTGCTCGATATTTATCGAAAGGAACGGCTTACAAAATAAGACCTCGCTTCCGAAATGGCCAATGCAATCCAAATCAATATATAATTATCTCACCCGATTTGGACTTTACTATAATCTGAATCTGATATGTTGTTGTTGCGACAGTGTTTATTATTGTGTGTTTGCGTGTTCGTTCTTCTGCTCAATCGGTTGCTTCGATGGGATGTATCCCCATATCCACTGGAGTTAGATTAGTAGTTTTGGCAGGGCAGTTGAAAAGGTGCATTGTGTCTTGTGGGCCCTTGCCGCTTACTGGGCAGATGTTTTGCACGGTTCCATAGATACTTGCCCAATAGGAATTTAAGCGACTGCAATATCCTGAGTGTAGTCCGCTTCTCGTGACAGCTGACGCTCCTCAGCTGCGATAGATGGGGAATGTACTCCGAGTATTTTATTCACACTGTATTTGCTTATGGCCTTAGCAACTGCGTCAGTGTGAATGCTATTTAGACCTGCCTGATCTAGGGGTTCTCTCCTATGTAGTTGGACTTCCCTCTCTAGAGCATGAATATCATTCCTGATATACCTGGGTGTGTCGGGCCTAACCAGCAGATGGTGATTGGGATGGCACTCACTGTAACACCCGAGTAAGTAGTGCAACGGTAGCATCTCATTGTGTTGCTGTACTGGAAGTATCTTTGCCTCCTCATGTAGTGGTCCACTGAAGACTTGAGGAGGCACCCTGTTGCTGTTCTCAGGGCGGCATTCTGACATGTTTGCATCTCTTTCCAATGAGTATCAACTAAATTCGGGGACAAAACTGGCGCCGCATACCTTACCACAGACCGACCTACCGCGTTATATGTGGTCAACAAGGTTTCTTTATCTGCACCCCAAGTACTGCCGGCTATGGACTTGAGGACCTCGTTTCTGCATTTCAGTTTGTCGCCGATAGCTGCGGCATGCGCGGACGACGTGAACGTAGTGTCGAATGTGACCCCTAGAATTTTGGGGCAGTTTATGGTCGGAATTCTGCTACCATCGACATTCAACTGTCTTCTATAATGCGCCGTCCAGTGGTGAACAGAGTGGGCCTAGATTTAGTGGCGGATATCTGCATATTAAAAAAATTGGATAAAATTGAAAGATCGGCTAAATAGGAGTTCAGTCTCTCATAGATCTCATAGATGTCAGGGTAGGTACCTGACGCCAGGATCGTACAATCATCCGCATACGTTACGATCTCAATGCCGCCTGGAGCGGGCGTAATACAGGAAAGGTAGAAGTTAAACTGTACCGGATATATTACCCCACCTTGAGATTTGGACTTCTTGTTCCTGAATTCAACGTACGACTGGCGTCCACACATATAATTGATTATCCAACGTTTCACCAAGCGCCACCATCACCGTTCTATCACACAGCCTTTCCTGGTGAGTCCTCGACAGTTATAAGTGGAGATGGCGTGCAGCGCTGTTGTTGTGATGTGCTGCTTACGGAATCCATGCTGATGATCGGCAACTAGATAGCTATTTCTGACGCTGGGGAGGACTAAGGCCTCAAGAGTCTTTGCTACAGGTGACAAAAGCGAAATCGGCCTGTACGATTTACTTTTGCTGGCATCCTTGCCTGTACATGTACATCTGATATGTTG
The DNA here is from genome assembly GCF_047663935.1 of Musca autumnalis. Lineage (NCBI taxonomy): Eukaryota > Metazoa > Arthropoda > Insecta > Diptera > Muscidae > Musca > Musca autumnalis. The sequence continues at coordinate 6,998,505 of NW_027411644.1, read as the reverse complement.
AGCCCTAAATGTTTAGTTGTATGTAATCTCCATATTAGAGCTGGCAAACTATCGATAGTCCGACTATCGGTTTGATTGCTGTCGTAAAACAAAGGTTAGGGCGGTCACTAAAACAAGCTATTTGGGTTATCTATCGCGAATTATTTAAAATATATTTGCATCCGAGTCCGTTATAAACAAAGCTTTACGACAGTGATCAAAACGATAGTCCGACTACCGATAGTTTGCCAGCTTTACTCCATATGCCATCTTTCCCAATAAAATTGTAAGAAAAAAGTTTTCCTTCATATTGATGATACATTACTGCGAGCATAATGATTCTGGATATAGGTACTGTTTTTGACATTAAAGTCACACACACGCACATACTTCATTGAACGCAATGTGAATGTTTCCATTTCCATTACCATTTTGCTGACTAACATTAAAAAGCTTAATTGTTTGGAAGATATTCCCGTTAAATGTAGTTTTCTCTCATTCTCCGTTGTGTTGTTGTGAGGACGTGCTTTAATTTTATGCAATTATTTCGGTAGATATCTTTCCGGTCATTAGGCACGAAACTCCATTTAAAAGTTGATGATGAATGGTCTCAAGGGTAATGGGTGACAATTTGCAGTTCAGTTGCAATTGTTATTTATTATCAATTTGTTGGTTGTCATATACAAAATCATTATTGTGGTGAATTTATCTAGCGTCGACTTCGGGAATGTATAGTAAACAATAAGTGATAAACTTTATCTAAAATGTATCTCTGGGGGATTTGGCTCACAATATAATAAAAATATTTTTTGTAACAATTGCCCTCTAGTTATTGGCAATTGTAAACTGAATACAAGGTTATTTTTTAAATACGGTTTGCATGTTACATTTAAACAAGTTCGGAGGAGGGCCTCCCGTTTTCGAGATTTAATTGATTGTAATAGCGATAAATTCAAAAGGTCGGTAAATTTAAGTCCGTTTGTTATTTGCACTTTTGTTGTAAGGTTTCTAAAATTCAGTTCATTCAGCTTATAATCTTTCCAAATTTTTCTCTATAAAAGTTTGATCATTTCTTTGAGATACTTAAAACAAATTATGTACATACGCATGTTCATCTTTACAAAATTCTTCTTTCAAGACATTTTTTATTCGATACGAATAAATTGGACAAAACAACAGCCGAATTATATTTAATGATTTCTTATCCTTTTTTCATTATATTCTCATTTTAGATTGTATTGCAAATCAACGACTTCTAAAGATGCGACGGCGGTAGCTGACCGACAACGACCACCACCACCAACCACAAAAATAACAAGACAAAAACAAGGCATCAACGTCGCAACAACCGAACATAAAAAATAAAACCTCAACAACTGGACGACAGTTGTTGTTTTACTGCTAAGGACGGCGGAGATCATGGTGGACATGGATATGGCTGACAAGCAGTTAAATTAGTTTTAAGATTGACACAGACACAGCCCTTTTGTGCTGCAGCTGCTGCTGCAATCGAACCACAAAATATAGGGGGCACAACAAAGAAACAGATTGAAAACAAAAACACACACTCGAACGTACATATATATTCAATTATATATAGCAGAAAAAACAATATAGAACCTGAAAAACAACGAAATCGCAATTTAACGACAACTACGAAATACCGAGTAAGAAAAAGCTAACCACCATAGATAGAAAAGGAGCTGAAATTTAATCCTTTTATTTAAATTAATACTTGGCAACGTTTATATCCATCGATTTGTTAGCAGTGAGGAGGAGACTACCAAAACCGCCGCAACAACAAATTCACCATGACTGTTAAGATTTTTAGACGTGGCTCCGCACGTTGTATTGGCTTGTTATCGGCCTTTATAACAATTCTACTATGCCTTTACTATATTTCCATGGGACAGCCCTCAAACATACAACCCAAAGAACCCATTGCTAGTTTGTTTGCTAGCAATGTTGGAAGTGGTGGTAGTGGTGCGGCAGCAGTAGGGCAAGGCAACAATAATCTACTGGCAGAAAATGGTGCCGGCATCGCTGTGCCTCAACAACTACGAATTTATGGCAGTAAAGTAAGACACGGCAGCAATGAAGATGAGAATGCCCCACCATTGAAACAACACCAAATGATGGCAAAATCTGCAGTATATGGACCAAGACGGAATACAGCCGGTGATGATGCAGTAGATTATGGTGTTGCTGCTGCAGTTGGTAGTATTGACGTTGATGGTTCATTTGGCAGCGGCAATATGTATGTCAATAATCCTCAATGGGGCGATAAATGTTATATTTTAGAGGAAAGCGATACGAACATAACGTCACAAGATGAATATGCAAAATTTGATTTTCAGGTAAGGAAAGAAAAACAACAATGAAAAAGTACCATAGTCATTGTTACTGTGATCCACCATAAAATATATTTTGTTTTGACCCAAAAATATGTAAAGCATAAATTTTTGTTTTGAGTAATACATACTTCCATTAATACACGGTTTATATAACATCCTTTATCCGGCACAGCCATAAAGAAAACAAACATTAGTTTTGAAATTTGGAGAAGAATAATATTGGTCAACAGATGCTACTTTGGACTAAGTAACCAGTTTAAAAGTACCCTGTAGGAAATGTCAAAAGTGAATCTATACTAACTTACTACTGGCATTGTCAACAATACTACTGACAAACTGTAGACAACTCAGGTAATTTCCTATAGACATTTTGTATGAACGTATCATTCGAAAGTCAGCAGTGACATTGGAACTAGTGTGTCAGTAGTTGCTGAGGGTCCATGTGATTACATTGGAGGTAGTGAGTCAGTATAGACATTGGAGGTAGTAAGTCAGTAGAGACATTGGAAGTAGTGAGTCAATAGAGACATTGGAGGTACTGAGTCAATAGTACATAAAGGGTTATATGGACACATTAGTACCAGATTTTCACTACTAAGTTGCTTGGCCCATTTAAAACTTTTTATAGATCAAAAAGCTATATAGTTTGTTTAATAAGACGATGAACGTACACTTTTGTTTAAACAGAATATTATTATATATATATTTTATTTTAAATGCTAAAAAGAAGGACAAATTGCGTATTACAATCTTTTTTATCTTTATAAAGGGCTTAGACCAAGATTCCACATAAGCACAATATTAGTAAATAAAGCCAATACAGTTGAACCTCGATTTTTCGTGAATCGATTATCCAGGAACCTCTATTATTCGGGATAGAAAAGAAATTTTGATCTGTTTTCCATTTCCTCTATTTTTCGCTTTCACACTTTCATACGGGCAAAATGTGCCTCATCGAAATAATGGTTTTAGACCCCAAGTACGTTTGGACGAAATGTGTTTCAGACAATTTGGAGTTGATTTAGCCATGTCCGTCCGTCTGTCTGGCTGGAGCGCCCGATAACTCTCGAACGGATCAACCGATTCAGTCCAAAATTTGGCTTTCGTAATATTTTGTCCAAACTTAGTTTAAGTTCGAAGATGGGTTATATCGGTCCACTCCTTCCGGTACCTCCCCCATAAAAGTTTGAAAATGTTCGGAACATTTGCGCGCACTCTTAAGGGGTAACGAATTTGGTCCATACTTTGCATATCGTGAAATTCCTACCGGATTTAGATTAGGTTCCAATATAAACTCAATCGGTCCACTACTTCGGGTACCTCCCACACAAAATTTTTGGATAAATTCACTTTAAGACCTGCTCTCGAATCACTTTGATTTTTGTTGTAGCAACTTGTACGACGGTACAAGTTTCATCAGGGGCAAGTCCATACTTCCTGAGAAAATAGCCTTAAAGGTGCAAAAAGCCCCTATGACACCGTGTGTAGTGGTAGGAGCGCAAGATAACTCTTGAACGGATCTACCGATTCGGTCCAAAATGTGGCCTTCGTAATATTTTGTGCAAACTTAGTTTAAGTTCGAAGATAAGCCATATCGGTCCACTCCTTCACGTACCTCCCCAAAAAAACTTCAAAAATGTTCGGAAAAATTGTGCGCACGATAACTCTGAATGGAAGTGACCGATTTGGTCCATACTTTCACATCCTAATATATTTACCAGATATAGATCAGGTTCGAATATGGACTATATTTGTCCACTCCTTCGGCTACCTCCCACACAACATTTTGAATAAATTCAATTTAAGACCTGCTATCGAATCACTTCGATTTTGGTTGAAGCAACTTGCATTCTCTGCCTCAAGTACGACAGTAAAAGTTTTTTCAAGGGGCAAGTCCATACTTCTTGAGAAAACAGCCCGAAAGGAGTAAAAAGCTCTTATGGCACCATATGAAGTGGCTGTAGAGCTCGAACCGAATACTGCGTTCGTCCACATTTTGGATATCGTAATATTTCTTCGAATATTAGATGAAATTCGAAGGTAGTGCTTATACGTCCACTGCTTTCGGTACCTCTCCCACAAAAGTTCGAAAATATTCGCCAAAATGATAAGCGCAATATCTCACAAACGTAGAACCGATTTGGTCCAAATTTTCGATCTCGAAATATGCTGTACAAGCTTAGTTTATGTTCCAATTTGGGCCCAATCCTTGGGGTACCACCCATACAAATGTTCAACATATTTATATAGTTAATGGTCTGTTCGAGGATCCTTTGGACACGTCTTCTGTAAGTCATGCCAATTCTAATTCACGCCTGCTCTAAACCCTCGCCTACTCTAAAGGTACGCACTCTTTAAGCCACAGCTACTATAAGGACACACTTGCTAAAAAGGCACGCCCGCTCTAAATCACTCCTACTCTAAAGACACGTCTATTCTACCTACTACCGTATCTACGTTAAAGCCACATATACTCTGTAGGATACCATTAAGATGTTTCAGTGTGCGAAATGTCCATGGTAATGACGAAACAATTGGATGAGCATACAGATAGAGATGGGAAATGGGGAAATACCCATTAAAATGGGTAAATTGGGTACAAATGGGTAAATACACAGGTATTTACCAAATATGTATGTGGGTATAAACTACAGAAACTAAAATCATACAATCATATGCGAAAACGCAGTGTTGTAACAAATTTGCTAACTGACTATGAATAAAATTACCTTTTTTGGATACGGGGCAAGTTAAAATATAACCAATTTTGGTCCATATTTTGGTAAATCTCTCATATATTGTGACAGCATAATTTTGATATTTGAGAGCTTTTAGAGCGGTTTGTTGTAGTTCTCCATGCAGAAAAACATAAAAGCTGGATCGAGATCCAAACTTTATAATATATCAAATGGATTAACCCACGGTTTCAGTGGATAATCTTGAGATTTAAGTCCTCCTCGACAAAACTATAATTTTTGCATTCATCGTTTGACAGAAAAACAAAATTTTGATTTCAAAATAAAAATTTTATTTACCCAAATAAACACCCACAAAAAAATTATCGGGTATTTACCCATGTTTTGGGTAAATACCGGGTAGAATCCCATCTATATAACAATTGCTTCCTATGAACTTAAAACGTATTTTAACAAAGCGTATAAACTGGAAGTATTGCTCAAAACAACATTTACATGGTCCCGCATGCTCCAAGATTCCTTTGTTCTAGTTCTATATATAATACCATAATATGTATTTCTTTTTCATTGCATATTCTTAGCCGGAATGGGTACGTACCAAGGAATATTGGGATCGAGGCTTTGAAGAACGTTTCGAAGCTCAGAAAAAAGACAAACAAAGGCCACCACTAAAGGTATGAATTAAACTTTACACTACTAATCAATTAGCACACTAATTTATTTTCCCTTTCTCCATCCCTGTGTCGCCAGGTTATTGTTGTTCCACATTCACATAATGATCCCGGCTGGTTGAAGACCTTTCTCAATTACTTCCAAAGTGATTCGAGACAGATTCTAAATCTAATGGTCACAAAAATGCAAGAATATACAGACATGACATTTATATGGTCCGAAATAAGTTTTCTACAATTGTGGTGGGATCAAGCTCATCCCACCAAGCAAAGAGCCTTGAAGAGGCTTATTAATTCGGGCAGATTTGAAATTACCACAGGAGGTTGGGTTATGACAGATGAGGCTAACGTTCATCTCTATGCCATGCTGGATCAATTGATTGAAGGACATCAGTGGTTAAAGAATAATTTGAATGTAACACCTACTGTGGGCTGGTCTATTGATCCCTTTGGCCATGGTAGTACTGTACCTTATTTACTGTCTGGAAGTAATTTTGAGGGCGCCATTATACAACGTATACATTATGCCTGGAAACAATGGTTCGCCAGACATCAAAAGGGAGATTTTATATGGACACCCTATTGGAATAAACATGGAAGTGGAGCAGCAGATGAAGAACAACAGCAACATCGCAAGGGTAGTTTACTTACCCATAATATGCCTTTTGATATATATTCGATAAAGGGTTCGTGCGGACCCCATCCATTTATCTGTTTAAATTTCGATTTCCGTAAAATTCCCGGTGAATACACAGAATATTCAATTAAAGCTCAATTTATAACCGAAGAAAATGTTGAGGAAAAGGCCCAGTTATTATTGGAACAGTATTCACGCACAGCTTCACTATTTCCCCATAATGTAGCCCTGATTCCAGTAGGTGATGATTTTCGTTACAACAAAGAGCGAGAAGTTGATCAACAGTATACAAATTACAAGAAGCTCATAGATCACATAATGGCCAATAAAAGGTTATACAATGTGGACATCTCGTTTGGTACACCCAAGGACTATTTTAATGAAATCAAGAAGAGGTCGAAAGAATTTCCCACATTTAAAGGAGATTTCTTTGTATATTCTGATATTTTCTCTGAAGGAAGACCAGCTTATTGGTCGGGATACTTTACAACACGACCTTCATACAAAATTCTTAGTGCTGATTTGGAACAAAATCTTCGTGCTGGAGAAATTCTCTTTACCTTGGCATATAATACAGCTCGTCAGAGACATCATGAGAATGCGATAAAAATATTTGAGAAGAACTATGAGAAAATGATACATGCTAGACGCAATCTGGGCTTGTTTCAACATCATGATGCCATAACGGGAACCTCAAAGGCAGCTGTTATGCGTGATTATGGTATGCGTTTATTTGAAAGTATTCAGGATGTAGTTCGCATGCAACAATCTGCTATCGAATTGCTAATACAAAATGGCACAGAGAGGCATAACTTCCTTTTAAGCGAATTGGAAAGGGATAATTTCAGTAAATTGCCCCGTAAGACGCCCATACCATTGGCTACTTCTTCTCCAAACAGCGATTTCTCCATTGAGTTCACGTCATCTTCCTCTGATGGCAAATCGGCAAATTTTGTTGTGTTCAACCCATTGACGCAAAAACGAGTGGATGCACTTACCATAAGAACTACCACACCCTATGTGAAAATTCTCAATGATGCTGGTGAGGAATTGAGGAATGTACAAATTAATCCCGTTTGGAATATTAGTGATCCATATGAGATGGGCATGAATATGATGGGGTCTTCTACAACGTCTCGCATTCGTATTTCAAGACGACAATATGAGGTAATGTTTATTGCTGAATTGGATCCTCTGTCATTGACTTCGTATACGGTAGCTGTGGATGAGGTGAATGCTAAGCGTTTGATGTCAACAATCTATTGTGACGAATGTACCGATCAAATGGATGGAAGCACGACCGAAACACCTTTGACTAAGGAGGAGTTTGTAGTGAAATCTAAACCACCGGGTAAGTAACTTTATTGCCACGTTCTTTTTACCTTATTAATAATGTAACGTTATGTTTTCATCTTCAGGTGATATCCAACTGGAAAACAATTTTATGCGTTTGCTGTTTGACGAAAAGACTGGTTTCTTGAAGACAAACACCCGTAAAGGGCTTAATCAGCAGCTATTGAACCCAATGCAATGCGCCATTAAATTTGCCGCCTATCGCAGTGCCCAATTTCATTCTGGGGCATATCTATTTAAAACAGATCCCGAACAAAGTGAGGCGGAAAAAGATGTTTTGGAGCAATATGAGGATAAACGTATTATTATTACATCGGGATTGATAGCCAGTGATGTAACTGTTATATATGGACCTTTCTTGGCACATACAGTTAGGATTTTCAATACAAAAACTCATTTGGATGCAGCAATATATATAGAAAATGATATTGATTTCGAGCCACCACCAAAGAATCGGGAAACCGAACTGTTTATGCGTTTTATAACCGATATCGATAATATTGCCCCGGTAAATAAGGATATCTTAAAAGATGGAGATACCATACCGGAACTGCCAGAATTTTACACTGATCAAAATGGTTTCCAATTTCATAGGTAAGCTTTTGGATGGAATCACATTCAACATGGAAAGGTAAACTAATTTTCAATTTATATTTTTAGGCGTGTCAAGGTTCCTTCAATTGGTATTGAAGGCAATTATTTCCCCATTACAACGGCTGCATTTATGCAAGATGACAAAGTACGATTTTCATTATTAACAACCCATGCCCAAGGTGCGGCCAGTTATGAACCTGGCCAATTGGAAGTGATGCTGGATCGTCGTACATTGTACGATGATTATCGTGGTATGGGTGAGGGTATTGTGGATAGTCGTTTAACACGTCACAAATTCTGGGTTGTCATTGAAGATATGCCTGTGTCAACTAAACCCAAAAAATACCAAGTACCCAGCCTGCTAACCAACTACTTGGCTAATGGTCTACGTTATCCTCCCACCATTTATTTTGTGGAGAACTTTGAGAATCCTCCTATGCTAAGGAATAAAGCCCTACTTTTGGATAATGGTGCCTGGTCATGCGATGTGCATTTAATTAACTTCCGTACCCTGTCAGAGGAACAATTGCAGCTATTCCCATCATCATCAGCTTTATTGATACTACAAAGGCAGGGCTTTGATTGTTCTGTATACAATAAGCAGGATATAGATTTGCTTTCCAGTGTGTGTCCCTTCAAACATCAAGGCCTGGGTAATGTTAAATTTAATAAATTGCATTTAACTTCTTTAGAAACCACCAGTTTAACTGGCATGCTGCCAGAAAATAGACGTAAGCCACTGAAAAGTTTCAATGACATCACCATAGAACCAATGGAGTTATTAACATTTAATGTCACATTTAAGACTTAGAATTAAATGGGCTATCCAGAAACAAAAACAGGCAAAAAGAACCAGTATGTAAGGAAATAGTTTTAAGATTTTTATTTATTTAGTTTTTATTTCCAAGAATCTCAAGACAACCAATCATACATTACACACACACAAACAACAAACATTCAATTGACTGAATTTAGTTTTGCTTTAATTTTAAATTGACAACCTACCTAACACTTTTACCAAATGACTGAATTTCTTAAAGAATTTTATATTTCCTACGTTATAGTTCATATGTTTTGAAAGAAAACACTTTAACATTTTCCGTTCAAACAAACAATTTTTTTAAAAATTCATAAAATGTTACATATTAATATTCTTCCTCTCTCTGACATTTTGTTCAATCATTCCAATCTTAAACATCGTTCGTTTAATCCAATGACTACAATATTCCAATGAAACAAAATGTTTGTTGGAAGAGTGTTCTTTTTTCAATATACATACATAGTTTTCTATTACGAACATCATACCTCTTTATATTTATTTCTATACAAAGCAAAAAGTACACATTATTTTTAAATCGATTTATTTTCAAACGTAAATTAGTTTTTTAGTTTAAAATGTAGGCCAGTAATAGTTCAAATCCTTTTTTTAGGCAGGTAAACTTTGTGAAATATCACATGAATTGTAAATTTTGTGTTATTTCCAATGGAATCAGAGTCAAATTTTGCATTTGACCCTTAATGTATTTTTGTTCTAGATATAATCAAAGAAGTGCAATATATGCCAAGACGTCCTCTTTTTGTCCTTCATCATTATATAGAAACTAGATTCAAATGATATTTATTTATGAAAAATATATATTTACAAAGTAAAAAAACTTTACTGTAACTTACACACACACAGAGTACATGTTATATGTATAGATGTACCTTTTCTCTTGAACTAGACCAGATTTTATAATAAATCGTTAAAAAAGGAAAAAAATACGTTTAATTAAATATACTTTTCATATTCTTATTACATCTTTTTAAATAAAGGTTTATTTTTCTCAGGCATTATATAGCAAAACAACAATTATATAGAAAACCGAAATACAGCATATTGACACACAAGAAAAATCGTTACAACATACAAGCAATTCAAAATATTTATTTAATATTAAAAAAAATTATTAAGCATCACAATAATATTTTTAATTGCATATATTTTTTATTTAAAGTTTTAGATATAATAATGTTACAACAAAGAAAATAACATTTAATGGATATGGTGACACATGAAATAGCTATAAAATATTGACGAGAGTAATGAAGGAGGAACAAATAATTTTCAGTAAAGACTTTCCAAATTTCTAATACCAAATACAATCCATCTTAGTTCCTTCCACCTTATTGTTGTTGTTGTAACAGCACGAAACCTACGTGGAAGTATTCTTTAATTTCGGGTCAATCCGGTACGTAAGAACCATGGTGGAATAAGAAGGTGTTACATCAAATCATTTCAAACGTCAAATGGTCACAATAATGCATTACTGTGAATTGCTTGTTTACATTTTGTATGCGATTTTATTCACAATAACGCATTTTGACAACTGGTATGAAAATCAGATTTTTTTGGCGTTACACCTTATATTATTCCACCATGGTAAGAACCCGTTACCGTGGGATTGACCTTATTGTTGTTCTTATTGCCTAGCTTTATCACTCATTGTTTGAAGATAATAATAATTAAAAATAACAATTATAGCCTGTTTCTCTAAAACGATTCGAATTCAATTTCGTCCGAAGAACTGCAAAACACCTTTTTTTGTGAACATTTTTTTGTTTGATTTAAAACAAAACAAAATCAAATCAAATATTTAAAAAAAACAGAAGTTTGGTCGTAGTTCTATCGAATTTGAATTCGAATCGCCTTAGTGAAACAGGCCATATCATTCCAAAACATTTTCCACAGTATTAGAAGAACGGTTTCCTAATATATTGACATATATATCTAAATACATACAGGTATGTGATGGAAATCGATTTCGATGCATGTACATTTTCCGACATCGAATTGTTTTCGATATCGGTTTCATATTCCATTTTGTTCTATGGAAAAATTGATCAAAAAGACGTGTTGTTATGCAATTCGATAACCGTTTATTTTTCTCGTTTTGAAAACGGTCATATTTCTGTGGTCGATTTATAAACGATGTAATGAATTTTGATATTTTTAGGAAAAAACTTGAAATTTAAACACGGATTTAGAATACATAAATTTACATTTATTTGCCTTATATTTAATATATTTTGTTAAGAAAGTATTTGACACGGATCAAAAAATCTACTTTGAACATGTTTCTTTCCTCTGGATGAGTGAAAACATCCGCTTAATATGTTGTTTGCACTGTTTGTAAAGTCCTCATGTAATTGGACAAGGATTTCCACACTAAACTTCCATATAGGCCAATTTAAACAAAAACACAAATGTATTTAATTTGTTATAACATTTTTTCGGCTTTTGCCATCGCCAAAACTAAAAAAGTGTCTTTTTATTTCTATTTTTCTTCTTTCAATTGAAACAACGTCCCAGCAAAAAAAGACCTCCCAAAATCATGGGTTTTGTAAGGGATTTTTGGCAGCCGTAACTACTCGCAAACCCCCTTTCTTCCCCATTATTTTTACAAGGGCATGTCGCACTCAGTTTGTAGTTATTTTATGACCACTAGAATAACTAGTTATTCTGTGGCCACTAGAAATTGAAAACTAAGTTGAAAAAAATCTATTTTTAGAACAGTTGATGTAGAGATTTTTTTAATTTCATCACACTTCTTACTTTTATTTTACTTTATTTTATTTCGCTTGCTGTGTGAGTTGAACACACGAACCCTCTGATTTCTAGCCAAAGACACTACCCAGCAAACACAATGTCGGACGTCCGACGCGTCTGCTCAAAGTCGGAAGTTTTTTCCGACGCGTCTGACCGACTTCGGTCCGAACTCTGTCCGACTAGTCTAACGAACTTTTCCCGTCCTCTCTCTCCCTCTCTGAAGGGAATTTTTCTATTTTCTCTTGTGATGCTTTGGCAAAATTAAGTGTAAATAAGCAGAGAGAAAATAAAGTGTAATTGTTGATGCAGTACGAACGAAAAATTGAGTGCTCAGGTTTTAATTTTTGTATCGGAGAACAAATTTGGTAAATAAATCAGAAGTTCATACGATAGTTCATCTGACTTCGGACCAAATTCGGTCCGAAAGTCGACAAACACTTTCGAATGTCATAAGATTTTACTTCCGAATTCGGAACGATATCTGTCCGATAGTCGGTAAATAAATCAGAAATTTATACGACAGTTCATCAGAGTTCGGACCGAATTCGGTCCGAAAGTCGGCTTAAACATCCGATTTTCATCCGAATTTCGGTCAGAGAACACGTCAACCACGCCATATGACTTTCGGACAGAGTTCGGACCGAATTCGGATCCGAACTCGGACGTTTCATCCGACTTTCGGACCGAATTCGGTCCGAACTCTGATGTTTCTTCCGATTTTGGTTTGCTGGGTACATACTATGCCACGCACACAAACATTAAGGGTTGCTTAAGAACTTAAATGTACAGCGCACATGTGCACCACGAACTGTTATTTTTTAATTTAAAAAAAACTCGCGTGCTGACAGTGAGCGTTGAACACACAACCCTAGGATTTATAGTCGGACACACACTCACTGTGCCACCGTCTCATTACTTAGTGAGGAGCAAAGTAAGTAGGTTTGCCTTGTAATTTTTTTAAGAAGTATCCCATTACTTTTCAGATTACTTGTAATGGGAAAAGAAGTTTGTTTACATTACTTTGTAATGGGTTACGTAATGACTACCGGATCCGAATTTTTGCTGGGGTGGAATGGAAATTCGATGCGAATCCCATCACATCTAAAAATAAATTCACTCGTTTCGGGCAAAAGGTTTAATGTCCCATTTCTCTCTACCATAAACTGACAATTACCTAATGTAAATTTTGTTTAAGGATAGTTATATATTGTCCAGAATTGACTATTATTTACAGCCGTTCTCTTGTTGCAATCAAAAAATATGAACAAAAGTAAACCCACCGCGTACGAACTTGACCAAAAATCATGAAAATTTGAAATGTTGTGTAGCGTTACGTAAAGCTATTTTAAAGGGTTTGTTAGTTGACTTTTATATGAAATATTGACACAAAGTATATCAATTCAGTAGTATTTAAGGTACAATTTTAATTTTTTAAAGAGTATAAAATATATGTTATCGTATATGTAGAATTGAAAATAAACTATATCGAAGTTTTTAATCATGTAGGTCCACGTTATGGCATATCCCAGAATTTAACAACCGAAGAGAATTGCAATTTTTTTGCTATCACAAGATTTTCAGTATTTCGAAGATCTTAGATTAGATTTTGGAATTCCTTTTGATCCAATCCCTATATAACGCTATTCGCTAGTACGACGAATTAAGTTATACACGGGTTTAATGTGTTAGAGGGTGTAGTTTGACCCGAACATAACCCCTTTTCCGACTTCTATGAATTAAATACCTCGAAAAAGAAGAATAACTCGAATCCGCGGGTGCAGCTTAGACTTCTATATCTAGATATTCTGTCGATAGCTTAAGAATAAAATATTATTTTATGTCATAAAACGCCATATTTGCTTCTTTACTAGAAGTGATAGAGTCTGTACAAGACAATTAAAAACTTCAGAAATTTTAAATCGGACGATACAGACTACGACTCATAGACTCCGAACCCTTCTCGCAGTACTGTTTAAGACTACAAAACTCATGTTTGGGCTATGCCAAAGCATGGTCGAACAAATATCTCAGAAACCAATATCAGAAATCAATCGGCAAACTCTTAGCTGAATCGTGACAAAACACTTTAAGTCGAAAAATTCCATGCTTGCTGTTCCGGATGTTTTCTCTACTTTCGGTATAATATTACAGAAGAAGCATTAATTAATTAAATACGAAGGGACGTTTTTGGACCCAATGATATTAAACACTTTGCTGAACTATAATTTATATATTTCTTAATTTAATATAACAGTCGATCCTTAAAGAACCCCACATAATTATTCGCTAATAATAAGCATAATAATCAAGAAGGACCACTTGTGTCCAAAAGAGTTTTATATTTGTCATAACTTGTAATCGGTTGGAAACGAATTAAAAAACTCCTGAATTTTGATTTCTGAAAAATTTGCCGAAAGATATGTGACATCAGCCTGTGCGAATTTGCGCAATGACTCTGCTTGTTGCTTAGCCCGAAGTTTTTTAGTGACCCTCGTACCGACATGACTTAAACTTAAAATATCACGAGATCCAAAACTTTCACCAAATTAGTTAATCCGTTCGACAATTATCATGCGCTCCATCCTGCCAGATAAACAAAGATACAGACAGACGGATTGTGCTAAAGGCACTAAAGGCTGAGGGTACAATTACACTGAGTAACACTAAAAATGCAAACAAATTCTAAAATCATTATCATGTTGATTCAGCAGTACGTCCCTGGTTGCTACTCATAAGACATCCAACGATGCTGTTTGTGGTATGCGATCACACAGAATTTATAATATGTACCTACATATATTTTTCAAAATCAGTAAACTATAACTCGGTTTCGGAAAATACCAGTATCTGTTGACTATAGTCTCTGATTGGAAGAAAAAAGCGATGTCAATAAATTTGTATTCCGTTTTCTTCTTTATAGTATTTTATGTAACTTTTCTATAATGTCGAATCAAACTCTTGGTTACTTGTTTAGACAAATTCTCGCCACAATTATTGCTATTTAAATTGTGTTACCAATATATTCATTCATAGACTCAAGTTTCATTTAGCTTGTTGTTATTTTCTAGAACAAATATTTTAAACCAAAATATTTATTTAATGACTGATTATTATATTTATATATGTAGTATATGTATATTTTTTTAAAACAATATATTTATTACTTAGTTATGGCTATTTTTTAAGTAAAAAATGTAACACTTGCCTTTTTTAGCAAAAATTAATATAACCAAATTAAATTCAAACCGAATTTTCTTATTAAAACAATTAGTTGGAAATTTATTTTGTTTTTGAAATTGCATATTAGAAAAATTTTTGTTCAAAACATTTTACATTTTGGTTACTAGAAGCCAAGATAATTAGGAAATAATACCAAATTTAAATACATTCAAATTTGCACGCCATTTTAGAACAAAACAAGAATGAAATGAACACCACAAGCAACCAAATTGTAAATATCAGTAAAAACAGAGTTTTTTTCACAATGATATCGTAACGGCAAAAACGTTTTTATATATAGCGCCACAAAACGTTATAAATAAAAAAAGACCCTTGAAAGTATTTAAATACCTACCATAGTTACTAATTAAATAAAGCCTCGAGTAAAATATTAACATGACATATACATATATATTAAAACAACGTTTATCAGTATAAAAATCTGAACGAGAAACCCTCTCACACATTAAAAAGTGTAGGAATGAAAACAACAACAAAAGACACCATAGTTCTTAAACCTTTAATATAATATTAAAAAAAATCTATATACTAATTGATATTTTTAAAATTAAGTTTTAGGTACATTTTAAAAATACATACTTTACATGATGATACATATAACAAAATAACAGGTAAAGAGAAATCAGAAAACGAAGTTTAAATAATAAAATGTATATTCAAAAAACTGATATTGTGTTTTACTATAATAAAATATATCGTCACCATAAATGTTAAAAGTCGTAACCAACAAAATAATAGTTTTACAGGAGAAGCAAAAAACGTTATAAAATGGAATATTAATCTTATGAAGACGAGTATATGGGATATTATCAATAATATACGAATGGGAGTAAGTAATGAAATCTTGGTTTTGGGATCCGTCATTACAACAAAATTTGTTATCCCATTTTCCGAAATGCCTTTTCTTGAATAGGGTCGTTATTTTTTAACGTAGAAGCTTCAAATTTTGCAAGAGCATGTATTTTGGTCTTATGTATTAGATTCAATCAAAAAACTAATTTTGACTTTTTTGGAGATACGATTTCGGGCATTTATTGTGACGATATGTAGTTACGTACTATTGAATTACACTTAACCTACAAAATATGATTGTCTATTTTATTAAAAAAGGAAAAAAACGATGAACTAATAAATCTTTTATGTTTATGGAATACTTACTTCTTCCAGACCTCTCCTAATTGGCAGTAAAATTAAAATGTAATGGTTAAAGAATTCAACGACTTTATTTTTTAATGAATTAACAAAATATTAAAGTAACAAAAATAAAAAGAAAATCTTCAAAGTTATATGTACTTATTTTAAAGTACAACAAAATGATAAAACTAACCTAAACGAATTTTTAATCAGACATAAATTCATACATGTTGGGCCCCTTTTTCAATAAAATTCCTTGAAGATTTAAAATGTCCACAATATTGGTGACACCACACGAAATGCCAACACGCCGTGCCATGTCTTTTAATTCATCAAATTCGAACATACGTCTTGATATGGCACTCGAACGCATTTGCAATATTTGATGAAATTTTCGTACATTTGCCTGAGTTCCGGTACCTCTTTGAGTTGTCGTTGATATAGCTGCTGCTGTGGCTGGATTTGTGTCAATATAATCACCCAATGCCATATCATTATTACTCTGTTTAACGATGCACACAACATCACGAACATGAACTGGCGTTACTTCACTAGAAAAATCGGCGCGGGCACGAGCCTGGCACAAACGCATTAAACCAGCTAAATGCCTGGAAAGAATAAAAGATGACGGGAATTGCATAAGACATTACAGAAACTTTATTAGGGCCAAGAAAATGGAATAAATGGATATTAAACAAGTAAGAGAGGGCCATAGTAGGACGTGCCGACTTCCTCCCGGTACAAATTTTCCAGTTTTTTATACGATTGCGACACTTGTTTTCTTTATTTTACAATGGGCAGATATGCCGTTTTGGCTACATATACATACGAGTTCATTTTCTTTTGGCGATTTTTACCGAGTCGATCAATAAAAAATACGAATATTTCGAGGTATTTCATTACTATTTACCAAAGGTGGCACAAAAACTTCAAGACCCCGTAAATCATTGAAATTTACATCAATAAATCAACTGGGAATTTCCCTACCATGATTTGAAAACTTTTCTATTATGATTGCGACATTTTGCATAGGATGAAAATATAGTTCTTCACAAAAAAATCAAAATAATAAAAACCCACTTATATGTTAGATAGGAGTTTCGTTATATAACCTCTACATTGATATAATTTGCATCAAAGTAGGTCAGGTAAAAAGTTTTCAAGTTCCGTTTTCGTAATTAAATTTGGTTATAATCCCACAAAAATTATGGCCAATTTCAACTGCTAAATACTATCCAACCATTATCCAAAATTAGTCGGGTATGTTCTAAGACACACTTCACCTCTCACTTCAGGCCTCAAGAATTTTGTTCACCCCATCTACGCTTATTTTTCGAGTATTTTATGGACGGACTCTTCTACTCTTCTTTATATACACTAATTAATCTTACCCACAAGAAATTCGCAAAATAGGAGTAAATGGGGTGAACAAAATGCTTGACGAGTGAAGTGAAATGTGAAGTGTGTCTCAGAACATACCTGAATGACATTTCCATTGACCAAAACTCTTAATTCGTGAAAAAAATTTGTCTGTATTGAACTATAACTGTGACCTTTAGCTTGATAATGGTTACATTACACACAATATACTATGTTCCAGGAATAACAGTTTAGTATAATGACTAAAATTTTTAACAATTTTCAAAAACAAGTTTTGGTTAATTAACCCTCCAGATATTATGTGGTCATCATGTTATATTGCAAGCTTCTTCTTTGTCGTAAACCCAAACCTTAGTTAAAAAATAGCATCACACTATCACTGGGATCTACAGAGCCGCTAAAAAATCGGATAAAAATTTTGTTTTTGGCCCATTAACAATTCGTCCATAATTGCAGCCTGCAGTTTGACTGCAATTTTTAATGAACGGACGGACACAAAGGAGTTCTACGAGATATATTTCGCGGTGTTACATAAATGTTTAGAAAAACAATCTTATCATTCTCTATCCAATCTTATCATTCTCTATCTATTATATTTTCAGACATAGAACAGATTCGAATATAGTCCACTATATCGGTCCACTGTGGTTATCCCTGTGTGTGTAGTTATCCCTAGTTGGGCAGGTCAAAAAATATTTTTTTCATTTTTATTTTTTTCAAAGAAACTACCAATATTTATACCCTACACCACAATGTGGAAAGGGTATTATAAGTTTGTTTTGGTAAAAATTCATGTAACACCGCGAAATATTCGTCGGAGACCCCCAATGTGGTATACAAATCTTCATATCTCGACGAGATAAAGCGATTTTGAGATGTGTGCCCGTCCGTCCGTCTGTCCATTATAAATTGTAAACACGCTCCAGGGCGCAATTATGGACCGATCGTTACGAAATTTTGTATGGAGGTCGGGTTCAGGCCAGAATAGATCCCTATTCTTATTGGTGATGATCGAGAAATATTTAGCGGGTGAAATGGACCAAAAACAAAATTTTTATCCGATTTTGTAGCGGCTCTTTATGTCACAATTATAGTTCGATCGCCTCGAAATTTTAAATAATGTAAGATTATATGACAAAGAAGAAGCTTGCAATTTGAGATGGTGGTCGGATGATGTTTAGAGGGTTAAATAGACCACAAATTTTGTGTGAAAATTGTGAAAATTGTTAATATACCATTAATATCTTTATTCCTGGACCACACATTCCGCCCACATAAATAATATTTGGAAGGACAACTCTTGCCCTTTCAATTAATGCCAATTATGTTGATTTATGTGGTCAGATAACAGAGTTACAGCCTAATATTATATCCAGTGTTTTGCTTGTAATGTAATCAAATGCGTACTAGAGGTCGCAATTATAGATCAATAGTCACGAAATTTTGCACGAGGTAGGGGTTTAGGTCGAAGAAGATGCCTACAATTTTTGATGATGATCTGATATTATTTAGCGGGTGCAATGGACCATTACTTTTGTATGCTAAATAAAAACATTTTATTTATACAAGCAAAGTCGCCTATATATGAAAAATTAACTACCGATCTTTCCTCTGATGAAAATTGCAATAATATGTGTGCTTGGTAACGGACCTACTACCTAAGATATAATGAGTTTTGTGAAGAGAACCACATCTTCCTCCCATGCTACAAATTGTCTCTATCATGACAGACAAATTCCCAGTTTTTACAAATTGCGTGGAACCCTAACATATTACCTGTCCAATTGTCCAAAATTTAAAGATGTAGCAGAAATTGCTAAACAACGCCAATTTTCAAATTTAAGAATATTTCTTAAAATGTACTGTATATAATTGTTCCACAAACATCCCATTAGGGACAAGGGAGTCTTCTCTCATATCAATGAGAGCACCCCGATTAATATCAGATAGCGGAATTTTATGCAACACCTATTTTTGTCAAATTTGCATATTTTTGGCTTCAAATTCAATTTCAATCGAAATATATCACATATGCAAAAATATGCGAAATGTATAAATTATGCATATGCAAATATTATTTTTGCATATGGAAAATTTCTGCATTTCACATATTTTCGTATGCTACATATATTTCAATAATATCTTCTAAAATGTTTATGTGTACATTTATCTGTTTGAAATTCACTTCAGACAAGGCAATAAAATAGAGAAATCTGTAACCAGAGCCACAGCCTTCAAAATGTCGAAAATGGGGAGCGTTCGTTGTATGGAGCTATATGAACGCCTAGACCTATACCGACAAATTTCAGATGGAAAGTTTAGTACCCCCAATGAAGACTTAATACCAAATTTTAGCCATTTCGGAGGGATATTGGTATAGGTTCTGTTTATGGGAGCTATATGAAGACGTGGACATATAACGACAAATTTCAGGTGGAACGTTTTTTTACCTCCAACGAAGAGTGAATACAAAATGTCAGCCATTTCTATTTGATATTGAGGCCACAACCTTCAAAATACCGGATATCGGGAGGTACGGTTCTATGGGAGCTGTATTAAGACCTGGACCTATACCGATAAATTTCAGGTCGAAAATTGTGATGAACGAATATTTAATACGAACTTTCAGCCAATTCGATGGTACAATTGTTTGCACACCCGCCTTGCACGCTGAAGGTCGGGCGTTCGATTCCCGGCCAGCAAACATCAAATTTCCAACGATGGCAAAATACCCCTCAGTAAAGTTGGCGACATTTTCTGAGTATTTCAACCATGTACAACTTCTCTACAGGTGGTGTTTTAAGACATGCCTTTTGGACTCGGCGATAAACAGTAGGCCCCATACTATTGCTTAATGTGATAAGGTTGCAGACTCCACAAATTTATTTCTTACAACGAGCTTATTTGTCCAAAAGAAACTTTGATTTGCTGAAAGCTAACTCGCAGGGTAGTGGTGTAGGGTATCGTATTGTCGGCCCTGTTTTAAGTTGATTTTTCTTTCATATGAAAGAGCACAACTTAAACTACTTTTGGAAATTTTGTTGTTGAAAAGTATTGCATAGTTTTGTGGTAAATGGCTACCTGCGAAACCCTTTTTTGAGAAAGCGTTTTGGGGTTCCAACGATAGCTCGAAAACCAATGGGTCTATCTTCTTTCTTTCTTTTCAATAATCCTGTGTTTAAACGAAACAGAATTTATTTTAAGGAAAAAATATAAATTTTTTGTCGAAAAATTAGGAAGAAATAAGGGTGCCCCGCCACTCCCACTCAAAATTTTCAAAATTTTTCTAAAAAGTGGACTTTGAGGGTGTGTTTCGGGTCGTTCATTAAAAAAATTCATTGTGTTTTGTATCGTCACCATAAATGCCGGAAGACGTAACCGACATGAAAATCGAAATTCGTTTTTTTGGTGGAATCTGATACATAAAGCTAAAATACATGCTTTCAAGCTTCTACGTTCAAAAACAACGATGCTATACAAGAAATGGCATTTCGGAAAATTGGATAATATTGCCGATTTTGTTGTAATGAAGGATCTCAAAACTAAGCACTTCATCGGTTTTGGTTTCACTACTAATTCCCCTTCGCATATGATCGATAATATCCCATATACTCGCCTTCATAAGATTAATATTCCAAAAAACAGTTTTTTTTTATAACGTTTTTTGCTTCTCCTGTAAAGTTTTATTTTTGTGGGTTACGTCTTCCGGCATTTATGGTGACGGTATGTAACATGGAAATTTTAAACACGCTTTTCCGAAATAGCATATTTGAAATCGGTGTCTGGTATAACTCGAAAACGGCTTATTAAGTACATTCATCAAAATCTTGTCTTTAAACGAGGATTCTTTACTTTTTTGACCGCTTTATGACCGAAAAACTGACGATTTTTTTGCTAGAAAATTCATCTTTTACAGTATAATGGAATTCCAGAGGTTTTGTGTTATTTTTAATCGTTAAGAATATTTTGCCACCCCGGTAAAATTAAATCTTATTTTCTCAATTTCCAAATTGCTACATATAACGCTTGTTATTTAAACGAAATTAACACAGATTCATGCAATTTAAATAAATTGTCATATGCCAATCTAAACTCAGCAATGTAGCAAGAACCAAAAATTATAGAGCATACATTTTAATAGATTTTAGTTGGAAAATAAATTAAATGTATTTTTAGCTTTATAACTAGTCATTGATGTGTCCATGCCTGTACATCCATACCTAATTAACAAAGCGACTAATAACATTATAAAAACTATAATTAATAATTTGTTACACATTTATTGTTTCATTGACAATTTCTTTAGAACAAAGAATATGATTTTATTCAGATATTCATTCATAACTTTGCCTGTTGTGTGCGATACTAGCGTTAAGTTTTGTTTCATACAAAGCAAGCATAATAAGTTTGAGTTGCATTGCAACTTGATGCACCAAGATGATAAGCAGCAAATGTGTGTGTGCGTTAAACTTAACTAGGCTGCATTTATTGCTGACTATGGGTTTAGCAGCCCTTATTAGGTTTATTCGTTTCATAGCTTTTGTCGCGTACGGTTTGCATTGGATAAAAGTTTTTGAGTCGTTTCATTCGCTTGAATTTATTTTGTAAATTATTTAAGAATTGGAAATTTTGATAACAATTGAATAGAAGTGCAGAGCTAACAAGATAATTCATAATACCTTTAACAAATAAAAAGTGTTAAAAATATTGGGCAAACCATGTTTACCAAAATAATTTTATACCTAAGTATTTTGCTAATTATTGGTGGAATAAAAGTTCAAGGATTTCAAATGAACAGTAAGTGATGAGTGATGCATAAGCAGAAAGGGGACAGGGCGTTTATTAAAAATCGCCAAAGCTATGAGCTTAGTATATTTTGTTTATAAACATTTTTAAAAACGCACTCAAGTGTGATCGTAATCATTTTTAGTGTAAACATTATTGTCTGATTAGGTCCAATAGAAATAATACTGCAATAACAAAAATAGACGTCATCTGTAGACATGTTGGGTGGAAAATCGACGATTTTTTTGTAAATTCTATTTTGTACTTTATAATGGAAATCAAGAAAAAATTACACCAATTCCAATTAAAAACAAGTGAGCAACGGCTATAGTCGGGACGGGGCCGACCATGTGATACCCTACACCACTATCCCTGTGCATAAGCTTTCCACTGGTAAACATTTCTTTTAGGGAATATAATCCGACTACCACCGAAAATAACATGCCTCTTTCTCTCTGGGACCCCCATAAGCAACTAAAATTTCGTGACCATCCGATCAAAATTACGACCTGATTGCAAAAAATGGAAGAATTGGATGCATTACCGACTATTGTGGTATCTCCCTTGTTTGACCACATTCGCCAACCTGCTTTACACCAATGTAAAGGTAATATTTTCTTCTCCCATTGACAGGGTTTGCCGTTGGAATACCCCTACTAGAAGCCAATATATTCACAAAGAATAAAACTTTGAATTTGTCTCCAAATGAGTTTTTCCCCATTCCGACCCCTAAATATTATCCGGCTATCACCAAAATCAATAGGCTTCTTCCTATGTGGGACCCGCATAAACTCCCAAAAAATTCGTGACGATCCGATTAAAATTGCTACCTGTAGCGTGATTACAAACAAATCGGAAAATGGGATGCATTACCGACTATTGCGATATCTCTGTTGTTTGAGCAGCTACGACAACCTACTTTACATCGTTGTAAAGGTGATATTCAACTTTCCTTTCCAGGTTTTGCTTTTGATATACCTCTTAAAGAAACAGAGATATGGGCCTTGAAATAAAACGTAGACCTTTTCTCCAAATAAGTTTTTGCCCATTCCGATCCCTGAATATTATCCGACCATCATCAAAATCAATAGGCTTCTTTCCATTTGGGACCCCCACCTACCCCCAAAATTTCGTCACTATCCGGTCAAAATTCCAACTTGTAGCGTGATTACAAAAAATGGAAAATTGGATATATTACTGAATTTTGCAATATCTCGGTTTGCTCACTTACGCCAACATACTTTGCATCAATATAAACGAGATCTTTTCTTCTTCCATTGACGGGTATTCCTTTTGGAATACTCCAACCAGAAGCGGAGATAGTCGGATAAGAAATAAACGTTGACTTTTCCCACATAAGCTTTTCGCTTATTCCGACTCCTGAATATTATCGGACCATCACCAAACTAAATAGGCTTCTTCCTGTAGCATGATTACAAAAAATCGGAAATGGGTTGCATTATCGACTATTGTCATATCTCTGCTATTTGACCACCTACGACAACTTACATTACATCGTTGTAAAGGTGATATTTTCTACTTACCTTGTCAGGTTTTGCTTTAGATATACCTCTTAAAGAAATAGCGATATTGGCTTTGAAATAAAACGTTGACCGTTCTCCAAATAAGTGTTTGCCCATTCCGACCCCTGAATATTAATTGACCATCATCAAAATCAATAGGCTTCTTTCTCTTTGGAACCCCCATTAACCCCCAACATTTCGTAACGATCCGATCAAAATTGCGACCTGTGGCGTGATTACAAAAAAATCGGAAATGGGTTGCATTATCGACTATTGTCATATCTCTGCTATTTGACCACCTACGACAACTTACTTTACATCGTTGTAAAGGTGATATTTTCTACTTTCCTTGCCAGGTTTTGCTTTTGATATACCTCTTAAAGAAACAGATATATTGGCTTTGAAATAAAATGTTGACTTTTCTCCAAATAAGTGTTTGCCCATTCCGACCCCTAAATATTATCCGACCATCACCAAAATCAATAGGCTTCTTAATCTGTGAGACCCCCATTAACCCTCAAATTTTCGTGACGTTCCGATCAAAATTGCGACCTGTAGCGTGATTTCCAAAAAATAGAAAAATGGGATGTATTACCGACTATTGCGATATCTCCGTTATTTGGTTACCTACGCAGACCTAGTTTGCATCATTGTAAAGATGGGATCTTCTACTTCCATATTCAGGCTTTGCTTTTTGAAAATTTTCAATCAAAGCTGTGATATTCGTCAATATAATGAACATCGCAAAAATGCAAATTGGGGTTTTATTTGCGACTATTGTGATATCTTCGTTGTTTGATTACCTACGACCACCTACTTTACATCATTAGAAAGGCGATATTTTCTACTTTTATTGCCAGGTTTTGCTTTTGGTATACCCCAAACAGAAGCTGAGATATTCGCTTTAAAAAAAAACATTGTCTTTTTAACCACCTAAGTTTTTTGCCCTTTCCGACCCCTAAATATTATCCGACCATCACCAAAATCAATAGGCTTCTTCCCCTCCGGGACCCCCATCAACATCCAAAATTTCGTGACGATCAGATCAAAATTGCGACCTGTAGCGTGATTACAAGGTTTAGATGGACAGACGGACAGACGGACGGACGGACTGACGGACGGACACACATAGCCAGATCGACTCAGCTCGTCGAGACATTCATTTTGGTATATATAAGTATGGGTCTACGACCATTATTTCGATG
Organism: Musca autumnalis; assembly: GCF_047663935.1. Classification (NCBI taxonomy): domain Eukaryota; kingdom Metazoa; phylum Arthropoda; class Insecta; order Diptera; family Muscidae; genus Musca; species Musca autumnalis. Next base: position 6,973,365 of record NW_027411644.1, on the reverse strand, counting down.
CGTTACAAACTTTTTGCCCAAAACCAACTTATAATACCCTCTCCACATAGTGGTGTAGGGTATAAAAACATAATGTGTTCATGGAGCTATGCCGGCTACAAAAATCTGTTGCAATTTTTTTATTTTTAAAGTAAGTCGGCTTAATCTCATATTTGTTTTTTATAAGTTAAATAAAAAAGTGTCAGTCTTTGCCGACAGAGATATACCCTCAGCCTGTGTATATTGAAACAATTTTTTCCCAAAATACGTATGTATTTAGGGGGTTTTAAAAATGTTGGGCGTTTGAACCGACAAAAATGTTGATTAGGATTAAAGATCAAAAGGTTTGCGGAGGAGATACTAAAAGGAATGGATCGACATTGACCATTATGGAAGTTGATCTCCAGCCACTACATATGGTGCCAATGGGGTTTTTACACCCTTCGGGCTGTTTGCTCAAGAAGTATGGACTTGCCCCTGAAAAAAAAACTTTTACCATCGTAATTAAGGCAGCGAATGCAAGTTGCTTCAACAAAAATCAAAGTGATTTTATATCAGGTCTTAAAGTGAACTTATCCGATATTTTGTGTGGGAGGTACCGGATGGAGTAGACAAATATAGTCCATATTTGAACCTGATCTATTTCTGGTAGATATATTAGGATGTGTAAAGTATGGACCAATTCGGGCACTCCCTTCAAGAGTTATCGTACGAACAATTTTTCCGAACATTTTTGAACTCTTGTGGGGGAGGTACCTGAAGGAGTGAATCGATATGGCTTATCTTCGAACTTAAACTATGTTTGGACAAAATATTACTAAGGCCAAATGTTGGACCGAATCGGCAGATCCGATCTAGAGCTGTCTTGCGCTCCAACCACCTCGCACGGTGTCATAGGAGTTTTTTGCATCTTTCATGCTTTTTTCTCAGGAAGTATGGACTTGCCCCTAATGAAACTTGTACCGTCGTATGAAGGGCAGTGAATACAAGTTGCTAAAACAAAAATCAAAGCGATTCGAGAGATGGCCCTAAACTGAACTTTTCCGAAATTTTGTGTGGGAGGTACCCGAAGGAGCGGACCGATTGAGTCCATATTGAAACCTTATCTAAGTCTGGTACACATTTCAGGATGTGCAAAGTATGGACCAAATCGGTTACTCCCTTCAAGAGTTATCGTGCGCACAAATTTTCCGAACATTTTCGAACTTTTGTGGGGGAGGTACCGGAAGGAGTGGACCGATAAAGCCCATCTTCGAACTTAAACTAAGTTTGGGCAAAATATTACGAAAGCCAAAATTTGAACCGAATCGGTTTATCCGTTCGAGAGTTATCGTGCGCTCCAGCCAGCCAGACAGACGGACGGACATTGCTCAATCGCCTCCAAATTGTCTGAAACACATTTCGTCCAAACATACTTGGGGTCTAAAACCATTATTTCGATTAGACACATTTTGCCCGTCGTTAGCATAAATGCTGAGGGTATAAAAACAACAATTTTTTAAAGTTCGTGTAGTTAAAATTGATTTAATTTCGGGAAAGGAAAAGAAGACTGGTTTCGTCCAACAACACTTGGACTCATCAGTTCTCCTAGTTCTTTGTATTGAAACAAATAAACTTTTTTTTGTTTTGCCTTATTAAGGCGAAGGTCATTTTTAGAGTGATATTTGAATTAAATCTCTTTTCGAGTTGAGCTGTTTATGATCTAAGAGGTACATTGAAAAATTAGGAATCCACCGTAATCCCACACATTCAACTAGTATGCTACGTTTCACGGGTGGTTAGACCGATCATCAGGTATATTAGAATGTTATTTTAGTGGGTGGACGAAGGTTAAGCTTGGAAACTAGTATTTATACCACAAATCATTCGAAAATTTTATATTCGAATTATTTATTTATTTTAATGTTATAGTACGTTCGTCACTGTGACGATGGCAGCGACACTAGATCGACGCTTTGCAAAAATATTGTTATTGTTGTAATAGCTTTAAATATTATTTATCCTGATGATGTCTTTCGAAGAAAGACGAAATATTGAATAAAATAATAAATAAATAAAAACAACAACATCAAGACCTCGAGCTCGTTTTAATTAATATAATTAGAATATTATTATATATTTTTTCTATTATTCCCTATATTCTCTTAGATCTTGCACAGCCTGTTATACATTTCGCAGTGTTTTCTTGCCAAAAGGAAACTCTTATGTATCTCTTCTAGAGAAAATTCTATTTTGAATAGGAAAAAATTGTTTACCATTCAGTTAAATATCATCTAAATCTATTTTAAAATATAAATCAGATATCATGTTGCTATATGATTTGCATAAAATACGCGCACGGAAGTGGAACTAATTTCTAGATAACAAATTTACTTCAGGCCTTCTCAAATCAACAACAATTGCCGTACTAAACTTGTTTTGTAATACACCAAGTGTGAACAAATGCAGGTATTATTCCATTACTACTACAAAAAAAAAAAGAAACGAACAAAACAAAAGGATGTTCTAGAGGAACACATCAATGTTAAGAAGTTACCCACCACAAAGCAAAATAAGAACAACGATAAAAAAGAAACAAGTTTCCCTTTCACTTTCCGTTTAATGCCAACAAAGCCACAAACGTGCCTAATTAGGTTTCATTTCTACAGAATGCCATAAAGTTCCCAAGGATGTTAAAACAATGCTGATTCATCTTAATTTTTTTCAGATGATCTTTTTTATATTAATTTACTTATATAACTTTAATTTCCGTTTTATTTTGGGTATTTTTACAGTGACGCAATATTACAAAATGCCACCCTTGTATGACTTCGATAACTATGATCGTTGCTTGCAAGAGTTCACTGATGATCAATCGATGTATTGTTTTGTGCGTGCAGATGTTTTGCCAGAACCTCAGGCTGAAGCTTGGCAAGCAATTGAAAATATTTCAAAATATTACAAACATCATTTGAATCATTCCCATTTGTATTTTGGCATGTGCTTGAAATGGTGCCAATCACAAATGAATTTATTGCGAAAGGAAGATGCGAGGGATTTATATGTTGGAATATTAGAGAGTAATTCAAAGGTATGTATATAAATAATAATATGGTAGTGAGTGTTATAACATGCAAAGAAACAAAAGACTTAAGGCACAAGAGTGATATTTCAATTGTAGCGAGAAAAGCCAAAACAAATTATGGTTTAAATTGTATTTTTTATTTGATGAATTGTAGGCTAATAAGCAAGTTAAACAATTGCCAATATTTGGTCTTTTCTAGAACGGCAAGAATCTACAATTTTTTATTTTTTGTCGATATTATAGAGAAAAAATGTTGTTGTAGTAAAAATTAGTATCGTATTGCAGGTTCTATAACAGAAATTAAAAAAAATTCTTCTGCAAATGTTGTAAATTAATTAATTCGGCAACAGAAAATCAACATTTGGTTTATAGTATTGTAAGTATTCGTGAAAAACTTAATCATGAACAGAAAAGCTTTCCTTGTATTCCATTAAGAATGGCTTTTCCTTTCCTCGGGGGAACATAGGGCATCAACAATAATTTAATACTATGATATATTATGCACAATTGTTTTTATATAACCCCATGATTTATTGATATTTGCCAATTCCTTGAGTACTGTTTTTCTCTAGGACCTTTTTGAGCCATTCTCGAGATTTTATTGTACGGCTTCCGCAAGGTGTGACCAATCCATTTCCATTTCTTTCTCTTTATTTGCCTTGCAATAGGTGTTTCTCCGGCTAATTTCCCTAAGCATTCATTAGAGATATACTTGGAAAGAATATACCACATATGATTCGTAGACATTTGTTGATGAAAGTCTGAAGTCTTTGTATAATTAGTTCGCTATATAACCAAGTTCTGCTGCCATATAACAATGTAGATTTTACACAAGCATCGAATTTTCAATGCTTCGTACTTCGTAATTACTTCGTAGCTCTTGTTATCAGGGTGTTTTTCCATGTTTTTCTTAGCCGTCCAAATGCGATTCTTGCCTTATTAAGTCTATTTGAGACATCCTCATATGGTCACAATGCTTCCTAAATAGCAGAATTATTCACCGTAAGGAATCTGTTGATTGTCAATTTTGATCGCATCGTCGTACATTTAATGATTTATGGTACGTTTATATATAACCGGACTTAACAAACCCACTGGGTTTCAAATGTCAATTCCTTTGCGTATACTTCAAATAAATCCTCATTAAGAAGGTTAACCCTGCAAAAGGCTATAATATAAACATGGCCTAACAGTCTATTGAAATCAGTCTATAAGTTTTTCCCTATAAGCTGTTCTAAGAATAGATTTCTTATCGCGTCGATTTCCTATTTTTTTCAATTCAGGATACAGTGATTTAAGCTATTGCCCATTTGTCTTTGTAGTGGTTCCATTATTATTCTCATGGCACGATTTAGCCAACGCCATAGTTGTAGATCTTTTGAAGAATTTTGCGCTTAAGCACACCAAGTACTAGCCATTCTGCAAATATTATTCTTCTCTTTATTTCCAAACTGAGGTAGATATAGCGAATAACTACACGCAGAGAAAAAATATTTTTCGCTTTTGTTGGAACAAAAATATATGTTTTGGTTCCAAAAATGTATTTGTTTTTTTCAAACATTGTAATCCAAATCCAAAAATACCATCTTTTGTTTCAAACATAGAAAACAAAAACAACTTTCGAATTTCCGCAATATTGTTAAAATCGTTAACAATACCGATTGTAGGAACTATCATAATCTAATTTTGTTTACAAAAACTATTGTCAATACAGAAAACCAGCCCAGAAATTTTTGATTTGAGTGCATATACTTCTCATATACACTTTTCGCATAACTTGGCTATAAATGTCGCGTATAATATTGCAATCTTTGATGAACACAATACATGGTTTGCTGCATTGGCTGACAACAAAGACAAACAAAAAGCCACAAGAACCCACCACAACATAAGGAATAATTAAACACACCATAACAAACATGAAAAGGAAAGAAGAATGAAACAAATAAAAACAAGAGTCTCGCAAGTACATACACACAAAAACAAAGGCAAAGGCAGCATGTCATACAAACACACCACAACTCACCAAAATTGTTTTTTCAAAACGGCATCGAATAGCGAGAGAAGAGAAACAAATTTTCGAAGAAAAGAGAGAAATATTGTTCATTTGACACAAACTATTTTTGGATTTACAATACTACATGAGGAATCCAACAATATGTTAACAATACATATTTTGCTCTTGGAATATTGTTGGATCAAACATATTTTTTTCTCTGCGTGTATGTACCTCCGAATTGTGATTTTCATATTCTAAGATCCGAGTCTACGTCTTACAGATCAATAACACAAGCTTCTTATTTTATTTTGGCAGACTCTTTCCAAGTTTTTTTAATGGTGCTCGGCTCGCTTTGACCTGTCTATTAAATCAACGTCATCTGCAAAGATCAATAAGAACATGATTCTTTGACATCTCGTCCGATTTATTCAGTAAATCCCGAATAAAAGTCACCTTGTCTGAAACATCGATCGGGAATCTTCTTTCATATATTAACTACTGATCTTGTATCAGTTAAGGTCATCCTATATTATAGTATCAATTTTGCAAGAATGCTCAATTAAGACAAAGCTTAGAATCCATTTGATCATATTGAGCTTTCGAAGGCGGTCTTATAGTTGAGGACTGTATGGAATATGTCGATCTATTTTGCATGTGCCTTGTGCACAAAACGACCACGAAAACGCGACAACATCGATTTGTTGTCAATGAGAGCCGTACCTAAAATTTTCTGGCCGACATTTTTGGTGAACATTTCGAAGTTGAAAAACGTCATCTTGTGGTACTTTTATAGCGGCTCTTAAAATAAAGGACGAAAAGGACATTGAAGGAAGCGAGTTAGAATGTCGAAGTGCTCTACGAAAATAATCCTCATTCGATTTGACTGAAGACATGTCACATCAAAAATAAGCTAAAGCAACAGTAGACAAAGATATAACGCTAATTCCTGATAGCTTACAGGGTCTCTAGCAAAAACTTCATCACGCCATATCACGAAAGAACGACTCACGGCGAATCTGTCCTTCGGGGTTCTGTATATACTCACCAAGGGCTTTCATCTCCAATAGGAATTTTCCACCCCCCCCCCCCCCCCCCCAAAATTTCGGTTCACAGAGTAATATACACAACCTCTAGAAAGGTCCAGGGCAGCGGATGATAAAAAACCTTGTGTTTACACGGGTTATTCTATTCCATTTCTTTCATCCACCCGATTGAATCTAGATATAATATCTTTCACGGATCTTTCATAGACCCAAAAGAGTGGATATCTCTTTTCATAATAGCTCAAACACAGTGTGTAAATTGTTTTGTTCTTTCTGTAATAACTAGACAGCGAAATTTTATACAACCCCTATTTTTGGTCCGACTCTTTTTGGGATTGGCATATTTTTGGCTTCTGATTAAATTGCAATCGAAACATATGACTTATGCAACAAATATTTCAATAATAAGTATAAAAATGTTTGTATATACAATTTTTCTGTTTAAAATACTTTTAAGACAAGTCAATAAAATAGTGAAATGTATAACCACAGCCTCAACCTTCAAAATACCGAAAATCAGAAGGTACACGCAGAAAAATTTATGTTAGAAATATGTTTGGATCCAAACAAATATATGTTTGGGACCGGTTGCAAACAAATATATGTTTGGATCCAAACATAATATGTTTGGGTCCAAACAAATTTATGTTTGCAACATTTTGTAACATATCTCAATTTGATATGTTTGGGTAAAACATACTTTTTATGTTAGAACATTTTTTTCATGGGTGGAGAGAGGATGTTTGTCAACGAGAGTAATAACAGTGCTCTCGCGGCTGTGGAAGCTGCTTTATAATAAAGAGTTGTGTGTATTGTATAATAGAAGACGTAGAAGCGAAGAAGGGGGCTTTGGTGGCATGTATGCGTCAAACTCGTGTGTTTCTTGTTTTGTTGTTGTTAACCAACGAAGAAGAAAAGGAGAAATGATATGAATTATATTTTTTTTTTCTTTCTTCAGTGTTTTAGTTACCTTTGTAGAGTCAAGACGGTAAAGTGAATGAATAAATCAGTGTTTTGTGTTTTCTTAAAGAAATTGTGTTTTTAGTAAATTAAATGCCCAATACATTTTATAATTGAATCGGAAAGTTGAATGGAAATATTTTATTGGACAAGGAAGAAATCGTATTTAATATTGGTAACTACATACATACTTATGTATGTTTGAAATATGGCATATCCATATTTATTTATTACATTACATAATCATTTGATTCTAAATGCCGATTCCCCGCTGATGATTTCAACTAAGAGGACAATTTGTTTTATTTCACAACTAAGGAGAAGCGATCAACTACGTTTCTATATATTTTTCCTTTTTAAAAGTGTGACTACAAATTATTTCAATCAGTTTTTCTTTCATTAAAGTGTGTTATGTATTTCTTTGGAATTTTGTATGTACCTATGTGTTTTTTGTTCTTTTGCCTTTTAATAAAAAACCTCAACATTTGTGTGTATACTATAGAGATAGCCAGTGAGCTCTTACTGAGAGCAAGTGAGCACACATTTTAAAGTGTTTTACATTGAATTTTACGCTCCCTTGCTCTCAGTAAGCGCCCACTGGTGCATGTGTTTGTTTTTTTTTGTGCCGTTTGGGTTTGTATTTTTTGGCACCCAAACATATAAAATGTTTGCACCCAAACATAAAATTGTTTCCACCCAAACATATCTTTGTTTGCACCCAAACATATATATCTTTGCACCCAAACATAAATATCTTTGCACCCAAACATATATATGTTTGCACCCAAACATATATATGTTTGCAGACCCAAACATATATTATGTTTGGGACTGTTGCAAACATATATATGTTTGCTGCAAAATATGTTTGGGACATATGTTAGAGAGGCCGATTTTTTTTGCGTGTATGGTTCTATGGGAGCTATATGAAGGCTTGAACCTAAACCGACAAATTTTAGGTGGAAAGTTGTTTACCCCCAAGCAAGACTTAATACCAAATTTCAGCCATTTCGGTTGGATATTGAGGCCACAACCTTGAAAATACCAGAAATCCGGAGGTACCGTTCTATGGGGGCTATATGAAGACGTGAACCTGTACCGACAAATTTCTTATGGAAAGTTTAATACCCCAAATGAAGACCAAATACCAGATTTCAGCCATTTCTGTGGATTACTGTGACCACAACCTTCAAAATACCGAAAATGGGGAGGTATCGTTCTATGGGGGCTATATGAAGGCGTGGACCTATACCGAGAAATTTTAGGTGAAAATTTGTATACCTCCAACGAAGACTAAATACCAAATTTCAGTCATTTCGGGGTGATGTTGAGGCCACAACCTTCAAAATATCGGAAATCGGGAGATACCGTTCTATGAGGGCTGTATGAAGATGTGGACCCATGCGGACAAATTTCAGGTGTAAAGTTTCATACCCCTAACGAAGACTTAATACCACATTTCAGTCATTTCGGTGGGATGTTTAGACCACAAATCCTTGTATATAGTTTTGCATATGCTCATTTTATGCAAATATGTAAAAATATGCAAACATTTCTGCGCCTAATTCGTTTTATTTTGTGATAAAACGAGTTTCTGTCTAATCAGATTTTCTCTGCGATTATCCTAACCATAAATGCATTGGATTAACTAGTATATATTTTTCTTTCCTTTCATTGAAATGGGAAATGGGTAAATACCCATTAAAATTGGTAAATTGGGTAAATACCAAGAAATTTGCCAAAAGGTAGATACGAGTAGAAACTATGCAACCAATAATGCTCAAATTAGGGCAGGACACGCGTTATATTAACAAATTTTAGATTCAATATAATTAAGATTATCTTATTTACATAAGAAAACAGTTTAAATATGACATATTTTGGCCCATATTTTGATAAAACTCCCAAAAATAGTAACAACATTATTTTTGCTACATTAGATTAAAACACCAATGTTGAAGCACGCTTTATCATATTCCATATATCAACTGATTTTATCATCGATTTCAGTTGATTATCTTGAGAATTAGTAATTTTCTGTAAAATTGTGATTTTTGCAGCCTACATGTTTTTTCCCCTCACATACAACTTTAACGCTCTATATAAAACATAGAAAATGTCAAGAGAGCGGATTTAAAACGATTTTCTAGTCTTTTTTGTTGCATATTTGATTTTCTATATGAGAGAAAAACAAAATGTTCATTTCAATATATGTACATATATGTACAGTTACCCATATTTTAGGTAAATACTGAGTAGAATCCCATCTATATTCTTTTATAGTAAGTTTTTTCATGGGAAAAGGAGCGACATGTCGTCGGTGTCAAGTATTCCATACGCCATATTTGACATTTTGAGATAAAGGTACCTTACAATGTTTAAAGCTATGCCCTTTTCTTCTATCTCCCATTTGGTTTGGTTTGCCTGGCGTATGTAACAAAACAACTGTGAACATGTTTGTTTCCTATCGACGAACCGTTCCACACCAAAAATCATGGCGTTTGGAACAAAAAATTGCCCAATGTTGTCAAGTTACGAAGAATGTGGCGCATTGAACAACTTCTTTTAAAGGACTGGTTTTAAAAAAAACTGACGAATAATAGTTTTTAAATCTAAATATATTTGAATATTGTACTGTATTTGAATATTGTATTGTTATATGAAAAACACAATTTATTCTCGCTTAAGTTTAACGCCTTCTACTTAATACCACAGGCAAAAAATCGGTGAAACAAAAAATTCCTTCGTTTAAAGACAAAATTTTGATGTAGGCCCACAAAAACACACGCAGATACGTTCATTCGTCTTGAATCTAGTGTGGACACCGACTACAAACATCGAATATTGAGAAAAGCTTTTATGTTACATTAGAAATGCAAAAAATCAGTCCGTTTTGTTCCGATCGAAATTTTTACCACATATTCTACCCACCCTATATATTTCAAAATAAGCAAAAAATAGTGATAAGTGGAGGTAACCCTTTAAATAAATGTTAAGGAGACCTATAATAATGATCCTTAATGTATTTAGTTTCTCATATAAATGTTTAATTTAAAGCCCTGAACTTTAAACTCCACAGTAGCGCTTCAAATAAGGGAGATGGAACACAATTGATAAAAAGTGACTTGGTTGAAATGTGACCAAACGTGTTACATGTGACACAAACTGACAAAAACATGAAAAAAAGATCCCATAGAACAATTCAGAAACCTTTTCCAATTATAAAAATTGCCCATAACTTCTAGACCTCCTGATATATTCTTTGAGTTTAGTTAAGCAGAACTGAGCTCTTAAAGTGTTGGATTTTTGCACCACCTCTAGCCTGTATGGACTCAAACATTAACCCCCATTATTATAAGTCTTCTTTTGTTAAAGTTTGGATTTACCGAACAGATTTATAGTGTTTTGGTTAACTTAAAGTTAAAAATGATGATTGAATTTCAAGGAGGAGCTTCGTGGCATTAACATTCAATGTAAAAACTGTATTTTTAGTGGCTCCAAATTGGTTTATTTTGCGTTTTCAAATCCATCAGATATTTAAAGAACACATATAATAATGGCCCTAACTTGAGTTTTTCTCGAATCGGGCAAATGGCGTATGGAACACTTAAGCATGACACCGACGATATGTTAGCTCACTACTTTTACTGGATGTAAAAGTTAGTCCCCCAGGTAAGGTAACACCAAGGGAATATCAGAAATAATTTAATATGATAGAGGACTCAATATCCAATGTTAAAGCTAATCAGGACCGTTGCTTGGAATCGTCCACAACTACGTCAGCCTGTAGATACTAATGTTTCACAAACATATTTGAAGTGCGTGGTGAAAAACATTAAGACTTTCATTAAATAAGCATTGTCAGCGAAAAAAAACTGTTGTTTACTTCGTTCATACTGGAACTGGCTAAAAAGTTCATATTTAATGCCGCTTTTACCCGAGAAGTACTGGATGGTTTGGTTCACTTATTTATTGATTACATCATAATTTTCTTCTTCTTTATTTGCGGATCCGTTTTTCTGATATAAAGCGATCATACATACAATAGTATATTCTTCTTTATTTGCCAATTCGTTTTCCGAATGTTAGCGACCAATACAATACAAATATTTTTTTTTATAAATACATATGGATACAATATTTGTAATATTTTTGTTTATAGATTTCTTAGTATATCTGCAAACGCCTCTCTATCTCTAGCCTTAAACAATAGGGTTGTAATGTCTCGGATGCCAGTCCATTCTGTGATGTTATCGATCCATGTTGTCTCCTTTCCACCTCTAGCAGGGTTTCCTTCTATCCTTGTGCGGATTACAATTTGCAGTAATTTACATTTTTGATTTCGCATTATATGTCCCAAATACGCTGTTTTTCGTATTTTTACAACTGAGATAAGTTCTCTTTCGCAGTGCATCCTTCTTAGAACATCGGCATTTGTCACATGGGCTGTCCAAGGAATTTTCAGAACTCTCCTAGAAATCCACATTTCAAAAGCATCAAGTCTTCTTATATCAGCAGTTTTTATGGTCCATACTTCCATTGCGTACAATAGCACTGACCATATATAGGTTTTGATAAAACGAATCTTTGTTTCAAGATTAATGTCATGACTCGTAAACACTCGTCTGTATTTTGAAAATGCTTCTCTGGCCAGTTCAATTCTGCATCGTATTTGTTTTGAACAGTCCCACTGTTCGGTTATTGTAATTCCTAGATATTTGAAACTTTTAACCCTCTCCACATTGGTGTTGTGAATTTTCAATATTGCATTATTGTGGTCATTCTTTTTGCTTACAACCATGAATTTTGTTTTACTGATGTTAATTGTCATACCATATTTCTCGCTGTGTGTTGTGAGCTTATTCACAAGATTCTGGAGTCCAGATAGGCTATGCGACAGTAAGGTTGTATCATCAGCATATCGTATGTTGTTCAGAAATGTTCCATTTAAAGGAACGCCGATTGGAATTTTGTTTGTCGATTCTTGAAAAATTCTTTCTTTGTAGTAAGATAATATAAGTTATTGGCCATGTTGGCTTTTTTATATTACAATTGATAAATAAATGAAATGAAATGAATAGCAAAGGTGATAATATGAACCCCTGTCTGACTCCCTTGGATATATCAATACTATTTGTCATTTCCCCGTTCACTTCTATTTGTGCATTTTGATTCCAATATAGACTGTTAATACATTGTACTTCTTTCTGATCTAGGCCAATGGAGATGAGGATGTCAATCAACTTATCGTGTAACACTGTGTCGAAAGCTTTTTCGTAATCAATGAAGCATAGATATAGGTCTTTTTGTGCGTTTTTACATTTCTGAACCAATGTTTGTATTGAAAAAAGTGCTTCTCGGGTTCCCATACCTTCCTTGAATCCAAAGTGGGATGTTCCCATGGCTTTATATATAGTATATTATTACATCTTAATATGTTTTAATATTTTATATTATGAAACTATTGACATTAATATCATTATTTTAGACATATATTATTAAATTTATGCATTAATTCCAACAGTTTAATACCTATTTGAAATTATTTCAATCTGAGGAATCAAATCGTCAAGTATGGAATCCTCTCATGAATCAATGTGTAAATCTGCGCCTTAAAAAATATGGACTAAGAGCTGAAAGTGCCATTGAATATTGTTATAAAAATAATGAAGTCGTAGAAAATGGTAAATATTGGAAGTATATTAGAAACGTTTGTACAGATGGTTTCTATTTATGAAAAATCTATAATTCCTCCACAGATCTTTGGAACTTTTCATTCTACATTGTATTGTTTACATTGGTATTATTGGTAGCTGCCAGCAGTCTATTCGATTTATATTTGAAACATCAAAATAATGACAAATTGCTTACTGATCGTGATCATTATAAGACGCCACCTGGAGATACAGGTAAACAATAATTGTAATTTCTCAAAATGTATATTTATTTACATATAAATCTTTCCTCAGCTTCAAAAATTGGTGTAGCCTTTTCTATGGCCCGCAATTGGTATCGCTTAAATCAAGAAGCCTCGGGAAAAGTGGGCAGAGAGTTGAGATTTTTGGATTGTTTTAAATTTTTTGCCATGTTTTTGGTTATATTTGCCCATACAAATTGGGTGCTATATGAAGGTGCTATCAGTAATCCCCAAGATCCAGAACGTCTTTTGCACACGTCGACCGGCACACTATTAATGGCTGGAAATTTGATAACGGTAACATTCTTTGTAATTGGAGGATTTTTATTAATGCTAAATTGGTTGGTATTTGCCAAGGCAAACAAAGAAGTAACCACAGGGCAGTATATAATGACTTTTCTAAAATTCAATTTGTTTCGGTATTTAAGGTATGTTTTAAAAATATTAGTTTGCATAAAATTGAACATTTTCTCTTGTGCAGATTGACCATACCATATGCATTTGTTGTGTTATGGAGTGGAGTTTATTTTGAAAATGCTGGTGGACCTATGTTTCGTCATATATTTGGCCGAGAACAGCTATCCTGTCGCAAAAATTGGTGGATTAATCTGTTATATCTCAATAATTATATCAATGTTAATGAACGGGTAGATTCAATGAAATCAATTGACATGTATATAATTTATTATATATATAAACTTTATGTGTTTCTTGATTTTATCGACCTTTCCAATTTCTTAATAAATACACATTTTTGTTCGAGCTTGAGGTCTTGATGTTTTCTTTATTCTTTTATGATTTTTCCAATATTTCGGAATTAATTAAATTCCATCTTCAGGGAGTATTGATCTACAAATAAAAACAATGTACGACTTATAATCTATATCACAGCATTTGTTACAAATAAATAAAATTGTATAATTACAGAAAAATAAATAAAATTGTATAATCACAGAAAAATATAAATAAATCTTACGTGTAAATAATAATAAAGCAAACTTAAAAACTAGCGTAGTATGTCTACCATCGTCAAAATTTAGTATTGCACTGATTATTATTTACGAATTGCTCGATCGTTTTTCTGTGTTAGGTATCTGTAACAGTATGCTGTATTGTCGGTGTCTGTTTTGCTGTTTATTCGTTTTGTTGTTGGTAAGCTGTTTATGTGGAGCATCTCAAGTGTAAGTCTTTTGTTGTAATGACTCTCTGCTTGTAGCACTCTCACTCCATCGATGTTGGGTATGTGATTATGATGTTTGCAGTGTTCGGCAAGCGCTGTTTTTTGTGTTACATTTGTATTCCTTAGCTTAATGTCGGACTTGTGTGCCGACATGCGTGTTTTAAGCTTATTTTTGGTCGTACCAACATATAGCTTACCACAATTTTCTTCAGTATTACCTCCACACTCAATTTGATAGATCACATTGTTTCTTTCCATTTTTGGTATCTTACTTTTTACTTGGCTGAATATTGTTTTAGTTGTATTGTTTGAAGTATGGGCTATTGTATATTTGTTGTTGTCATATATATTCGATTTTTCTAATCTTTCTGATATATTAGGTATATATATCAGTGATTTGTAAATTTTTGGTGATTTTTCTTCTGTAGGTTCTTTTGTATTCTTCGGTTTATATTTATTCAATAAAGAGTTGGTTAATTGGAGTGGAAAATCATTCTGAGTAAGTATTTTTCTAATTTTGTTCTTATTTTCATCGTGGAATTGTTTATCGCTTATATTCATTACTCTATTTATTAGATTATTTGCCGTATTGATAATGGTTCTTTTTGTATGTTTTGAGTGGAAGTTTATAAGCCTCCCTGAGGCTGTGGGTTTCTGGTACCAATTTAAGTTTATTTTGTTGTCGAAATTTCTTATAATTAATGTGTCCAAATATGGAATTTTCCCGTCAATTTCTTTTTCCAGCGTAAATTTTATGTTTTTATTAAAGTTATTCAGCTTAGTCAATGTTTCATCTATTGCATCTTCCCTTACTATTGCAAAAATGTCATCCACGTATTTCGTCAGTATTTTTGGTTTTGTTGAAAGTGATCCCAATGAAGTATCAAGTAATGATTCCATCACTAAATCTGCTATAATGGGGGACGCAGGGGAACCCATAGGTAGTCCAACTTTCTGTTTATACAATTTCTCTTCATATTTGAAGTATCTGTTCTCTTTAATACAGAATTTCACAATGCTCAGGAACAAGTTTTTTGGTATTTTTGTATATTGTTGAATGTCATTCCATCTATTTTCTATTATTTGTAATCCTAAATCTACAGGTATGCTAGGAAACAACGAGACCACGTCAAAGGAAACCATTTTTTCATTCTCGCAAATCGTCATATTCTTAATCTTATCTCTAAATTGCACCGAATCTCTTATGTTATAAGCTGAGTTTTTTGTCAGGTTTTTAAGTATATTTACTACGTATTTGCATAACTTGATTGATGGCGAGTTTATCGATGAGCAAATTGGTCTGAGGGGGAAACCGTCTTTGTGGATTTTTGGTAATCCATATATCCTTGGCGCGGTTGCTACGTCTATCTTCAATCGTTTTCTCTCCATTGTTGTGATAATTTCGTTTTTGAACAATTCTTCCACTAATTCGTTATTTTTCTTTTGTAAACTCGATGTTGGATCTTTAGTGATGCGCTGATATGTCATCATATCTGATAATAATATTTTCATTCTCTCTTGATAATCCTTTTTCTCCATAGCTACAGTGACGTTGCCTTTATCTGCATTTAATATTAGAATGTCTTTGTTGTGCCTAAGGAATTTTCGTGTGCGTTCCACTGTGTTTATAATAAATTTGTCTCTTGTGATTTCTCTCATTTTGTCACAAGAGACAAATTTATTATAAACACAGTGGAACGCACACGAAAATTCCTTAGGCACAACAAAGACATTCTAATATTAAATGCAGATAAAGGCAACGTCACTGTAGCTATGGAGAAAAAGGATTATCAAGAGAGAATGAAAATATTATTATCAGATATGATGACATATCAGCGCATCACTAAAGATCCAACATCGAGTTTACAAAAGAAAAATAACGAATTAGTGGAAGAATTGTTCAAAAACGAAATTATCACAACAATGGAGAGAAAACGATTGAAGATAGACGTAGCAACCGCGCCAAGGATATATGGATTACCAAAAATCCACAAAGACGGTTTCCCCCTCAGACCAATTTGCTCATCGATAAACTCGCCATCAATCAAGTTATGCAAATACGTAGTAAATATACTTAAAAACCTGACAAAAAACTCAGCTTATAACATAAGAGATTCGGTGCAATTTAGAGATAAGATTAAGAATATGACGATTTGCGAGAATGAAAAAATGGTTTCCTTTGACGTGGTCTCGTTGTTTCCTAGCATACCTGTAGATTTAGGATTACAAATAATAGAAAATAGATGGAATGACATTCAACAATATACAAAAATACCAAAAAACTTGTTCCTGAGCATTGTGAAATTCTGTATTAAAGAGAACAGATACTTCAAATATGAAGAGAAATTGTATAAACAGAAAGTTGGACTACCTATGGGTTCCCCTGCGTCCCCCATTATAGCAGATTTAGTGATGGAATCATTACTTGATACTTCATTGGGATCACTTTCAACAAAACCAAAAATACTGACGAAATACGTGGATGACATTTTTGCAATAGTAAGGGAAGATGCAATAGATGAAACATTGACTAAGCTGAATAACTTTAATAAAAACATAAAATTTACGCTGGAAAAAGAAATTGACGGGAAAATTCCATATTTGGACACATTAATTATAAGAAATTTCGACAACAAAATAAACTTAAATTGGTACCAGAAACCCACAGCCTCAGGGAGGCTTATAAACTTCCACTCAAAACATACAAAAAGAACCATTATCAATACGGCAAATAATCTAATAAATAGAGTAATGAATATAAGCGATAAACAATTCCACGATGAAAATAAGAACAAAATTAGAAAAATACTTACTCAGAATGATTTTCCACTCCAATTAACCAACTCTTTATTGAATAAATATAAACCGAAGAATACAAAAGAACCTACAGAAGAAAAATCACCAAAAATTTACAAATCACTGATATATATACCTAATATATCAGAAAGATTAGAAAAATCGAATATATATGACAACAACAAATATACAATAGCCCATACTTCAAACAATACAACTAAAACAATATTCAGCCAAGTAAAAAGTAAGATACCAAAAATGGAAAGAAACAATGTGATCTATCAAATTGAGTGTGGAGGTAATACTGAAGAAAATTGTGGTAAGCTATATGTTGGTACGACCAAAAATAAGCTTAAAACACGCATGTCGGCACACAAGTCCGACATTAAGCTAAGGAATACAAATGTAACACAAAAAACAGCGCTTGCCGAACACTGCAAACATCATAATCACATACCCAACATCGATGGAGTGAGAGTGCTACAAGCAGAGAGTCATTACAACAAAAGACTTACACTTGAGATGCTCCACATAAACAGCTTACCAACAACAAAACGAATAAACAGCAAAACAGACACCGACAATACAGCATACTGTTACAGATACCTAACACAGAAAAACGATCGAGCAATTCGTAAATAATAATCAGTGCAATACTAAATTTTGACGATGGTAGACATACTACGCTAGTTTTTAAGTTTGCTTTATTATTATTTACACGTAAGATTTATTTATATTTTTCTGTGATTATACAATTTTATTTATTTTTCTGTAATTATACAATTTTATTTATTTGTAACAAATGCTGTGATATAGATTATAAGTCGTACATTGTTTTTATTTGTAGATCAATACTCCCTGAAGATGGAATTTAATTAATTCCGAAATATTGGAAAAATCATAAAAGAATAAAGAAAACATCAAGACCTCAAGCTCGAACAAAAATGTGTATTTATTATATAAACTTTATTTTTCTTATAGTGTATGCTACAAGCTTGGTATTTGGCATCCGATACTCAGTGCTTTGTTCTCAGTTTAATTGTCCTAATTTTGGCTCATAGGTATGTTTTCGATTTCATTACAGCTATATTCCAAATAATTTCTTATATATTTTAATGTTCCGCAAGGTTTCCAAAACAAAGCAAATGGATATTTGGAATTACAATAGGATTGTTTGTGCTATTACCAGGAATCTTGACTTATGCAAATAATTACCAAGCCATGATGATAGCCTCACCTCAGTAAGTAGAACGATTAAAGTATTCAAATTAACTACTTTATTTTGTTTGGCTTTAGGACAGAATGTTTTTATTTTAATTTTTTTGTATAATTATAATATTTTTGTTAAAAATAATTGAAATCAATTGCCGTTTATGGCAACTTTCGGATAAGAGCGAATTATTAGAATAATAGTAAAAAAAATAAATAAAAACCTAAGCCAAACTAAATAAATTAGTACAAGATTATTTTATAACAATTATTCGATTTTTTGACTTTAAAAAATTTTTCAGAGTTCAACGAGATTCGTTTATAGAAAGTCGACAATTTAACGAGTCCTATGTACCGTTTCACATGAATTTCGCTTGCTATTTCTTTGGAGTCTTATCGGCATTACTTTACGATTATGTATCTTCAAATCGTATTAAAATTCGGGAAAACATTTGGCTTCATACAACATTCTATGCTTTAATTCCAATTGGTGTTTTATGGCTGTTCTCTGGTCACGAATTTGTACAAGAGTACAATGAGGATATGCGTATGTGCAGTGTATATGCTGCTGTTCAGCGAAATATGTGGGGCTTTGGTTTGGGTGCTTTCATTGTGGGAATGTCAGCGAAATGTGGATGTAAGTATTAAGAAATGATTTCAGTTCTCTTGCAAAGATACCTTCAAATATCAACACAGAATATTAGAAAGTTTAAGGGGATATGGAACAAGTCAATTCCTTATAATGAAAGGCGGTTTCCTTATTCTCCTAATACTTTTAAATCTGTAATCACTAATCATTTTGGATGGCATCAAAGCTTTCACTAATACAGGACTAGGCAGGTTGTCATTGTTATTGTAGGATTGGTTGTGCGATTGTTATTGCTATTAATTTTTTTAGTTAGTTTAAATTGACAAATTTTTAATTTATATGAATATATTATCGTGTCATATATAAATCTCTGTAATCTTGTTTGGCCTTTAAAGTCTTATTGGTTATTATTAAAAACTTTGATGCATGATGCAATTACAAGTTGCCCCTGTATGCATACTCTAGCTGTCAAAATACATCTTTGTTTTAAAGAATAATAAAAATATTTGAGTTCAGCCAAAAGTATACATACTTGTACAACTTCTTTTTAAATTTTTCTAATAATTTCTCTGCTCCAGAACCTGCAAGAAGCTGCTATTTTTTACTACGATAACATTTTTTCTTTTATGTTATCGGAAAAATAGTAAAAATTAGTAAATTCTTGCAGTTCTGGAACAGACCAAATATTTTTATTTTTTTGTGCATTCCTCGGTACAAAAAGTTTTGAAATAAAAAACTAATGGACTGTTTCAGTAAGACGATTCATTTCTTTGTTCGTTCGAACTACTACTAAACTCCTGTTGTTGCAGAAAATGTTTGTTTGTTTTTTGAATTTTGCTTTAAATTGAATCAAATAATTTTTAAAATAACAGAAGTTTGGCAGTAGTTCGAGCGAACGAACATAATTCACCTTGCTTTGATGGATATCAGAAAAATAAAATGCCAAATCGTATAATTTCAAGGAACAAATTTCCCCAAAAGATCAAGTTTCTAAAGCATATGTTTTCTTTTTAGGGGTTCTCAGAAAATTCTGTTGCCTACCGATTTTTCGCACTTTGGGACGTCTAACATACGGTGCCTTTATGGTTCATCTCATAATATGTAGAGTGGTGATTGCTACGCTAAGAGATCCCATCTACATTGGAACTGGAATGATGGTAAGCCATACACTCATCATAGCAACCAACTTCTTGGAATAATGTCCATTTTCTTTGCAGTTTGCCTTTATAGTATTTACTATGTCAGCATCTTATGTGGTGTCATTTATGTTGGCCATTATACTTGAATTACCGGTGTCGTCAATTCTAAAGCTATTACGGTGATTCCTCGAACAAATATGACTGATATATTGTACTTACGTTTATTACTTTTTTAATATTACTTTTTAAAATAAGAAATAAAACATGCATTTACAATTCTCACTTACCCCGAAGATATAGAAAACTGAGAACCCTCAGCTTGTTCCCTTAATTCCAGATAGAATTTCTTTAACTCTTCGCTGGCAGCGTCTACGAATAAAGGTTTCAGTTGTTGGCGAGAATATACTGGAAAATAAAACAATTTAAACTATAACATTTTATATTCAAAATCAATACACACATTTTACATACCTATGAATTTCTTCATCAGGGCAATTGGTAATAGATTCATATCCACTTCCTCGTCTGGCTTTAATTTCAGTTTTTCAGACAAATCATATTCCCCACACTCAGTGGTGTCATGTTCATCAATAGTCATATTCATGGTATTGTTCGATCTTATTTCAAATCTTTTCGCAATGGCTGCATTCTTCTTTGCTCCAGCATGTACAGCCTTAATATGCTCCGACAACGATGTATCCATTCCTTTGTTCGGCTTATCCAAAAGAACAAATACTAAATGGAATTCACTTAACAAATGAGGTGCTATGCGTATATTTTCCGTTAATGTTTTGGACTGATCATAATGACCACGTATAGAGTTTGCAGTGGCTATGATTGATGTTGGCGCATAAAATGAGGAAAATAATGCTGGAAATGTTAAACTAGTCATTTGAGCTTGAAGAACGTTCATAAAAACTTCCATTTGTGTAGTTAGTCTGTCAATATCATCAATGGAACAGTGTCCATTTCTGGCGGCCAAAAGTTCTCCACATTCCATAATGTAGTTGGTGCGCCCCTTTACGTTAACTGTGAGTTTTTTGCTATTGGTAAAAGGACCACGTTTTGCCTGAACCATAGATCCTGAAATAACAGGAGTTGAAATGAACACTAAGCTTCATATTCCCTTTTAAGTTATTTTACCTTTTTGTGATATCTTGGAACACATATCAACTATATTGGATTTTCCAACTCCAGGGTCACCAACTAGCAAAATATTTATTTCCTCTTCATCATGTTCCTGAGAACCTGATCCTCCAAAAAGAGACAAAAGGACCCCAGCCTTTGCCATTTCGTGTCCATGTACCTCAGGCGCCAGTGAATGTACCAACAACTTGAATGTATCAATTTCACTATTAATCGTAGTTATTGCCTCAATGTCTTCTTCCGAAAACTTATATTTGACATTTTTGCCATCGACTATTGTAGTTCCTTTCATATAGATTTCCATTTGATTTCCAAAGACGGAATATTTATCAAACTGATTTTGCTCTTGCAGAGGTCGTATGCACAATATGCCGGTTACAACAATTTCTTGGCCCACATAGATTGTATCTACTAAATCATGGCGTAATTCTATGCTAAGGCTAGCTTTAGTTTGTATTTCAGGTGATGATGATACTTCTAACCCTGATTCTGTAAGCCGTATCATTTGCCTTGGAGTAATGCGGGTAAATGGTGAAGATCTTAGTTCGACAAATCCTGCCTTGGCAAGACAACCATCTCTTTTACATGAGTATGGCCTAACAATTTGCGGTCCTTAAGAAGTCATAAGGTATTTAGTATTGAAAGAAAAAATTGGTTTTTATGCTTACCACTTTGTTTCATGGACTGCTCCTGTTTGCATCGACCACATCTATATGCTACCCAAGTTGCGGAAGCATCTACAGGTCCTATTGATGTCACAATACCCCTAACACAATATAACTGATCAAGTTCAAATTTTCCAATTGCGTTCATTGGTCGTTCCTCCATAAAAGCCACTGGGCGGGCATATATCTTACGCGGTTTGATTACTTTGGGTACATAATACTTCTTTGTACATTCCTGCTGGCTAAGAGAAGCATCCAATGCAGCAAGTGTAGCTGCAGAATGCATTGCCAATGCCACGGTTGCTAAGGTTTTTCTGGGCCGGTGCAACATATCTTCCATTAATGTAGGCCATTGTTGATATAACTCTTTGTCATTTCTCAAAACATTAGCATTTATCATGAAATATCCCTGCTTTTGGATCGTCAATAAATCATAACTGGCAGCATTACCATGGAAATGTCTTTCCAAAATACGTAGACGTCTTGCAATTTCACTATTGTCATCATATGTTTCTCCATAGAAATACAAACGCCAACCAGCACAAGAATTTGGTGTATCGATGGCCATAGAGGAGACATTTTGTTCGGCATCATCTGGAGCAGCGTAGAAATGGGGACGCAGAAAGCTACTGCTAATTGGATTTTGGGTATTACATACTAGAGGCGGAACAGGAGCACCACGACCTCTACCACGTCCTCCGCGATTAACACCACCACCACCGCGCCCACAAGCGGGTATAGTTCGTCCATTCCGTTTAAAAAAGAAATATGGTCTATAACCACCAACGCCGCCTCCACGTCCTCTGCCACGTACAAACCGGGGAGCTCCGCCTGCACCGAATGGAGGATTCATTTTGTGTGTGTGTGTGTTAGACTGATGAATTAATTGAATGAAATAAAAAAGTGAAATGAAAATAAGCATAATGATTATCACACTAAAAATTGATCAGTTCTTCCTTCTTCTTATTGTACCTCAGCAAGATTTCAAAATTAAGCCAAGTTTCTGTCAACAATTGTCTGGTCATTGCATTATAAATGGAGGCTTAAGACGGGTTTACACGCGCACGCCCGAACTTTAATGACCTATATCTCGGGAAGTATGGACTACATCTAGACGATATATATTTTTGTGATCAGGGCACTAGACCTACCTGTGGTAAAAATTTCAAAAAAGTCGGGTGTGCGCTCGTATTCCCCGTCTTGTTTCATGTATACTTTTTGTCCCGGAGGTGTGAATGAATTTGGTCTAGAAATAAATTTGCCTGTTATATTGAAATCGGTTGAAATTTGGATATAGCTCCCATATCTATTTTAGAGAAAAATTTAAACGATTTTTTGTTTTCGTGCCCGAAATTAGAACCTGTTCTATAGAAGAAAGCCTTAATTAAACACTAAACTCAAAAAAATTTTATGTACCGCCAAACAGACTATAAAAGTATTAAGTTCACAATGGTGAATAAGGAGTTCAACAAACGAAAAATAATCAAAACAAAAATAAAAATAGGGAGTTTTAAATACGATACGAACGAAATAGGGGGTAAAACTGGGTTAATAAGGGGGGTTCGTGAATTGGCTTTTGAATGAGACATATCAAACAAAAATAGTTTCCCGCTACTTACCGACAGATGGCGCCGAATCTAGTTATTTCGATTTAAGTATATTCCTAAAAGTATGCTTAGCATTGCTTAACAAAAACCCGTTACACGAATACCTCGATATGCGCCGTCCATTAAATACACTGTGCGGGATATAATCTGATTCCCAAAACAAAAACATTGGCGCCAATGTGTGAAAGAAAAACTATGTAACTCCTAAGCTATGAAAAGTTTCTTAAATTTTAAGCAAAATAAATAAAAAATAATTAATATATTAATAAAATAATCAATATATAGCTAAATCGTAATATTTATAGTATTTTTCCACAAAAGTCAGATAAACATTAGCAGATTACAGAAAAAAATAGCTGATCGAACTTGCTAAATGTTGCTGGGAAAAATTCTTTCAGCAATTTCTCAGCAAACAACTGTCAAAATTGTTCTCTCACTTCGCTCTTTTTTACTAAGCTTTTGTGTAAAAAGACAGCATTTAGTAACATTTCGTAATAATTATTACAAATTATCACGTAAAAAGACACAGATAAGATTATATAACTATACCCTCCGTTTAATTCACTGTTGGACAGAAATGCTCGGCCTCATACACAAAAGTGTAAAAAATACATGAGTCTCTGGCAATTTGCCCACCATTGGTTTAATTTCACATTTTTATTTGTTATGTCAAGTTTACACTTACGCTCCAAAATCCACTGGATTTCACGAAATCCTGAAATACACCCCGGTGTTTATACTTATTTTTTTGTTGATTTCAAACATATCACAATTATCAAGGTAGATGCATATGTATATGCAGCTGATCGAACATGAATTTTCAAAACAAGCTGTTGTAAATTGAATTAGTCATCAAAAAAATACGACAATATAGAACTTTAAAGCTTTATTTCGAAAATTATAGTAAAATTATCAATATATCGTATTAATTGTGTATTATACTAACAAATGAAAAAATAAAAAATGATTTTATCGTTGAGACATCATAATAATAAATTTTTGTAGATAAAAGTTGTGTTCAGAACCTGCAAAATATTACTACTTGCTGTAGTTTTCCCGTTTAGTGCTACAAATGCGTTACCGTACTCCGAAATTTAGCAAGACTTGCACTTCTCTTTAAACGAAAATGGCGCTGAATAACAAACACCATCTGCTCCTGTTTTCTGCTACACAAATTTGGCATAGTAGAAAGCAGCAGCATGTTTATTAGCACCTGAATATGATAGCTGATACGTTGATTTGACATTTCTGGAGTTATTGCAATTTCCGTCAGTTTTCCTTTCCCGTATTTTTTAAGAAATTTGTATGGGAAAGCAATTTTTGACAATTTGCTCTTTTTTCTAACATTACCGTTAAAAAAGTACTGGAACACAATGAAAAATATCATTGTAACAAAGTAACTTAATATTTTTTTACATTGTTTACACATTTTTATAATAACATTTTTTGTTACAGCAATTGACCATCTACCTTGTTTATTGTGATACGTGAAAAGTGTTGCAACTTTTGGTACTTTTTTAAGCAAAGACAGGGTTGTATATCATGAACATTGTGATTTCGATGTTGATTTCGCTGAAATCACGAAATGAGATGATTTCATTTTTGTATGCGAAATCATGATAAATTTTGCTTGATTCCGCTCGAAATCACGAAACGCCTTCGAAATCACGAAACGACGCCGAATGTAAACCACACATTACTTCATTTTATGCCATGTTCATACCAGCATTTGAATCACGTTGTTCGTTCTCATACTTACGTACACGACAAGGTACACAATTCATAGCAACATAATTCATATGTTTATACTTTTTATTTACTGATTTTAAAGAAAGTGTCGGTGAGGGAATTAAAACACAACCGATAATTTCTAAAACTGAATATGAATTGACTTTATTTTATTTTCACAAAACTTCTATTATTAAATCAAAACCTACTAAATTAATTTATATTTATATTGTATGTTAGTTGTAAAGTATGTTTGGCAAAAGTATGTACATATATAAAAGTATACATTCTTGACTAAAGTATACTCCTACATATACTCCCCCTAGAGATTCTGTGGACAACAGGATCTTTATCGAAATGTAACATTACGCGTCCGTATGCGAACACTTCTTCGTAGAATTCTACTGGGTTCTTGCGAATGGGTAGATTCGTTTATAGGAGTAGGAGTTGAAATAGGAATTGTTATTACTTTTGGGTCCTCGGTAATATCCGTGTTGAATATAAATGACGGCTTTACTCGATCGATTGAAATAACCTTTTCTTTGCCGTTAACATCCAATGTAAGTAGTTTATCAGATCTGCGAAGTACTCTAAATGGTTCATCGTAGGGAGGTTGCAAAGATTTTCTAACTGCACCGTGACGAACAAAAACATGACTGCAGTTTTCGAGGTGTTTTTATATAAATATTGAGCGATTTTTTTGTGATTTGCAGGAACGGGTTTCAATGCTTGCATTTTCGCCTTGAGGGATATAACGAAATCTTCAGTTGGTTGTTGATCCTTGGATTTAGCTATCATATCGCCTGGCAATCGAACTGATGTTCCGTACGTTAACGGGGATGTGTTACTATCTTCACGAATGCTAGCTCTTAGACACAGCATTACCGTTGGCAGAACGTCCATCCAATTTGGCGATTGATGGTTCATTATGACAGTTTTTAAAGATCGATGCCACCGTTCTATTATTCCATTTGCACAGGGATGATATGAGGTAGTTCTGATGCGAGGAGCTCCAAGAATACGAGCCAATTCAGTAAAAAGTTGTGACTCAAATTGTCGTCCTTGGTCGGATGATATTTGTGCTGGTACGCCAAAACGTGTAATCCAGCCGCTATAAAAAGCTTCAGCAACTGTAGATGCTCGCATGTCTTCTATTGGTATCGCTTCGGGCCACCGTGTAAAGCGATCACTACAGGTTAGAAGGTAGGTATAGCCTTTGCTTGGCAGTAGAGGACCAACAATATCAATATTTACGTGATGAAAACGTTGAACATTAGCAGGATAAGAACCGATTTCACTCTGTGTGTGCCTATGGATCTTGGAACGTTGACACATCAGGCATTGTTGAGTCCACATATTAATATCTTTCTTCATGTTTGGCCATACAAAGCGCTTTTGTAGTAGTTTCGTCGAAGCTGTTACTCCACATGGTGGAAACTAATACAAAAGCGCTTTGCATGGCCAAACATGAAGAAAGATATTAAGATGTGGACTCAACAATGCCTGATGTGTCAACGTTCCAAGATCCATAGGCACACACACAGTGAAATCGGTTCGCATCCTGCTACTGATCAAATTGTGCAATGACTCAAATACACATTTTCGCATATTTGATGGAATGAAAGGTCGAGCAATTTCCGTTGAAATATCACAGTAAACAGGCTGAGTTTCGGGTGATATCTGGGCCAATTTCAGAATCATCGATGACGATTCGGTTTTGTTTAATAGTGACTGTAAATCAGCGTCAGACTTCTGAGATTCAGCTAATTCATTATAATCGATCGATGTTGGCATTGAAATAGTGGAAATGCGTGGGAGTGCGTCGGCGACGACGTTATCAGATCCGCTGATGTGACGTATGTCGGTGGAAAATTGAGACAAGTAGTCGAGTTGACAAAACTGTCGAGGTGTAGCCTTATCGGGATTTTGTTTGAACGCAAACGTTAAAGGTTTGTGATCCGTAAAGATTATAAATTTGCGCCCTTCGAGCATGTGGCGGTAATATTTGACAACTGAATAGGCAGTAAGCAGTTCACGATCGTACGTGCTGTATTTTTTCTGCGTATCTGAGAGTTTCTTCGAATAAAAACTTTGAGGCATCCAGCCATTAGTTGTCTGCTGCTGCAGAACTCCACCAATGGCCACATCAGAAGCGTCGACCATCATGCAGATCGGCAAGTCTTCGCTAGGATACGATCAAATCATAGCATTGGATATATCGGACTTACATTTTTCGAAACTGGTTTTGATGTCTTCGGTCCAGACAATTGGAGTTTTGTCGTTTTTCTTGTTACCCTTTTGGCAAGCTATTAGTGGAAGTTGGTTAGCCGCAGCTCCAGGAATGAATCAACGATAAAAATTTACCATAGCAACAAATCGACGAAGTTCCCTCACATTTTTCGGTTGGGGATAGTTGGCTTAGCTTCAACTTTTTCCGGTAATGGGCGTATAACTTCTGGTTCGACAAGATGCCCAGGAAATGAGACTGATTGTTGACCAAACTTGCACTTTCACAGATTTATTACTAGCCCGTATTCTTCCAGTCGAGTGAATAATATTTTTGAGGTGTAGTAAATGCTGTTCTTCGTTTTCGGATGCAACCAAAATGTCATCGAGGTATGGGAAGCAAAACTCCAGATCGCGTAACACTTTATGCATGAACCTTTGAAATGTTTGTCCCGCATTACATAAGCCAAATGTCATGTAATTGAACTCGAAGAGTCCAAAGGGCGTTATGATAGCGGTCTTTTGGACATCTTCAGGGGCAATTGGAATTTGATTATAAGCATGTACCAGATCAATTGTTGAGAAAATGTGGCCTTAAATTGTATATAATACGTTAAACATTTGGCATAAGCTGACAGTTTCTTGTTAAATGTATAAAGAACTAATGAAAAACGAATGATAGAAGAGAGATAGTGCAAAATAAAATTGAAGTTATACTGAAATTTTGATACAGTTCTTCGTGAAACGTCAAATTGCTATGACTCCTATTCCATAATGGGGTCCAATGTTGGCATTAAGATAAGTTGATCCTTAAAATATCAGGTGATTTTTATTGCTTTGGGTCTGAGCCAACATACTATAAAGAAAAAAAACCAGATCCTTCTTATACACAGAAAAAAATAGGTTGCGGGGACTTTTTTCAATGAAATTAAAGTTATTAATGGCAATAATAGGCAAAAGGTCATTCATTCGTGCAAATGAAATAATTTTTTGAAAAAACCTTTTTTTCATTTTATAGTATTTTTTTTTTTTCAAAGTTGTTTGTACATGACCTTTTTTAAGACTTTTATATAATAAACGTTATTTAAATAGGCCAGAGTTCATTCATTCTTGCTAGAGGAAATTATTTTTGAGAGAAAAGTTAAAAAGTCATAACCCTAGCACTCACATTTTTAATATGATATTACAAAATATTATTGTTGGAACTAATTAAAGACTTCTTCATTCAAATGCATTAGGAAATGTGTTTATTTCGCACTGCGTTGAATTTCGTATAAACCAATTATAAACGCAAATCGAGGTATTAGTGTATTACGATAGATTTTTTGTATTACGTATTACGTTAGACAGTGGAATTTCACTACAACGAATAATTTTTCGTCTCCAACAAAAACAAAAAATCGTTATTATTGATAAGCACTATTTGTTTCCTGTTCGTATAAATAGCTAGGTTTTACAAAACTATCTTACTCTTTGAAAAATTATTGCTTTGTTCCAGAACCTGCAAGAAGCTACTATTTTTTACTACGATAACATTTCTTTCTTATGTTATCGGAAAAATAGTAAAAATTAGTAGATTCTTGCAGTTCTGGAACAGACCATATGTAACTAGAAGAGTAATCAGGATTCTACTAGTTTTGAATTGTTTGTAAGGCAATCCCCCAAAATATAAAAAATGTATATGATGTCACGAAATAAGATTCTGTATTATATAAAAATTAATGGCACGACTGTCAATTTTATTTTCGAATTGTTTTGTATGATAAATTGATTTAACATTATAAAGGGAATGTAACACAAATCAAAACAATACAAATCCAGTTCATTGATTTGATGCCGATGTACATATTAGCCTCCAATATACATGCAACTGGTATAATCATCATCGTAAAATATAACACTTTACATATCATTACAAAATTTTAAAAAGATAAATACGACTGCAGTTAGGAATTTCTTTATTTAATTCACATCATTGTGTTCATTACTAAACATCGGAAGATCGGGTCTTGTCTTGGAATATTCCTGAAAACGAGACAAGTAAAAGATTTATTTACAAACAGTTGTAATGATACGCAAAAAGCAAATATGTGCTGTGCTAATATTCGGAGTAATGGTGTTGAACATTAATGGATTTAAAATGAATAGTGAGTGTAATTATTAAGGATGCACTATGTAAATCAAGTGTCATCTTGAACGAAAAGTTAAAGTAAAAAAAAAAATAAAAAACAGAGTTACGGACTAGTTTTAATAAAGCGACGATTGTGTACAATAATTAATTGTATAAAAGGTGTCAGATACCTTATATACACTACACTTACAGTCAAAGTTATAAAATATACTTCAAATAAATGCATCTAGCAAAATACATATAGGTATTAAAACTCTCAGACAATGTATATCTGTCCATGGATTTAAGTATTTCTCACTATGTCAATTGGGTAAACTTCTATAGCTTATCAATATAAATGTTTATCGCTTTTATTATTCCACTAAAATAAAACATACATATTATGTATATATGTATGTTTGTATTTTTTATTTTTTGGAAAATTGCAAGTTGTATTGATTAGGAATTTTGTCAACTAACATTAATTCTATATCTATTTGCAGTGACTCAGTATTATAAAATGCCTCCGCTGAATGACTTGGATGATTATGATCGCTGCCTACAAGAGTTTAATGATGAGTCGTTGTATTGTTTTGTACGTGCCGATATTATAGCCCAACCTAATGTTGAAGCTTGGCAGGTTATAAGAAATGTTTCTCAATGTGTTAAACATCATTTTAATCATTCCCACTTGTATTTCGGTATTTGTTTGGAATGGTGTCAATCACAAATCGATGCATTGCCCAATGATGATGTTCGCGATCTTTACAAGGGAATTCTTAAGAATAATAAAGTCGTAAGTATTCAAAATTATCAAACTTTTCAGGATTCTATGCGAAATCCTGTCGTTGTCCAATTTAATCACATTCAATGGGGGCAACTTAACTAGAAATACAAATTAATTAAGGAAAAATTGTTTATTAAAGATATAAAAATTCAAAAATATTTGTAAAGAATTCAATCGTCCTGATGGCTCTTTCGCTGTCCTTTACCGATACACATTATCAGGACCAAGTTCGAAAATAACGATATTTACCACGATTAATTTAATGAATAGTTGAAATCAACTGCATTTCGTAAATGTAAGCGTACTAGCTTTGTTCCTTTACGTTGAAGTTTGTTAAAGTTTTACCGGTTTTACCATATTTAACTCGTAGAGCGTTCCTTAAACCCAAAAAGTAGTAAAACTTGAAGCAAAAATTAAGAGAGAGCATGCCAAAATGGCTTTCTCTTTTACTACTTTCTGTCCAAATTTAGGGTTTGTTCCTTTACTTTTTTAATGGTATAAGTGGTAAAAGAGAAAACTGTCAAAATTGCTCTCTCATGATGAGTTTTGCCAGAAAAGTAAAGGAACGAAAAAATTGTAGATCTGGTAGCAATGTCAAATAGAAACATAAAAATTCAATTTTCTTCTTTTATTTCACAGTTTTTAATTTTGTTTTGTCAGCGTTCGCCTTTTTCTTCTGTTCTTCGTTCATATTTTTCATCATTGTGAAATAATCGTCTAACATATGTCGAAAAATCAGTTCTACCATTTTTACCTGCAGAAATTTGTCTGGTAGCCTGTGGTACAAGAGAAAGGCATATGTGCTCTCTCTCCTCTCTCACTCTCTTAAAAATTGCTGCCAATTTTACCACTTTTTGGGGTAAGGAACGCTTTGCAGGTTAAAAATGGTAACCTCAGGTAAGTAAAGGAACACAGCTTTAGTTTATGTTCGGTACCTTCCCCACAAAAAATAAGAAAAATTACTAAAACGGTATGCACGATAACTCACGAAGAGTGTAACCGAATTGGTCATAACTTTTCATATGATATAGATCGGGATCGAATATGGACTATATCGGTCCACTCCTTCGGGTACCTACAACACAAAATTCGGAAAATGTGATGTTTAGGAGCTCCTCTCGGATAGTTTTGATTTTTTTTCAGTGGATTGTCGTTGCGGCCACCTTAACGACGGTACAATTTTATTGGGGGGAGAGTCCATACTTCCTGAGAAATTGGCGCAAAAACTCAAAAAAACCCCTATAGATGTCAGAAGTTTTGTATTGGCTACATTTCTTTAGGTCCGAGGCTGAGGGTATATCTCTGTCGACACAGCTGACCGATACATGTTTACTTGTTCTTCTTTTCCTTTGCTTTCCTTGCCTTTCGTTCAGAAACATATACCTATATTCTTATCCGTTACTTTATTTTTAGGTAAATACCTATTTAAATCTATTCAAGTCCGAGGAGAATAATCGTCAACTTTACAATGAGCTAATGAATAAATGTGTCAATTTACGTTTGAAGAAGTTCAATTTGACAGCGGAAAGTGTTATTGAGTATTGTGATAGTTATAAAAGCAATAATAATGAACGAGGTAAGTAATGTACGATGAAAGAATGCTTACCACATAAAGTAAGACTATTTTCTTTATTTATTGCAGCATTAAGCTCGGATCGTTGGAATATTACATTCTATGTTGTTGTTTGTGTTCTAATACTATTGATAACATGCAGTAGCTTTTATGATTTGTATTTGAAACATAAAAGTACTGAGCAATTCCCCACCGATGTGGATCATTATAAAAAATCTCCTGCTGGTATAGGTATGCATGATTTATTTTGAAGATAAAATGATGAAGGAATTAAATTTGAGAAGAAAATAGTAAAAATTAGTAGATTCTTGCAGTACTGGAACAGACCAAAAATGTTTTTGAAGTTTTTCTTCATCATTCTCGAGTAAACTTTTACTCTGTTCCAGAATCTGCAAGAAGCTACTATTTTTTTACTACGATAAAATTTTTTCCCTTTTGTTATCGAAAAAAATAGTAAAAATTAGTAGATTCTTGGAGTTCTGGAATAGACCAAATGTTTAACAACAATAGATTTTTTTTTTATTTATTTATTTATTAACAATTATACTTATAGTGAATATAAGGATAATTACAAGTGCGGTAAAAGCATTAGCTACAAAGGCCATCAGCTTATACATTTATATAAATGATTAGAGTGAAGGTTATTATTTTACTTATATGATAAAATTATTACTTTTAATAAAATTGAAGATGAGATCAATATTGCTTATATTGACAGTTTTTAACAAGTTAAATCCATTATTTTGAAAAAATGATTGTTGTTGTTGAGATAATAATCTGCATGACTGGAGAATATGTTTGACGTCGACGATAGCACCACATTTGGGACATTTGTTGTCAGTCTTTTTATTAATTAGGTATTGATGAGTTAAGATACTATGACCCATCCGTAATCTAGAGAATGTTTTGATTTTCTTTTTTTCAACGTTTGTTGGGTATGCTGGAGCCTGGTAATGTGGATTTATAGCGCTGTAATGATAATGTTTGAAGTTGTTTCTGTTGTGTGAGAGTAGCTGCTGCATACTACTAGAGATGTGTGATTTAAGATCGAGGCTTTCAATAATTGTATCTGTTATCATTGGCGCGTTGCATGCATGTTTTGCGGCATTGTCTGCTAAAACGTTCCCTGGTAAGCCTACATGACCAGGAATCCAAACTATTTTGATTTTGTTTTTGTTAGATATAAGAAGATCCCTTATTTCATTTATTCCAGCCCATTTTGTATTTGATATGTTTGCGATGGATTTGACTGCAGACAAACTATCAGTTAAAATTACGGTTCTGCCATTGGTATGTGTGGCGATGGATATGGCTTCCAAAATTCCCGCCACTTCGCCGGTGAAAATTGAACAATATTGTGACAAAACTTTGGAGGCTAATATATCACCAGCATTATTTACCACTGCATATGCGGTGGCACTGTTGTTTTTTGAGGCATCCGTATATAGCGTTTTCCAGTTGTTGTGCCTGGCAATGAGTTCATTATAATGTGCGATAAAAACTTCGTTAGGGGTATTATCTTTCTTGTATGAAGATAAAGATACGTCACATGAGTTCTCCGAGAAGAACCAAACAGGATGTTTTGAAGTGTACGTTGTTACTTTGTCCTTGAAGTTTAAAATGTTGTTGTGGATACATTGGTATATGACAGAAGGTGTTCTGGGTATTCGTTTTGATGAGATTACTTTGGACACGTCTTCATCTATAACTGAAGAATACATAGCAAGGATTTTTGGCAATAGCCTATTTTTGCATACATTAAATCTCTCCTCTAGAGAAGGTAAGCCAGATTCAATAAACAATATTTTTAATGGCGTTGTTCGATAAGCATAAATGCTTGATCTCACGCAATCATGGTAGATGGATTTGATGTATTTTAAGGTAGAATTGGGACTGTTACCAAACAAGTAAAAGCCATAATCTATTTTACTCAGCACGAGTGTTCTTATCAAATAAATATTTGTATTTATATGGGAGTAACTTTTACTGCATAGGTATTTAATAATGTTTGATCTGGCAGTTAGTTCTTTTTTTAATCTCAGTATATGATTTTTCCATCTGTAATTTTTTTCAAACGTTATGCCGAGGATTTTCAATTCGCTAACATAAGGGAAAGTTATATTATTGACTACGAAACCATTCGGTTTACATTGTTGTTTTCGGCAGATATGTAGTATAGATGATTTTGAAGAAGATATTTTAGATCCTGATATTTTGCACCAGTTATGAATTTCTGCAATTATTTTAGTAAACGTGTCATTTGTAATGTTGTTGTCCTTTTGTTGGCTTAAAATATAGACGTCATCTGCGTAAAGACAGTGATATATTTTGTTGTATCTGTTGATAATATTGCTTATTTGATTGAAGGCGATTTGAAAGAGAGTTACGGAGAGTGGTGATCCTTGGGGTATCCCATTTTGCAAGGTAAAGCTATTGGAGTAGATGTTGTTAATTTTCACTCGGAAGCTTCGTCCAGTTAAGAAAGATTTAATGTAGTTTAATATTTTGCTACCACAGCCCCAAGATTTTAAGGAATCCATAATTACATGGGCCCCAATACGGTCGAAGGCTTTTTCAAAATCTATCGCAAGTATCGATATATGGTTTTTGGTAGAAATAGCTTTGGAGGCGTAGTAATCGATATGTAAAAGTGCATCATCACAACCTTGTTTAGCTTTAAAGGCCACTTGGTTTGGTGTAATTAGTTTTTTCGTTTTTATAAACCAAGCCAATCGATTAGAGATAATACGCTCCATTAATTTTGAGAGACATGGTAATAATGAAATTGGCCTATAACCAGAAAAATCAGTTTTGCTCTTATTTGGTTTTGGAAGAGCAACGACTATTGCTGACTTCCATGAAAAAGGAATTACTCCGGAATCAAAGACACGATTATATAAAGAAAGAAGCTTTTCCTTGCTATCTCTGGAGATATTTTGCAGCATCAAATAGGGAATACGGTCATGACCAGGCGTATTACCTTTTACTTTTTTTAAAGCCATGGACAATTCCGAAAAATTAATTGCATTTTCAA
This sequence comes from Musca autumnalis, assembly GCF_047663935.1. Classification (NCBI taxonomy): domain Eukaryota; kingdom Metazoa; phylum Arthropoda; class Insecta; order Diptera; family Muscidae; genus Musca; species Musca autumnalis. Next base: position 6,938,614 of record NW_027411644.1, on the reverse strand, counting down.
TACAAGAGGCGCACTTATTGGTTGCAGGGTTATTAAAATGGTTGGGAATGTTATCTTTTGCTGCGCAAAACTCTGCCGAAAAATTTGTATCCGAGGATTCAGATGACCATTGCTGCCCAAAAAAGTTTGCAATATCTGACGGATCAGATAGTATTGCATTGTTTGTCTCTATGGCTGTAAATGTGTGTGACGTGTTGCGGTTTGACATTCTATTGACCTTGCTCCATATGTTAGAGAGGGGAGAATCTCTGCTAATGGTGTTTGTAAATTTTATAAAACAAGCGATTTTTGCTTGCTTGCATTCATATCTGAACTTAGCATTAGCCTTTTTGTAAAGGATTAAGTTGCTTGTTGTGGGGCATCTACGAAAAGTTCGATAGGTTTTGATTTTATTTAGACGGTAAAGATGTAAGTTTTTGTTCCACCAGGGGACGTAGTGTTTTCTGTTATTCTTTTTCAATGGAATAAATTTATTGGCTGCAGTGCGTATTGCTTTGGTGATGGTTGCATTTATTTTATTTGGATTGCCTACGAATGATTTACCCGCCAACGCCATGTCTACAGCAGAACTATACTGTGACCATTTTGCGTTTTTGAAATTATAGCTTGGAGTCCGTTTTGATGTCGACCAGGAAGAACTTGTATTGACCTTAGTTATGATAGGAAAGTGGTCGCTGCTGTAAAGGTTATCAATAGTCTCACTAGACACGACAGGTAATAGGGCCGTAGAGCAGCAAGCAATATCTATGTGCGTTAGTGTGTTGAGAGTGGAAAGGTGAGTAGGATGTCCATCGTTTAGTATACACATGTTATGCATATTTAATGCATTTTCTAAAACAATACCCCTTGGATTGTTTTTAATGGAGCCCCATAAAACATTCCAAGCGTTAACGTCACCAATTAATAACACAGGAGTCTGAACGTTTTCAAAAAGTGCCGAAATGTCGCTTGCTGTGAACATTTCGTTTGGATGTATATAAACAGATATTATTGTTAATTTTATATTTAACGTAATTTCTACCACTATATTGAGGAGTTTAGACGAGTTGCAGATTCTTTTATGTGGGATGTGGTTCTTAATAAACACAGCTAGGCCATTTTTAGCATTCGTGTTGGATGGATGGTTCACAGAGTAAGAACAAAATGAACTGGGTGCTATGGGGTGAGATGAATATGGTAGATGAGTTTCTTGTAGGGAGATGAAATGTGGGCTATGATCTTGAATAAGTAATTGCAGGTCAACGTAATTATTTATTAGCCCTTTTATATTCCATTGGATTATTTTAAAATTGATCATAGATATGGATATAAAAGTATGAGATCATGTTTAAAACAGAGTAAGGCAATGGATCTCCCCTGTGATCCCAGCGAGCGACATCTATTCCCGCCCGCAACCTGTGTAGAATCTAACAGCCTGAGAGCGTGAACAGATCTACGCACACCGGGAACACAAGGGAGACCCACTGCCTCAATCCGCCTCAAAATGAACATTACTCTTTCATATCCGTATCTTCAAGATCGCTAATTGCAGATCTTCTAGATGTTATTTTTGCTGGTGCGATTTTCTTTTTTCCTTGAGTGGGATTTTTTTCAGATACATTTACTGAATCTGAGGTATCTGTGTTATTTTTGTTGATGTCTTCTAATTTCTTTTGGAATTTGTTGAGTAGTTCCACTTTATTTATTGTTTCTGTTTTTGTATTCGTTTTCTTTTGGTTTGTAGTATTTGTCGTTGTGAGGGGTGTGTGTTGAGTTTTATTTGAGTTTACTGTCTCTGTGATAGTTACTTTTGTTGTAGCATCTGTGCTTTGCTGTGTTAGTTCGGTAGGTGTTGTGAGAGAATTGTTATTGTTGTTGGTTGTTTGTGGATCAACGATGGAGTGGCTTTTTGAAATGTTCAATCTCTTCTTGCGCTCTTCTATTGCATTTGAGAGCTTCTCAACTGGTATGTTGGATGGAGTAAGTTTGGGGGCATTGATTTTTGCTTCTTTAAATGAACATTTGTTGAGTGTTTTGTGTTTAAGTACCGTTTTTCGCTGTTGATATTCAGGGCAATCTTTATTTGTGGCTCTATGTTCGTGTTCGCAGTTGATGCATTTGACGTGAGTACAGGGTGTTGGATCGTGTACTACAGATGCACATACTTCACACATAGGGGTGTTTTGGCAGAATTTTTTGATGTGACCCAATTTAAAACAATTCTTACATTGAATTGGATTGGGTATATATTCTTTTACAATGCAGCTTATAATACCAATATCAATTAGTTTTGGCACTTCGTACATATTAAAACTGAGTATGTGTGAGGGAGTGTTAAATACTTTACCATCTTTAAATGTGGTTATTTTTTGGCAATTAACTACTCCTTGTGTTTTCAAACCGTCCACTATTTCTTCTGCAGATAAATCAGTGAGTAAATCACAACGAACAAAACCTTTTACAATGTTTAATGTTGGATGGTAGTAGCACTCGATGGGGCAAATACCAGCAAGATTTTTAGTTCTTATGAAACGATTGGCTTGAAATTCATTTTTGGTCAAGATGAGAAGATTACCATCTCTGGTGAATATTGTTTTTAGTGTAGGTTCAGCAGATATTCCTTGGATTGCTTTAGAAATTAGAAAAATGTTGAATGATTTCAGTGTTTTATCCGGGTGTTTACTCTTCATGATGATGTATTTTGGACAGGATTGATTCTTGGCTTTTGGTGTTATTAATGATGGGAAATCTAAAGAATTTCCCAGAGCTAGGTTTCCAGTTTTTTGTTTTTTCCTCTTGGGGGAGGAACTGGATCCGCCGTCGGGATCCAGATCCTTATAATAATTTCCTCCTGAGGAGGATGCCATTGCAAAGAAAATTAACGATTTACAATAATGTCTTTTTGTACGCAGACGATATTAACAAAAGGTAGCAGTTGTTTAAGATTGAAAAAATAAACAGTATGCGCTGTGCGAGAGAAGTCAACCGTTCACAACAAGTGTTGAGAGTAAACTGTTTTTTTTTTTTAAATAATGGGTCTGTTCCAGAACTCCAAGAATCTACAACTTTTTACAATTTTTTTCGATAACATAAAGGAAAAATTGTTATCGTAGTAAAAATGTGTAGATTCTTGCAGGTTGTGGAACAGACCAAATAATTTCCTTTACTTTTAGTTCAAAAACTTGGTGTTGGCTTTTCATTGGCGCGAAATTGGTATCGTTTAAGACAAGAGCCGAATGGAAAAATTGGACGAGATTTACGATCTATGGACTGTATTAAATTCTTTGCCATGTTTTTGGTCGTGTTTGCCCACACCAATTGGATAGCATTTGAAAGCGCTCTGAATGATCCTCAAGATGAAGAAGAGGTCTTGCACACCGCAGCCGGCAGTGTATTGGTGGGTGGTTTATTAATAGTGCTTGCATTTTTTGTGATAAGTGGATTCCTGTTAACGCTGAACTGGTTAGCGGAGACCAGAAATCGAAAACAAATGTCGGGCGGAGAATATTCTTATTTTTGAAATTTAATGTTTTTCGTTATTTAAGGTAAGGATTTAAAAATATACGTTATTTTGTTTTGATTTTTTCATAGGAGAACAAAGGTTTCGACATCTCATTCGGTCATCTGTAATCCAACCAATCAAAAATTATAATTTTTTTTAGAATGACCCATGGATTTAATTTAAAATTAACTTTTATTTTGTTTTTATATTTCAGATTAACTATTTTGTATGGCTTCATTGTATTGTTGAGCGGTGTTTATTTTCCCAATCCGGGTGGCCCTATGTATCGTCATCTTGTGGAACGTGAGACATTGGCTTGTCGCAAAAATTGGTGGATAAACATTTTATATTTAAATAATCATATTAATATTGATGAAAGGGTAAGTAATTTGATTAGATTTCTAGGGAGGTGTACAATAAAAGAAGTAGGGCAGTGTCACCTAATCTACCAAATGGGCATAGGCCCGTGTTTTGGAATAACCTCCATATAACGATACCTTCCGATATGAGGTATTTTCATGTCTGTAGCAACATTAGGGTTCACAGTGGAAAAAACTTATTTACCAATAATTATGGACATATGTAGATGCATGTTTTGGCGAAGCTCCCCATATAACCGTTCTGTCCGATTTCATTTAACTATCTATAATTTAGCATTTAGGGTTCCTATCGGTCACAAAACTTATCTACCAATAATAAATGGACATGTTTTGGTATAGCCCCCACATAACGATACCGATCGATTTCAGGTATTTTCATATTTTTAGCTGACTCAATTAACTAACATTAGGTATTTGAGGTTCACAGTGGTCAAATTAGTTCACAATATCTCACAGCAGAGGGTATAAACATACTCCTTTTTATACCCTCAGCATTTCTGATAACGAGTGTATATACATACATTTTCATACGGGCAAAACGTGTATCATCCAAATAATGGTTGGGGTCTAACCAAGAATGTTAGGACGAAATCCGTTTCAGATAATTTGGAGCCGATATAGCAATGCCCGACCGTATATCTGGCTAGAACGCACGATAACTCTGGAACGGATTAACCTACAGGCACATCGTAATATTTCTATATATATTGGTATTCTCTTTCAGGTACCTCCACACAACATTTCGGAAAAGTGCAATTAAGAACTTCTCTCGATTTTTGTTGTAACAACTTGTATTCATTGAAACAAAACATAGAAACAAAACTTGGTCTAATACTTTAAAGTCTTTAAGAAAATCTTCTTCAACTTTTTGGAATATTTCTAAAATTTTGAAGAAAAAGAAGAATCATATCCCATGTCTTAAAGAAAACGACAAGCTATTTACTTCAAATGTTGAAAAAGCTGAGTTACTGAGTCAGAAATTTTATGCAAACCACCACTTATCCAACAATTTAAGTGATCAGCACACACTGGATTTAGTTTCTGGTGTGTACGATTCTTTCAGCAATGAACAGCAATTTACTTCGCAATTGACAACTTTCGAAAATGTTAAATCAATAATAATGTCACTAAAGAATAAAAAGAGTTCTGGCCCTGACAAAATATCTAATAAATGCTTAAAAGCCCTCCCCCAAGTTGGTTTACAGTTATTAACTAATATTTACAATGCATGCATTAAATTCTGTTATTTTCCATTGTCTTGGAAAAGTTCTAAAATTATTCCAATATCAAAACCGGGAAAGGATCCTTCAGATCCATGTTCTTATAGGCCAATTAGCTTATTGTGTAGCATGAGTAAAGTATTAGAAAAAGTAATTAAGGACAAAGTCGTTACCTACATTAATGATAAAAACATATTACCGATCCAGCAATTCGGTTTTCGTGCCGAACATAATACTGTACAGCCTCTCATTCGCATAAAGAATTTGGTTAAAAAGTGCTTTGACGAGGGCAAATCTACTGCTATGGTTTTGTTAGATGTCAAATCCGCGTTCGATTCCGTTTGGCATAAGGGACTTATATATAAATTAGTTACTATTGGCTTAGATACTGCAACAGTTAAATTAATAAACAGTTTTTTGTCAAACAGAACATACCGTGTTCATGTTGGTCAAGCTGTCTCTAATATTTTCAACATACCAGCAGGCTGTCCCCAAGGCTCATGCCTGTCACCTATATTGTATAACATTTACACTTATGATTTTCCAATTTTAGAGGGTTGTGATTCTTCAATTTTCGCGGATGACACAGCTATATTAAGTACTCATACAGTTTCACAAAATGTTATTTCCAATCTTCAACACTCTTTGGATGTTGTACTTAATTATTTCGTGAAGTGGAAAATTTTAATAAACTCTAACAAAACACAAGCCATCTACTTTTCCAGAAAGCGCAAACAATGTTTCTTACCATCATCAAATTTAATATTTAACGGCGTGAGTATTCCTTGGGAGGAAAACGTAAAATATTTGGGTGTTATACTCGACAAAAAAATGCTTTTTAATATGCACATTAGGGATATAACTTTTTGCACTTTTTTGCAAATAGCCGTGTAGAGCATGAAAAACTATTATGAAAAAAGGTATAATTTTTTCTCTATCGCGAAAAAAGTTTCCGCACCAAATGCATTGAAGTTCAGTAATGCATCTTTTAATTTTAGCTGTTATGACAACATATTTGCTTTTAATTAAAATTTTTATTTTTTTGTAATCTAATTTAAAATCATTATCAAAGCGTTCTGGACCAATTTTTTCTCAAATCGCGCCATTTCGGAGCATTTTATGAATTTTTGACACTATTGCAGTTTTTACTTTTTCTTTATAAACTCGTGAATTTTATGTTTATATTTATTGTACCTATCGGACAAGAGAATATGGTGTCATTTGCAACATATTCGCGAAAGTTACAGACAGCTTTTAATGACTTTGCCTGTGAGAATTGTATTTTTTCTATGAATATTTATTCAAACAAAGCAAATTTAAAATTATAAGTAGAAAAAATATCAAAAGGGTTTTAGTAATTACAGTCGGCGCGGAAACTTTTTTCACCGAATCGATCTTAGAAACGCGTTTTCATTATTAGGACAAAGTTCCCCAAGTGGTACTGGTGTTGTATTTTTGTAAAAAACATATCCGATTCTCACAGGCAAAGTCATCAAAAACAGCCTGTAACTTTCGCGACTTCGTTGCAAATGACCCCATATTCTTTTGTCCGGTAGGTACAAAAAATATAAACATAAAATTCACGAGTTTATAAAGAAAAAGCAAAAACTGCAATAGTGTCAAAAATTCATAAAATGCTCCGAAATGGCGCGATTTGAGAAAAAATTGGTCCAGAACGCTTTGATAATGATTTTAAATTAGATTACAAAAAAATAAAAATTTTAATTAAAAGCAAATATGTTGTCATAACAGCTAAAATTAAAAAATGCATTACTGAACTTCAATGCATTTGGTGCGGAAACTTTTTTCGCGATAGAGAAAAATTGACGCCGTATTTCATAATAGTTTTCCATGCTCTACACGGCTATGTGGTGGTATTTTTTTGGTTATAGCCCTAATGCACATTAGTTATATCATAAACAAAGTCAATATTACCACCAAAATGTTATATCCTTTTATCAATAGGAAATCGGAACTAAACATGGATAATAAATTAATCCTCTTTAAAGTAATTTTTCAAGCAATTATGTTTTATGCCGCTCCGGTCTGGCACGAAGTTGCAAATTCACATATCAAACGTCTGCAAACTAAACAAAATAAAGTTTTGAAAATGATGGGTAATTTGCCGTATCGCTTTTCAACATCACGTTTACACTTGCTCTTTATGTTACCTTTAGTTAAAGATAAAGTTAATTTTATAACCGAAAAATTTATTGATAAATGTTCCAATTCATCCTTTGAACATATTCGTAATCTATATCCTTAGGATTTACGTTTTTTAAAAAAGACAACTCTAGTGTTAGGTAATTTACGGGTTTTTTTTTTGTAAATTTTTCCCTTTAACTGTAATTGTTATACTAATGTATTTTTTTTTATTATTATTCGTTTATATGATTAAGTAGAAAAGTTTGTAAAAACTAAACTCTTACATAGAAATGTTAAATTATTGTACACTATGAATTTATACACACAATAAATATACATACATACATACATACATACATACATTGCCCCCATTACGACGGTACAAGTTATTTCAGGGACAAGTCCAGCCCATACTTCCTGAGAAAATTGCCCGAAAGCTGTAAAAACCAGCTATACACCATGTGCATTGGATGGAGCGCACAATAACTCTCCAAGGGATAAATTGAATCGATCCAAAATTTGGCAGTCGTAATGTATTGTGCAAATTTAAATCAAAAGTTTTGAACTTTTCGTTAAAATGGTGCGCACGATATCTCTCGAAGGCAGTAACCGAATTGCTCCATACTTTGCACATCGTAATATTTCTACGGTTAGAATATGGGCTACATGTATATGAAAAGATCTCCAATTCTCTCTATTTGTTGCTTCGCACTCTGGAATACCGCGCCTTTTCATCTCATCATCTACTTGTTTGCGCCATCTATTCCTTGGCCTGCCAATTCTGCGTGCACCGCCAAGCGGTCCGTATTTATACGCCTTTTTAGCGGGTTCATCATCGCTCATTCTAATGATATGGCCTAGCCAACGCAATCGCTGCATCTCGATACGTTTAACAACGACGTCGATATTCACCGTCAACGCAGATTGGTCCGTAGATCTTTCGAAGAATTTTTCTCTCAAACACACCAAGCACTGCCATGTGTGCTTGCGCAAGTACCCAGGCTTCGGAGCCATACATCAGCACGGGTAGTATCAGTGTTTTGTAGAGCGTTATTTTTGTTTGACGAGATGTGGCTTTGTTTTTAAACTGCTTACTTAAACCAAAGTAGCATCTGTTGGCCAATACAATTCTTCTTTTTATTTCACAACTGATGTCGTTTGTTGTGTTCACGGTAGACGAAGTCTTTTACTACCTCAATATTATAGGAACCAACTTCCACAGTTGGTCCGAGCTCAATGGACGCATTGCGCGTCGACACCATCAACTTGGTCTTCTCACTGTTTACCGCCAGACCCACTTTAGCAGATTCTCCTTCGACCTTTATAAGGGTATCAGTTACTTCTTTTACTGATCGTCCCATGATGTCTATATCATTAGCATAAGCAAGTAACATGTGGCTATTGGTGTAGATTTTGCCACTTCTTTTGACGTTTGCCTCTCGTATAACCTTTTCCAGCAGGATGTTGAAGAGATCACACGAAAGGCTGTCTCCTTGTCCGAAACCTCTTTTGGTACCAAACTCTTCGGAGAGGTTCTTTCCTATTTTAACTGAGGACCTCGTGTCAGTTAAAGTCATTTTACAAAGCCGGATGAGCTTTGCGGGTATACCAAATTCAGACATGGCTTGGAATACCTTTGAACGCAGCGGTCTGTCGACGGCTGCTTTATAATCGACAAAAAGGTAGTAGTAGTAGTAGTGTCGATCTTCATCTCTTGGGTCTTCTCCAGGATTTGCCGCAGGGTAAATATCTGGTCAATGGTGGACTTGCCAGGTCTAAAGCCGCATTGGTATGGTCCAATAATCTCGTTGACCATTGGCTTTAGTCGTTCGCACAATATCCCTGACACGATCTTGTAGGCAATAGGGAGTAGACTTATGCCCCTATAGTTAGAGCATACAGTCTTATCTCCCTTCTTGTGGACGGGGCACAGGATACTCAGGTTCCAATCGTCGGGTACTCGTTCTTCCTGCCAGATGGTGCTAACTAGCTGATGAATACACCTTATCAGCGTGTCGCCTCCGGTTTTGAACAGCTCGGCTGGTAAGCCATCGGCCCCTGCTGCCTTATTATTCTTCAGCCGATTTATTGCTGTCTTTACCTCATCTTGGCTGGGCGGTATACATTCAATACCATCTTCTGGGATTGGGACTGTGGTATCTTCGTCGTCTTCGCTGCTATTGGATACCAACAGTTTTGAAAAATGTTCTTTCCATATCCTGAGTACACTATCTGTATTAGTTACCAAATTACCTTGCTGGTCTCTACAGGAGGATGTGCCTGTACCAAAGCCATCAGTTTGATGCTTGACTCTTTGGTAGAATTTTCGGACTTCATTCTGGCTCCTGTACATCTCGATTTTTTCAAACTCCCGCTTTTCCATCTCTCTTCTTCCTGCGGAAAAGACGTTTCTCCTCTCTCCTTTTCTCCCTGTATCTCTCTCGTGCGCTACGCGTTGCTACGGATTGTAAAGTAGCCCTATATGCCGCATTTTTCTCTTAGGTGGCAGCACGATACTCCTGATCATACCATGGATTCCTTGGTGGAGGTCTCTGGTATCCAAGTATGGATTTTGCGGCTGTTTGCATGGAGTGGGCAATGCTTTGCCATTGCGCTGAAATGTTATCGGGATGAGGAGTGCTTTGATTAAGCAATTGGGCTAGTTGAGTGGAACATGCTGTGGCTATCTGTTGTGATTGCAGCTTACCAATGTCTAACTTTCGTGTTGTGTCTGTTCGTACTTTGTTTGCTACGTTTAAGCGGGTGCGTACCTTTGCTGCAACAAGCTAGTGGTCCGAATCAATGTTTGCGCCTCGGAACGATCGTATATCCAACACGCTCGATGAATGTCTTCCATCTATCACAACATGATCAATTTGATTACTTGTTCTTTGATCTGGAGACAGTCAGGTGCCTTTATGAATATCGAGATGATTACTCGTAAATCTGGTACTGCTAACTACCATGTTTTTTGCAGCTGCAAAGTCTATCAGCCTCATACCATTGTCAGATGCTTCACTGTGGAGACTGAAATTCCCGACTGTTGGGCCAAAGATATTCTCCTTTCCAATTTTGGCATTAAAATCGACTAGAATGATTTTAATGTCATGGGCAGGGCAACGGTCATACGTTTCTTCTAAGCGCTCGTAAAATATATCTTTGGTCTGTTCGTCCTTTTCTTCAGTGGGAGCATGAGCGCAAATAAAGCTGATGTTGAAGAATTTAGCTTTTATTCGAATTGCAGCAAGTCTTTCATTCACTGGGGTGAAGCTTGATACCAGATGTTTTAGCCTCCGACTAACTACGAATCCGCAACCAAACTCATGGTTTACGTCATGGCAGCTATAATACAGTGCGTCACCTTTAGGTGTTGTTGTGACGCCTTTCCCAATCCATCGTATTTCTTGTATGGCAGTAATATCGGCCTTGTACTTTTCAAGTACGTCTGCCAATGCGAAGACTGCGAACAGTTCAGGTGCAGATTCGCAGATCATGGTCCTTAAAACGTTTGCGAGGTTCTTCAACTTTAGAGGGGTTTTTTTTCTTTTCTTTCGTTTTTTCATAGTAGGCTGTTTTTTCTAGGGGAGGGTTACTAACCCGACGCCCAAACCCAAGTTTTTAACGTTCTTATGGGTGAACGCGCGGCACATGTTAGCTCACTACCTTTAACGGGTGTTAAAGGCAGTTCCCCAGGTGACACCACGGGGAGGTCAGTGTTCACTTGAGATGAAAGAGGGACCAAGATAAATCCTGGGCTTTGCCATGTTAAAACCGGTCAGGACCGTTCCTTTGTATCTTCCATCCCCTACGTCACCCCCTTTGGGTACCTTCCACACAAAATTTCGAAACAGTGCAGTTTAGGACCTCCTTGTTTTGATTTTTCTTGCAACAGGTTTCAGTCAAACCCCTATTACGATGTACAAGTTTTTTTGAGTGGCAAGTCCATCCTTCTTGAGAAAATGTAGGTATCCCGATTACAGCGATATTATGTTATCTTGGGCACGTGTTTGTGCGCCATGTTTTCTGATATAATGCTCCAAAAGCTCTAAATTATATGGTGACCAAATGAACTGATGGGCGCGATATCTTTCGGGAGGAATGACTCCCAAAATAAGATTCACTGAACCATGTCGGTTCATTTCTGTAGTTATCTCCTCCGCAAAACTTTTTAGCTTTAATCCAAATCCATATTTTTGTCGGCAAGGTCCTTCACCCAAAATTCTGAAAACACTCTAAATACAAACATTTTTTTTTGTGAAAAAAAGTTGTTTAATTCACACAGGCTGAGGGTATATCTCTGTCGGCAAAGTCGACGGATAGTTTTTAAATTGTTTCCTAGTTTACTTATCTATTAACAGATGTTATTTTCATTGTATTTTGTAGTGTGTCCTGCAAGGTTGGTACTTGGCTTCAGATACCCATTCCTTTATTCTAAGTTTGATTATATTAATTCTGGCCCACAGGTAAGCTTCAGTACAGTGAACAGTAGGCAAAAATATTCATAATTTTTTTTTTCCAAAATAATAGATTTTCCAACTTAAGAAAATGGATATATGCTGCCACTGTGGCCATATTTACTGTTATACCTGGCGTCGTACAGAGATGGTCTGTATGACGATTTTTTAGGTTTTCGACGGTCAGAAAGTTGTAAACGTCGAAAACGTCATATACCCGTAGAAAACGTATAAAAAGTAGAAAACGTCATAAACCTCTAAAAATTTATGTTACCACCACATTTTTCAACTAATACTAATTCTAAAAGCCTGTATTTTTTATTGCAGAGCCTACGTACCTTTTTTGGAAATTTAAAGACATTATTATTAATATTTTATTTTTTAAAATAACAGAATTGATTGAACAAGAAATTGGATGGGGCACTTAAGGCCTGGGTACATAAGCTGCCTCAAATAGTTGCCTTGTTTTCCTGCTTCATTTCTGACATAATTCTTTTATTTTATGTTATGTTAGAAATGAAGCAGGAAAGCAAGGCAACCGTGCGAGGTAGCTTATGTACCCAGGCCTTTAGCACGCCATCTACAATACATTCTGAACACTACGTGTGATAATGCTCAAATAATATAAAAAATATATATAAAATGTATAATTTTTTAATTAACTCTTTTTATGTTCGTTTCTTTTTTACTAAAACGGGATCTCAAAATAATAAACTGAGTTTTGTTATTATAAAAACAACGATTTTTGGTTATAAAATTATATTGTTTATGCTGTAAAAAACCTTGTTTTTTGGCAAGGTTTACGACGTTTCTGACGTATGTAATATACGTCGGAAATGTATGTCATATACGTCATAATTTCCGACAGACCATCTATGGCGTCGTAACATATAAAAATAAATTATATGCATTAACTATACCCACACCACAGTAAGTGAATTTCCGACATATCTATTGGTTTTAGATACCTATACTCTAAATTATTTTTGTTTATTTTTTTGCAGAGCCCAACGCGATTCGTTTATGCACAATCAACAATTAAATGAATCGTATGCCCCATTTCACATGAATTTTGGTTCATATTTCTTTGGAGTTATGGCAGCATTGGTTTACGACCATATCTCTTCCCGAAATTTGAATTTAAGGAAACATACATATTTTAATATATTCCACTTAGCTTTAATACCTGCAGCCATATTTTGGATCTTATCGGGTCATTTCTTTTTACAAACTTATAACGACGATGGATTACGTCTATGGTCCAGTATTTATGCTGCCTTTCATAGGAATGTATGGGGCCTCGGAACGGCTATTTTTATTATTGGCATGACAGCAAAATGTGGTTGTAAGTATATGAAAATATTTATTATGTACAATTTCCTAGATAAGAAAATAAAATAAATAAATACAAATTTTGAGATTAGATCGGGCTTATTTGTTTCAAAAATACATTCGCGTTTTATAAGTTATTCAATATTTGCAACTGAAATTACCTCTCCAGTCCTATATTATACTATTTCACCACTAACCATTCCATCTTGTATTCCGTTTTCCTTTTAGGGGTTTTTCGAAGATTCTGTTGCCTACCCATATTTCGCATTTTAGGTCGCCTAACATATGGTGCATATTTAAGTCATGTCCTAATTTCCAGGGTCGTAATAGGCACCATCCGTTATCCTATTTATTATGGATCCGGTTTTATGGTAAGTTGTGAGAGTTTTTTATTCGAATCGTATTACACATTTTTAATCAATTATTTCATTTGCAGTTTATGTTCGTTGTATTTAGTTTTGTCGCGGGCTATTTTGTGTCACTTATTACGGCCATTGCTATTGAGTTACCTGTTACGTCGTATTTGAAAATGTTGCGATGATGATGTTGATTGATTTAAGTTTTCTATATTAAAATAATTTTATAAGCAAATAAATTTAATTATATTAAGTTTATAGCTGATTAAGTAGTACATCAATCCACTCGTATTAAGCATGATACTGTTTGGAAGAGACTGTTTTACTACCTGTAAAATATGTCATTCCCACTAACAGTTCTAAACCTTTCAGTTCTTCACAGTACACATCCCGTTCCTTTTTTACCCTTCGAACCATCAGTGAAAAGCGACAACCGGGCTTTCTATCCACAGCTGTTAACATCGCCACATATAATACTCCCTGAGCATCAAAGGAGCTCTGGATGCCGAATATCCAGTGCCAGTCTATTCGGTACAGCATTTCGGCCGCCTGATGCGCCTGATGCAGCTCAGTGTACAGTAGCTGGCTTCAATAGTTTAGACCCAGCAAAATCTTCAATGCCAAGGATGCTATTGAATCATGGGTGCAAGTGATCTGGCATGTCATCTTTTTAGCATTTTCACTCATCAATTTTATATGAGCGTGACCACCATAAGATGACATTCATTTTCGGATCTTAAGATGACATTCATTGTCGGATCCTAAGCATGTCATTTTGACCAATGCTTTGACATGTCATTTTCGCCTACCCTTTGGCATAACATTTTCATGTCTTGTTTGGAAAATGGAAAATTCTGTATTGAAATATGATTTTCATGACAAACCAAACTCTTTATTAATTCAAACTAATTCATGAAATAACTAGAACTAATTTATCAGCATAAAGTTTATACCCAAAATTTCAATTTTATCACCGCCGCTGCACCGCTACAGAGTTTACTTCGTCCACTCTCAGCCACTGATTTTGTTTCATCTTACAAAAACTTTCCTATTATCTTCTCATCACCAGTTCAGATTTCGGCATGGACTCCAACAGCACTCCTTTAAGAATTTCTAGTTCGCGAACCTACATTTAATTTGTAATTTTGTAATTTTATAACAACAATTTTGGAAATGTATACTCTTTTGTTTTGATGTCGCTACATGTAGGGATGTACAAATCGACTTGTTTGTTTCTAGTGATCTGTACAAATGCTGATGAAAAGATCGGATCTTTCACGACTTGCTTTGAACCAATGCAAAATATGCCATGAAATCACGTCATCGCATAGAACCCCTTCCATCAAATTTTGCTGGGGAATTATTGCTTAGAGTATGTTATCAGACCACAGTCCTGGATATCCAGTGTATTACATGTGTGGTCTGAGATCCCAGCTATTGCCTATGAATAGAGATGGGAAATGGGTAAATACCCAAATGGTAAATACCGATTAAAATGGGTAAATTGGGTACAAATGGGTAAATACCCACGTATTTACCCAATATGTGGATAAAAACTACAGAAACTAAAATCATCCAATTGGACGCGAAAACGCAGTATTTTAACAAATTTTAACTGACTATGAAAAAAATTACCTTTTTTGGAAATGTGACTATTTAAATTTTACCAATTTTGGTCCATATTGTTGGTAAATCTCTCATATACAGCGTAATTTTTGACGTATGAGGGCATTTAGAACGGTTTGTTGAAGTCCTTCTTGCGGAAAAACGTATATGCTGGACCGATATTCTTATTCTTTCATATATTATTTTTTGTCGAATGTAGTTTTTGTTGACCTTTGGACCAAAAAAAAAATATTTTTTTCATATATTTGATGGCTTAACTTTTGATTTCAGCTGATAATCTTGAGATTTTGGTCCTCTTCGACAAAGCTATATTTGCTGCGGTCTGCATTGATTTTCTTCCTACATAAATACAACCCCAACGCTCGATTTTACATATAAACAAGTAAGAAAAGCGTTAAGTTCGACCAATTAGTTTTCTTTCGTTTATGAAAGTACTAAACTCTCCTTTTTATTGCAAGAGTAGTACATATATCTCAACTGATAATACTCCCTTCAAAACAGTTAATTTGGGGCGAAATTTTTGTTATTTTCAAAACATGGACCAATATTTACAATTTTCCGAATTCGTTCTATGGGGGCTATATGAAGGCGTAGACCTATACCGACAAATTTCATATGGAATATTTTATACCCCAAATGAAGACTAACCACCAAATTTCAGCTATTTCGGTGGAATATTGAGGCCCAATGGGAGTTTTTAAAATTTAAGTGATTTTTATTTAAATACAATTTTTATTTCAAATGTAAAAGAAAAAAATTAAAAATTAACTTTAAGTTCATATGCATTTTTCATTTCAGAAAAAAATTAATATTTGATTTAAAATTTTCAAGAAATTTAAGTACAAAATAAGTAATAGCCATCAATCGAACTATATTCAAAATTTGTCTTCAAACCTATTTTAAACGAAAAATGCTGCCGAAGGCGAAAATAATTTTAAAAAAATCGCGCGATTTTTTACAAAAATATTTTCACAATTTCAGAAGATAAAAAGTTTTTATAAAAATATTCAAATACATTCTGAAAAATTAAAAGCGCAGCAGTCGAAAATATTTTTGAAAAAATCGCGCAATTTTTTACAACAATATTTTCACAATTCAAGAAAATAAAATTTTTTGTAAACATATTCAAATACTTTCTGAATAACGAAAAGCGCCACAGGCGAAAATAATTTTGAAAAAATCGCGCGATTTTTTACAAAAATATTTTCACAATTTCAGAAGATAAAAAGTTTTTATAAAAATATTCAAATACATTCTGAAAAATTAAAAGCGCCGCAGTTTTTTACAACAATATTTTCACAATTTAAGAAGAAAAAAGTTTTTGTAAAAAAATGTTCAAATACTTTCTGAAAAACGAAAAGCGATTTTTTACAAAAATATTTTCACAATTTAAGAAGATAAAAAGTTTTTGAAAAGTATTCAAAAATATTTTCACAATTAAAGAAGATAAAAAGTGTTTGTACAAATATTCAAATACTTTCTGAAAAACGAAAATATTTTTGAAAAAATAGCGCGATTTTCTTAGCAAATATTTTGACAATTTAAAACTTCTCCTAACTGCTTCGTACATAATTTCGGGCAAAATTTCGTTTTTAATAATTTTATGAAATCAGGAGTATTTTGTGGATACTTCGATATTGGTTGGCACTTAGGCCTTCTCAAATGTATAATTCCGCTTACATTCTAACTTCTACTAACACCTCTACCTAAAATTTTAAAGAATGTATAACTATAAATTTCAAAATTAACCAAAGAAATAATTTATAAATTAAGAAAAAAAATCGTTGGGAGTTATGTCCGCAATTTTTTTGGGTGTTATGTCCGCAAAGCGCAGCGGACATAACGCCCAAAATCATTTTGGGAGTTATGTCCGTGGGAGTTATGTCCGGGCACCGTTTTTTAGCCTCTGGAGACACAAAATAACAAATTACAACCAATTCGGTGCTCAAATGGGACTACATTCAAAATATCTTAAAATGACGCGTACTATATATGGGGCGTTATATTGGGGCTATACCAAAACGTGGACCTATATAAACATTTTATGGTAGATATGTTTCTTAGCCTCTTGAAACGCAAAATGCAAAGCTACAAACGTACAACCGATTCTGTGGTCAAATGGGACTAATACATTCAAAATATCTTAAAATGACGCGTACTATATATGGGGCGTTATATTGGGGCTATACCAAAACGTGGACCTATATAAAAAAAAATTTGGTAGAAATATTTTTTAGCCTCTGGAGACACAGAATACCAAATTACAACCAATTCGGTGGTCAAATGGGACAAATATCCTAAAATTTTCTTAAAACGACGACGCGTCACGCGTCACTTTGTATGGGAGCTATACGGAAACGTGGATCTACATAGCCCGCTTTCAATACCAAAAGTCCTACATACATATAATAGATTTTACCAAAATTTCATCCACCTACATATGTACATCAATCCGTTCGGAACAAGGATATATGTATGTATATAGTTTGTGGGGTCTACAATGATTATTTCGAGTAGTTACAAACGGAATGACAAACTTAATATACCCCCCCCCATCCTATGGTGGAGGGTATACAAAAGTATAGTCCGCGAGGTTACACAGCTTTTTTTGGTTTCTTTTTGATTTTCTGTCTGACAGAAAAACAAAATGTTCATTTCAAAATAATAAACCCAAATAAACACCCGAAAAAGGTATTTATCGGGAATTTACCAGGTATTTATCGAAGTTTTGGGTAAATACAGGGTAGAATCCCATCTATACCTATGAAGTTCCTACAGGAATATATCGCAATCAAGCCTCTCTTCGTGTTTTCATAGCTGTTCCTTTTTTATCCTAGTCGATGGTCGAGCACCACACAATTGTACTTCGTTTTCCTATAAAGGTTCAGTTGCTGTACACCATCCAGTATTGGCGGCACGAAGTCAGCAATATTTTCATATCCTCAGCCTTTATATACACTTTGCACGGTGCCCTTGAATCAAATTTAAATGGAAGGTGCTTACACCTGGGAAGTTTTTTCGGATTCTGAAACTACAATGTTCATAGATGAGAAATATCGATAAACAAAAAAAAAAAAAAATCGCCGGAGCGCTTTTTAAATAAATCGCGATTCATGTTGACATTTTTAAGGGTTTTTAGGGTTTCATGATTTTTCTTGGAAACTGCAAGTCCTATTGAAATGGGACTAAAAAAATGTTCTCTACAAGATTGACTTTTATGATATCTTCGTAGTTTTTACCGTTATTGAGATAAAGAGGTTCAAATTAGGACAATGCACTATAGGTAATTTGCCCTGTTTTTGAGGCAAAAAGTCGATTTTGCAACTTTTAATAATAATAATTTTTTAATTGGCATTGAAAAAATAACATGTCAAAATTTATTAATATGAATGATATTTTTCAAAATAGCGTCATTATCGCGGTTTAAATTGCAGTCAAAGTGAGAATTTCGAAGAAGAACTAAAAAAATATATATTGTAAGGCATATTTCAATGTATTTAAAACCGCGTAAAAATAAACAAAATATAAATATATGGTAAATGGAATAGATTGGCAATTGCGAGAGGAATTTATTTAATATATAATACTAGCAAATGCCCGCTACTTCGTATGCGGAAAGGGCATAAAATATTTAATGTGGAAGTGGTGAATACTGACGATTCTGTTGTATTAAAACCTATTTTTAATACCAACATTTAATCGATTTAATTCCAAAAAACACATCTGCCGTATGGCACCCCTACACTGCTACCATATTTTTTATTTCGGATTTCCAAAAATTAGACCTCATATCAAAGACATACACCAACAGCGTTCATATTGCAAATTTCAGACTTGACTTCTGGTTTTACTCTTACTAAACTTTATCTCACCCCTTCACAACAACAATAACGCACATTCACAATTCAAGGTTCTAGATTCAGCGGTTTCGCCAAGAACCCGTCTACTTCAATCCACTTTTATTAGAAGAGGTATTTTGAAGACTTAGAGTATTTTGAAGATTTTATGCATATTTTCCAACCGAACTCCGAACTTTATCTCAAAGTTCAGAGTGATCTTCATAACAAATATTTTTCCATTTCGTATTTTTTGTCCAAATTATATAATCCAAGCTTTGTTCCTACACCCAACACCAAATGTAGTACCATTTAGTACTTTTCGTTCACCTATAGTAGGTATTTCTCACTTTAACCGTTTACACAATACCAAAATGGTTCTGGTACCAACATGTTAACAAACTTTTCGTATACATAATTAAACGTTTCAAAGCTTACTTCCTTATGCTCAACATATATCCCGACCGCAATTCACTTTTCCAGCTTTATATGTTCCGCTGAAAGAAATTATATTACTATTTCGTACTTTTTGTATAAATAAGTGCAAATTTTCAAAACTTCATCCCTACCTCCACTCTAAACAACAATTGCTATTCTAATACCGAATTTAAAATTTAAAAATT
Source organism: Musca autumnalis (assembly GCF_047663935.1). NCBI lineage: Eukaryota > Metazoa > Arthropoda > Insecta > Diptera > Muscidae > Musca > Musca autumnalis. The sequence goes on along the minus strand of NW_027411644.1, from coordinate 6,919,161 downwards.
CCAGTTCTACCCCTTTACAAAATCAAAAATTGTACAAAATTCTGTACCATATAGCAAATACCAAAAGGTACCAAATTTTGTACCATTCACCACTTATCGTACACGACTTTCCAAAAAACTACTTGCATAACTCAGTTCTTTCGTTCACCTAAATCCAAATTATAGCCAATGTACTTTTATTTAGCACTTTTTTATAAGTACGAATTTCCAAAGTAACCGCAATCCTACACTCCAACAGTAATCTGTTCACGCAAATACAAATTGTATCGAACTTAGTTCCATTTAGTACTGCTTCGTGCACATTAGTATGATTTTCTAAAGTTACCTCCATATCTCAATTCTATATTCTAACAGTAATCTTAATCCCAAGTTTCACGATTCCAGCTCTATCTTCACCCAAATCCAAATCATACTAAACTCACTACCATTTAGGACTTTTCGACCTTTGGTACACCTTTCTTACTCTTTATCAGTGACCCTTATTCCAAATTTCAGCACTATTGTACACTATTGTATTTCACAAATTGTACTATATTTAGTACTTTTCGTACACTTTTAGTTCGAATTTCCAAAAAGCTGTCTTTGTTACTCTCCATCAGTGACCCTTATTCAAAATTCCAAGATTCCTGCTCTATCCGTTCACCCAAATCCAAATTGTACTAAATTTAGTACCATTTAGTACTTTTCGTATGCTTATAGTTCGAATTTCCAAAAACCTTTCTTTGTTACTCTCCATCAGTGACCCCTCATTCCAAATTTCAGGATTCCATCTCTATCCGTTTACCGAAATCCAAATTGTACTAAATTTAGTACCATTTAGTACTTTCAGTACCCTTATAGTTCGAATTTCCAAAAACATTTCATCGTTACTCTTCATCAGTGACCTTCATTCCAAATTTCAGGATTCCTGCTCTATCTGTCCACCCAAATCCAAATTGTACTAAATTTAGTACCCTTTTGTACTTTTCGTACACTTATAGTTCGAATTTCCAAATTTCTAAGAAATTCCAAATTTCTAGCTCTCCATCAGTTACTCTCATTCCAAATTTCAGAGGTCTAGCTCCTACCGTTTGCCTAATACAAAGGGTACCATATTTAGTACCTTTTAGTACTTTTCGTACACTTCTAGATCGAATTTCCAAAAACCCAGCCTTATCTCACCCCTACACACCAACAGCAACCTACACCCAAAAGTTCAACTTTCTAGCTTCAGCGGTTTCGTCTGGGCGCTGATGAATCAGTCAGTCACTCACCTCACTACTCTTTTATATATATAGATAGGTTAAACATTTTGGGTAGCGACCAAAAAACACAAAAAGTTAGAAATAAATATTTTATTTTTCTTAAACTCACTTCATATAGACTTATACTAAATTGGCCGTGTTTGGCCGTGATTTTGCCACCTAGAACACATTACTGAAAGTCTTCTGCATTGGTATTAATAGGTTTCAAAACCCAGTATTGCCCGTTTTTTGATATTTATGAGATTATATTAGGTTACTTCTCAATAAAAAGTCCTAAAATTTTGGAAGTTTGGTTTGAGGAAAAAAAACAATAAATGTAAAAATATTGTTGATTACAATTTCATTGCAAGTAAAATAAGTAATGGCGACAAATTGTTCGGTATATCCGTGGTTTTCTATAAACGGTTTAAGGGAGTAATAAACTCGTCTTTATTAGCGTATATTCAAAAAATATACAAAACTTTAGTAACAATTAATTGGAAAATCTACTCGAGGGGACAAAAATTTTGTTACTTACTACCGTGATCGTTTTCAAAAGTTTGTGGTGTATAAGAAAACTAATGAAAATTGCATTGGAAAAAATAGCTTTGTTCGTTATATACGTAGTTGCTTATAACCGTTGTTCGTTATATCCGAATTTATCTGTGAAAATCTTTGTTTTATCTCACTTTTACACATAAATAATTTAAAAAGTTAAAACATCCTTTAATTCCGGCGTTATTAATTTTTGTCTCAAAAACAGGGCAAATTACCTATAGTGCAATGGATTGACTGTATCGCCTCCTTATAAAACAATGTTATACACAGTGCACCTTAACTAACTTTAAATGAAAACCGCTTACACCAGGTTAGTTTTTGCGGATTTTGAAACAGCTATGCTTATAGATGAGAAACATTTTTTTTAGCCCCATTTCAATAGGACTTGCAGTTTCCAAGCAAAATCGGGAAAACCTAAAAAATCCTTAAAAATGTCAACTTGAATCGCGATTTATTTAAAAAGCGCTCCGGGGATTTTTTTAGTTTTTTGATTTTTTTCATCTATGAACATTGTAGTTTCAGAATCCGCAAAAACTTCTCAGGTTTAAGCACCTTCCATTTAAATTTGATTCAAGAGCACCGTGTTTGTTACGACCAACATTGTACCTCATCGAAATAATGGTTTTAGACAATTTTGAGTCTAATCTATAGTCTATCGGTAACTTCATTCCATAGTACCGGAATGTGCGACAATAACAGACAAACGTCTCACCAGAATCATGTGACTTAAACCTCAAATATAAAAACGTGCATCGACGGGTTTCATTTTCAAATATCCTTGAGGTGTTTTCAATGGATGACAAAAATACATATGTATGTATATTAGGGTTCTAGCTTTTTTATAACCTCATATTCATGTATCATAGCGTGATGGGTTTCTACATTACATTACATAAAATCTTAATTATAAGGTGATTTTAATGATTTTAAAAGTTTGAATTTGTCAGAATTATGTGCAATTTTTTGAAATCACTGTAAGCAGATATATAATTAAAAATAAAATTTAGAGCCATATGAGATAGCCAAACTGACATAATATTTGTTTCTAACTAATTTTCTTTAATTCTGAGAATCATAAAAATGTCGTAAACGATTTTTTTTTCAAAAATATAATTTAAAATTCCATTTTTTTTTCAAAGTGGTTTGTGACCTTGACCTTTTCCAATATTTGAATGGAATAAACGTTTTTCTAGTTATTAGTAGGCTTAAGGTTCTTCATTCGTGCAACAGGAAATAATTTTTGAGGATTTTTTCATTTCATACATTTTTTGAAAAAAATTATGAAATGAAAAAAATGCTCAAAAAAAAAAAAATGCTCCATCTTATGATGGATGGTGTGGTAAAATGGTGGACATTGAATAAACTTGAGTTAGGAAGTTTAAATACATTTTGACTAGCATTTCAACCGCTAGACCTCAGCACTAATATTGCACTGATTTGATAAATATCCACTTTGTAGATTTCATCATGACACAGTTTAGAGAAAGTCCTTTTTGTTGCATTTGACACAAATTAAAAGAAACTCTTAACATTAACCTTTGGCAGAGTGGCCTTCAATGAAGACAAAGTCTGATGCCTTAAAGAGAAATGCTCAATTACGGCACTTTAAAAAATAAGAAAATGTTGAAAATGGTATAAGAACACGAAATGTAATAGCCGTTAGAATATGTGGGATATTCCATGTATTTATGAATGTGGAAATGGTAAAATAATATAATAGAATTTTTCAAGTTTGTGGTGGTACTTTAAAGTTGTGGTTTCATAAATAAATATATATTATCTATGTAAATATATATATTCATTTCGCTAAAGTCAATCTACTATACAGTTGGGGGAATTTTCTATTGGACACTTTATTCTGAAATGCTTGTGGGAAATTGTAGTTTATGGTGTATTTTATTCTAAGAGAATCGCATGTAAGTTGTCTCATACATTCATGAGCGTACATGAGATTTACTAACCTACACAGCCAATCGTATGGCAGTGCTAATGTGCGACCATCCACATGCAAGGATATCAACACAAGGCCATATATGTGATGTGAACCTTTAAAGGCTTTACATATTTCTAGTGAATCATTTTTTCTGTATTTCTTTTTAGCGAGCCTGTGGCGGGATACATGTGTTCACTTGGGCGTGTTGTATTCGCCGGCACTTATTTACGTACGTATATATACACTTGTATGTTTGTCTAAAAAACATACTACATACATGTATGTAGTGCACTTTAAAAACGTGTGTATGTATTTTTGCAATGTTGTACTATACGCAAATGTATATCTGGGTTACAAAAACGTAAAGTGTTAAAAAAGTGAAAAACTGTCATCAGGCAGGCAGGAGAGAGAACCCATTAAACATGAAATAGCCGCGGACTATCCCAACACACCAGAAGACATTTTCTAATGTTAGATATTTTATTCCATTGCAATAAACTTCAAGATTCATTTGGATTTCCAGCTAAAGCACTTATGAAGAAAGCTGACACATATTTAGAATATATTCATAACAGAAATGTGGACACCTAGAAGTGATTTGTATGTACATAAGTATGTGGTTTTGAAATTGTATGTTTAAAAGGCATCATCACTTAATAATATATTCATATGTATATCAAATCTAAAATTGCTACATGCCATCATTTTAATAATGTTTTATTTGTTTTTTTTTGTGGTTTAAGACCTAAATGAGATTTTATTGCTTTGGTCTATTAAATACAATTTACTTACACTTTTTTTTCATATGGCATATAGTAAACAACCCAAATGCCTTTACTATGAAAAAAAAAAACTATTTTTAAAGTCGCTCTATGATTGTTATAAGAAACAACAGACAATTATATTTTGTAATACAATGTCATGCTAAGCAAAAATGCAAGATGGGCTAAGTTGTATTTGTTGGCAAATTTATTAAACAAATTATTTGAAATATAAGTTTTTTTTAGAAAAATACTACTTACTAATTTACTGAAAACAGTAAACCACTTCCAGTTATTACCGAAATCTTAACTTTTAAGAATGACTATTATTGGTTTCAATTTTTTCAAATTATTTGGAAGGTACAAAAACAAATTTATAATTTTACAATATGTAGTAAAAACCACATTGGTGGCTATTATAAAACATACAGGGCCGTAGATAAGGGGCCAGGCCCCACTCTCGAACGGATCAAGCGATTTGTTCCAAAATTTTGGTCTTCGTAATATTTGTAAAAGTTGACAACACTGTTGCTATCGGCAGAACTTTACAACTACTTTTTATTGCTGCAAACTTACCGAATAATATCGTTAATTACCGAAATTATAAGCATTTTAATGTTATCGATTTTTGTCGGTAACTCAAAAATTGTTTGTAACACTTGTTTTCGCGGCCTCCATTAGGACGATATAAGGTTTTTCAAAAAAAAAAATTGTTTGGGGTTTATCCAAGTATGTTTGAACCCGTTTTTAGACGACTTGGTCGGTTTCGCCCTGAATGCACGATAATTCTCGAACAGATCAACCGGATTTGAGCAACCGGGTATCCCTCCCAGAATAATTAATTTTTTTTCGCTGAAATGGTGCGGATTATGTCTCTCGAGTAACATATTTGTTTTTGGGAGTAAACGATTTGGTTCAAACTTTGCACAACGAAATGTTATTTTTTACCGGGTAAGACCATACTTCCAGAGATAATGGACCAAAAGCCCAAAAAACTCTTCACCAAATAAAATGTTTGATGAGCACGGTAATTTCCTTCCCTTACAAAAGTTCAATATTTTTACTTAAGTGCAGTTTAAGGGTTGTTCGAGGATTGGTTTGAAAGATCCTGCTTACAGTGTAATTATGTTTAAGGGTGCTTCATGTGATTCTCATTACAACAACAAAATGCCCAAAAGCTCCAATTAAATCCTACGGTTACCAGGTAAAAGGACTGTTTGGCACGATAATTATCAAAAAGAATGATAGTACAAATAGTGAAATTTTATTCTGTGTAAACTGTGAGAATTAGGTCTGTCAGTGGAGAAATTACGCTCACCTACGAAATTGCTGTTAATTTTTATACCCTCAGCATTTATGCTAACGAGGGTATATACACTTTCATACGGGCAAAATGTGCCTCATCGAAATAATCCCTGCAAAATGTTCGATGCCAAAGATGCTATTCAATCATGGGTGAAAGTGAACTGGCATGTCATCTTTTTAGCATCTTCATCGATGAATTTTATATGAGCGTGGACCCCAGAAGATCCCAGCAAAATTTGAAGGAAGGGGTTCCATGCGATGACGTGAATTCATGGCATCTTTTGCATTGGTTTAAACGAAGTCGTGAATGATCCGATCTTTTCATTAGCATTTAAACCAATGCAAAGGAAGTCTTGAAAGATCCTATCTTTTCATCAGCATTTGAACCCATGCAAAGAAAGTCGTGAACGATCCGATCTTTTCATCAACATTTGAACCCATTCCATTGATCCAATAGAGATGAATTTTGTGTTTTTATTTATACACATTTTAATTAAAAATTGCAATAGGTTTGATGTTGTCGGAGACTCGAAATCACAACCACCGTTGTTAAAACTCTCGTCGTAATGATAATGTCATTGCAAAGGGTTGGTGAAAATGACAAGCCAAAGCATTGGTGGAAATGACATGCCAAAGCATTGGTGAAAATGACATGTCAAAGCATTGGTATAAATGACATGCTTAGAATCCAAAAATGAATTGGATCTTTTGGGGTCCACGCTCATATAAAATTCATCGATGAAGATGCTGAAAAGATGACATGCTAGATCACTTGCATTGAATGGCATCGAACATTTTGCTGGGATGGGTTCAAATGTTGATGAAAAGACCGGATCTTTCACCACTTCCTTTGCATGGGTTCAAATGCTGATGAAAAGATTGGATCTTTCATGACTTCCTTTGAACCAATGCAAGAAGATGACATGAAATCACGTCATCGCATAGAACCCCTTCCTTCAAATTTTGCTGGGATGGTTTTAGACCTCAAGTATGTTTGGACGAAATCCCTTTCAGACAAGTTGGAGTCGATTTAGAATGCCCGTCCGTCTGTCTGGCTAGTGCCCACGATAACTCTTGAACGGATGAACCGATTTGGCTTTCGTAATATTCTGTCAAAACTTAGTTTAAGTTTGAAGATGGGTTAATCGGTCCACTCCTTCCGATACCTCCCCCACAAAAGTTCGATAATGTTCAAAAATTTGTGCGCACGATAACTATTGAAGGCAGGAACCGATGTGGTCCATACTTTGCACATCGTGAAATTTCTACCAGACTTAGATGAGTTTCCAATATGGATTCAGTTTAGGAGCTCCTCTCGAATCACTTTGATTTTTGTTGTAGCAACTTCTATTCACTATCCCCTATACGATGGTACAAGTTTAATTAGGAGCAAGTCCATACTTCCTTAGAAATTTGTCTGAAAGGTGCAAAAAACTCGTATGACACCGTGTGTAGTGGTTGGAGCGCAAGTTAACTCTCGAACGGATCTGTCGATTCGGTCAAAAATTTGACCTTCGTAACATGTTGTCCAAACTTAGTTTAAGTTCGAAGATAAGCCATATCGGTCCACACCTTCAAGTAACTCCCCCACAAAAGTTCAAAAATGTTCGGAAAAACTGTTTACACGATAACTCTTGAAGGGAGTGACCGATTTGGTCCGTACTTTACACATCCTGATATATACCAGATGCATGTCAGGTTTGAATATGGACTATATTTGTCAACTCCTTCGGGTATCTCCCACACAAAATTTCGGATAAGTTCACTTTAAGAATTATTTTGATTTCTGTTGAAGCAACTTGAATTCGCTGCCTCAATTACGATGGTAAAATTTTTTCAGGGGCAAGTCCATAATTCTTGAGAAAACAGCCCGAAAGGTGTAGAAACCCCTATGGCTTCGTATGTAGTGGCTGGAGAGCACGATAAATCTCCAAGTGATCAACTGACTTGATCCAAAATTTGGCCTTCGTCATATTTTGTCCAAACTTAGTTTCAGTTCGAAGATGGGCAATACCGGTACACAACTTCCAGTACTTCCCCCTAAAATTAAAAAAAAATCACTAAAATGTTATACACGATACCTCTTGAACGGGGCAACCAATTTGGTCCAAACTTTGGATCTCCTAATATTTTGTCGAAATTTATTTTAACTTCTAAAATGGCTGATATCAATTTCTCCTATGGGTTCAAAGTTCAACATTTGTGTCTAAGTGCAGTTTAGTGTCTGTTCGAAGTTCCTTTGGAAATGTATACCGATGCTGTTCGTTGTGGTCCTGTTTACAGCCATATTGTGTTTTCGTGATCCAAAAGTTATACGATGACCCACTGCAATGACTAGTGGGCGCGATATCTATCGAAAAGGTATGACTCTAAAATAAGATCCACTTCCATAATGGACAATGTCGGTCCATTCCTTTAAGTACCTCCTCCGCAACAAATATCCAAAAAGAGCCACAAAATTCTGAAAACATCCTAAATACGTTCGATCTGTCTGTAGAAGAAGGTTTTAATTCACACAGGCTGAAAGTATATCTCTGCCGACTGATAATTTTTTACTTGTTAAAATAAGATTCCCTGCTCCTGTTTTTTGTGTTGTTTGTTGTAGAGGCACAGACTGCGGGTATATGTCTGACGGCAAAGTTGACTGGTACCTTCTTAGTTGTTTGCATTAAAATTGCCAAGAATAAGTTTAGTGTCCTGGTTGGGGGAGGGGTCACATACTTTTTCTAGGGGCTTGTAAAATGTATATTCGGTGTGTTCGTCATTGTCTTCGGTAGTAGACTTCCATTAAACTCTTTAAAAATCAAAAAACTCATTCGCCGATTATGGTCCCATTATTTAATAAAATTGATTTAGGTTGATTTGAATTTTAGCACACCCTAAAGATAAACGACTTTATATGGGCTCTGGCATACAACTACGTTTGTCAGTATGACCATTCTTGTGTAGATGTTTTTTGTGCGATATTCTTCTTGTTGTTGTTTTAAGTGAATTTTCATTTACATGAAAATGGTGATGATTCGTTTCCTTTTTGCCACCAGCAAAGTGAGGATTTTTGTTGCTTATATTCCAAGTTTGTGGAATGACAACAGACTGACTGTCAGTTTAGTAGCGATTTTCAACACGTACAATACCTAGCAATGTTTATATTTGATTTCAACGAGTTGCTCTTATTTCGGCAAATATCGAAATAAACGGTTATTTGAATTAAAATAAGAAAAACGAAAAAGAAGCAACTACTTCTGTCGCAAGCACGAGTATGGAAGGGTGTGATTGCATTTAAAAGTTATTTGGCTTGTCTGTCTTCCTTTCTTTGTTGCCTTACTTATACCAAGTTACCAATATTGAATTACCATCGCTAGTCATGCCACGCCTTGGCCAAAAACGCGTCAATGCAGCTCTTTACTACCTTGAATAATTCAAGGAAATCTTTTCCGCGATATCCATAACCACCGCAGACAGATACCGGCCACGAAACACCATCAACCGGAACTCGCGTCTAAGGAAATGAGTGTAAATTGTAAAAAACGTTGGAAAATGTCTATTGGCCTTGCTAAAAGCCACAAGCTTTAATAAAATAAAACAACAGAAAAACCAAATGTGTTAAAAACAAAAACAAAGATAATAAATGAAAATATGCGTTTATAATACTCATCAAGTGTTTGTTCAGTGTTTGAAGAAAATTAATTGCTTAGTTAGACCATTAAAGTGCACGAAATAACATTCTTGGAATTAATTAAAAACTGTTAATTAAAGTTCTATAAATACTGTGGAATTTTTAAAAGTTATTAGTTTGGGGGTTTTGGCATCCCTGAACAAAATATACACTTTATGTGAAGCGTAAAGAAAAACTAAATTTATGACAATACAAATATTTGATCAAGATAGAGTCTTGTTACGAAATTCAACAATTCAATAATGAGGTGAACGCAATCAAAATTATACAGTTACATTCTCTGTAATTGTTTAGTGACCATCTCAATTGCTCTTATTTGTATTTAACTCGTAAAGGTCTAATAATATTTGCAAGAACTGTGATCGATTCTATGGCTTTCTAACTTACGATACTTCATTGTTGTTAATATTTTCAAGTATTCATGTGTCTGATCAGTGCTTGTTAAAGTGTGATTTTTGTTCGGCGAGATGTGGCTTTGTTATACCCTTCACCATAAGATAGAGGACATATTAAACTTGTCATTGCCTTTATAACACCATGGCAGCTTGAAATTATAAGTCAATTTAATGATGTCCGCAATCGGCCAGTCGGTGTGTTGAAATCAAGAGATAAATTTTATATTTGGTATATATAGTTTGTATTACTCATGGAATGTTTTGTATTGATATGGGTTATATGGGTCAGGTTTTTACTTAGCCTCCATAGATTGATATCACCAGGATTTAATTACATTATCCAACCGAATTTGCTGAAATGTTGGCATTTGTTCTCAACTAGCGTTACAAAACCTTTTTTTAAAAAAATGTCCTATATATGTATGCCAATGTGTTGGTGTAGTTGGTAATTTCTGGGCGAAGCTACCCTATAGGAAGCATGGGGTCTCGTGTCGACATGTCACCACTTTGTCTACTATTATGGTGACAAATGGTATGTTCCAGTACTGCAAGAATCTACTATTTTATACCCTCAGCCTTTAGGCTAAAGAGGGTATTTACACTTTGATACGACCAAAAATGTGCCTCATAGAAATAATGGTTTTAGACCCCAAGTATGTTTGTACGATATCCGTTTCAGACAATTTTGAGTAGATCTAGCAATGTCCGTCCGTCTGTCTGTCTGTCGGTCTGTCTGGCTGGCTGGTGCGCACGATAACTCTCGAACGGATCAATCGATTCGGTTCAAATTTTGGGTATCGAAATATTTTGTCCATATTCGATTTAAGTTCGAAGATGGGCCATATAGGTCCACTCCTTCAGGTACCTCCCCCACAAATGTTCAAAAATTTTCGCAAAACTTGTGCGCACGATAACTCTTGTAGGGAATAACCGATTTGGTCCATACTTTGCACATCGTGTAATTTCTACCAAACGTAGATGAGGTTCCAATATGGACTCCATCGGTCCACTCCTTCGGGTACCTCCTACACAAAATTTCGGAAAAGTTCAGTTTAGGACCTGGTCTCGAATCGCTTTGATTTTTGTTTACGCAAGTTGTATTCGCCGTCCTATATACGACGCTGTAAGTTTCATTAGGGGCAAGTCCATACTTCCTGAGAAAATAGCCTGAAAGTTACAAAAAAACCCTATGACACCGTGTGTAGTGGTTGGAGCGCAAGATAACTCTCGAACGAATCTGCCGATTCGGTCCAAAATTTGGCTTTCGTAATATTTTGTCCAAACTTAGTTCAAGTTCAAAGATGGATTATATCGGTCCACTCCTTCCGGTACCTCCCCCACAAAAGTTCGAAAATGTTCGGAAAATTTGTGCGTACGATAACTCTTGAAGGGAGTAACCGATTTGGTCCATACTTTGCACATTATGAAATTTCTACCAGACTTAGATGAGGTTCCAATATGGACTCAATCGCTAAACTCCTTCGAGTACCTCCCACACAAAATTTCGGAAAAGTTCAGTTTAGGACCTGCTCTCGAATCGCCATGGTTTTTGTTGTAACATCTTGTATTCACTGTCCCCTATACGAATGTACAAGTTTCCTCAGGGGCAAGTCCATACTTCCTGAAAAAATAGCCTGAAAGTTGAAAAACAAACCCTATGACACCATGTTTATGGGTGGAAGCTCAAGATAATTCTCGAACGGGAATGCCATTTCCGGCCAAAATTTGGCCTTCGTAATATTGTTTCCAAACTTAGTTTAAGTTTGTAGATAAGCCATATCGGTCCACTCCTTCAGGTACCTACCCCACAAAAGTTCAAAAATATTCGGAAAAATTGTGCGCACGATAGCTCTTGATGGGAGTGACCGATTTGGTCTATACTTTACACATTATCATAATGTCTACCAGATATAGATCAGGTTCGAATATCGACTATATTTGTCCACTCCACCCCTTACCACCCACACAAGATTTTTGATAAGTTCACTTTAAGTCCTGCTATTGAATCACTTTGATTTTTGTTGAAGCTGCCTCAATCACGATGGTAAAAGTTGTTTCAGGGGCAAGTCCATACTTCTTGAGAAAACAGCCCGTAGGGTGTAAAAACTCGCTATGACTCCCCATGGTCTATGTCGCTCCATTCCTTTAAGTACCTTTTCCTCAAAATTTTTGAACTTAAATCCTAATCAACATTTTTGTCGGTTCATACGACCAAAATTTTGAAACCCCCTAAATACATAAGTTTGTTTGCGAAAAAAGTGTTTTAATTTGCACAGGCTGAGGGTATATCTCTGTCGGCTCAGCTGACTGGTACTTTCTTACTTGCTACAATATTTTTCGATAACATAAAGGAAAACATGTTATCGTAGTAATAAGTAGTAGCTTATTGCAGGTACTGCAACAGAGCAAAAGTCCACTTTTTGTCAATAATTTATACTTTAACCTTGAGAAACATTGCTTTTATAACTTTAGGGCTATTTTCTCAGGACGAATGGATTTGCACCCGGCAGCGAATGCAATTTATTACAAACAAGTAGGAAAAGCGTTAAGTTCGGTCGGGCCGAACTTTGGAGGGTATACCACTACAAATTTCAGTCATTTCGGTGGATTAATGTGGCAACAACCTTCAAAATACCGAAAATCGGAAGGTACTGTTCTATGGGGGCTATATGATGGCGTGGACCTATACCTACGAATTTCTAGGGGAAAGTTTTATACCCCAAACGGTTTGATAATGAGGCCAAAACCTTCAAAATACCGAAAATAGGGAGATATCGTCCTATGGGGGCTATATCAAAACGTGGACCTATGTAAACATTTTATGGTAGAAATGTTTCTTAGCCCCTGGAAATGCAAAATACAAAGTTACAACCGATTCTGTTGTCGAGTGGGCCTAATACATTCAAAATATATTAAAATGACCCGTACTTTATATGGGGCGTTATATGGGGGTAATACCAAAACGTGGACCTATATAAACCAACTTTGGTAGGAATGTTTTTTGGACTCTGGAGACACAAAATACAAAATACAACCAAATCGGTGGTAAAATGGGACAAATATCTTGAAAATTCCTTAAAATGACGACGCGTCATTTTGTATGGGGGCTATACGAAAGCGTGGACCTACATATCCCGCTTTCAATACCAAAAGTCCTACGTACATATCGAGCCCTTCCCGCGAAAATGATGTAAGCGACATTTTTTCGATTTTCGTTTTTTTACGGAAATCTATGAAGAATATTCCAACACACCATCTCCCAAATTTTTAGAACTCAGCCATGTACCGTTACGAAATTAGAGCAAAAACAATTTTGATGTAAGCGCCATTTTTGCTTTTTGTGTACATTTGTTTGTGACAGCGAATTGTCGCTTACATCAAATTGCACATTTACACACCATGTCGTTATTCAACTATATTACAAGAAATGCGTTTTAATCTTATAATTCTTCGAATAAATACTTGCTATAAAATTAGTATGCTTTGTTTTTAAATTGTAGATAAGAATTACTCTAAAAATGATTTGTTTCAAATAATTTTTTTTGATGTAACCGCCACTTCTCAAAGTAAAAGCCTGATTGCGTGACAGCGAAAAAGATGTAAGCGACACAAACTACCGTTATATTGAAGATATTCCACAATTTTTTTATTTTTTCAGTAAGTAGGATTTAATAACAGAACTATACCAAATTTGAATAAACAATTATGGTTATGTCTAAAGTTATTCAATAAAAACCGTCTCCTGTAAAATTAGCTTTTTGTCGCTTACACCTTTTTCGCGGGAAGGGCTCGATATAATAGATTTCCCAAAATTTCATCCATCTACATCAAACCGTTCGGACGCTAGAGTGATTTCCACAGACGGACGGACAAGGCTATATCGATGTAGAATTGCACGCTGATCAAGAATATATGTAGTTTGTGGGGTCTACAATGATTATTTCGAGTAGTTACACACGTAGTGACAAACTTAATATACCCCCATCCTACGGTGGAGGGTATAAAAAGATCAAAGTGATTCGAGAGAAGACCGTAAACTGCATTTTTTTTTTGAAATTTTGTGCGGGAGGTTCCCGAACGAGTTGACATATGCATTCCATATTCGAACCTGATCTATGTATTGTAGAAATATTACGATGTTCAAAGTACGGACCAACACGGATACTCTCCTCCAGAGTTATCGTGCGCACAAGTTTTCCGAACATTTTTGAACTTTTGTGGGGAAGGTACCGGAAGTAGTGGACCGATATAAACCATCTTCGAACTTATACTAAGTTTGGACAAAATATTACGAAAGCCCAATTTTGGACCGAATCGACAGATCCGTTCGAGAGTTCTCTTGCGCTCCAACCATTACACACGGTGTCAAAGGGATTTTTTGCAACTTTCAGGTTTTCTTAAGAAGTATAGACTTGCCCCTGATGAAACTTCTACCGCCGTATGGGGGGCAGTGAATACAAATTGCTACAACAAAAATCAAAGCGATTCTAGAGCATGCCCCAAACTGAACTTATCCGAAATTTTGTGTGGGAGATACCCGAAGGAGTGGACCGATTGAGTCCATATTGTAACCTTTTCTAAGCCTGGTAGACATTTCACGATTTGCAAAGTATGGACCAAATCGGTTACTCCATTCAAGAGTTCTCGTACGCACAAATTCTCCGAACATTTTCGAACTTTTATGGGGGAGGTACCTGAAGGAGTGGACCGATGTAACCCATCTTCGAACTTAAACTAAGTTTGGACAAAATATTACGAAAGCCAAGTTTTGAACCAAATCGGCTCATCCGTTCGAGAGTTATCGTGCGCACCAGCCAGCCAGACAGACAGACGGACAGATATTGCTAAAAGGACTCCAAATTGTCTGAAACACATTTCGTCCAAACATACTTGTGGTCTAAAACCGTTATTTCGATGAGGCACATTTTGCCCGTGTGAAAGTGTATATATCCTCGTTAGCATAAATGCTGAGAGTATAATATAACATCTGGTGATAGAAATCATCTGTGCATTGTATTCTTATTAGTTCAACATATTACATAATTGAACTAAAAATTTTATTCCTGAATGGTGAACATCCGGATCCAAAGCATTGGTGCAAAATGCCATGCCAAAGAACTGGTGCAAGATGCCATGACACTGAATTAGTGAAAAATGCCATGACAATGAATTGGTGAAAGCGTGTGTCACTCCCTTGTAAATGTCATCGGTGATTCACCCGAATCTAGCCAGATGATTTTATTTCAGATCTGATGTTGTATGTATCATTTAATATTTAACTTCCACAGTTTGTCCGATTCCACTGGAATTGATACCATCAAGTTGGTATTGTCGATAACTGTCAGTCCCACTGTAGACGTCAAGCTATGTATTTCGTTGGCAATAGACTTGAAACGTTTGTACCTGTTACTAGATTACCTTTATCGTCTCTATTGATGGGTAAATATTAGGTTGATGATTTTTATACTACTTCATATCCCTGTATCACATTTCGATGCGTTCTTATTTAAGATTAGATAACATCTTACATATAAGGTGATTCGAAAAAACTCACTTACAAAATGAATTTAAAATTTTTATTTATATTTTTGGATAATTTTTTGAAGTAGCTGCAAGCAGATTTATAACACTGTGTTCCATCCAAATTTTATAAAGGAAAACCCACAAAGTTAAAACACAAAAAATACCATAACTCATCTATTTTTCAACCGATTTCATTGGTTTTCACCATTTTGTAAAGCTAACTAAATTTTTGATGAAAGTATATAATTACGCAGTGTCTTCTAAGCAGCCGAGAGCACTCGGAAAAGCATTTTCCTGTTTTTTAATGCGTTTTTGTCACCCTTTAATCACTATAACTTAATCATTTGTTACCCGATTCTTTACAAATTATGCCTTGTCGAAAGACATGATTTTCGCATTTAAACTAAAAATTAAGCTGTAAAAGTCCGTTACGGAAAAAAAGTAATGTCCGTTTTAAGTTGAAAATCCAAGAAACCCCTATTTTCACTACATTTACCGTTATAAAATCAAAAAGCGAAGTGACCCAAAGAAACCAAAGGTATTTTCGTCTTCCATGGACTCCCACAATACCGAATTTATGCATCAGAATCCCTGCAAATTTTCACTGTAGAACAGTGTAGTTGAACACAAGTTTAAGAACCACTTAGTATATGAACACACAATGCAATTCGGATCCGTTAGTCATTATGTAACCCACTACAAAGCAATGTAAACAAAAATAACTACTTACTTTACTCCTTACTAAGTAATGAGTACGGTGGCACATCGAGTGTGTGTCCGACTACAAATCCGATTGTTCAACGCTTACTGTCGACGCGGTAGTTTTTGTTAACAAAATAATCAACTCGAAAGAGAATTAATTAAATATCACTATAAATGATCTTCGCCTTAATAAGGCAAAAATAAAAAAAATAATTTCAGCATGAGCCAGGCTGGGATTCGAACCTGGGTCTCCGACAACTGAGTGTCAAGGTTGTCGGCGTCTTAGCGTTCTGAGCCACCATCAACTTGTCAAAACTTTTGTAGACAATAATTGATAATCAAAAATCTTCTGATATAGGAAGTATTTGTGAACATTGGAGTTTCAATTAACTGACATAATTTCGCATGTGCATTTATCTAATGAAGTGCGATATATATACTAGTTCCCAAGCTTTGCCTTCGTCTGCCACAAAAACAACATTCAATACGCCTGAAGATCGGCTTAACCACCCGTGAAACGTAGCGTAATGGTTGAAGCGTGGGACTTCGGTAGACTCCTACTTTTTCAGTGTACATATATAGTCCGGTCAAAATAGACATGCGTATAAGGGGGAAATAGCAAAAATTCCCACAAAGCTGAATTTTGGTGGAGAGCTAGGGTTGGCCATTAGAAGCAACGTCCTAAAAGTCCCCATCGATCCCGTGTGCAAAAAAAAATTATTCGGGGTCAAAGGTCATTTTTGGAGGCATTATTCAGTTTTTTAATTTTTCTCAAAAACGGTAATACTAAGCAAAAGCTCGCTAAAGTAAAAGTTGTACATTCAATAATTGTCTACAAGATTGGTCTTTATAATTCTTAAAAAAGACTTACCATTTTCGAGATATCTCGATCTAAAGGTCAAATAAAAAATTAGCCGCGTAAGTACATTGTGAGGCGAACCGGTTAAAGTAACGACACTATGTGTTAGATACTTCTGTAAGCTTTCAAACGATATCCACTTTGCAGTAATCCGTTCAGAAGAACCGGGTCTAACCCGGTTTTTAAATTTGGCCTTTCGGGTCTAATAACCGGCGAACCGGACCCCGCAACCGCTGAAAATTATACATCTCCGTAATCAGCGCAACAAACCCTACCTTTGGACAAAACTTGAAAAAAATCGGGGAGTTTTCGTTGGGGTCGTTCCCGTTGGGCTTTCGATTATACCCACATGTATAAATGGGCTATTTTTGCATAAAATGACACTAACATTGAATAACTCTACTAAACACACTCCGATTTTGTTGGAATTTTTTTAGAAGATAGCTATAATTTCGCTCTTCAAGAAAATATATATTTTTTGGGGGGACAGACCCGATTACTTCGCTTATTTTAGCCGGTTCGTCTGAATATGTGCATATTTCCCTTATAAGTGCATAAAAATCATGTGTTTTTTAGAACAGCAACATCTCAAGAATGGTTCCTTCTAAGAAAAAAATTATAAGGGTCAAACTTGTAGGTAATTTTTCTGTCTACAATATTTACTTTAGTCACTTTTTGATTAGATCAACCGTTTTCCAAAAATAAATCCGAAAACCTTAAAACCCTTTAATTTTGACCTTTGACCCCGAATAATTTATTTTGCACACATGGGATCGATGGGGACTTGTAGGACGTTGCTTCTAATGGCAAACCCTAGCTCTCCACCAAAATTCAGCTTTGTGGGAATTTTTGTTATTTCAATGTCTATTTTGACCGGACTAATATAATTGGTCTAATAAGCTCAACTCGAAAGAGAATTAATAAAATAAAGAACAGTTGGTGGTGCACATGTAAGCGTTTATACAACCCTAAATGTTCGTACGCGTGGCACAGTGTGTAATGTGTTCGGATAGAAATCAGAAATTCGCATGATCAAATCCAGCGGGAACAAAATAAAATAAAAATATGAAAATATGCATAACTTTAATCGGATGCTGTCAGCACTGGTTGGATTGGTCAATGCTGATTGTAGAGTCATCCTTTTCCTGTGGGCATTCAAACACTTGGGAACTTTTAGGTAGTCATTAAGATTTACAGATAGTTCTTCGAAATCTTCAGCGCGGACTATTGAATCAATGATCATCGTATGATTAAGAAATGGATGAACAGATTGTTGTTGTTTGGGATCTGCTTAAACTTTACAAAAGGGATCTCATTCCTTTCAGTCATTGGTGGCGGACAGTTTTCAATTGCTCCTGAAATTCTGCACAATGAAGTACTCGATGTTTAGTAATTTAGTCGACCCATGGATCGTCCATGACAACACGAAGAACTAGATTCAGCACAAGGTGCTGAACTTGAGTGTGGGGTTACTTTTCTCATCGAATATTAGCTGATATTCATGTGTTGTTGTACCGGCAAAAATCACCACAATTGATTCCCACGGACTGAACTCATCTAACACATTCTGGAGTCCTTTTTGACCTATCCCAATTTGAGCGCAGCTCACTTACTTTCTGTAAATATATTCTCGAAGACCATGGTATCAAGGCGTTTGCAATCAAAGTGCAAGTACTCCTTCACCCGAGCAGCTTCTTAGCTTGTAGGTTGCTGTGGGACGGCAGTTTTAAGCTTATAACAAAGCGTTTTGCAATGCCTGTTGGATTATGTTTGAATTTGCTGGTTGATGCTGCGTTGTAATCTTTTAAAAAAAATATTTGTGTCGAATGATTTCGTGCTACTGTTGGCATTGAAGTTTTGCGAACACAAATGGGTATGTAACGTTATATAGAGGATATACCAAAACTTAGACCTATGATGAATATTTCTAGTGGATTGTGATCAATGGGAACTTCAAATGTTAAATAAAAGCTAGTTCGGTTAAAAATTGTGACTAGAATTCTCACAATACCGAAAATCGGGAGGTACCGCTATATGTGGGCAATACGAAAATATCGACCTAAATTAACAATTCTTGTTATAGAATTTTCGTTAGCTCTCAAATTTCAAACGACAAACAGTTCGGCCAACAAATGAAGCTAAATCCTCAAAATACCGAAAATCGGGAGGTTTATATAGGGGCTATATTAAAACATGGACCTACGTTGACAATTTTTGGTGTAGAAGTTTTGCGACCAAAGAAAATGTAAATACAATTCTCAAAATACCGAAAATAGGAAGTTATCGTTTTATTGGGGCTATACCAAAACATGGTCCTATGTCCAGAATTTTTTGGATATAAGTTTTGTGGTCACTAGGAACCCTTAATGTCATATTATAGCTAATTCGATGTAAAAAAGTGACACACAAGTTTTGTTATATAAGTTTCTTGATACTTTAGAACCCTAAATGTCAAATTATAGCGCATTCGGTCTGAAAATGTAGTTAAAAACGTTAAAATACCACAAATCGGGGGGTACCGTTAATGGGGGACTGTACCCAAACGTGGACCGATTGAACTTGACCTGCCTGCAAACAAAATACGGATTTATTTTAAATTTCCGCTTCCTATCTCCATTTTTGTGGATGCTAGAGTGCTTACCACGGACGGACGGATGAACCTGCATATATGAACATGATCAAGAATGTATATACTTTATAGGATCGCAAATGAGTATTTCAATGCGTTACAAATGGAAAAAACAAACTTAAAATGCCCTCCATACTATGGTGGAAGGTATACAAATGTGGTAAAACTTTAAAATTTTTGATCGTAAAGGTACTTAGCTATTGTTGGTATTTTCGTCCATGCCTCAAACGAAGGCAGATAAACTGCGTATGTCCCTACTCTTAACCAATGAACTTCATTGTTTTGATAAATGAAAGAGTTGCGCGGTTTATAGAATCTCACCACCTATAATGTGTTCTTAAAGTAGTTCAGAGCCATTGCTTGATATCTTGCATCACCCGATCTTGTTGTGTTGATGACATTGTCAGAAATTATACAGATTAATAATACGATCGGGCTTGTATTGTATTGTGACTTTAATCTTTTACATTTTAAGCCGGTCGATGACTTGAATGTGAATGGCATGCTACGTGTATGCCTCAGCCTTTATACAATTATGTATACATAACCTAATTTCCAAATTAACATTATGTCAATTTACCATTTAGATAATTACAAATTATTTGTTATTTTTCAAAATACAATAATTAACATTCACCAATTTGTTATTTAAATACTAGACATAAAAATTTCGATTAACTAAATGGTAGTTTAATCATTTTTTACGAATGGTCGATCTGTTTAGTTCCGACAGGTTTAATTTGATTGTTATTTGTGTAACATCTTCCTCTCAAAGTATGTATATAGGTATGTATTGGTGTATTACGAGACAAAGTTGCTACTGTTTGTTGCGTTGTTTACTTTTCTTCTTTGTAAGCCAAAGTGTTGTTGTTCGGGGGTTTTCTTTTACGATTTCGCTTGCAGTTTTCAGATACAACAATTCATCGAAGTTTTAATTACATGTCTTATGACAATTAGGTAAATCTACATATGTATGTATTTGTTTACGCACACAAACACAACGATAATATTGTTGTATAAAATCGCACATCTTTTTTTCTACTTCCAACTTTCAATTTTTTTTACAATGCGGTTAATTTGTCTTTATTATTTTTTTTTTTGCCAATTTTGTGTGTATGAGTGTAAAGTAGTTTGTTGACATTTTGTGACTGTCTCCCTGTGTGTCTGCCTGGTTTTTCTTTTTCGCATGTAGACACTATATAAAAAATAGCAGCATAAAACATACCTCTCTATAGTGAGACACTTCCATACGCTTTACGCCGTGTTTTTTTTTTTTGCATGCCTATCTCTGAGTTTGGTGTTTGTTGAAAGATGAGATATTACGGAAAAGTGATATGTTTACTAAACGTTTTTGTGTTTTTGTTATTGGTACCGGCAACATACATACATACACTAAAATAACAAAAAAAAAAAAAACGAAAGTTTAGGAAGTGGAAATAATATAACTGCCACTTCGGCTGATGTTACAAATGATGCTCTGTTAAAAAATGTGTCTTTTGTATATCCGTATTTTGATTTGCAAGTCGAAAGTGCGTTATCACCACTGCCTAGATTTCAACTCACAGAGTCTATGTTAATATTAGTCTATGTTTAATATTTGAAAATGGAGTAAAAAGGGCAACTCCTTTTGATAAAGTAGTATTTTACGAATATGTTGCTTAGATAGGTTTTGTGAGCCTTGGGTCATTAATGTAAATAGGTTGCACATTTTATTGGACAAATGTCCATATTGAAGGTTACAAATGTTTCGTGATTTAGCCATTTTTTAAGTAATTACTATGTTCCATATTTAACAATAAAATTAATTTACTCAAATATCTTTAATTATAAGAGAAATTAGGAAATTTTTTTCACAGTTTTATGTGTGTCTTCAGTCAACTGTTTTAAGGGTCTGTGACCATGAATTTTTTGTAAATCACTTAAACATATAATTTGTTTTGCCAATGCTCCCCTAATATGCAAACATAACAAGCATAACGCTTTTAAACTGCAAATAACGAATAGAAGAAGGCCTTAAAAGCAAAAAGAAATATGAAATTAACTGCATGTCAAATAGTAGAGTAAATATGAAATATTTCAACGGTAAATACCCTCGGGGTGAAATGTCATGACATTTGGATGCTATTGAAACAATACGTTATGAAATGGCTTGGAATTTTTGGTAATTAAATATAAAATAGATTCGCATCGAAGCTAGCCACATAATGTCAATAATTGACGAAAATTAATACAATGTCTAGCTTACTTTTGAAGAAATTGTCTAAGCGAAACGTGATTTATAACGTAAATGTCAGTACCTTTTACAGCTAACAAATTATTTTTATATAATTTATAATTAATTATAACAGTGTTTTTTCATTCATTCCAAGTAAAAACATTTCGTAGTAAATAGTTTTTTTTTAATTATTCGTCACGTTTCTAAAAATAATTTCAAGTTTAATTGCAATTTGGCCCGGTTTACTCACAATATAGGTATGTGTGTTGGGTCTATTTCCCTTTCGTAGTGAGCTAAAGTGTCATTGTGGAATTCCCTTCAACAAACAACGTACGTAGATACTGCCGTTTATTGCAAATCCACAAAAAAGAAACAAAAACATCGTTAACAAATTTTAATTCCATTGATAACTAAATAAGCCGGTTTATTTGCTAAAGTGTATGAATCATCGGCATTGGGCTACGATTAAAAAATTATCACGTTTCGATGACAATTTTCTAATGGTATGCATTCATAAAAAATTGTGTGGTATGCATTAATGGTGAGTTGTGAACTTTTGGAAAAAATTGCAATGCATTTCAAAGAGAAGTATTGAAAATAGTTCTTGTTCTTCACGCAAAAGAACAATTTCGTTTGATAATTCTATGAACATAACATTTTTCATATTTCACAAAAATTTGAATTCTATTAAAATTCTATACAATTTGTTTTTAGCGTTATAAAAAATCCATTAACACCACATATTTCATCATCTTTAAAAAATAAATTTTTTGTTTAAGGCGGAATACTGCTTAAAGCCTCTTAAGGATATGCACGTTGCTGTACTTGACTATGAGTGGGGGTACTCATGCAAACAATCGTCAAAAAGTTCATTGCATACTTATTAGCACATACAGTGATGTATATTATGATAGGTACAGGATAAAAAGTAAACATTTGTTTTTCAAAGTCTAAATAAGGTCGACCATATACGAGTTCCCAAAAACTTTTCTGAAGGGACTAGGTAGACTTCTATAATACCATTCATTTTACTTAATGATATGGCACCTACTTTTTATACCCGATTCCGAACGTCTTGTCTTGAGACACCACTTGTAGAGAAGTTGTACATGGCTGAAATATTCAGGAAATATTGCATATATTACGATAAAGGGTATTTTTACACCATTGAAAATGTTATGTTGTCTGGCCTGGGAATAGTAGGGGGTTCTATTACCAGTCTGGTGTCACTCATAAAGATTTCTTTTGATAATAAACATATTACTTTACAACATTATTATTTAGTTCCGATCCTAATTTCCATTACATTTAAGCTTAAAATTCAGCTAGACTTCCTAGCCGGTCTTGGTTGGACCATGATTTTCCCAAAAGTATCATTCAGAGATACATAGTATCTTTCCTAAGAGAAAAGGGAAACGTCTATCATATCTGTGCAACGCGATTCTATTTTTATAACCTCCACCATACCTCGTAGTATAGTGGTATATTAAGTTTTTTTTTTGTGTGTAACGCATTGAAATAACTATTTGTGACCCTGTGGACTCTATGCTCCTCAGTAAAACATTTTAGTATATTTAGATTAGATTATTAGATTATTTTTGACTAAAAGTTCCGGAGATATCGCGCCTTGCAAAAGTCGAATTCTGTCAAAACTATATGCAAATAAATACTTATAACATTTTTAATATTGGTCCAAATAGGAAAAAATTACGTTTTGTATTTTTTATTTTTTTTATCAGATATCTAATAAAAAGTAGAAAAATTTTGCACAGTAGGCTTGGGAGCAATTTAATATTTAAAATCACTTTTAATCAATGTTTGTACTCTTCGATTCCCTTAATTTTTTTTGGTTGTGGGATTCGAATAATTACAATTTTTTCTAAATTTTTTAGACCCCCGTTTTCACATGCAAGTGACAGTTCAGAAAACACCAATACACTCACACATATTTACTGTCACACCAACTTTCAACTCAACTGCCGAGAAAATTTGCTTGTCAGTAATCAATGCAAGTGCTTGTAAGTTTCGACTATAATATGTATGCAAGTAACTTGCATGTGTAATCATCGGGTAAAATTTGACAATAAAACTTTTCCTTTTTATGTGAAATATTTGTTATTTTAACAAAACCCTGGTACAATTACCCAGGTAATGGTATCGCACCAGCTGAACGAATATGAAAAGTTAAATCCCTTTATAAAAAATTATTTTTTTTGTAATTTCCCCAACAACATAAATAAAGTTTTGACATAACGTATTCAATATTTTACGATGCCACTACTTGGGTAATTGTGTCATGAACAAAACAAAAAAATATAAATTTTTTAACAATGTTTTGTACTTTTACCCCCCTTTTACACATGCAAGTGGCAGTTCAAAAAATACCAATACACTCACACATGTTTACTGACACAATCAACCAACCTCACTGCCGAAAAAAATTCCAGGTGCTTTGAAAGTAACTTAAATTTTTTGCGAACGTTTACACATTAGGCCGGGGCGATTTGTATGGAAGGAAAAAACTGTTATCGGGCGCCTGGAGATTCTGATTTTTGGGATTGTACTGAGCAAAAAAGTCAACTAGACCATATGTCTACGGTGAAAATCGAGCCCCCGGATTTTGACTTGAAGTTTTTTTTCAAGGGTTTGTGGATATTTTGGCATATAACAACCAAACCACTGAGATTTTCGATCCAACACAAAGACAACAATTGTAGCAAAGACAATAATAAAGAACTCTCTAGTACATTGCAAAAGCATTGGAACGCTCCTTCAGGTAGTTATGGCCTCGAGAAGGTGCAAATTTTTCGGAAAATATCGATAAACGACACTGTGCTACAAAATGGAACTCAAAGTCAGTGGTTGGAAAATTTCTTTTGGAGATGAAAGGCCTTGGTGAGTGTACTGAGAACCCAAAAGGAAATTTTCACCATAGGTCAAGTTTCCGAGATATTGCGTGATTAATGGTTTAATTTTGGCCCCTTAATTTGTGATCAAATAGCTTTATATATCTCTAAAGCGTTATTGTAGCTTTATTTTGACATTACATGTCTTCAGTCAAATCAAATGGTGAATCTTTTTGTAGAATATTTCATCCCTCTAACTCAATTCCTTTCATGTCCTTTATTTTTTGAACCGCAGTAAAAGTAACACAAGGCGAGATTTTACAGTATCCAAAAATTCTACAAAAATGTTGTTCAGAAGATTTTAGGTACGGTTCTCATTGATGATCAATCGATATTTCCCCGTTTTCATGGTCCTTTTTGACATTTTACCGGTTTTTGTTCAGAAAACTATGTTTTGTTTTTATGTATATTCGTTATTGGTCTGTGGTGCTTCTGAAATACTTACCATAAATAGCTCTTGTAATGACGAACCCGTTCGTAACCAACAAGTAGCTGATTACTAGACATCGGATTTTAGCATGTTTTTTATTTCTTATCCGATTGGACTCAAATTTTGGATCTAGGCGTTTTGAGGGTCAATTTTTCGATATTTGGGGTCATATCAAAAATATGCAAAAAATATGCAAAAAATATGCAAAATATATGCAAAAAATATGCAAAATATATGCAAAAAATATGCAAAATATGCAAAAAATATGCTAAATATGCAAGTGTTTTTTTGACAAAAATCGTCAATTAAACTTGGAAAATCATCAAAAAAGCATTCTAAATTAAGTTTTTTGACGTTTAACATAGTTTTTGCAGATTATTATGTTATTGAGACTCTCCAGATATTCCGCCACAGCAAAAAATCTAGACTAACAAGACTTAAATCAGTTTTCACAACATAAGAAAATGTCAAATAACCCAGCATTCCTATTACAACATAATTTGCTTCCTATACAAATGTAGATAGATAATGGAAAAATTTCAAAAACTCAATCAGAAATGTCAAAATCAACGTGTCCAAATATGGTGATAGTTTCTAATCGGCCAAAATTGTCTAGCAGAAAAACAAAGGAGCTAGAGTTAGTCATCGCTATTTTTGTTTAGATAAAAGCGCAATTTTTTCTAGTTTTTGGAAAAAGGGTTCGTTTTTTAGCGAAAAATGGGAAAAAGTACTAAAGTACCATTTACGATTCCAGGTTCTGGAATATAACTATAATTAGAAGTATACGTTTTGAATATCCACATATTAGATTTTAATATATTTATAGTGTTTAGTCATTTATTCAGTTTATACAGACATAAATTGTCAATTTTTGTTCTTTATGGTCAAAAAGCTTCTTTGGAAAAATGCTCTAACTGCCGCTTTAATATTGATGACATGGTTTTAGTTTAATGCACTAAAAATACATAATTTTATAATTTCGGTCTATATTGTACGCATAATGCAGAATTGGAAAATGTTCACTCCTCGGCGAAAAGTAATGCATTATTGTTATACCCATCCACGATGAATAATAAGAAAAATGAAGAACGTCCAATGATTAGTGCAATATGACATCACTTAGAAAAACCACACAAAAGAGTGGTAGTGGTAAAATAAGTCAAAAACCTTGGAATTGTCTTTAAAATGGCAAAACCACTCACATATTTCTGCTAGAAAAGTATTTGGAATGCTAAAAATATAGTTCATTCATTCCTGCTACAGGAAAACAATTTTGATAACACAGTCGAAAAGTCATAACCCTTTTGTATTATTACCAATGCTTTGAATTTTGACAGTTGTTTAATGGAGAAGTTGGTAAAAAAATTGTTTCAGCAACATTTAGTAAAAATTATCGAGTACAAGGACAAACCTTTCATGACACATTAGTCTTGTTGTATAGGATATAAATAAATATATTAAGAAAAATATTCGCGCAATATTGTCATTAAAGTTGCCAAATGCACTATACACCTAAAAGGCAAAGATTTTAAGGAATATTAATTTACAAAACGATGAAATTATGCATCTGTCTCTAGGTTTGCTTACATCCTGATGTTAACTTTAAAAACGCCATATTTCTAGCACTACTTTCACAATCTGATTGGCTTTTTCTTTTTCCGGATTTTCGAGTAGAAAAATCTCACTAGTTTTTACACGTAGAGCAGTTTCATTTAAGTGTTCGTAATTAGCAGTTACAATTTAAAAAAGTATTATTATATAACTTCCACGAGTGATTTAATCATATAAAATAATTTATTTTCCTTACAATTCGTTAGTCCGAACATTTTGATAATTCGGACACCGCCGAAACCTGTGTTGTAGGGATTATCGCGAATCAACTGTATATATGGGAGCAATATCCAAATCTGAATCAATTCTTACCAAAATAGGGATCGCCCTAGGGCCAAAAAATCCCCAATTTTTATGCGAAGTGGTCTATAAATGTGACCTGTGCTTTATTTTCAAAAAGACATGGCGAGATGGATAAGTGCGAATCTATGCAGATCATCAAAAGGAACTGTGGGTCTATTTCGTTTCATTTTGCATGTTGCAAACTCATTCACTAAGACATAATACCCTTACGGTATTAAAATATAGTTATCAGTGCAATCATGAATAAAAATTCCTTGCAGAATTTGTTTCCTTTCCCCAATTTCACAATTTTTAATTTCCGTATTTATGCTCAAAAAGGCAATATTTTTGTCGATTCGACTAGTATACGCCATAATGAAGCGAATCTAGTACTTTTCAACTTTTAACAAATATTGATTTTAAAAGAATTTCACTTTTAAAAATTATTTTCCGTGTGGAAAATTCAGAGGGAAATATTCATGATGGCACCGTATATATTTGTTATATGTTTTTAATTAAATATGAAAGATTTTATGTAATATTCAATATTTCCTTAGTCTTAATTTCTAGCTCATTTGCTATTCTGTCAGACAATTTTGGCCGAGCAGAACCTATCAACATATTTGGATACATACATTTTGACATTTCTGATTGAGTTTTTGAACAATTTGTATTAGAAAGCAACTTATGTTGTAATAAGAAGGCTGTGTTATAGGAAATTTTCTAAGTCTTTTAGTCCAGATTTATTGCTGTGGCGGAATAATAACTAGTAACATGATAATCTGCTAAGAAATCGACGTTTAACGGCAATAAACTTAATATAGAACACTTTTTGATGACTTTCCAAATTTAATTTGATGATTTTTGTCAAAAAAATTACTTGCATATTTTGCATATTTTTTGCATATTTTGCATATTTTTTGCATATTTTGCATATTTTTTGCATATTTTGTGCATATGCAAAATATGCAAATATGCAAAAAAATAAAAAATATGAGCCTGTCATTGCATTCAGTTTTCTTCGAAACGAATTTTGGTCCAATCAGAATTTTCGTATCTTTATTAATAAAAAATATGCAAATATGCAAAATCCGATGTCTACTGATTACTACTTGCTGTCATTTGATTGACCATTTTATTAGCTTTCTAATGATATACATATTCGGTTGATCGGTTACTTAAAACCGGTTCCAAAATCGGTTTAGATATCAGAATATCCGGTTCAAAAATTTAGATAACCGGATTGTTCCTCCAATAAAATTTGTTATTAACGTGTTCGTCATTACAAGAGCTATTTATGGTAAGTATTTCAGAAGCACCACAGCCAATAACGAATATACATAAAAACAAAACATAGTTTTCTGAACAAAAACCGGTAAAATGTCAAAAAGGACCATGAAAACGGGGAAATATCGATTGATCATCAATGAGAACCGTACCTAAAATCTTCTGAACAACATTTTTGTAGAATATTTGGATACTGTAAAATCTCGCCTTGTGGTACTTTTACTGCGGTTCAAAAAATAAAGGACGAAAAGGACATGAAAGGAATTGAGTTAGAGGGATGAAATATTCTACAAAAAGATTCACCATTTGATTTGACTGAAGACATGTAATGTCAAAATAAAGCTACAATAACGCTTTAGAGATATATAAAGCTATTTGATCACAAATTAAGGGGCCAAAATTAAACCATTAATCACGCAATATCACGGAAACTTGACCTATGGTGAAAATGTCCTTTAGGGTTCTCATTACACTCACCAAGGCCTTTCATCTCCAAAAGAAATTTTCCACCCACTGACTTTGAGTTGCATTTTGCAGCACAGTGTCGTTTATCGATATTTTCCGAAAAATGTGCACCTTCTCGAGGCCATAACTACCTGAAGGAGCGTTCCAATGTTTTTGCGATATACTAGAGAGTTCTTTATTATTGGCTTGGCTACAATTGTTGTCTTTGTGTTGGATCGAAAATCTCAGTGGTTTGGTTGTTATATGCCAAAATATCCAAAAATCCTTGAAACAAAAACTTCAAGTCAAAATCCGGGGGCTCGATTTTCACCGTAGACATATGGTCTAGTTGACTTTTTTGCTCAGTACAATCCCAAGAATCAGAAACTCCAGGCGCCCGTGATGGTGTTCAAATCGCCCCACTCTATTACACATGCAAGTGTCAGTCATAAAATCTGCTTCATTTTCATTTGAAAATTTTGCCTTTTTAGGCGAAGATCATTTTTATACCCTCAGCCTTTAGGCTAGAAAGGGTATATACACTTTCATACGGGCAAAATGTGCCTCATCGAAATAATGTTTTTAGACCCCAAGTATGT
Source organism: Musca autumnalis (assembly GCF_047663935.1). Lineage (NCBI taxonomy): Eukaryota > Metazoa > Arthropoda > Insecta > Diptera > Muscidae > Musca > Musca autumnalis. The sequence goes on along the minus strand of NW_027411644.1, from coordinate 6,889,823 downwards.
TTGGACGAAATGTGTTTCAGACAATTTGGAGTTGATTTAGCAATGTCCGTCCGTATGTCTGGCTGGTGCGCACGATAAGTCTCGAACGGATGAACCGATTCGGATCAAATTTTGGCTTTCGTAATATTTTGTCCAAACTTAGTTTAAGTTCGAAGATGAGCTATATCGGACGACTCCTTCCGGTACCTCCCCCACAAAAGTTCCAAAATGTTCGGAAAATTTGTGGGCACGATAACTCTTGAAGGGAGTAACCGATTTGGTCCATACTTTGCACATCGTGAAATTTCTACCAGACTTAGATGAGGTTCCAATATGGACTCAATCGGCAAACTCCTTCGGGTACCTCCCACACAAAATTTCGGATAAGTTCAGTTTAGGTCCTGCTCTCGAATCGCTTTGATTTTTGTTGCAGCAACTTTCCCCCCATACGACGGTACAAGTTTCATCAGGGGCAAGTCCATACTTCCTGAGAAAATGGCCGAAAAGGTGCAAAAAGACCCTATGACACCTTGTGTGGTATTTCGGATAAGTTTACTTAAAGACCTGCTCTCGAATCACTTTGATTTTTGTTGAAGCTATTTGCATTCGCTACCTCCATTACGACGGTAAAAGTTTTTTCAGGGGCAAGTCCATATTTCTTGGGAAAACAGCCCGAAAGGTGTAAAAACCCTTATGTCACACATATGTGGCGGTCGGAGAGCACGATAACTCTCGAACTGTTCAACCGATTTGGTCCAACATTTTCGGTCCGATTTGGTCCAACATTTCCGGTTCACAACTTTCGGTACTTCTCCGCAATATTTAAAAAATGTCACTAAAATGCTTGGACGTTATCACTTGAATGGGGCAACCAATTTGGCCAAACTATGGATCTCATAATATTTTATGAAAATTTAGTTTAACTTCTAAAATGGCCCATATCGGTCCTCCCTAAAGTTACCTGCCCTACAAAAGTTCAACATTTGTGTCTTAGTGCAGTTAATTCCTAATCCACATTTTTGTCGGCAAGTTCAAATGTACAAAAAGGGCCACAAAATTCCGAAGAGAGCTTAAATACATTCAATCTGTCCGCAGGTGAAAGTTTCACTTCACATTGGCTGAGGGTATATATCTGTCGGCAAAGCCGACTGACACTTTCTTATTTGTTAGTATTAATTTTTAATAAATTTCTCGTTGGAATGGAGCTTTATGATCAATAATGCAAGTGAAAAAGTAAAGCCGACGATTCGAACCCACACACCCACCACTACCACTTCGATTTTGACGAAACGTCGATTTTTGAACTTTTAATAACGTGAGTTTTCTAATTTGATTCGAAGAAAGAACATGTCAAATTCTATGGATGTGCAATTTGTTTTCAACAATATTCAAAACTCGCGGTATAATTCGAAGTTAAAATCAAAATTTCGAAGACAAAACAAAAAATGTTAAAAAAAATATTTTGTTTTAATTTTTTGTTTGGTGAAGGATATATTAAACTCAAAAAAGCATCCGATTTGACCTAAAAAGACATTTTTTAAATAAATATTCACCATGTGTTCTAAATATGTACAGACGTATTGTGGTGAATATTTTTGTTAATTATAGCCGTAATATGTTCTAACTAGGGATCATGATTGCGTGATTTATTTGGTCCTTTAAAAAAATAATATTTATAAAGATATTTTCGCGAATCAATATTTTAAACATATCAATGTTAATAAAAATCTTTTGGCGGATCAGTACTTAAATTCATTGTAACCGTTTTACTTTTGTTTTAACCGCGTTCATTGGGTTGGAACGAATAAAATAGGTAACATGAGAATAAGGAATAGGAAAAAGAAAAGTTGTTCGTTATATCTGGCGTTCGTTATAAACGTTTTCGTCTGTAAAATTCTTATTAAAGCCTACTATTAAATATCATATGTTAAAATATTTGAAACAGTGCTTAAATTCGTCGCTATCCGCTTGTGCTTTAAAGCGGGCCTGAAAATCCTAACAAATTGTAAAATTTTCTACTCGCGGGGTAACAATTTTTGTTTGTAATAATCGAGGTCGTTTTAAGAAGTTGAATGTGTGTACAAATATTAACAAAAATTCTTTGGAAACATAAAACTTTGTTCTCTATAAACTTAGTTTCTTATAACCGATGTTCGCTATATCCGAATTTTACGTTGTAATTCTTTGTTTTATCTTACTTTTGCATATAAAGCAATAAAAATGTATAAAAAGCCCACATATCGACCGCTATTAATTTTTGCCTCAAAAACAGGCCAAATTACCTATAGTGCATAGGCTGGATCTTTGATATAGCCCCCATATAAAGGACACATTTTCTGACCTATTTGGGGTATTCGAGGTCGTAAAACTATTCCACCTAAAATTGTGAACTGTAAAGAAAACTAATTATCCATTTTAGTCCAGAATATTTTATTGTAGAGGGTGCAAAAAGTTCGGCCCGGCAGAACTGAAGGATTTTTTACTCGTTTACCTTCATTGTAACGGCTACCACGAACGGCGTGACCACATAGTACGAAACTTATAGATACGCTTTTCATTGCCGTTGTTTTCAAATAATGTAATATTCTTCTCAGTGATTGAACCACTGGCCTTCTGTTCGCAAGACGGCCATTCTTACCACTGTCGTACGGTAGTGCCCAGCCTATGATAGACTGAAATATACAGAGGTACCAGAATTCGTTGTTCGAATAAATGAAAATAATACACTTCTCCAAGTAAAGGCATTTATTTACCTGTCTTCACTTTGACCAGGACAGATCCAACACAGGCTACGGGTAAAATATTTTCGTTTTGTAAAAATTCCATAAATATGATTTTTTATTTTGTTTTAAAGGCCTGGGTACATATGCTGCCTCGCCAGCTTACCTTGCTTTCCTGCTTCATTTCTGGCATAAAAAAGAATAAATAAGAAAAGGGCAATGTAGTTTGGATCGAACTTCTTTATTCTTTTATTTTTGTTATATCAGAAATGAAGCAGCAATGCAAGGAAGCAGGCGACGCAGCTTATGTACCCAGGCCTTAAGGATCTTATATCAAGACTGAATGTGCCTCATCCAAAAAATAGAATAGAAATAGTATGTTTGGACGAAATCCCTTTCAGACAATTTGGAGTCAATTTAGCCATGTCCGTCCATCTGTTTGTCTGTCTGTCGATGTGGTTGGCTGGCCCACGATAACTCTCGAACAGTTCATCCGATTTGGTCGAAACTTAGCACCTCGTAATATTTTATCCAAACATAGATACATTTTAAAGATGGGTCAAGGTGGGTCATATCGTTTGGGTCCCTCTCTCACAAAAGTTAAAAAAAGAACAATTCGAAGGGTAAAATTATTTCCAAGTTCCAAGAAGTATGTATATCGAGCAACATACATAGGTTAAAACGCTTATGTTCACTTTAAGATCAGTGCGAATATTGTTTGGAAATGTTTTCAAAGGTATTCTTGTGATATTTTTGTGAGCAATTCATACTGGTCCATGCTTCCTCACGTAATAGTTTAAAAACTCCAAAGATCCTAATATCACATCTGTAGTGTGCGTCTCTAACTTATTTTTTGAGTTACCGACAAAAATCGGTAACATTAAAACGCAAAATTATGAACGAAAAGTTCAAATAAGAGTTGACAACACTGTTGCAATCGGTATGTCATTACGACTAATTTTTATTGGTCGCTAACTTTCCGAACAATATCGTAAATTATCGAAATTATAGGCATTTTAATTTTAGCGATTTTTGTCGGTAACTCGAAAAATGAGTTACAGAATTCCACTACTGACGAACTTGGTGGGCACTATCACTATCAAAAGGAGTGATTGACTTGGTCCAACCTTTGTACAATATAATATTTCTCTCACACTTATATTAAGTTCGATTATGGACTATATCGGTTTATTGCTTCGGGTGCCTCCCATACCAAATTTCAAAATTTTTACGCAAAAATACAGTTTAAAGAAATTTATCGGATAGTTTTGACAATTTTAAAACTGCATATTTTTACCTTTTTTTTTAAGAGGATTAAAAAAATATTAGACCGGCTTATTGACAGAGCATGCCTTATGATAATAATGCTAAAATAATTTGAGTCTCACTTTCGAAATTATTATTAATACAAATTATTCAGAGAATCGAAAAATAACCGAATTTTAATTTTAAAACCAAATTATAATATATTTTATTAAAACAAAAACTTATTTAATTTAGCAAAAGTGTAAATAAAATTATTTTATATTTGTGCTGGTACGTTGGTATGTACAACAAGACAAATTTATTATTCATAGCAAAACAAACATATCTTTAAGTATTGAACAAGAAGACTCGTCATCATCATTTCGTTTTCAAAAGAAACGAACAAATCGTCATACAACACTTTGCAGTGGCCTTGAAAACGTCTCTTTGTTGTTTTACTCTTTCTTTTCAGTTTTTTTTCATAAAGTTTTGTTTCGCGATTTATGACTTTTTGAATAAATTTTTAAATCTGCAGCACTAAGAAGCATGGAGTATTTGAGTTTTGGCATTTTTTGTTTGTTTCGCTTCGAATCAATAAATCATGAAGTGTTTCCTTCCCAATATTGAAAAAAAATTGGTGTCTGATTTGACGTTTTTGTTTAATATTTTCAACAACAGTATTTATCCCTTGTTTTTTTATTTTATTAAATCACTTTTTCTGTCGTCGGCGAACTTGACACACTAACGCTGGCACTGTGAACTTTATTCACCATGGCTTGTGTAGAAAAATTAAAATAATTCAAAACAAAATATTTCCTACCCACAAAATGACCCCTTAATGTGGGAATACATTCGTGCATATCAATTTGAAATAAACTTTTGGATGTTCCGCATATATTTCGTGGCGTAGAGGTCGTTTGATTGGTATTTGAAGAGTTAACAGAGAAATTCATGTTTAATGCCGTAATTAAGTATCAACTATTAAACGGAAATGACTTGTCTACTGTCGGCGAAAAACTGGCAATAGAACAAGTGAATCAATGTTGTGGGGGGTTTCTGTTTTCTTGTGTTAAGATGCATATTTGATCATTATTTAGAAACAAAAACTTTTGTCTTAGAATTTTGAGAATTAAACAAGTAAAAAGCGTTAAGTTCGACCTAACATGGAATAATAAGTTTTTTTTTTGCGAAACTATCTATGTCCAAAATTTAGGTGGAGAAGTTTCTTGATGATTGGGAACCCTAAATGCCAAATGATAGCTAATTCGGTCTTATATGGGGGCTGTAGCAAAACGTGAACCTATGCCCATAATTTTTGCCACTGGAAATCTAAGTGCCAAATTATAGCTTATTCGGCCAAAAAATGTAGCTAAAATACTCAAAATACAGGAAATCGGCTGGTGCCGTTACACTGGGGTAATTCCAAAAAGTGAAACTATGTCCACAAGTTTTAGTGGGGAAGCTTTTGGACCACTTCGAATCCTAAATGCCAATTTATAGCTAATTCGCTCTGAAAATGTAGCTAAAAACGTCAAAATACCTGAAATCGGGCGGTACCGTTATGTGGGGGCTATACCAAAACGAACTTGATCTATGTTCAGACCAATGACACATGTGTATAAAATGTCATTCCTCTATCTCAAATAATTCGGAAGATAGCGTGATTACAACAGACAGACGGTTATGGCTAAATCGACTTAGAATTTTAAGCTGATTGAGAATCATATCGCTCATTCATTCAAAGAGTTCCATAACTCAAAAAATTGCGTTTTCTGAGTTAGCAATTTCTATGTTTTTCTACGACTTCTACTTTATCATGTGTCAAATTTTCATGATCATATCTTCAAAACTCAACGAGTTACAGCTCATTTACTACGGATATGACATAATTCAAAAAAAAAAAGTTTTTGAGTTTATGAATCGCTAAAACGCTGCAAAACATGCTTATTCCTGCACATAAATTTAGCACTGATATCTGGCTTGCTGTTTGCAAAATATGGTCCAAGTAGTTGTTTTAGGTTTTGTGTATGAATATTTTTAAGTTGGGAAGTCAAATTTCAATCGCCAAATTAAAACGCGTTTTTCTCGAAACTGGATTTTTTGAAATGTGTCACTCTTTGAGTGAATGAGCGATATGCTAAGTTTACATTTACGAAATCCACTCGATTTCAACTGTCAATTCCATAGCTCAAACGTCAAATGAAATCTCATCTGGATTTCATTTGACGTTTAACTTATGGAATTGACAGTTGAAATCGAGTGGATTTCGTAAATGTAAACCAAGCAATATACACTTTATAGGGTCGCAAATGATTACTTCGATGAGTTACAAACGGAACGACTAACTTAATATACCCTACATATTATGGTGAAGGGTATATAAGAACGAGTAGTTTTGAAGACGTTAGTCCACAAATTTATTCCAGTCCAAGGTTTTTTGTCAGCATCCCAAGAGCTGCCTACTTCTGATCCAGTCACAAAAAGCTGTGGCTTGCGCGGACGACTTAAACATGCTTATTTACTTAGCTGGCCCATTACAGAACATTTGTTCCATAGACCAAACTAAGAAAAGATCTCCAGTTCTCTCTGTTTAGTGCTTCGCTTTTTGGAATACCGCGCCTTGTCATCTCTTCATCCACTTATTTGCGCAATCAATTTTTTGGCCTGCCAATTCTGTGTGCACCGCCATGTGGCTCGAATTTATACGCCTTTTTAGCGGGTTCATCATCGCTCATTCTTATTATATGGCCTAGCCAACGCAATCGCTGCATCTCGATACGTTTAACTATATTGATGTCGATGTATAGCAGATACAGCTCGTGGTTCATGCGACGTCGATATTCACCGTCAACTCAGATCCGTCCATAGATCTTTCGAAGAATTTTTCTCTCAAACACGCCAAGCACTGCCTTATCTGCTTGCGCAAGTACCCAGGCTTCGGAACCATACATCAGCACGGGTAATATCAGTGTTTTGTAAAGCGTTATTTTTGTTTAACGAGTTGTGGCTTTGTTTTTAAAGTGCTTACTTAAGCCAAAGTAGTATCTGTTGGTCAGTCAATACAATTCTTCTTTTTATTTCACAACTGATGTCGTTTGTGGTGTTTACGGCGCACAGTGGATCCACCCATTGGCCAAAAATAAAAAAAATAATGTCAAAATTTTTGTACAACTTCTGGCAACTCTAACAGCTATGACATGGACCTTTTTAAAAATATATTAGTTTTTGTTTCATTCGAACACGATCTTCTTAAGAATAGCTTCAAAAGTCGGAAAATTTTACTAATATTTTTTGTTGTGAGTACAACCTATATTTTAAGAGCAAGTAAATATATTCAAAATATCGCGAAACTGATACTTATAGCAAAATATTATAGTGGATTTTGAAGGAGGAGGTAATAGCTTAATTTTCATTAAAAAATAGTGTTTTAGCGTGTTGTGTAATTCTAGTTAGCCGCATATTTTCTTAGTGTATTTTGTAATGCCAATTCGATTATATATTTAAATTTGACCTAAGGTTTTAGTCATGATGCCCACCAGTGCCCACCTCGGGAATAATTTTCCAAAGTAGATCATGGGTTTAAGATTGTTCAGTATTAAAATCAGCTGCCATATAGTGCCAGACTATAAATGGTGGGTCGCTAACTAAAGCTGCCCTAGAACAGGGTTCCTATGGATATATTAGCGTATAACTCTGTTATCTGACCACATACATTAACATAATTGGCATCAGTGGCAAGATGAAGAAATATTCTTCCAAATTTGTCGTAGGTTGGCGGTACGTGCCTTCCAGGAAGAACGCTATAAGATATACATTAAACATTTTACCAATTTTCAGACAAAAAAGTTGATTTTTTTAATCCGCTAAATTGGTTGGATTTTATGTTGTTTTGGAGATTGTTTTGTTTCCCCAAGCCTATTTTGCCATAATAAGATAATCGGGACCTTTGCTCATGTCATTTTGTATTAACATAATAAAACAATTCTTACCGTATACACCCTCCAGAGGGGAAAGGGGGGAGTATGTTACGCTCGTGGTTTCTTAAAACACTCTTCGCGGCATCACAAAGCTAAAACCGGCGCATTGGCTTGATTTTTACACTCTAAATATTTTTGGCCACTTTCTCCATACAAGTGGATCCACTGTGCGGCGGTGCCGAGGTATACGAATTCTTTTACTACCTCAATATTGTAGGAACCAACTTCAACAGTTGGTCCGATCTCAATGGACGCATTGCGCGTCGACACCATCAGCTTGGTCTTCTCGCCGTTTAACGCCAGACCCGCTTAAGCAGATTCTCCTTCGACCTTCATAAAGGTATCGGCTACTTCTTTTACTGATCGTCCCATGATGTCTATATCATCAGCATAAGCAAGTAACATGTGGCTATTGGTGTAGATTGTGCCACTTCTTTTGCCTCTCGTATATCCTTTTCTAGCAGGATGTTGAAAAGATCACACGTAAGGCTGTCTCCTTGTCTGAAACCTCTTTTGGTACAATACTCTTCGGAGAGGTTCTTTTCTATTTTAACTGAAGATCTTGTGTCAGATAGAGTCAGTTTACCGAATGAGCTTTTCGGGGATACCAAATTCAGACATTGCTTGAATACCTTTGAACGTAGCGGGCTGTCGAAGGCTGCTTTATAATCGACAAAAAGGTGGTAGGTGTCGATCTGCATCACTTGGGTCTTCTCCAGGATTTTCCGCAGGGTAAATATCTGGTCAATGGTGGACTTGCCAGGTCTAAAGCCGCATTGGTATGGTCCAATTATTTCGTTGACCATGGGCTTTAGTCGTTCGCACAATATCCCTGACACTATCTTGTAGGCGATGGGGAGAAGACTTATGCCCCTATACTTGGAGCATAAAGTCTTATCTCCTTTCTTATGGACGGGACACAGGATGCTCAGGTTCCAATCGTCGTGTACTCGTTCTTCTTGCCAGATGGAGCTAACTAGCTGATGCATACACCTTATCAGCGTGTCGCCTCCGGTTTTAAACAGCTCGACTGGTAGACCATTAGCTCCTGCTGCCTTATTATTCTTCAGTCGGATTATTGATGTCTTTACCTCAACTTGGCCGGGTGGTATACATTCAATACTATCTTCTGGGATGTTTCACTCTTTGGTAGATTTTTAGGACTTCATTCTGTCTCCTGTACATCTCGATTTGTTCACACTTCCGCTTTTCCATCTCTCTCTTTTGCCTGCGGAAAAGACGTTTCTCCTCTCTCCTTTTCTCCCGATACCTCTCTCGTGCGCCACGCGTTTCTACTGATTGTAAAGTAGCTCTATATGCCGCATTTTTCTCTTCGGTAGCAACACGACACTCCTGGTCAAACCATGGATTCCTTGGTGGAGGTCTCTGGTATCCAAGTACTGATTTTGCGGCTGTTTGCATGGAGTGGGCAACGTTTTACCATTTTCCTGATATGTTATCGGGACGAGGATTGCTTTGATTAACCAGTTGGGCCAGTTGAGTGGAATATGCTGTTGCGATTGCAGCTTACCGATGTCTAACTTTCGTGTTGTGTCTGTTCGCACTTTGTTTGCTACGTTTAATCTGGTACGTACCTTTGCTGCAACAAGGTAGTGGTCCGAGTCTATGTTTGCACCTAGGAACGATCGTACATCCAACACGCTTGATGCATGTCTTCCATCTATCACAACGTGATCAATTTAATTTCTTGTTCTTTGATCTGGCGACAGCGACAGGTGCCCTTATGAATATCGATATGATTAAATCTGGTACTGCTAACTACCATGTTTCTTGCAGCTGCAAAGTCTATCAGCCTCATACCATTGTCAGATGTTTCACTGTGGAGACTGAATTCCCCGACTGTTGGGCCAAAGATATTCTCCTTTCCAATTTTGGCATTAAAATCGCCTAGTATAATTTTAATGTCATGGGCTGGGCAACGGTCATATGTTTCTTCCAAGCGCTCGTAAAATATATCTTTGGTCTATTCGTCCTTTTCTTCAGTGGGAGCATGAGCGCAAATAAAGCTGATGTTGAAGAATTTAGTTTTTATTCGAATTGCAGCAAGTCTTTCATTCACTGGGGTGAAGTTGGATACCAGATGTTTTAGTCTCCGACTAACTACAAATCCGCAACCAATCTCATGCTTTACGTCATGACAGCTATAATACAGTGCGTCACCTTTAGGTGTTGTTGTGACGCCTTTCCCAATCCATCGTATTTCCTATATGACAGTAATATCGGCCTTGTACTTTTCAAGTACGTCTGCCAATGCGAAGACTGCACCTTCTCTATAAAGAGAACATTCCAGTGGCAGATTCGCAGATCATGGTCCTTAAAACGTTTGCGGGGTTCGTCAACTTTCTTTCGTTTTTTCATACTAGGCTGTTTTTTCTAGGGGAGGGTTACTAACCCGACGCCCAAACCCAAGTTTTTAACGTTCTTATGGGTGAATGCGCAGCACATGTTAGCTCGCCCATACTTTGCACATCGTGAAATTTCTACTAGGCTTGGATGAGGTTGGAGCGCAAGATAACTCTTGAACGGATCTGCAGACTCGGTTCAAAATTTGGCTTTCGTAATATTTTGTCCAAACTTAGTATAAGTTCGAAAATAAGCCACATCGGTCCACACCTTCAAGTGCCTTCCCGCTGAGTGACCGCTTTGGTTCATACTTTACACATCCTAATACATCTGCCATATGTATATCAGTTTTGAATGTGGACTATATTTGTCCACTCATTCGGGTACTTCAGACACAAAATTTTGGGAATAAGATCGCCTTTTACTTATGCCGTAGAATTTATACTAATATCACCTACGTCTTCAGTTGTTACTCTACTGATTGAGACACAGTGCTACCGTTTTTGCGAAACGGGTAGCAATTGTCTAGTCTGATCCATTTATGCAGGTTCCGGAAATTTGTCCATTTACATTTCAGTCGACGGGTGGCACATTTTGCCCGAAGTCGTCATGACTATAGGTATAGTGGTTGTTGATATTTCAAAAATCCATACTTTGAATTTCTTGACACTAACACATTTGCATACAGTTTTTCTCTTAATAGATAGGACCAATTACTGTTCATTTGTAAATGGACACTCAGTACAACATAATTCCAAAAAGCTTGCTAATTATAAGATCAGTTTAAATTATAATTAACAATTTAGATTTTAAGTATTATACTTAAACAAAAAATATTTCCCAAAGAAACCTTTTACTTTGGTTGGATGGAAAACAAAACAATTTTGCTATGCATTTCTTTTTACTCTCATAGTCTACTGGGATTACTCATCAGCATAATAGTATTTGTATTTTGTTTTAATCTTAATAAGTATTTGTCTTTTAAGTCTTGTGGTTATTATTTGGAAGCCACACGAAGAAGAATAATGGGCAAATTTATTATTTTAAGTGCTGAGAATTTCTAATATTTTTTATTTTCAGCAATTATGTTTCTTTTTTCTTCATTTGCTACTTTATGATGTAGTGAAGGGGATGGAAATAAAAAATAAGATAATAAGTAGAATATCTTTGTTTAATGCATCTATGAGTTAAACACTTGTGGAAGGTTTTTTTGTGGTGTGAAACTTTCTTCCCATGACTTTCTTTGTGAATAAGCCTTTGTAAAGATGGGCTGTGTTTTCCTCAAAGACATTGTCCATTGCTTTTGCGGTTGATAAAAGTGAAATTTCTTATAAACAAAACACAAAAAACTTCTTCACATCAAATGTTAAAAAATATACAACGACAATTTGTTCAAATGTTAACGGCTCCCCCAAAACATATAGACACAAGACAAACAATTATAAAGTAATGAAGGAGAAGAAGAAGAAAAAATGATGAACAAATTTCCAAATATTTGCCATTAACATTTGTTAGCACTCAGATGACAAAATGTTAAACATCAAAATGTCAATGACTGACGAAATGCAAAGCGACGAAACGGAAAAAATAAAAACGGAATTTTCAGACATGCATATTTGCTGTTTAAAATGCTAAAAAATCGATTCATTGAAGTTGAAGACAAATATTTATTTCTTCAGTGGGCTGGCCCACACACTCCGAGTAAATAACATCAGAAATTCATTTTTTTGTTAAATGAGTATTTTGTTTAATTGCCGCGAACCCAAATCCTCATTAAATGACAATTTCTGTGGCAAAATGTCAAACAAGTTTGTGACTTAAGTCTTTTGTTTGCCGAACATCAACACTCTCGGGTGTCGCTAAAACATTATTTTTATTAGAATTTATTTGCGAAATTAACACAAGGCATATTCATGTTTGCTGTTCACTTCTTTTTTTGTTAACTCAAACAAGTCCACGCAAGTTATGGCCAGCCTCTAACCGGCTAAAGGCACAAACAACTGCAAATAAACACTCTTACGTTTTCAAATGATTCTGATTCTAATTCTTGTTGGTGGCGGCGAAGCACAAAAAAGTAGTCTACCTTCAAATCTGGTTGACATTCTTGTTGTTGTTGCTTGGTTCCATGGAGTTCTTGAGAGTTTGTGTGTGTGTGTGTGTGTATGTTTGTGTTTTTGGTTTGTTCAAAATCCAAAATTATAAAGTTCTCCTCACCATTAGAAGAACAAAATCCATGTAAATGTAAGCGACAAGAAAAAAAAGCGTAGCTGTTTTTGGTCTTGCCATCTAATATTGTGGTAACATTGTTGTTGTCCACATGTGTGTGTTAAAATTGCCAAGAGGCCGTTTGAAATAATAGTTGACGTTTTTCGCGTTGTCTGCCTTTGTTTGGGAGGGAATTTCTTAGTTTGGCTTTGGCTTGGTTTCACCTTTTTTGTGGTTGAAACTAGTTTCGGCATTATTTGCTTGCTGCTGTAAGCACAAAAAAAAAACAAAAAGAAACCAATGAAAACGTTTAAAGAATTTTTATATTTTTCGACAGCTGTTCAAGACAATCTTGAAAGGAATTTGTTGCAAATTAGTCAACTGAAAAACAGTTTGGTTTTTTTCTTTTGGTGATAATATTTTGAAAGATATGACTAATTCTGCAGTTGACAGAAAATATAGCAAAATAATTACTAATTAGGGCCCAAGAGTAAATCATTGTAAATAGAGATAAGTTACAAATGGTTGATATGGTTTTCATAACTAATTACCCTAATATTTGTCATCAGAAGACGTCCTTATCAGTTGTGGGGTATTCATGAGGTTGGTGGGGCAATCCAAAACAGGCAGCGTTTTATTTACATGAATATTTGAAAAAATTTAGGATTTTATAGATATTTATATTTCAATTCTGAAAGCAAATCAAAAGTTTATTGGCTTGGTATAAGACAATGAGTCTGTTCAAAATGCTCTTGAATCAAATTTAAATGGAAGGTGCTTACACCTGGGAAGTTTTTGCGGATTCTGAAACTACAATGTTCAATTTTCATAGCTACAACATTTTCTCTAGTCCCATTTCGATAGGACTTGCATTTTCCAAGCAACACGTGAAAACCTAAGAAAATCCTTAAACTTGAATCGCGATTTATTTAAAAAGCGCTCCGGGGATTTTTTAGTTTTTTGATTGTCGTCTATGAACATTGTAGTTTCAGAATCCGCAAAAATTTCCCAGGTTTAAAAACCTTCCATTTAAATTTGATTCAAGAGCACCGTGATGGGTGAAAGAGTACTGATGAAGGTCTGTCTACCTACTTACTTAAGGCTATCTTCTAAATGTGTGTCCCGTAAGACAAACTGCGAGTAAATTTCCAACCCTTGCATACAACACTGAATGTCTTGGTTCAATTTTAAGGACATACATCATAATACGCCTCAGCGTGATGCAGATGACATTTCCTGACCATTTCCGCAACGATTTTTTTTTCACAAGTGATGTCTTAAGGCCGACCATTCAGCCCTTTTTCCCTTCTGGGATGTTTGTAGGAACAACGCTGACAGGATGGTACTACATAGGGTACACGATATGTTATAACATTGTGTGACATCTTGTTTCGTACTGAAAGGCTCGGAGACGTTCCTCCCTATTGTATATACTGTTCCTGAATCGGTTAATTTAATTCTACATAATCACATCAATTTCACATGAATACTCAACTTAGACATGACTTGGAATGTCTTTGATCTTATTGGGTTGCTCAATGTGGCATCTGTCCAACCGACATTTGTCGATCTGTTTTTCTGGCATCATCTATATGTATGACTTATACACTTTAACAAGTAAAAAAGTATCAATCGGCTTTGCCGACAGAGATATACCCTCAGCCTGTGTTGATTGAAATACTTTTTTCCCAAAAAAAACTTATATATTTAGGGGGTTTTCAAAATGTTGGGCGTATAAACCGACAAAAGTATGGATAGAATTAAAGCTCAAAAATTTGCGGGGATATCGATAGATATATCTTTTTTATCACACTAGACTACGAAAAACATGGCCACTAGGAAAACCTTCGGCAAAAACGGATCCTCGAACAGACCCTTAACCACACAAAAATTTTGTGTGGGTGCTACCACAAGGATTGGACAGATAGGGCCCAAATTTGAACATAAACTAAGTTTCGACAATCTTTAGAGATCCAAAGTTTGGACCAAATCGGTTGTTACGTCAATGAGAAATTGCGCGTACCATTTTAGCGAATATTTTCGAACTTTTGTGGGGGAGGTAAGGAAAAAAGTGGACCTATAAGCATCTGAAATTCGAATATTAGATGCCTTCGAATTTCATCTAATATTTGAAGAAATATTACGATATCCAAAGTGTGCACGAACGCAGTATTCGGTTCGAGCTCTACAGCCACTACATATGGTGCCATAGGGGGTTTTTTACAACTTTCGGGCTGTTTTCTCAAGAAGTATGGACTTGCCCCTGTCGTAATTCAGACAGAAAATCCAAGATGCGTCAACAAAAATCAAAGTGATTCGAGAACAGGTCTTAAAGTGAAGTTATCCTAAATTTTGTGTGGGAGGTTCCCGAAGGACTGAACAAAAAATATAGTCCATATTCGAAGCTGATTTATATCTGGTAAATATATTAGGATGTGTAAAGTATGGACCAAATCGCTCACTCCCATCCAGAGTTATCGTGCGCACAATTTTTCCGCACATTTTTGAACTATTTTGGGGGAGGTACCTAAAGGTGTGGACCGATATTGCTTATCTTCGAACTTAAACTAAGTTTGCACAAACTATTACGATGGCCACATTTTGGACCGACTCAGTAGATCCGTTCGACAGTTATCTTGCGCTCCAACCACTACACACGGTGTCATAGGGGTTTTTTGCACCTTTAAGGCTAGTTTCTCAGGAAGTGTGGACTTGCCCCTGATGAAACTTGTACCGTCGTATGGTTGCTACAACAAAAATTCGATTCGAGAGCAGATCCTAAACTGAA
This sequence comes from Musca autumnalis, assembly GCF_047663935.1. Lineage (NCBI taxonomy): Eukaryota > Metazoa > Arthropoda > Insecta > Diptera > Muscidae > Musca > Musca autumnalis. Next base: position 6,874,545 of record NW_027411644.1, on the reverse strand, counting down.
CTTTTCGAAATTTTGTGTGGGAGGTACCCGAAGGGGTGGACCGATTGAGTCCATATTTGAACCTCATATTACTCTGGTAGAAAGTTTACGCTATACTAAGTATGGACCAAATCGGTCACTCCCTTCAAGAGTTAGCGTGCGCACAAACTCTCCGAACATTTTCGAAATTTTGTGGGGGAGGTATCGGAAGGAGTGGACCGATGTAGCTCATCTTCGAACTTAAATTAAGTTTGGGCAAAATATTACGAAAGCCATAATTTGAACCGAATCGGTTCATCCGTTCGAGAGTTATCGTGCGCTTCAGCCATCAGGACAGACAGACAGACGAACGGACATGGCTAGATCGACTCCAAATTGTCTGAAACACATTTCGTCCAAACATTTCGATGAGGCACATTTTCATCGTATCAAAGTGTATATACTCTCTTTAGCCTAAAGGCTGAGGGTATAAATATTTTTGGTCTATTAGTCTGGTCAAAATAGACATTGAAATAGCAAAAATTCCCACAGGGCTGAATTTTGGTGGAGAGCTGGGGTTTGCCATTAGAAGCAACGTCCTAAAAGTCCCCATCGATCCCATGTGTGCAAAAAAAGTTATTCGGGGTCAAAGGTCAAATTTTAATGGTTTTTAGGTTCTCGGATTTATTTTTTGAAAACGGTTGATCTAATCACAAAGTGACTAAAGTAAATATTGTAGACAGAAAAATTATCTACAAGTTTTATCTTTATAATTTTTTCCTAGAAGGAACCATTCTTGAGATACAGCTGTTCTAAAAAACACATGATTTTTATGCACTTATAAGGAAAATATGCACATATTCAGACGAACCGGCTAAAATAAGCGAAGTAATCGGGTCTGTCCCCCAAAAAAATATATATTTTCTTGAAGAGCGAAATTGTAGCTATCTTCTAAAAAAAATTCCAACAAAATCGGAGCAAGTTTAATAGAGTTATTCAATGTTAGAGTCATTTTATGCAAAAATAGCCCATTTAACCCACATGTATAATCGAAAGCCCAACGGGAACGACCCCAACGAAAACTCTCCGATTTGTTTCAAGTTTTGTCAGAAGGTAGGGTTTGTTGCGCTGATTACGGAAATATATAATTTTTAACGGTTGCGGATCCGGGTCGCCGGTTATTCGACCCGAAAGGCCAAATTTAAAAACCGGGTTAGATACGGTTCTACTGAACCGATTACTGCAAAGTGGATATCGTTTGAAAGCTTATGAAAGTATCTAACACATAGTGTCATTACTTTAACCGGTTCGCCTCATAATGTACTTACGCGGCTAATTTTTTATTTGACCTTTAGATCGCGATATCTCGAAAATGGTAAGTCTTTTTTAAAAATCATAAAGACCACTCTTGTAGACAATTATTAAATCTACAACTATTACTTTAGCCGGCTATTGCTAAGTCTTACCGTTTTTGAGAAAAATTAAAAAAAAACTGAATAATGCCTCCAAAAATGACCTTTGACCCCGAATAACTTGTTTTGCACACATGGGATCGATGGGGACTTTTATGACGTTGCTTCTAATGGCCAACCATAGCTGTCCACCAAAATTCAGCTTTGTGGGAATTTTTCTATTTCCCCCTTATACGCATGTCTATTTTGACCGGACTATATATTTTATTTCCTGGAGGGCATATACCGATAAAGTAGCCTACATATGGAAAAAGAACTACTGATATTTCCCCCTGATGCAAATTGCTATAGCGTGTGAGCTTGATAACGGGCCTACTACATAATATATAATGGGTTTTGTGTTGAGAACCGTATTTTCCTATTCGCAGGTTTTGCATTATTGCAAATTATATGGTGCTCTGGCGTATTAATTGTCCAGTTGGATTTTTATGCATACTTTGCAGCATGGGTCGCTTTGAAACCTTTTTTGCAAACGATTCACCAGCCCTTTAGTAATGTTGTCGACATTTTCTGAGTATTTCAGCCATGTAAAACTTCTCCACAAGCGGTGTCTTAGGACACGCCGTTCGTACTCGGAGATAAGCTGTGGGTCCCATATCATTGATATGAAAGAAGTCTCCCTTGTCCTTTCTGGGATGTTTGTAAAACAATTATTATATTATTGTTTAAGCTTGGTGTGATACGGTGCCAGAATCCACAAAGTTATTTCTTACAATAAGTTTATTTGTTCCACAAAGAAATTTTGATTTGTGGAAAGGTAATTCCCAGGGGTAGTGGTGCTATAGCCTTGGCTTACTTGTTGTTCCTACTTTTCCACTTCTTCTCTCTCCTTTTGTCTGAATATTTTTTGTGATGCTACTGGCCGCAATATCGCCCTAAATGCCACGTCGACACGTGATCTCACCATCACTGGTTATAGTTTTGTACCCATGTACTGATTTTACGGCAGTTTGGAAAGAAAGTGTCATCGCGCTTCAACATTTTTGAAAAAGGGGAAGTGCGAGAATGTTGGATTTTCCGTCCTGTGTTATAACGTACTTTTGCGCTACTTCAAGACTCTTGCGAGACTTGACTGTTGCTAGAAAATGTTTAGAATCGATATTTGCTCCCGGGTTTATCGAACGTCCAACACATTGGGTGAGTGTCTTTGGCCTATCACGATATGAAAGCAGAAGTGCCGCTTATGTTGAGATCTGTAAATAAGACTACAGCGGTCTAGCCGAATGATGTTTTAGAATGTAAACGTCGTACTATTTATTTATTGGGGCGCCAACGATTCACTTTGGACATTAATTTGAAGACTCGTCAACAGATCCGCACATCTGTCCGCGACTTCTTTTTTACCGTCAGCCTTTTGTTACCTCATCGAAGTAACGATTTTAGATCCAAACAATTTAGGGTCGATTTAGCCAGGTCCGTTCGTCTGTACCCACAAAAGTTCAAAGTGTTTCGCTAAAATGGTGCGAACGATAACTCTCATAATATTTCTCCCAGACATAGATGAGCATTCATAAAAATATTACTTCAGAGTCCGTTTTAGGACCGTTGTATAATGTAATTAATTATATTGACTAATGTTTATAACAGTATGATGTATGTATATGTATATAAATTGAAGAATAAATAAACAAACAAAAAAAACATAGATGAGCTTCGATCGATTCAATGTTTCAGGTATCTCCCACACGAAATTTCTATATTTGTGGCACAAGCACAGTTGAGGAACTCTTATCGAATCGTTATGAAATTTTTCGCAGTAGGTTGTGTACGACGGTACAGTTTTTCAGGGAAAATGGCCCAAAAGCCCTAAATTACTCTGTCTCCACAAACACAATTGAATGATGAGCACGAAAACATACGAATTGAGTATCCGATTTGGCCTTTTTCACACTTGAATCATATTCAAATCAGTCCAATCTTTCTGGTACGTCCCATCCAAAATTTCAAACTTGTTCGCAAGTGTCAGTTTAGATACATATCTAGGTCGTTTTGAAATTCGTACATAATTTTTAACGGAATTAAGCCCATACTGACGGAAATAATTTACTTAACTGTAAAAACCCTACGGGAACCAACTATAGCTTTTAAAGTAGTCCTCGATTCGAACTTCCACACTTATTCAGATCAATATGGTAGTGTTATTTCTAAAGCGTCTGAATGTATGGACTTAACCACTAAACAAAAGGGTAGTAACTCAAAATTTCTTATTTGTCAGTAGAGACAAAAAAAAAACTGTTGATACATTACTAGTAACTTTGAAGACATGAAGAATGGCATACTTGTATTTTTTGACGAAAGAGTAGGCGAAATAGTTGAAGATTTTTACAGATGGAGTTGAACACTATGTATCATTTTTCAATAAAAAGTGAAAATTTCAACATTTTGAGTGACTACCCTTTTGTTGAACAGGTGCGATATATCGTTATAATCAAGACCACAAAAACTACCACCGATAAAAATTTCAAAACAATCCTGGAACAGGCTTTGAATGTGTGCAGGAGGTAGTCAAATTGTGGGCCAATGTAGTCAATCATTGAACTTGATCTAAGTTTGGCAGAAATATTACGATGTACAAGGATGCTAAAAACATGTTAAGTTACACAAACCCCATTCTGGTGTAATTGTATGATACATGGTCACATTTTTAAACCAAATTTACTTTCTGTCTCAATCCTTCGTATAGAACATTATTGCAATATTTTGAATTCTTCAGAAAATAATCGAAGGGGTTATGATTTTGTTTCCAACTAACAAACCGCATTGTTCTCAATGCAATCGCCAAATATGAGTTTTTCTTAGAAGTTCACACATTTTGTTTGCGTTTTTTATTTATTATGTGAAAGACAAACAGGACAAACAAATCAAAAGACTAAGGCAACAAACGGTTCAAGCAGACAAGAAACAAATGTATGTCTTTGTTAAAAGCTCTCGCATAAGTTTCAACTTTATACATACATATCTTTTTTTATGATTTGAATATTTTTAATTAAGCCTTTTTTTCTTCAAAAAAAAATCAAAGCAATTCCAAGATAAACATCTGGAATTTATGGAGAATTTTTGTTATTCATTTCTTTAAAATTAAATGACCTGCGTCATGACGTGGTCATTAGGAAAAAAGGTTAAATTATTACAAAATTCTTAACTTAATTGAAAACAAAATTGATAGATGGATAAATGCTGTATCTTTTTTGACATTATGTCAAAGTGGTTTGTGTTGTTTTCCCTGCTAATGGATTTTCCATTGTAATTGACAAATTTAAAATTTAACGCCTGAAAAGCGTTTAACATTTATTTTGTATATTTTAACAATTTAATTGTCATATTTTGTCGTTTTTTATATCCACAAAAAAGTATAAAAATAAAGAAAAACATTCAATGCATGTTCAACGAAATTAAAAAGTAACGAAAATAGCCGACGTCCGTCAATTTATTATTTACACATTATATCACTTTTACTTTCATATGCAACTGGTTTCATATGAATAACATGGCAATATACTACAACAACAACAGCAATCAACTGTCTGTGGTAACCGCAACAAAAGTAACAACAAACCGACGAATATAAAAAATAAAAATAAATAAAGCAATCACAACAATAACAGCAACAACAATGAAGTATTTTTCACCTAAAATCTGTGAATGGCGTGAGCGTTTGATTAGTGTGTGTATGTGTGTGCTTGTGTGACATACCATTTATTTCTTGCAGTGTGCAACACAAAACCACCAACACCACTCACATAACAGACTTAAAGTGATTGTCAATCACTGTTTTTGGAAGATGTTTTCCGAAAAAAGCCATGCAAAACTCTTCCATTGTGACCACTGACTTCTACCAGACAGACCGACAGACCATTGATGCCAGTTATTTATCAAAATCTCATGAAGGAGGGTGCAATTAAAACTTGGCTATGAATGAATACCGCCGCCGCACACACTACAGAAACTAAACCACCAACACAGTTAATGAACTTTAATCGCATTGTCTCCGTCGTCGGTGGCAACGCCTGAAACACCAAAGTATTAATCACACAATTTAACCGCATTCAAATTCTAACGCCTTTTTGTGAGAGAACATGAGAGAGAAACTGTCATTCTCATTCTGAGCGATTCGTCGGCTTTTACAAATATTTCTCCCAATTGGAATTATCAACAATTTACTCAGCTGTTTTCAAAAATATTCACCTTTTCTCTTGCTTTTGGGTGGTGAGTTCAACTTCCCACACCCTCCCTCATTCTCAGTCAGTGCTCTCAACAATACTTTTAAGTTTAAGCTCAGCTTAAACCTGTTGCTGTTTATAAAAAATCGCCTTTAGTTATGTCTGCAGTGATTTTAATTGGCGCTGAGCTCTTGCGTGATTTTCATTTTTTTGTGTTCGGCCATAAAGTTTGGTTCATGGCAGTGTGGCCCATTGAGGAGTTTAAAAATCACATAAAATGTTTGCAACATTTTTCAGACTTAATAAAAAGTGCCACGGTTTTAAATAGTAGACTTTGGTATGTGGCTGTAGCATATCCTGGAAATGCCAGTTCATAATGGGTGTTCTAGGCCAATATGTCGATGGTCAACAAAAGTCATGACGTGGTCATGACCATCATGCAATCTGCCAGGTATACTCGTAAATGCTCATGTAATGTATTTCTCCTGTATTCGCCGACCAATAGTATCGCAAGGAGTAAACAAGTTTTCTTCATCCAAAATCCTACTGCTGCAGGATAGAGACAGCTAAAGATGTTGCGTTTTCTCACTTCTTCTTTGAAGACAGAAAAGACACGTGCTGTCGGTTCGAACATTCGGACGATCATGATCGCGATGACCTTAGAGTATTTGGACATTTTAGCGATATTTTTATAATTCTCGCGGGAAAGAAGCCGTAAAAATCGTGAATGTGTTTAAACTTTCAGAAACAATTTTCAAGGGTAGATATAAACGCAGAATATTCAAGATAAAGAGGAGATCGCCAATTTGACATATTGGAAATATACCAAAATATGAACCTATATTGATCATTTTCTTCGTGGACCTTTCTATCCGTTGAGAAACTGAAATACAATGTTACAGTCAGTACAGTAGACAAATCATTTAAAAGACTTCACATCGAACGGTATCGTAATACCTTCCAATCTGACAACCCGCAATACGTCTTCTACATGGGCTGTATTAAAACATGGATCTATACCAACAATTATTTATAGACATGTTTTATACCCATATCGAATACTAAACACAAAATTTCAATCATTTCGGTAGGAAAATGTGGAAAAAACCTTCAAAATACCGAAAATCGGGAGGGACGTTCTATGGGTGCTATATCAAAACGTGGACCTATACTAAAATTTTTCTGGGGACAGTTTTGTAGCTCCAAAGATGACTAACAAGCCAATTTCAGTCATTTAGGTGAGATATTCTGGCTAAAACCTCCAAAATACCAAAAATCAGAAGGTTCCCTTATATGGGGGCTATACCAAAACTTGGACTTATACAGACAATTTTCTGTGGGAAAGTTGTGTAGTCCCAAGGAATACTAAATGGCAAAAACCTTCAAAATACGTCGTGGATCGAATGTTGGCCCTGAGTCTCGATCTGGATGGTGTTTTTGCTGGGGCCGAGGTCAGTTTATCGGACTAAGAACTCTATACAACAGTAGTTCCAACGACTGTTGTCGCCAATGAACTGGCCTCGAACCCAGTGGGCACCACCAATCCTGTGGACCCAGGATCGTCTAGTGTCGGGGAGGACTGTTTATCGGCCGAAACCGATGAAAATAGTCTCCAGAAGAAGGAAGCCATTGAGGATGGAGTTTCCACCAAAGTCATGGCAATAAGGCTCCCACCACCTCGGACAGCACTGTAAATCGGCTGACTAAGGATAAGAGGGCTTATCGTAGGTCAATGTATTACCCTAAGAAGTGCATTGGCAGAGAACCCATCGACCATCCCGATGAGAAAGTTCAAATTGATCAAGATGAATCTCATGGTGGCGAAGAAGTTTGAAAAGAGATAACCTCACATACCCAAAAGAAATCCTGAAGTCACACCTAGATGACCGAGGAAGCTAAGCTGACTTCAACACCAACATTGACTCCTGTAGCCCACAAAAGGACAAAACAGAAGCGCTGTTTTTTTGACTCAGAGTCCTACAGACTTACCATACCTGACTTCGACGCCTTCTTCAAGGGGATACTCTGTCAATACACAGGCTGATCATCCCTTAATGGCGAAGGAGTTGTGTATAGCAAAGTGAATCAGCCCCATAGAAAACCATGGAAGCGGAGGTCTGGGAAGCTTGACTAAGGTCACCTGCTGCTGAAAATAAGGAATCTTTAGATTTCCTTGTCAACACAATAGATATTCTTTGTGAACTTTGAAAGATGTCTCAATTCTCGTGTATGAAGGAGTTACTCAGCAGAAGGGTAATTGGTACCATCGACCACCGTGGATCCTACACTCATACTGACAATACTCAGTAGACAAAACCCCAATCTACAGACTCGCTCTTGGAAACTCGTCAGCCACAGTCCGTAGAATGGGGGTCTTGTCATTAGGGTGTCAATAGATATCCAAGGACAGGAGTATCTGCGGACTTGTGAGGCCAAACTGCACTTAGGGTAGTAAAGGAGCGTAAGCAGCAGATAAACCTGCATCACTGCAAGGCGGCTACGGCTGAACTTCAATATGATGCAGATATATCTAGGACAATCTGGTCAGTCTCGCCAAAGCCAGCAAATGGGAAAGATATGTAACTGCTGACTATTGCATGCTGTGCTAAGATGAAGAAGGGATAGAGACAATCGAGCACCTATTATGTCGCTGTTCAATGCTTATGTCTAGAAGATTACGTACCACGGGTGAACACACTATCCAATCTCCAACAGCCTTCTGCAAAACTTAGCCGACAAGTCATCTCAGGCCTGGGATGGCTCCAACGGGTAGGAAACGTAAAAAATACCCACCGTACGTAAGCCTACATACCTTAATAACTCTAATCAAATTTCTAACCTTTATATATACTCTGTCTGTCCACTACAATTATCTTTTCCGTAATTTATCTTTCAGCATTCTAACAGGATGAACACAATGGACCATAAGGTGTCTGAGTGAGAAGCTGTCTATTACGACAGCTGCGCGTCCTTTAACCTAACCTATCCTTCAAAATACCAATAATCGGGATGTACCATTCTATGGGGGCTATATCAATACGTGGACCTATACTGGGACCTAAATTTCTGGGATAAAGAAGACTAAGTACCAAATTCCATCCATTTCGGTGAGAGAATGTCACTAAAACCTTCAAAATACCGAAAATCGGAAGTTATCGTTCTATGCGGGCTATATCAAAACCTGGACCAATGTGGCCTATTTTCAATACCAAATATCCTAGGAGTAGTAAAAATGTCTGTACCAAATTATAAAGCTCTATCCTAAATATTGCCAGCTGTATCTTGATTTCAACATATGAACGGACGGACACTTTTATATTGACTTATGCTGCTCAAGAATATCGTCACCACCTTCTTAGGAAGGCGAGTATATGGGATATTATCGATCAAATACGAAGGGGAATTAGTAGTGAAGCCTAAACCGCTGAAGTGCTTAGTTTTGAGACCCTCCATTACAGCAAAATCTGCAATATTATCCCATTTTCCGAAATGCAATTTCTTGAATAGCATCGTTGTTTTTGAACGTAGAAGCTTGAAATTGCCAGAGCATGTCTTTTAGCTTTATGTATCAGATTACGTCAAAAAACGAATTTCGATGTTCATGTCGGTTACGTCTTCGGGCATTTATGGGATGACAATGTTAATTATGTCCTCCATATTATGGTGGAGGGTATAAAAAACAATACGTGGACTGAACGATAACTATCTGGCCTAACAATGAAAATGCGAATATCTACCATCAAAAACGGTTTTATTGTTTTCTTAAGTAGTCTCCAGCATGATTTATACACTTTTCGTGCGCTCAAACCTATTGGAGAAGCACTTTTTCCACTCCGATTAAGACACCTCCAAAACATCGTGTTTGAAAACTTTCACAGCATCTTCTGGCGACATAAATCGCTGACCACGTTTTTTTCTTGATGTGCTGGAATCAAATGAAATCAATAGATCCCCAGTCAGGGCTGTACGAAGGATGACCCATCAATTCCACGTTTTGTCCGGTCAAACAGGCGCTGGTTTGAACTTCTTTTTCGAACTTATCAGGAGACTTCAGGCAAACAAACTATAGTGTACCACTCAGAATTAACCGTCCTATATTTCTCAAGCTGTATAGTCGCCACACGGTCAGTTTTTCTTAAGAAACATACTTTTAACATGATCAACCTTCGTTTGATTTGGTTCGCTTTCGAATACACAAACAGCCGATTCCTGTTTTGTTTCAGGCTTCTAAGCATAGATCTTAGATTCGTCGTCTGTGACGATCTTAGAAACGTCGTTTGAAGAACCGCGGCCTATTTTATGAACAATTTGTTTGAACCAATTGAACGTTATCCAATTTTGCTGGATCTAAAGAGAAAAATCCATTTTTGGGGCCAGGTGTTTATATAATATCAAATGTTAGTTGGTGGAAGAAATGCCCAAGGATGCCTCTATCTCACGGTATTTAACCTGGCGATCTCGCATTATCCATTCATGCACGGCATATTTTTTTTCTGGCACAACTACCTATTTTTGTCGACCCTCACGACCTTCGTTTTTGGCGAATGCCGACCACGTTTGAATTCAATAAACCATTTGTTCATAGTCCTATAGGATGGCCCTTTATCGACATACACAGATTTAATTTGATCGATACACTCTTGCGGTGATTATCCAAGTCGAAAGTTGTGACAAATTAATGGACGAAAATTTTCACAAGTTAATTCCATTTTTGTGCAAAGTATTTTTTTCAAGTCACTGTTAAAAACACATAACATGGTCGTACGACAAACTGTCCTGAGTAAGTCAAGGCTAAAAACTTTCAAACTTTCCAAAAAAAATTTCAATTTGTTTTAATTTTTACGCGTAGGTAGTAGGCCAGGTAGTTTTCGAGCATCCCTCGTACTGGATAATACATAGATCAAGCGATATAATTTGTAATCCTTCCAAAACTTGTGAAAGAGAATTCAGAACAACATCTCATTACAAATCTCCTTATTAGCCAATTATTTTTACAAGGGCATGTCGCCATAAATTAGTACAAAAAGTATTAATCTTTGGCTACTGAAGACTGTCGACTTTTATTGCCCCAAAAATTACTAATTTCTGGCGACATGCCCATGTTAAAATAGAAGATTTGTAAAACCGCTTCAGTCTCCACACTGTTTTAATTCTTCTAACGACTCTTCGTGGACATTGATCACCAAAAAAAACCGAATTTACTCTCTCAACTAAACAAAAGACACGATAAAACGTGGCTAGCCGTAACAACAAAGAAGTCTCCGAGAAACAACTTGAGGTGATTTAAGCCATGCCTATATTCAATTCACAGTGGTGAGTTGACACAAGCCAACGATAGAGAAAACTCATAATCGTACGGTTAACAAACCTGACTGCTACCAACTAACTTTAGTTGGTTATAGAGATTGTTTGGTAACGGGTGTTGAACGCGTAACATTAAAGTGGTAACGTTTAACGAAATAAAAGCTCTCTGGTTTTTTTAGTTAAGGAGACAGAAAAAAAAGAAAATAATAAAATAAAGTGTTCAATTTTTATGGATCCATAATAAAAAAATGATTATTGAAAGAAGAAAAAAATAAAACTATGAAAATTAATTTAATTAAAAAAAACGACAAGAGCACCTTCAAGTTGTGTGAATATTCAAGTGTTGTCACCACAAATATGCCCTCACTTTCATTTCGCATTTATTTGGAATTTTGCTGTTGTTTTATGCGATTACTTAATACTCTTAACTTGCATGACAACGGCTGCCAAAGAAACTTGCCTTGTCTTGTCGTGGCGTTGGTGTGTCTGTGATTTTTTTTTATGTGCAGCTGCCTGACTGCCAATTTTTTATGACAAAATTTCGCATAACTCCATGTTGAGGGAAAAATCCCAAAAAATGCATAGAGCTAAGTTTTTGAGTGTGGCGGCATTTATTCTTGGTTTTATTTTCTTTTCGAGTTACGAGTGACTGTTGTGTGTGTTTTTTTAGTTTTGGTCCACAGGAAAACCGGTTCTTCTTGTGACTTTTACAAATAGTCAAAGAGAGAATATCTATTTTGCTTATTAACATAAAAAATATGTATTTAAAATACAAAAAATGAATAGAATTAAAATGATTTGGTATTTGTGTTGATTTTGAGATTTCTAAAGAACATGAAATGATAATAAAGTTCAGTAAAAAAATGAAAGAAAAGAAAAAATAATTAACAGTGAAAACGAAAGACTTAAGCCACAAACTTGTTTTCTTTAATGCCAACCAAAGATTTATTGGCCAAACGGAGAAAAGATCTTGACAAGAATTGTGGATAAACAGGAAACTAGAAAACAATTTACATACAGCTAAGAGTGCACAAAAAAGGAATTCAACTATTGTTAATTTCATAAAAAAGAGTTATTCACAAAAGAACAATTACAAGAGGTTAATGAAAAAATTAATATGTAAATGGAGAAATCTTTTTTATTATGCTATATTAATTTCCATAAAAATTGTTAGATGGAACTAAAAGATATCTATCAGGTTGTGAATGAAATTAAGAAATAAATCATTTTTATATTTTTATACCACCAATCAAAATGTGTTAATCAATTACATTTAAATGAGGTCAAATCATAATATGCTGCTAATTTGTGGTGCTAAAAATAACACGCATAAATAATAGAATGCGGACAATTGCGGCAATTGTTTGTAGAAATCGGTCCATCATAAAATTTCATTTATAATAGAGGAACGACTTCGTCTGCAGGATGTCATGAGACATGCATATGGATATGTGCCAATATTTTAGGTAAAGGAGAGTATATCTACCCTGATTTTGGAAGCTCGAAATCTCGAAGCAATTACCGATTAATAAAAATGGATTTATCGCATCAAAAATCCATTCTAATTATATTACAATAGCGTTTTTTTAATACATCAGAGTAGTATCGTAGAAAATTTCAGCAACTCTCATAAGAATATACAAACAATCCTGCTAAGATTTGCTCTTAAGATTTTTTGGTATTGTTGGTAGCTTAAATTCTGGATAGCACAAACAAAATCCTAGATAACTCCAAAGTAGTTAATTCAGAGCCAATACAGTTCTAAATTGCTAACAACAACCATTTTTATAACATCAGACTTTAGGCTAAAGAGAGTATATACACTTTGATACGACCACAAATGTACCTCATCGAAGTAATGGTTTTGACCCCAAGTATGTTTGGACGGAATTCGTTTCTCATACGGATCAACCGATTCGAACCAAATTTTGCACATAGTAATATTTTGACCAAAATTTGGTTAAGTTCGAAGATAGGCCATATCGGACCACTTCTTCGGGTACTTCCGCCACAAAAGTTCAACATTTTTCTGTAAAGTGTTGTGAACGATAACTCTCGAAGGCAGCAATAGATTTGGTTCAAACTTTGCACATCGTAAAATTTCTGCCAGACTTAGATGAGGTTTAAATATGGACTCTATCGGTCCTTTCCTTCAGATACCTCCCACACAAAATTTCAAAAAAAGTGCAGTTTAAGACCTCTCCTCGAATAACTTTGATTTTTGTTGTAATAACTTGTATTCGCTGCCCATTAAAACGGTACAATTTATTTCAGGGGCAAGTCCATACGTCCTGAGAAAATAGCCCGAAACCTGTAAAAACCCCTATGACTCCAAGTATAGTGGCTGGAGCGCACGATAACTCTCGAACGGATTAGCCTATTGGATCCAAGATTTGGCCTTCAATACTTCAAAAATTAGCCATATCGGTTTTCTCCTTAGGTTACCTCTACCACAAAATTTCATAATTTTTGATTAAGTGCAGTTTACAATCTGTTGGAAGATCTTTTGGAAATTTAAACCGAAGGTACTCCTTATGTACCTGTTTACTGTTATATTACGTTTTTCTGCGTAAGTCCATGCATCCTGACTAGTGGCCCAAAACATCTAAATTATACGGTGACCAACTGAAGTGACTGGTGGGCCGCGATATCTATCGAAAAGAAATGACTCCCAAAAAATAAGTTACTTACAAATTGGTACCCCACCGCAACACTTTTGAGTTTTAATTCAACGTGCAGTGTGCCCAGACATTCATTTCGGGGAGAGCCACTAGACCAAATATTTCTTTTTGGAAAGAAACGTTTCAAAAAGTTTATGAAAATGATTCACTTTGTTACGTCCCTGATGTTCTCACAGTGTACCTATCTCTCTCTTCTAGATTGTCTCGATCAGGACCGTAATGTGTTTGGCTGAAATAAACAAACTAGTAACTTTAGGTTCATATTTCAATTTCAATTTTTATATTTTCATTAGGAAAGAAAAATTTTCAAATCGTACTTTATTCTTATCTATGGCTACGTATAAGAATTAAATATTTGTTTTACAAAATTATCAATCCCTAATGACAAAATGTATTGCTTTTCCCACATAAAACAATATTCTGATCATCTGTATAGTTATGGGAAATCAATGTTCATCTCAGAGACGTTTCTCAAACTTATGTTGATGTATTGAAGATTCCCTAAGTTTCTATATATAAATCACATTTGTAAAAAGATTTTTCAAAATCCAAATTTTCCTGAACACACCACTTATATGTTCCTTCATTAAAATATAAATTCAAAACTGAATTTGAAATCATAGCTGTATGTAATTTGTTTTCTTCACTATTTAATTTTTTTTATTTTATTGATTTTCCGAAATATTATTTCCAGCATCATGTGGCCTTTAATCAAATAATTTATATGCAAAGTAATACAAAAAAATATTGAATCACACGGTTTCGGCTGTTCGATTTCCAAATTGTAATTAAATTTCGTAAGAAAATCAAAAATAAATACTCGACAAAGAAGTGAACAAAAAAAACAAAGAAGAAAAACATCGCATTTAAACTTCCTCGTTATCTAACATCAAACGAAGGGAGAGAAAAAGCCAAAAACAAAAATCAAATCAAATTAAATTAATAAAATTGTACAATAAAAACTACAACCAACAACCCAACAATAAAGTGGAAATTCGTTTGGGAAAAACAACAACAACAAATAGAGTGGCAAACAAACAAAAACCTTTAAATCAAATTTACGAAAATGTTAACAAGTAAACGAAGAAAATCTCCAGCTTTGAGAGCGACAGCAGCAGCATCTTCAACTTCATGTCTAATGGCTGCCTTAATTTGTGGCTTGGTTTTTTTGTGTGCTGGCATTCAAACTCAGGCAGCACCAGCCGATAGTAATTCAATGGATGATGCAAATGTAATGCCTAATGTGAATTCGTTCATGGTGGCAGCAGCAACAACAATGCCAAATGATGCTGCCGTTACCGATCCATCATCGTTGACTGCAACAAATGCAGATGTTGGTGATGTTACAGCAACAACCATGATGCCAACGATGATGGTTGCTGAATTGCAAAATAACAACAACAACATCCATCAACACAACGATCATCATGAAAACACCAACACCAGCTCTGACAGCAGCAGCACCACCAACATGAATAGCTCCGAGATGGATGTTGAGGCTAAGGCGATACAAACAACAACAACAATGAATCTTTCAGCAGCAAACAATGCTAGTTCAATGACTCCATTTGAAATAACAACAGATTCGTCAGCGACATCAACATCATCTTCAACAACAACCACAACAACACTGCCATCCTCATCCACAACCATGTCCGCTGTTTCTTTGGATTTATCGTCGTCGTCATCGCCATCATCATCATCGCCACTGCCACCAACAATTACAACCACAGCATCCGCAGACACTTTAACTAAAACTGAGTCAAATTCTGGTAAGTTTCCTTTTTTTACCCTCCCCACCCTGCCTTTGCATTTTTGGGGTTTTCCATTTACATGTCCATTGTTGTTGTTGTTCTGCCTAGCAAAACAATAGATTTGTAATTTTATTCTTTAGTGGTGTTTTTTGTAAAATGTTTTCTTGTGCATAGCTTTTGTATGTCAGGGAACAGTGGGTAGTATCAAGGCAAAAACATATTTTAATGATTTTAAGAAGTCACTGCATGTATGCTTAAAGATTGACAAATATGAGCTGCGAAAATTAAATAGTTTTTCAGAGATATGTTAGGATACTTCCAGTAAGGAGTGAAATTTTATAATAACCTTTCCTAAAATATAACCACCATCTTCTTATTGATCGGTGAATAATGTCAGTTAATTGTTGTGGCTAAAAAATTGAATCCTACAAACATTTGTGAAAATCAGCTCGGATTTAGTTATACCTGTGTCAAAATCTGAGCAGATTTCAATAAATTTATGTATTGGACAATATCGCTCTACAAGCCGATCTATAGGCCACATTTATTGTCCGATCGACGAAGACGAATGGGGAATGCTACAAAAATTTGTGAAAATCGTCCCAAATTTTATTATAGGAACATAGGGCTCAAAATACCTTTGACAAAACGTTTGAGCCAAACATCAAATCTGGATTAGAGAATTCTCATCTTACCACCTACATTACGCTGGGGTATATTTTTGAGACTGTCGAAAATGTGATGTTGCCTGTTCTGGGAATCGAACTCGGGCACTCCTTGCGCCGAAATGTTTATCGTATACGCAACCATTCCCATAGGAATGTAAGTTATTATCTCTGTTTTCAAATAGTTTATTTTGAGCTGGTTTAAAAATAAGTATTGTCAAGTCCTTTAATGGCGATTATTTTTTTAACATTTCCTCTGTCCAATATGTCTAGATATCTTCCCCACTGTTTCTCTTGGTTTTTTCCAAAATACCTTTCTATTTTTTGAATACCTAAAAACAATTACTGACACACACTCATGCAACTTCAAAACAATCCAATTAGTTTTCCGCTTCTTCTTCTTTTTCTTCTTGAACAAAAACCAAAATCCAATAGAATTTATGTTTGCATTGGATATTTCATCCATCATAAATACATTTTCTATAGAATGGTATTCGTTTTCTATTTTTTCGGACTTCTTCGGTTTTAGTTTGTTGCCTCTTCACGCTAATCATATTCAACAAATGAGGGTCGTTCCAACGTCATTAGAAGTGGAACAATAATGAAAAATCTCAAAAACAATAAAGTAATGGCATGGCTGCATGTGAAACTAACAAAACGAAGATGATTACAGCGAATCGAAATTGGTAGATTGTTGCATGAAAGTAGAAAAAATGGAAATTTAAAAGTTCTTTCACAATGCTTCGCTTTGTTTTGTAAAAAATAGTTTTTCGATTAAAGATTAATTACTACTTATGGAACATTATTTTTTTCAATTTGGGAGGCGTTCTACATCCAATTCTTTAATATTATTAACAATAAACATTTCCGTTTATTTAATAGGCTTTACCTTAAAAATTGTAGGTGAATCTTCAAGAACCCCCTTTGAAAACCTTAATTAGAATTATGAACAGGAAAAAAAACCTTAATTAGAATTATGAACAGGTTTTTTATTAAGAAATTTTAAAGAAATAAAGTACCAACCTCATTAATTAAAAAAAACTTGAATCGATAATATTCAAAAGATTTTGAATGAATCAGGTATTCTTCTTCATAAGAAATGACTCATCGTTTTAATTTTTATAATAATAATTCGGCATAATTAGAAAGATCAATAAATACTAAGTAAGATCAAAGAGCGTAGAGAAAACTTGATGCAGCTTACAATTAAAATAACCAGGAAGCTGTCACAAAAAGAAGATGTATTTTTAAGAAAAGTATATATATTCTTTTAATTCTATTTTGTTGTTATTTCCTGTAATTTAACGCCTAAATACAAACATTTTGACAAAAAATTCTTCAGTATCTGACTTTCATGGGGAAGTTCATTGTACAGCACCGCGCTTTTTTATATTTTTTTTGAGGTATGTTGAACTTTTTGAAACAAAAAGAGTTTCTTATTACACACTCCTTTATTAGTCACGATAAATTTGGTCTAAAACCAGTTAAAGAACGAACTTATTAGGTATTTATATTGATATCGATCTTATTTTAGAAGCCATTATTTTCGATTGTTGTGACTATTTAAATTGGTCATCGTAGGGTTTTTCACAGCTTTCTGACCATTATGCCTGGAAGCATGGAATTGCCCATGAAAAACATTTTATCGCTGTAAACAGGACCACATGGAGTAATTCTGTACAAAATTCGGAACAAGTGTCGTTTAGGGGCACCTCTCGGATCCCCCCGGAAAATTATATATCGTTGTATTCAGGATGCCAAGGGCTGTCTACTGTAAAAATTTCAGCCCGATCCGAGAAGTGCCCCTAAACAACCTAAAGGTGTGAAAGTACGAAATTTCCGAAATGTCAAGACCCATATCTCGGGAAGTATGGACTTCCCCCCGGAAAATTATATATCGTTGTATTCAGGATGCCAAGGGCTACCTACTTTAAAAATTTCAGCCCGATCCGAGAGGTGCCCCTAAACGACATTTAAGCCCAAAATTCTAACAGCCTTTAAACTGCGCTTAAGCGAGGGAGGTTTATGTGAGAGAGGTTTTAGAAGTTGTTCTCCGATAAGGAATTTTTTGGACGTTTGGTAGGCATTTTACGATGTTCAATGTTTCGGTCAAATCCCAAATACAGTTGAACCTCGATTGTCCTTAAACCTCCATTATCCGGGAAAGGAAAACACAGAATTTTTTGTTCATTTTACACCGATAAACAGCGAAAATCTTTATGATCCGGGATTATAACTCATTCGACCAAATTTCAGTGGACCAAAACAATGCGCAAATGAATTGTTTTAGAACAGTTTTAATCTTTTGAACGCATGTTTTTTTTTATTAAAAGTATATGAGAAACATTGTTACTCCATTATCCGGGAAAATCGATTATGCGTAATGCTTCCGCAAGTACTCACTTACTTAGCTGGCCCATTACAGAACATTTTTTCTATAGGCCGAACTAAGAAAATATCTCCATTTCTCTCTGTTTATTGCTGCTCTCTCTGGAATACCGCGCCTTGTCATCTCTTCATCCACTTGTTTGCGCCATCTATTCTTTGGCCTGCCAATTCTGCGTGCACCGCCAAGCGGCTCATATTTATACGCCTTTTTACAACACAACTGATGTCGTTTGTTGTTTTTACGGCGGTGCGGAGGTAGACGAAGTCTTTTACTAATTCCTTGTCTCCTTGTCTGCATCCTCTTTTGGTACAATATTCTTCGGAGAGGTTCTTTCCTATTTTAACTCAGGATCTCGTGTCAGTTAAAGTCATTTTACAAAGCCGAATAAGCTTTGCGGGGATACCAAATTCAGACATGGCCTGGAATACCTTTGAACGTAGTGGGCTGTCGAAGGCTGCTTTATAATCGACACAAGGTGGTAGGTATCGATCTGCATCTCTTGGATCTTCTCCAGGATTTGCCGCAGGGTAAATATCTGGTCAATGGAGGACTTGCCAGGTCTTAAGGCGCATTGGCCCAATTATCTCGTTGACCATAGGCTTTAGTCGTTCGCACAATATCCCTGACACGATCTTGTAGGCAATCGGGAGTAGACTTATGCCCCTATAGTTAGAGCATACAGTCTTGTCCCCTTTCTTATGGACGGGGCACAGGATAATCAGGTTCCAATCGTCGGGTACTCGTTCTTCCTGCCAGATGGTGCTAACTAGCTGATGAATACACCTTATCAGCGTGTCGCCTCCGGTTTTGAACAGCTCGGCTGGTAAGCCATCGGCTCCTGCTGCCTTATTATTCTTCAGCCGGTTTATTGCTGTCTTTACCTCATCTTGGCTGGGCGGTATACATTCAATACCATCTTCTGCGATTGGATCTGTGGTATCTTCGTCGTCTTCGCTGGATACCAACAGTTTGGAAAAATGTTCTTTCCATATCCTTAGCACACTATCTGTATCAGTTACCAGATTACCTTGCTGGTCTTTACAGGAGGATGTGCCCGTTCCAAAGCCATCAGTTTGATGTTTCACTCTTTGGTAGAATTTTCAGATTTCATTCTGTCTCCTGTACATCTCGATTTTTTCACACCGCTTTTCCATCTCTCTCTTTTTCCTGCGGAAAAGACGTTTCTCCTCTCTCCTTTTCTCCCGATATCTCTCTCGTGCGCTACGCGTTGCTACGGATTGTAAAGTAGCCCTATATGTCGCATTTTTCTCTTCGGTAGCAGCACGACACTCCTGATCATACCATGGATTCCTTGGTGGAAGTCTCTGGTATCCAAGTATGGATTTTGCGGCTGTTTGCATGGAGTGGGCAATACTTTGTCATTGCGCTGATATATTATCGGGATGAGGAGTGCTTTGATTAAGCAATTGGGCTAGTTGAGTGGAATATTCTGTGGCTATCTGTTGTGATTGCAGCTTACCGATGTCTAACTTTCGCGTTGTGTCTGTTCGTACTGGTCCGATGTTGCAACTAGGTAGTTGTTCCTATGTTTGCTCCTCGGAACGAGCGCACATCCAACACGCTAGATGAATGTCTTCCATCTATCACAACGTGATCAATATGATTTCTTCTTTTCTGATCTGGAGACAGCCAGGTGCCCTTATGGATGTCGAGATGTTTAAATCTGGTGCTGCTAACTACCATGTTTTCGTATGTTATCGTGCTTATTAGGGTGGTTTTAAATAAATCAATGCCGGATTTTGTTATGCTCCCCCTAAAGTGTTTAGTTTTATTACATTTTAAGATTGCCAAAGTTTGAGCACGGAATATGTTAACACGTTCCACTGCGGCCTCAAAGTTTCCATAGTAATTTGTATGGGGCCAAAGATGAATTTTCACGAAATTGACCTGAAGACCACATTTATTGCCCAATCGATGATATGTTTTTACCATTTTAAATTTTGTTTAAATTTTGTGTGGGAGGTACCTGAATCGATAAAATCAATATTCCCTTACAAAAGTTCAAAACTTTTTCTTTAAATGTTGGGCACGATAACTCTTGAACCATAACCATATTTACTTTCTATCAGACATTAATTAGGCTCGAATATGGATTATATTGGTCCACTACATCGGCTATATCCCCACAAAATTTCAAAAATGTTAGCTAAAATATTGCTATAGTTATCGAAGGTAGTAACCGATTTGGTGAAAACTTTTCACAAAAAAAAAAAAACGAAATGTATATCAGGATGGAATATGGACTATATCGGTCCACTCCTTCAGGTACCTCCTACACAACATTTCCTATTATGACGGTAGAGTTTTTTTTTCGGGGCAAGTCCATACTTCCTGAAAAAAGGACTAAAATCAGCACCAATTAAATGACTGATGAACACGGTATACGATTTCACCGAAACTTTTCACATTGCAAAATTTCTTTCAAATGTACTTCAACTTCTCAGAGGATCTATATCGGACAACACGATATTGCTTGGAAACCGCAGCTGCTATCGAAATGGAACTAAAGAAACTGTTTTAGCTATCTACAGGATTGGCCTTTATGATATTTTCGTAGGTTTTACCGTTATTGAGATATAGAAGTTCAAATTGGGTCAATGTATCGCTTGAAAACGGTAAGTTTTATGGAAATGCGACTAGAGAAAATCTTATAGCTGTGAAAATTCTCTACAAGATTGGCTTTCGTAATTTTTTTATAGGTTGTACAATTTTTGAGATATATAAGTTTATGTTGGGAAATTGCAGTCATGACATTGTTTTATAGGGAGACGATACAGTCAATGCATTGTCCAAATTTGAACTTCTATATCTCAATAACGGTAGAACCTACGAAAATTTCATAAGGGCCAATCTTATAGAGAATTTTCATAGCTAAAACATTTTCTTTTGTTTCATTTCGATAGCACTTGTGGTTTCCAAGCAAAATCGTAAAAAATCTAAAAAACTTCTAAAAATGTCAACTTAAATCGCGATTTTTTTAAAAAGCGCTTCGGCGATTTTTTTTTGTTTTTTGATTTTTCTCATATATGAACATTTCAGAATATGCAAAAACTTCTCAGGTGTAAGCACCTTCCATTTAAAATTGTTTCAAGAGCACTGCGATATTTAGATCCACTTTTATTATGCTAGCCCATTCCATTAGGTACCTACTCCGCAAAAATTATACACTTTTATTAGCAAAAGTTAAGAAATCGTTAAGATGAATACCAACAAAAACCTCGATATTTTTGTCGACACGTTCATAGGTCCAAACAAGGCCACAAATAATTCCTAAATACATAATTTTTCCGGCAAAAGGATACCGACTGTGTAGCCGATATTAGATCTGTTCATAGATGTTTGAATTCTATTATCTATTATTATTACCCTTTATGTATAATCTTGAGTGAAAACGAAGGGTTCTCAATATTGCACAGTAAATGTTATTTATATAGACAAATTTTGTTAAGCATATTTTTTAATAATTATTGTTTTATATACGTTTGACCCTGAGATTCACTATAAGACAGGGATGTTTTTAAACCCACATTCATATCTTGACATATTGCTTACAATTAATTTACACATCAAATTGAAATACATTGACTCTAAAGTTCATTCATTTGCATAAGAAATTATTAAAAAAAAATAAGCAAAAAAGTTGTAGCAATTCAATGTTAAAACGTTGGGAGTATGTTTCCGTATACAAGAAACACCTACACAGGTGAACAATTATAAACACATTTAATTTCCATAAATGTGTAAATTAATTATATGCAAATCTGTTTATAAAAGAAATACTTTTTTGTATATGAAACAATTTTCTCTGTTAACAATGGTCCATGGAAAAAATGGTAACAGTTTTGGAACTCTTTTAAATGAGTGATTACGGCTTATAAACATAATAAATTTGACTTCTGTACCAAGTTTAAAAATTATATATGTTTTTAAACATTTGATTTATGGATATACATATGTGTATATTTTTCGGATAATTACATTTGAATATAACATTTGACTTTATTGAACTCTTGTGTGCACATACCCATCGTAGGTTGCTGCTGGGTGTAATTAACCTGAAAGTAGTTCAAGATCTCCACTCCACAGCAAACTAAAAACAAAAAATAAACCTTTTAACAGCCATGGTTATTAGTCATAAACTAGAGTAAACACATTTCAAAATTAATTTTGCAAAACAAAGTCGCACTCAGACAAAATAATTGAAATCATTTCATATTGCAACTCAACTAAAGTGGCCTACAAACAAATACCAGGTTTTTAATGATTTGTAATAATTTCAAAGCCATTACTTGTTGTTCGAAATGTAAGGCATATACAGGCAGATTTAATTTGCATTTGAAGTTCAAAGTTAATGTTCAATTAAATCTTAATGTGTGTGTGAGTGTGCTTACCACACTTTTATTAACCAGAGATTTTTATTTTGTTTTTCTTAAGAACATTTAATTTAAATGTGTGAATGATGCCGGTTGCCGGTGATTATTGTGTGCCATTACAACCAACTAAGACAAGTCTCGTTCAAAGCAACTTAAATTATTTTTTTTTTTTATATTTAATATTATTTTTTTATTTTTATAGTCACGCGGAGTAAGTGATATTCATATTTGTTACTTTGGCCTTTGGATTGCATTTTGTGGTTGATAGCTGCTCATAAAAACTAGCAACAAATGACCACAAACTTGTTTCATGAAGACAATCAGCATTCGGTTCACTAATGTGGGCTTTACCAATCAAATGGAATGATTATAAATCTGATTTCTTATTCTAAATGTGCAAAAAAGCGAACGAGATTGATGATACTGTCATAAAATTAAATAGTTAGAGGAGCAAGGAAATCAATCTATGAGCGAGTGACAGCATCATTTTCATTTTAATACTGAGGAAATATTAGCATAGCACATATCCGTATAACTTGCATAAATCTTGTCAACTTAATAACATAATATAACGTGCTACATAATAGTTAAGATATTTAAATATATACATTTTTAAAATATGTTAACTCTAGAGCAATGCCGTTCTTTGGTATTGTTGAAGTTACGAAGTTTTTCGGCAATCCACACACACGCGACCCACGACATTGCTCTAGAGGTGTCTCGAATTTGCACATATTTCTCCAATTCGTTTATTATACATTAGATTTAAAATGCTTACAACGTATTTGTTCAAACCTCTCTCAGTGTACCTGTGGTTAAGGTGGTTATTAGAATGCGTCATTAATTGCTTTAGTTTTTAAAAGAAACTCAAAAGTATGGCTTTAATTGTTATTGAACTTTAAAGCCATTCACTTGAAATATTTTTATTTTGTATATACAATATGTATGTATAATGTACATATCGCCGCCATAATTGTATAGAAATAAATATCTATGTCTATTTACCCATAACTTATATGCCAGACAGACATTGTTCTATGTTAATAAACTCAAAGCGGATTTACTTTAAATGGAGAACGAACGAAAAAACCAAACGCTCCACCACAAAGTAAACAGCTTAGCCAAAGTCAATCAACAAGTAGCAAAAAAAGTTCGCTTTAATTGTTAAATACCCCGTTAATTATTTCCAATTGAATGGAAATGAATAATTTTTGTTATGCCATTTAGGTTATGAAGGCAATGTTTAATTTTAGTATTTTATTAAAATTAGGAAATTTGCAAAGTGTATAAAATTATTGGCATCATTTTTATGTTCTTCTTCATACTTCTAAACAAATTAGAAATAGTAATAAATAATAAATTTCAATCTAACGAAATAATGCCAAGTTAACAAAGTCCGTGGACAAAAATCGAAAAATTTATGGCAACAAATTTGATTGTGATTGAAATTAATATTCTATAAACACATGAAATTTTTAATATCCAGTATTATAATAATTGTTCCAGAAACATCCCAAGCGGGACAAGGGAGACTTCTCTCATATCAATGAGTGCACCCCGATTCACATTAGCTCAATGATATGGAACCTACAGTTTATCGCCAAGTCCGAACGGCGTGTCCTAAGACACCACTTGTAGAGAAGTCTTAAACCTAATATCCAGTATTAGTTTTGTCAATTTACAGCGGTAATAAGCCAATTTAAGTCGAAGAAGTTGAAATTTGTATGTGGTTCATTAAAAACATAAAATACATCCGCAAAGCATTCGAAGTTTCAGAGTGAAATTATAAAAAATTGAAGAGTGAAATGCATAATAACTTTGCAAAAAATGGAATATAATTTTTCACAACTTTCGAACAAAACAAAATCAAGGTCGTGAGGGTCGTTCAAAAACAGCCCTTGTGCCAAAAAAGGCTATTGTCGATTTGAGCGAAGAAATTGTGAATAAATCGACACCTCCAAATAATAGTATGCTAAGTCTAAAAAGTAAGTTTTGCAGGACAAGCTCTCAAAGTTTGGAAATTTTTTTGAACTTCAGTACTATGCTAAGTCAATATTTGCTTATAACTTCTGTTCGGATTGACCGATCATTACGAAAATTAGACAGAATTTAAGTTAAAGGACGTTCGACACCTCCAAATAATAGTTTGCTAATTCTGAAAAGCGAGTTTTGCAGGACAAGCTCTAAAAGTTTGGAAATTTCTTTGACCTTCAGTACTATGCTAAGTAAATATTTGTTTATAACTTCTGTTCGGATTGTCCGATCATTACCAAAATTTGACAGAATTTAAGTTAAAGGACGTTAAATATAAAAATGTAAAGAACTTGAAAACATGCTAAGTCGACTTAGCATACTATTGTTTGGAGGCGTCGAAATACGATTGCGGTGCTTCAAACGACGCACAATGGCTCAAGAAACGATTTTCCTGCCCAAAAATCAAAATTTTGTATTGTCACAGACATTTAGTTTCTATATGGGATTCGATAATAAACACATTGAAACTAAGGAAACCAAAAATTAGGTCAAAAAAATATAGGAAGTTGTGGCCGTCGAAAATTTTCCAACTTTTGGGAAATACGTAATTTTTGCAAAGAAGCAGCTATTTCTCGGAAACTATAACAGGCATTGTGTAGTAGGGTTTTGTCCTGTCAGATCCAGTTCGGATTTTATGGCCTCATCTAAACCGGGCTAAATCTACACTTTTTTACATTTATCAGGCCTTTATCTCAGAAACGAATAGGATTTTGGCCTTGCTGTCTTTAGCAATATTGTAGCCCTAAACTAGTAGAACTTATCTTTTGAAAAAGAAAAACTCCATCTAGGGCATAAAAATCTATAAAATATAGAAAATTTTACATAATTGCTAAGATGCTGATCAGTATCGGCTAAACTATTGGGAGTTGAACCAAGTAACCTTTTCGTAAATCTTCCAAATAAAGTTCTCAACAATTCTTTAGAACATTCTGAAACTCTAAAATACTTACTTCATGTTGTTTCAGCGGTATTTTGCATCATATCTTTTACAACACGTATTTCAAACACAGTTCACACCAACAGTTTATTCTCGCATTTCGGATTTCACTACATTATTGACATTTTTATTAAATCGTTGTTGAAAAATGTACTGAAAACAACGGCACAGAGACATTTTACAACAACGACATGTTCTGAAGAGTTGTATATTACATTCCAGGGAATATTTTTCCAAAAGAAAATATTCAGAAAAAATTAACGGTTTTCGAGATACGGTGCGAAATGTATAAAAAATGTGGAATTTTTGCATATATTTTGAAATTTGAGGCAATAAATGTAGTTTTTCGAGTTCATTGTTTCTCGAAATATTTTATTCTTGTTCTTATCTACAAATTTGCTTTAGAGGTCAGAAGAAGATTCGCATTGGTTTCAGAGATATAGCCCCGAATTTCTTTAAAAACTCAATATTTAACCATGTTTAGATGGGGCCATAATATCCGAGCTGGATCTGACACAACAAAACCCAACAAGGGTTTCTTGTCGTTTCAAAAAATCCTCAGTTCGAATTGTTTGCACAAGATCACCTTAAAAATGTTGCACTGTGTAATATATTAATATTTATAAGAGTTATATGAGTTTTATGAAAACCCGAGGAGTTTTTTTAATATTGGAAAAATGTTCAACTGAATCGAATTTTATCGTTCAGGACTCCTCTCAAAGGCTATTGACGAAAATATCTTCTGAACCACTGTGCGACGTTTATAAGATCGTCAAAGACAACGAATCTTGGATCTACAGTGTTGGTCACAGAATTAGCACACCCCGTTGGGGCAAAATGATTTCAGTCGGCTAAGAGTTTTGATAGGGCAAATTGAAATATTTTCGTAAACAAAATCCTTTTCTATAATGTATTTAACACATTTAATGATATAAGTGGATAGTATTATCAGTGGTTTTTGAAAATAAATGTTTTGTGAAGACGCCCAAATTATCAAGGGGACATATAATTAGCACACCCTTCGATTTTTAATTTAATTCAATTAATATACAAAAATTAATTTATATTGAACTTATTTCATATTCAAAACGTATTGAACAAATCATTTTTTGAATGAAAAAATAATTTATCACCCCGGAATCTCAAAATATATCCCAATACCGGACCATTTTTCGTAATGAACACTTAAACGTCAGAAAGTCGCCGAAACTTTAAAAACAAATGTACAATTGGATCTGAAATTATTGGAATTGTTAACCGATTACCGAAATTTAAATATAAAGTACAAAAACCTTTCAAAAAGTGTTTAAGGTCGATGATTCATTCAAGAAAATTTTCGATTTGTATGGGGTTTATAGAAAAAAGATCAATAAAATGCACCCTTATGTGAAGAAGGATCGACTTATAACACCATTTGTAATTCAAAATTAGACGTCTGAATAACACCAAGCACTAGATGAACACGTAGCACATGTGTATGTTTAATGGTATAACCCCTTTCTGACCATAAAGGATTTTGAGGTTTGCTGAAATTGGTTAAAATCCCTGAAAGTAGGCATATACTATTCAAGATAAATGTTTTCTGGATTATTGATTTTAAATTTAATCGGTTTAAGCTCCGGGAAACATATTTTCTTGCGGTCTCACTAGACTATCTCCCATTTGCCTTTTGTTTAGAAAATTATTGAAATTTGCGTAGGTACCATAGAGATGAACATAGGTTTATCGTGGCATACACCACAACATATCGGTAAAATTCAGTCCAGATGGATAAGTATTTATAAAATCAATAGCTCAAAGCATCATATTCCAGTTTTTTAATGAAAATTTTTGTGTCAAACGGACTTTGCAGATGCAAACTGCTGGTGGGTACATCCCACTATTCGCAAAATTTACAAAGATGAACAAGAATATGATGTTTTATTTGATGTTTCTATGAACTACTTGACTCAATGAACTTGTTTACATGTGAGAAAATCGATAAAAAACACTAAAAAAATTAAATTTCCATCCATTGAAATTTTGGAGACTGGTGGAGAGTATAACTAGCAGACTGGAACTTATTCCCAAACGAAAGGGATTTAAAACTGAATATGGACTAAAATATTGAAACTATTCACAATATTAGTGATTCTTTTAAGGTTATTCAAATTGACAGTTATGATTCAGTTTCTGTATTGCGTTGTATTCTTTAAGCATACTACTAAGAATATATTAGTACAAATACTTTATTAAATACAACTACTATTGAAGGTATTTTTAGGCAAAATAAATGTTGGTAGTGGGGTGTGCTAATTGTGTGACCAACACTGTATGCGTATGAAGCCGAAAAAACAGCAATCGACCTTGGAGGTCAAATGGTCGCCTGCTTCTTCGGCTAAACGGAACGTAGGACGGTTAGTTCTGATTTGTACACTACAATTTGTTTCACTGAAGTCTCCCGAGAAATTCGAAAAACGAACATGAGAAGACGATTCATCACAAAAAAGGCGTCGTCAACGATTTTCATCGTCAAAAAGCTGTTAAAGAGTTAAAAAAATGTGAATAAATCAAAAACATTTGGTAGTTGATAAAATTCACTGTGGTATGTTGATGCTAACTTATAGGGTTGTTAAGCAATCACATGTGTGTGTGTGCGTGCCTGAGTGTGTCATTGACCAAAACGCACAGCAAACGTTTGCCAAAAATTATTTTTGTTTGGGTGGTGAATGAAACAACTCGGCAAAGCATAGCCGAAGTTACATTTCAGCAATCGTACGGTTTCAATCTTTTTACATTAAAAGGTTGTGATTTTGTTTTGGTTGTGAGAATGAAACGATTCAGAGAAGCTGAAAAGTTTGTGGCTTTGTGTGATTGGTACGTGAATCGTTTTGTTTGTTTCCGTTCATTGCTATTTTTGATGGTAAATATTCGGGTTTTCATTGTTAGGCCAGAAACTTCTTTAGTTTTCCTCGTATTAACTTATGTTGAGTTGGAAGCGTTAGGGCAACTCCATATTTTTTTAACATACGGAGGAAAGTCTCTTGTTTACAACAAAAAAATCCAGCTGCCCCCATCTGCCGCCTGGTATGTTATTCCCCTTATACCATGCCTGTAAAATCGTCAAAATTCCGTAAATCGGGCGGTACCTTTATATGGGGGCTATACCCAAATATCGGCCTACATCCACTAAATGTATTTGTTCTCTTTTTGGTTCGTTATAAGCTTATGTTTAAAATGTTGCTCTATTAGAACAATGTTGGGCACTCCTTTCCTTTTCTCTTTTCTCACTCTCTCTCTCTCTATCTAAAAATAGGTCTTTAGGCATATTACGTCAATTATGACTTAACAACAAAATATTATTTGCTAAATTGATATTAAACCATAATCGGCTTTAGACCAGTTAATATCAAAATAACTGAATTTGACTTCCACGCTCATAAAAAATATTTCAAATTTCATAGTTTTTACAGTGTTGTTTTATTTTACTATTTTGTTAAGCGCCTTTTAATAACTGTTTTTGGTTATATTCCGCTATTGATCTATTTCGTTGTTTTTTTTTTAATTTATTTCTTCACATCATTTCATATATGGAGAATAAAGTAAACGTAAGACACTCGAGTAAAATCTTATACAACTCATCGTTGTGAAATATTTGATTTAATTTTCGTTTGGTTTTTCATGGCTTGTTAAACGATTTCAAATTAAATGTTAAGCAAATACGGTGGCGCCGACCTGTTATTAACGAATATTTTCAAAATAGGAGAAATAAAAACAGTGGCAGCAGCCAAATAACCGTTAAATTTTATTACGTATCATTCATTATGTGTGCCAAAACAATTTTCTTGCTAACAACAAATTAGCAATGGTTTTTTTTTACAAAATCAATACGTTACGTTTTAATTTTTTCTATACTTTCAAATGAAATTTAAATGTTACTGGTAATAGAAAATTTCACATGGCTATTTAATGTGGAATGCCAGGTATTCAGTGAAATCCACAACATTGATATCCTATTTTCCCTGAACACCTTAGAAGGCTCAAGAGGAATTTGTGTAATATAAATAAACGCTTGTCATGTTTTATTTCAGAGCGTGTTAAAACAGATGTTCTCAGCTCATTCATGGCTCATGCTAAATTTTATTTACTGTTGCCTTATGAGGGTGAATGACATTCTATGTGATATTTCTAACTATTTTAAATATTTTTGTTTTTGTCTATCAGTCCTTTTCGGGTGTTAACATTTATCTATATGAATGAAAGGAGGACACAGAATAGGCCTGAGCTAGGGATAGGTAAGTCGATTTTCGAAAGTCTAAAAATCGTAGTCGACTTTTGTCTGGAGGGAAAATCGTATAATTGATTATTTTGTGTTCGATTTTCGAGTTTGACTTTGCGGTTTTACAGTTTCAAAAGAAAACTCAAAAATCGACGAACAGTCAATTATAATCGATTTTCTGCGATTATGAAAAAGTCGTTTAAAGATAACTGAAATAATCGAAAAATCGCATTTTTAGTTTTAGACCAAAATTGAAAAGACGAAAAAAATCGATTGTTGCTTTCCATTACCTATCCCTAGCCTGAGCTTTGTCATGTCAAATCCAATTATGACAGTTGCTTGTTGGTAAATGTCATCCTCCACTTCGTCCTACGTGTGCATTGTAGCTATTGTACCACAGTGGGCCCAATTGAGACAAAATAAAAATCCAAACTCGGTTATGCAAGGTTGTAAATTTTGGCAAAAAAATTTTTGTTATTTATTGCCAAAAATTCAGACCTTCATTAATAATCACGTTTACTCAATACCCTTTATTTCCATAAATCTTTGGTTGTAAATTGGAAAAACAAAATCATATTTGGCTTATGCATTTTATGGAAACAAACTCAACATTCACTTCACATTGCATTTCTTGTACTATTCACATAACAATTCAAATGAAATGAATTGCACGAAATATGTATTGAACAACAAAACATAGCCTTTACGCAATTAGTTTTTTTTTTTGCCTCTAAGGCAGACACAGAAATATTTGCAAAACAAAACAAAAAATGGCATTTATTATTCAACATTTAAATTCGACAATAAAAAGCAATTAACCACGCATCAATTGGAGGAAAAAATCGTTCAAACATGGCTCTAGTTTGGGTAACGTTTTGCATGCGAAATAAATAACTGCAATTCGGTTTGTTTTTTGGGCGGAACATTGTTAGTAAATGGCCTTCAAACTATTCCAAAAGAAATATATTACAATGATACAAAATTTATTTGGAATTTTTGTGAACCGAAAATCTAAAGGGTGTGAATGATTCATATTTTTATTTTTTCGCTCTCTCTTCGGTTTAAAAAATCGAGTCGAGAATTTGCTGCCAGTTGAAACATTTGCTAATATTTGTTTAGCTGACTCAAAGAACGGTGGCAATACCTCACCTTGTTCTCCATGTAGTAAACTTTTTTGGAAGTTATTGTTTGAATTTCATTAATTTATATTTTTTTATTTCTTTATATACTAATTTGGAAATAACGGTGAGCAAATATTTACTTCGTGAAATGAGAGATTAGGTCTAGAGCTAGCTCATAGTACAACAATATAAGGTAAAGAAAAAATACTACAACAAATACAACTCAACAGCAATGACATAGAAATTTGTTTTTGTTTGTAATCTTAGTGTCACGGTATACAAAACAAGGGAATATCTATAAATTATTGGAATTTGAAAAACTAATATTTTTTTACATTTGATTGAATATTTTGAAAAACATGAATGAAAGTTACTTACGTTTTCAGTTTGAATGTTTCCATATAATTCCAATAAATGGATATTTTTTTTGGAGAAAGTAGAATACTTGCAAAAATGTTTGGTGTGGCTAAAAAATCAATGAAAAAGGTGAAACTGTTCTAAACTTTTGCTTTTGAAAAGGAAAAAGCACATGTTTTACTTTTTATTTTTTTAAAATTTAATAAAATTAATATCCCTGCGTTTACAAAAGCCAGTATTGGCAAGACAATAGCAAAAATACAGACCTTTTTCACAAATACATTTATAAATTTTTAAATATGTAGAGAAAAGTATGAATGTATTGGTGAAAATGGTTTGTAACTTTGCAATTGTATTTCCAGTATTGTCTGCGTGTAAACGCCTAGTAAGTGTTGTACCGCCTCTATATGCGGTGTCATAGTGTGCGGCACGTCGTTCGGACTTGAAGGAGGTTTTTCCTCAAAAAAATATATCCCTAATATACATTGAAAATAGAAACAAAAATTTAAAATGACGTATGGAATTTGACACTAACATTAGGTCTGTCTGGTAACTTTCCCAGCAAGAATTGTCCTGCAAGAACTTTCTCCGAGAGTAAGGAGTTTTTATTCTCTTTTGCAAGAAAAATGCAAAAAGTAAACAGACACCTTCCCTACAAAAACCTGCAAGCAATCAGCTGATTTCCCAAAAGAGAACAATTAGGAACCAAACAAGCAACAAATTTGTATTTTATTTCTTAGCCTCATTTCGATAGGACTTGCGGTTTCCAAGCAAAATCGCGAAAACCTAAAAACCCTTAACAAGTAAGAACGGCGTTAAGTTCGGCGGGCCGAACTTGTTATACCCTCCACCACAAGTTGTATTAAAGTAAAATGGAATAAGGAGGGTTGGCGTTTTTTGTTTGGGATGACGACTTCTATTTTGTTTTTCAAAATAGTCAGGCTTAATCCCATAGTCGTTGTTTTAATATTTTATTAAAACAAATTTAATTTATTAGTGGGAAAAAAATTGGCGATGTTTACCAAAGGGTAAGGCAGGGAATACTATAGTTTCAGATCTCGCCACAGATCTTCATCAGTTGCTGTAGTATGCAATACCAACAAATTAGTTATGTGTTTTTTCGTCGAGAATCGACGAACGCATAGCAGTGGGAAAGATTTGGTTTTGTTTCCAAGTGAATTTGCTAGAGTTTAGGTAGTGCCAAAGAAATTCTCGATCAGAGTGTTTCTTTACGCACGTATCTATTTGAGCTAGCAATTGACACTTGGGTATAAAAAGTTTCTTGCTGAAAAACAAGAAATAAGGCAACTGATGAAGATCTGTGGCGAGATCTGAAACTATAGTATTCCTTGCCTTACCCCTTGGTAAACATCGCCAATTTTTTCCCACTAATAAATTAAATTTGTTTTAATAAAATATTAAAACAACGACTATGGGATTAAACCTGACTATTTTGAAAAAGTAAAATGGAATAATTAGTTTCCTTTCGTGTATGAAGAAGACTTAATACTAAATTTCAGCAATTTCGGTAAAACAATGTGAGGCACCGTTCTATGGTGGCTATTTCCAAACGTCGATCTATACCGACAAATTTCTGACGGAATGTTTTTAGACTCAAAGAAGACTAAATACCAAATTTCCTATATTTCGGTAAGAGAATGTGGCTAAAACTTAAAAAAAAAATACCGAAAATCAAGAAGTACGCTTCTATGGGGATATAGGAAGACGTGGACCTATACTGATAATACTCTTCTGGAATATTTTATAACTCTTGGAAGACTAAATAACGAATTTCAGCCATTTCAGTGGGATATTGACGTCACAATTTTCAGTATTACGAAAATCGGGAGGTACCGTTCTATGGGGGCTATATGAAGGCATGGACCGATACCGACAAAATTCTTTGGGAAAGTTTTATACCACCAACGTAGACTAAGTACCAAATTTCAGACATTTCGGTGCGATAATGAAGCTAAGCCCGTGCGGAGTTTTTTTTTCCTTATATTTCTTTCTCCCATCGGGCGCCTCCCCAGGTGGTGGATAGGGGAAAGCCCATCAGATATGACGGGTACCGCAAAAATAAAATATGCGGGGCGAACCAAAAAAAAAAAAAAAGGAAAAAGGCAGCGTCTGACCAACAATTGGCGGCAGCAAACAGCGTCTGTACTCCATTGGAGCGGCTGAATATATAGACGGAAAACTTAAACCCTTCAGAAGGCAACGGGAAACCACTGAAGTATTATCCCTTGTAAACCATACAATATGAATGAAAACAACGAAACATGGCCCTCAATCTCCGGTAATAAGAGGGTGCTAAGAATCCCCGGAGGTAAAAGAAAACAAAAACTCAACGTAGGAACATGGAATGTCCGCAGCCTATATGAATCAGGAAAACTAGCCAATGCAATTTCGGAAATGAACAGACTAAATATTGACATTCTTGGGATTAGTGAAACATGGTGGCCAGATAATGGTGAATTCTGCTCCCAAAACACAAAAATATTTTACTCCGGAAATAACAACAAGAATCATAGAAATGGAGTAGGCGTAATAGTAAAAAATAGCATAACGAAGTTTATATGTGGTTTTGTCCCGAAATCTGACAGAACAATGCTATTAAAAATAGAAGCCAAGCCAATAAACATCAATATCATTCAAGTATATGCACCCACAGCAGATAAAAGTAATGAAGATATAGAAGCCTTCTATGCAGAAATTGAGGACTTAATGAAAATGACAAAACACCATGAACTTACGTTAATACAGGGCGATTTCAATGCCAAAGTGGGTAATGATTTAGTATGTGGTGTTACTGGACAATATGGACTGGGTGAAAGGAACGATAGAGGTGACCGGCTAATTAATTTCTGCCAAGAATATAACATGCTGATAACAAACACAATGTTTTGCCTACCTAAAAGAAGGCTTTATACCTGGAAATCCCCCCAGGACAGAGAGGGAAATATAGTCAGAAATCAAATAGATTATATTCTTATAAACAAGAGGTACGGCACAGCCATTACAAAAACGTCAACCTATCCAGGGGCAGATGTACCATCAGACCACAACCTCCTAATGACGAGCATATGTACCAAAATTAAAACAGCAAAGAAAAGAGCACAACGAAAGAAATTAAATATTGAAAAACTGAAAGATGAAAATATTAAGACAAATATAAAAGAGCGCGTCAATTCGGAGCTAAGTAAGATCAACACAGAGGATGTTGAAAATATGTGGAAGTCCATTAAGGTAACTTTAATATCTATAGCAGACAATGGTCTAGGATGCTGCAATCGACCACAAAAACAGAAAGAATGGATGTCAGACGAAATACTGCAACTAATAAATGAACGTCGTAAATATAAAAACATAAATTATGAAAGGTACTGGGAATTAAACAAAGAAATACGAATATCAGTACGCGCTGCAAAAAACAACCATCTCATAAACCAATGCAAGGAGATAGAAAGACTACAAAAGCTACATGACGACTTCAATCTCCATAAAAAATTAAAAGAAGCATCGGGAGTTCACCGGAAAACAAATTCAAAAATCTTATATAACAGCAATAATGAAGTTGTGTTTAGCACTGAAGAGAAGAAGCTAATATGGATTGAATATATAAAACAGCTATTCACAGACGACAACAGATCCACTTACGAATCCATTTCCCCACCACTCACAGGAACCTCAATTACAAAGCAAGAAGTGGAGTCTGCAATAACGTCCTTAAAAGACAGAAAAGCTTGCGGTCCAGATGAAATTCCTTCGGAAATTCTGAAGTTAATAGACGACAACATGGACATTCTAACAGTACTGTTCAACCGAATTTACGATACGGGCCAATATCCTCGAGACTGGCTAAAATCAACATTCATAACTATCCCCAAGAAAAGTCATCCAAAATATTGCAGTGATTACAGACTAATAAGTCTAATGAGTCACGCTTTAAAAATATTCCTCAGAATAATTCACTCACGAATTTATAAAAAATGTGAAAGCGTCATGGGCATAACGCAATTTGGCTTCAAACAATGCATGGGAACACGTGAAGCACTTTTCTCTATACAGACACTAGTTCAAAAATGCCGAAACGCAAAAAAGGATGTTTTCTTATGCTTTGTTGATTACGAGAAAGCCTTTGATACAGTGCAGCATGATAAACTGATGGAAATTCTTGCATCCATTGATATAGACCAAAAAGAGATCCAATGTATAAAAAGCTTGTACTGGCACCAATCAGCACAAATAGAAATAAGCGGAGAACTGACGGAAACCATCATTATATCTAAAGGTGTCAGGCAAGGATGTATTCTTTCCCCTTTACTCTTTAACATCTACTCTGAAAAAATATTTCAAGAGGCTTTTAGCAACGTTCGAAAAGGTATATATTTAAACGGAATGTTCCTTAATAATATAAGATATGCGGATGACACAACAATACTGTCTGATAGCATGCTTGGACTGAAATATCTAATGCATCAACTATCCACATACAGCCAATCTTACGGGCTAAAAATTAATATGCGAAAAACGAAATACATGATAATCAGCAAAAACAACAGTTACAATGATATCACGCTGCAAGTACAAGACGCCTGCATCGAAAGAGTAAAGAGCTTTAAATATCTTGGATTTAATATCAACGAGAAATGGGATTGCTCAGGAGAAATTAGAAGTCGCACAGAAATGGCAAGAGACGCTTTTTATAAATACAAACAAAAATTTGTCAAGTCATGATATTAATCTCACAACAAAGCGACGATTTATAAAAACGTATGTTTGGTCAGTTCTGCTATATGCCGTTGAGACATGGACTTTAAAATCAGCAGACATAAAAAGATTGGAGGCATTCGAAATCTGGATATATAGGCGTGTACTGAGAATATCATGGACTGATTTCATACCAAATGCCGAAATACTGAGAAAAATGCACTGCGAGAGGGAGTTGATCGATTTGATAAAGAGAAGGAAGACAGCATACCTAGGACATATTATGAGAAACCCCAAATACAAATTGCTACAAAATATACTACGGACAACTATTGCTGGCCGACCGGAAAGAGGAAGAAAAGAAACTATATGGCTAGACAATATCCAAACATGGACTGGAATTCGGGATTCTGTAAGACTTCTAAGTGATGCTAAAGACAGGGATGCCTTTGCAGAGATCCTGAAAAACACATGAAATTATAATATCTTAAGCACATAATTAATTTTTGCAATATTGTTTTGGTCGCCTATAATTCGAAAACCGAATTGGCAAATAAAGAAGAAGAATGAAGCTAAAACCTTCAAAATACCGAAAATCGGGAGGTACCGTTCTATGGGGGCTATTGAAGGCATGGACCGATACCGACAAAATTCTGGGGGAAAGTTTTATACCACCAACGTAGACTAAGTACCAAATTTCAGCCATTTTGATAGGATAATGAAGCTAAAACCTTAAAAATACCGAAAATCGGGAGGTACCGTTCTATGGGGGCTATATCAAAACGTGGACCGATATATCCCGTTTTCAATACCAACCATCCTGCAAGAAATAAAAACTTCGGTTCCAAATATTGACTCTCCATCTTTAAAATTGCGAGCGGTATCTTGATTTCAAAAGACAGAAGGACGGACGGACAGACGGACATGGTTAAATCGACATAGAATTTTATGCTGATCAATTATATATATATATATATATATATATATATATATATATATATATATATATACTGTATAGGGTCTCCGACGAATATTTCGATGTGTTACAAACGGAATGACAAATTTAATTGTACCCTCCATATGGTGGAGGGTATAAAAATGTGAATTTTGATCGCGATTTATTTAAAAAATCTCTCCAACGATTTTTTCTTGTTTTTGGATTTTTCTCACCTATGAACATTGCTGTTTCAAAATCAGCAAAAACTTCCCAGGTGTATGCGGTTTTCACTTAAAGTTAGTTAAGGCGCACAATGTATGACATTGTTTTATAAGGAAGCGATAGAGTCAATTTATTGACCCAATTTGAACTTATATATCTCAATAACGGTAAAACCTACGAAAATACCAGAAAGGTCAATCTTGTAGAGAATTTTCTTGGCTACAACACCTTCTTTAGTCCGATTTCAATTGGATTTGCGGTTTCCAAGTAAAATCGTGAAAACCTAAACAACCCTTAAAAATGCCAACTCGCGATTTATTTAAAAAAGCGCTCCGGCGATTTTTTAGTTTTTTTTATTTTTCTCATCTATAATCGCTCCGGCGATTTTTTTAGTTTTTTTTTTTTTTGATGTTTCTCATCTATGAACATTGTAGTTTCAGAATCCGCAAACACTTCCTAGGTTTAAGCACCTTCCATTTAAATTTGCTTCAAGAGCACCGTGTTGCTTATTTCCACAATAAAATTGTTATCAATACTCGTATGCACAAACACAAATCACCGAATAATTAAAAACAGCTGATTTATTGTTTGCAGGAAGAAGAAGAGTTGCAAGTGCTTGCAAGAATTTGCAAATTTTCAGTAAAAGAACTGTGAAAATGTCTCCCTCGAATCGCTCTCTTTTGCTGGACTTTTGCGTTCACAGACGACTTCCAGCAACAATTGGTACAAATTGCTACAAATTTTAGGCTAACCAGACAAACCTATTATAACACAGTTCAGTCAGCTAGGTATTGCTGTTACATTTGTCGTTTGTCTCCCAGCTGTCCATAATTTGTTTGACATTTTGTGAAAAAAGAAGTGAAATGATAATTTAAATGTGTTGAAAACAAAATAATAGGTACAAAAACAAAATATGTGAACGGAAAACAAAAAGAAATCTATGATTTTCATTCATAATTTTACAACTGTTTTTGCAGTTGTCTGGACGCCTACGTCACAGAGGCAAGTTTTGGGTTTTTGACAATCAATACATGAAGTCAACTGTCCTGTCTTTTGTAAACGCAGGGTTATGCTTTAGACATTTAAAACATTGTGTAAGAATTTATTTCAATTTATTTCTCCCAAGTCATTCATGATTGAAATATTTTCCATGGAAATTGAATATCCATGATTGAGCTAATAAAATTGTATAATTTCGTTATGGTAAACTTCCCATAACGCACAGTGGTTCAGAATTGTTTTTTTTTTCTGGTAAAAACTCTGTAACTTTTGAAGGGATAGAGATTTTTTCATAATTTTGAATTAGGAACAATCAAACTCGGTCTAGTAGTTCCAGAGGAATTCAAGTACAACGTTAAAAAGTTGCGTTTTTTTCATATTTTTTTCAGGAAAAAAAGGGTTGTATTTGTTTTAATTCCCAGGCGCCATTTGACTTTATTTTTGGAATGTTTGACTGTTTTTGGCCTACTTAGGACAGTTTGAGATACGACCATGTGCTGTGTTGTTAACAGTAACTTGAAAAAATCACTTTCAAAAAAATGGAATTTACTTGTGAACATTTTCGTCCAATATTTGTTCACAATTATCGACGGCCAGTATGCCGATAAAGGGCCATACTGTAGCA
Organism: Musca autumnalis; assembly: GCF_047663935.1. Lineage (NCBI taxonomy): Eukaryota > Metazoa > Arthropoda > Insecta > Diptera > Muscidae > Musca > Musca autumnalis. Next base: position 6,835,565 of record NW_027411644.1, on the reverse strand, counting down.
CTATGAAAAACTGGTTTAATGAATTCGACCGATATTCGCCAAAAAACGAATGTGGTGTGGGTCGTCCAAAAACGGCTTGGACATTTCATCCACCCACTAACATTTGATATTACATGAACACCTGGCCGCAAAAATTGGATTAATATTCGCGTTTTCATTGTTAGGCCAAGAAATTATCGTGCAGCCCTCGTAATATGGGAAACGGTATGGAAAAACACACACATTTTTACCCAATAAATTTAAAAAAGTGTTAAACGGACCGAACAGTACTGGTACAAAAGTATATATGGGCTGATAGAGGACACTCGCATGCATCATTCTGCGAAAACGAAACTTTATGTGTTGTTCCCTAAAACTTCTTGTCCACTAAATTTGGAATTTCACTAAAATTTAGTACCTGAGAAAAAATAAAATATTTCACTTCGTGAAATTAGTGAAAACAGTCCTTAAAGGCAACAATCCTAAATACCTAGCAAAAACAATGAACTCAATATTTGATATATTTTCTGAGAAATAGCTATTTCTTTCTCCAGAAATTTGCAAAAATCATATATTTTCCAAAATTGGGAAAAAAAATCGTTGTTAGGACACACCTTCCAATATTTTGAACTAATTTTTTAGTTTCCTTCGTTTCAATATGATTACTATCGACTTCCATATAGAAATTACAAATCGGTGACGACAAAAAAAAATGTTGTTTTGGCCAGGAAAACCAATTTCTGAACCACTGTAGGGCGTTCAAAAGTTTGAAGGTTATAGGGATTTCCGAAATTTCTTACCTGTGCCGTGGTTATTTCTTTGACAATTATTAACCTGTTCCTATATTTTTGTTAGGGTATTTTTCTCTCGTTTTCATTTTCGATGTAACCTGTTGCCAACTTTAGAAATATTATCTCTATTGAGAACATTTAAAACTGCACACTTTATGTTCCTATTCAAGAATTAGAAAGAAATTGATACTTATGTATTATATAAATATACAACATACATACACATATATGTAACTACCACAATCACTCATACGTTAATTATTTGTCTTGCTTGATTTCCGACTACATTTTTATGCTTCAGTAATTTTCAGTGCAAAGGCGGTAGTTAAAATGCAACAACCGAAATATGTAACTGAATGACTATGTCTAAAGATGGTTCCCCCTTGCGGTGGTCATTTGCTTTTTTTTAATATATGTATGTACGTTTGCAGGTGATTTTGTGGCACATAACACGACCCTCCTAACAACCACTTGTTGCGACTGTCGCCTGCAGGTTGCTTGCTCGACTGGCTTCTTCTTGCATGTTATCAACATCTCAACCTGTTCTGTGTGGCATGTCCACAACAGCGACCATAACAATGATGACTTTCTTAGTGCAAATACATTTGTTTTTGTTGTTCATGTTTTTTGGCATGCCAAAAGAAATGTCAGTGAAATGGAAAAAATATTTCATCGATATCCAGGCTGATATCAAGAGTGAAGAGTGGAGGGGCTAACACATACCAGAAATACCCGTCGCCGCCGTCACAACAACTACCAACACCATCATCAAATCCGGTCTTTTGTAGAGGAAATTTTTTAATGAATGAACATTAAAACAAACCAACAACAATAGCAATTACGAAGAACTCTTTTTTTGTTAATGGAAAACAACCGAAAATAATGCGAAGAAGAGAAAACAAACAAACCTTCTGTCTTATTTTTTTTTGGTACGAAAGATTTGCAACGCTAAGTTATTCTTGTTTTAGATTTGAAAGATATATACTAATGAACAAACAAAGCAAAAAACTGAGACAGACCTACATCCAAATACTTTCACTCTCTGCCGGCATAGAATTAGTTTTAAATGGCAAATGTTAATTTTTGTCAAGAAATATTTTTGGCATGACGATGAATAGGCTCTAAGTATGAGTGTATGCACACACATATCGTCGGCGTCATGCTTAAGTGTTCCATACGCCATTTTTGACTTTTTGAGATACAGGTGGTTTCCAGTGTTTTTCGATACGCTCTTCCTGAATTTCTGGTTAACTTTCTCCTATCTGCTCTAGTTTCCGAGATATCCACCCTTCGACGCAAAAGTTTAAACTTTTTTCAGTTATTACATTAATATTTTAAAAAATTTTGAGTTTAAAAACACATTTCAAAAATCAGAACTTTAATCTATATATATAAAAATGGTGTAAAAAATGTATAGTAATTCATAAAATGAGAACGGCTAGGCCCATTTCTGTAAAATTTTTTGTCAGTTATTCGTATTTTCGAGGAGAAGGTCTTTACGGAAGAAAACTTTGGAAAATCTCTCTGGAAAAGTCGGAAAACTGGAAAAATCGAAAATTGAGTTTTTGTATGAAATTTTATACCTTAATAGCGAGACGAAGTTCGCCGGGTCCGCTAGTTTTCCATATATTTTCCATATTGTTGTCACTTTGTTCCATATGGTGTACAATATTTCACATTTGTGTCATAAGTGTCGATATGGAACAAATCGACAAAAATTCTGCTTTTTTAATTCTCTATAACTTTTATATTCCAATACATATTCCTCTATATTTTTGCAAATATGTTCTATATGCTATTATTAACAATTCAAGTCAAAATTATAAATATTTGCTTTAGTCCGCTCCACGCAATTGTGACGCAAATGTCGTATGGAACACTTAAACATGACACCGAAGATATGTCGAACACCTTGTGTTGTTGACATTGTTTTGTTAATAATTTGTAATGAAGCGCTTTGAATTTGGTGAGAGTTTGAGTCCTTTCAGATTCAGATATGGAAGGTGCTTACACCTGGGAAGTTTTTGCTGATCCTGAAACTACAATGCTCATAGATGAGAAATATGAAGAAACAAAAAAATTGTCGGAGGGATTTTCAAATAAATGGCGATTTAAGTTCACATTTTTAGGGGTTCTTTAGGTTTTCACGATTTTGGTTGGAAACCGCGAGTCCTATGTAAATGGGCCTAAGGGAAATGTTATAGCTCTTAAAATTCTCCACAAGATTGATCTTCATGGTATTTTCGTCCAATCATCCAATCTTGTAGAGAATTTTCACAGCTACAACATTTTCTTTAGACTTATTTCGATACGACTTGCGGTTTCCAAGTAAAATCGTGAAAACCTAAAAAACCCTAAAATTGTGAATTTTGATCGCGATTTATTTAAAAATCCCCCCGGCGATTTTTTTTATTTTTTTATTTTTCTTATCTATGAACATTGGTGTTTCAGAATCCGCGAAATCTTCTCATGTGTAAGCGGTTTTCATTAAAAGTTTGTTAAGGCGCACTGAGCATGATATTGTTTTATAAGGAGGCGATACAGTCAGTGCATTGTCTCAATTTAAACTTCTATATCTCAAAAACGGTAAAACCTACGAAAATATCATAAAGGTCAATCTTGTGGACAACTTTCACAGCTACAACATTTTCTTTAGGCCTATTCACATAGGACTCGCGGTTTCCAAGCAAAATAGTGAAAACTTAAAGAACCCCTAAAATGTGAACTTAAATCGAGATTTATTTGAAAATCCCTCCGGCGATTTTTTTGTTTCTTGATATTTCTCATCTATGAGCATTGTAGTTTCAGAATCTGCAAAAACTTCCCAAGTGTAAGCACATTCCATTTAAATTTGGTTAAGGCACACCGTGGGATACGATAGTCAAGAAGACTTATTCAAAACCAAAAATATATTTTAGGATTCTTAATAAAATTTTTTAGCCCAACATAAAAATATGTTATTTTAAAATAATAGCATTGGTTTTTAAGTTAATTTATGAGGCCTCATGAGGAGACAAACCCAACCCAATGTCACATTTTAACACTTGTTTAATTTCGCCATATGTGTTGTGTGGCAACACCATGAGTGCCGCCCGAATGCGTCATTTTTGGTAGAAATCTAAAGATTGTATGATTTAAATAGACACAGAACAGAAAATTTTATGGTGTGCAGTACCGCAGTTCTTTTAGCGAGACCAAATCTAATTGCTTGCCAAATAAATAATCCTTTCTCGTAGTGTTGTAGGGTACAAATATGTCATAATGATCCTCGAAAATCGGTTTACTTCCCTAATGTATGCAATTTTTATGGGCCACCTAATGTTATCTACCATCTGTGGTTTTTGTTATTTCTCTTTTCCTCTCTCTCTCACTACTCTGTTTTGCCAATTTGGTGTCGACTCAAGGTTCATGTCAGTAACCCTTTACTAAAATACAATAAAAAAAGAAGAGACTCATTCAACATTAATGGCCCAAAGGAGAAGAATAGCAGCACAACCAACAAAATATACAGAGAAGGCAGTTCCAGACAACGATGACAACAACAATAACAAATGTTTAAATTCGTGGTTTACGGCCAAAACTTAACAAACACTCTTGTATAATTTTTCTTGCTTATTTTGAAAGCAAAAGAAAAACAGAAAAAGTATTCCTCCAGCAAAAGTTGCAGAAGGAAACTAACATCAGGATAACGAGACAAGTAAACCCCTAAGCATTACAGGAAACTAACATCAGGATAACGAGACAAGTAAACCCCTAAGCATTACACAGTGTTTCGTAAAGATTCTACGATATATAAGCGAGTATAGGTATATAAATTGTACAAAGATATGTACGTATTTTTGTCCAAAAATGTTTAGTTGCTTTGAGAGATCCTTTAATAAGGGAAGATGGACCTTTATTTCAGTTAGTATGGACCCCTTAGGGGCCTCGAGTATCTTCTACTTCTTCTGTTATCCTTTACTCCCTGTGGAGCATAGGACCTCAACCATTCTTTTGTATCGAACTCTGTTGTGTGATGCTTGATTGACGTCGTTCCATGAATAGTTTGCAGCTTGTAGTTCTGCGTCGATCGACCTTCTCCAAGTTTTAGCTGGTGCAGCAACACGCCGGCCTCTACCCTGGCGATTCCAGCGAAGCGCTTGACGGGCAATGTTTTCGGCAGGTCTTCCTAGCGTGTGGCCTATCCAGCGCCATTTCCGTTGACAAACCTCAACGGGAGCTGCAATTTGATTGGCAATGGTTCTGCATTTCGTATTCGGCTTGGCCACCAAATGTTTAAAATTTGCCGCAGACATTTGTTTTTAAAACTTTGTATACGGCCGTCTATTGAACTTGTACGTTTCCAGGTTTCGCATCCGTAAAAAAGGACAGCTTTCACATTCGAATTATATATGCAAAGCTTGGTGTGTGTTGGGATTTGTCGAGATGTCCAAATAGGCTGAAGCATGCCGAAAGCAGCCTTTGCTTTATTTAATCGAGCGTTGATGTCTTCTTCAACTCCACCCTTTATCGTTATTTGGCTACCAAGGTAATTGAATTTTTCCACCCATTCGATGTCAACATTGTCAATGCGGATGTGTGAATCCGAGTTCGCTCCATAGCCCCCAGGCATGGACTTAGTTTTTGAGATGTTGATTTCGAGCCCGACTGAAAGCGATTCATTATTAATGGAGTCGACATTTTCCTGCAGGTGACTAGTTACTTGGCTCAGTAGACATACGTCATCAGCGTATTCGAAGTTTTCCAGGTGTTTAAACGGCCTCCACTGGATTCCTCGTCTGTCAATCAAAGCTGAACGCATTATATCATCGATTACAAGAATGAAAAGTATAGGTGACAGAAAACATCATTGTCTTACCCCTGTTTTGACTTCAAAAGGATCTAATAATTTACCATTATGAAGAACTCGGCATCTGAAGTCGGTATACATGGCCTTGATTAAATTGAGAATTTTAGATGGTATGTTACGTCGTTCCAGAATATTCCATAGAGAGAGTCGGTTAATACTATCAAAAGCATTCATGAAGTCTATGAATGCCAAGTATACTGGTGTGCGAAACTTATAGCACTGCTCCAATACTATTCTTGCAGTGTTAACAAGGTCAACACAGGAACGATTCTCTCTGAATCCAAACTGATTCTCTCGGAGTGTATCAATGACCGAGTCAGATATTCGGTTTAGAATTATGCGGCTTAATATTTTGCTTGGGATTGGTAGTAATGTAATTCTCCTGTAGTTATTGCAATATTTGGGATCCCCCTCTTTTTTGGTATTTTTATCAGGATACCTTTATTCCAAGAGGAAGGAATTAGTTCTTCTTCCCAAATTTTTAAAATATACGAGAGCCATAATGTTGCTGATTGTTCTGCATCACAAAGAAGCATTTCCGCAGAGATATTTTCATTGTCTGGGGCCTTGTTATTTTTCAGGCTTTTTATTGTCATTTGTACCTCTTGTTTAGTTCGCGGGTTATCCACAATTCCAGGAGAAACCCATGTTATCTTATGCTGAAGTTTGTGAGGAAAGACAGTGCCCCCCCACCAAAAGCTTCTTATCACAGCATAACTCTAATAATCGGCATCCATTGTCGTTTCTTAGCCCGGTGCCATGTTTCCCCATGTAGCGTTCAAAGCCAATGTTTTCTAAGATTGTTATGTCACAATCGTGGGTATTGCTATTCATCCAACTGCTGAGTGCATCATAGAAGTTTTCTTTCTCCGCAATAGGCTGTGTTTCTGTAGGAGCGTAGGTATTTATGATGATAAGATTGCGTGATCTGGTTTTAAGTATCACTGCTATCAGTCTCTCATTAATAGGGTACCATGTTACCACGGACTTGGCCATCAACAGCCCAAAACCTCTACTATGTTCTTCCCCTTCTGGTCGACCGGAGTAAAGAAAGAAAGTGTTTTCATTTATCAGCTCATCTTGTCCTGTCCACCTTGTTTCTTGCCTCGAGTATAAACTGCTGCAAAAAATTTCAAAATGACCCCTTTTAACTGCACTTGGTTCAAAATTTTAGTCCATATTCGAACATGATTTAAGTTTGGATATAAAGGGTAACGGACATGAAAATTATCTTATAATAAAGGTCTTTGTAGCATGTTAAAGTTAGCCTTGTCAACTGTTAAATTTCAATTACGTTTTCAAAAACTAAGTTCCTGATTCTCAATATTCCATAAATAAAAAAACACACAGTGATCATGTTTTAAATGTCACAGATAATATTTTGTTGTTATTGTTTTTATAAACTGTCCACAACAAATCAACACAACTTGCCGTGGTTACATCATTTTAATTATAGTCATCGATTAATATTTCCAAGCACGCAAAGTGTCAACATTGCCCAAACCCTGAATTCATTAACGCCACCGTGTGTAAACAAAAACACAAAACTCAAAACTTGACCAATAGTTAAATGTAGAAAAAAGTGATCATTGACAAAAACAAAAATATCAGTCAACAATCAATCAAATTGATTTAGAGATAGAGGTTTAAAAATATACAAATGAGTCAGACGTCCTCCGGACTATAGGTTTTTGACAAAACAAAACCACGTGGTTTTTGTGGTTAGGTCAGCCGTAATTGTGTCTTTCTTGTTTTCTTTATGCGATTGAGGGTCTAGTGGTTGTTGGTTCCGTGTTTGAGTCTGCATGTTTGCTGTACACAATAATAATTACTAGCATTTAATCAACCATGGATTTCCGTTAAAATAGTTACCATCTTCTTTTTTCTTTGTGTATGTTTGAGTGTCTTATTTGGCGGCATATTTATACATCCGCCTTGTGGCTTTCTTTGTTCTCAACAGCTTGGTGTTTTTTGTTCTGCTGCGCTCTATTAGGTTTTACATATGTTCAAACATGCATATGAAGTTTTGCATTTTATGTTTTCATGTTTTAAACTTAGTTGTCGTTGTTGATTTTTTTTCTCCTCCATTATTGCTATTAATGCTAACTAAGAACGTGCTTGGCATACGACTTGTGGAACTGAAGTGTTTCAAGCGATGAATGTTTTGCATAATGCCATCCATATGCCATAACATTGCATAGAACTTTATGACAAAGAGATACTTTATTTAAGTTCCTCATGGCAGAATGGAGACTAAACTCCTACATGAACTTAATACAAGACAAAGACTTAAGCCACAAACTTGTAAATTAATTTCATGGCAAACCAAAATCAGTTTATTTTTGCTCGCATATCACCGCAGTTTACATTGCTGTTCAAGGTCTTTCGGTTCAATTTCTATTAATTGTATCGACCTCCATTGTTTTATTGCAATAAAAAACTTGTTGTTTTTTTGTTATTGCCAGACCAACAACAACAACAAGGCGAAATAAATGTCAATACTGCATTTTTCAAATGATTGCCTGTTGTTGCGTTCATGGTCAACCAGAATTGATGGGGGGACTTCAAAAGAGAAGATTGATCAGAAAAATACCGCCACTATGTTAGTAACAATGCTTAGATGCACGATTAAAAGATTTCCAGATATTTCAAGCGAAGCAATACCAATGAGTTGATATAAAAAGTTGACGCATTAATTTGTTGATTAAGCAAAAGACTTAAGACACAAACCTGTTAACCGATAAAACAGAAAATTAATTTTGTAATAAAGTGTTAATCACTACAAAAATTCAGTAGAGAATTTAGTTACTTTGTAATTTTATTGAAACCCCAGGAACTGTTGTCTTCATCTCTTTTAAGAGGTTATCTTTGACCTACATATGTAGTTTAAGTTTAGTTTAAGTACTATTTAAACAATCAAACCAGGTTAGGAAACTTCTCACTTAAATAACAGAATTGATTGGCCCACTTGTTCGCTTCTTGGAATTCAATATTTTAGAAAATTGCGACTTTCATTCAAGCTGAGGAAATGTTTGATGATTTATTTAAAAAAACAAACACCGTAATTGTACTTATATTGGTGTTCCTCTCCTATTTTTTTCCTTGTGGAAAGCTGATTTTGTGAAGTCTGGGAAAGTACGCCGTTCACTTAACTTCATACCACTTCCTGTATTCATTCAAAAACCAATGGCTCTAATATTCACTTTTTGTTACCATACCATTGGTTGCACAGTGGTCGCCGTTGTCTTTTTCTATACCTCAAGTATTTGTCCACGCAATTGGAATCTATTTAAAGCTCAGAATGCCTTCTTTAATATTCGTCAAGCTGGGATATTCGTTATTACAATTCAAACAAAAAATTAACAAAAATGGATGTATTAATGCGATATATTTATTTTTAACTACCTACGCCAACCTACCTTGCATCATTGTAAAGGTGATATTTTCTTCTTTTATTGCTTTTGGAATATCCCAAATAAAAGAGGAGATATTCCAATAAGAATAAAATGTGGACTTTCTCCACAAATTTTTCTCCTCCTTATATTATCCGATCATCTCCAAAAAAGATAGTAGAGAAACATTACTTTCAATATTTCAAGAACGGCAGAAATTAATTAAAGTTAATATTAAAGTGATCTTCGCGTGCAAAGCCAAACTCATAACTTCTGAATGCTGCGCTAAAAAGCGTTTGTCATGGAAGCCATGCAGGTGAATGCAACCACTCGGCACAGCATAGCCGAAGTACATTTCAGCAATCGTACGTTTTCATCTTTTTGTATTGAAAAGTTTGTGGTTTTGTTTTGGTTGTGAGAACGAAACGATTCAGAGAAACTGAAAAGTTTGTGGCTTTGTGTGATAAGTACGGGAATCGTTTTGTTTGTTTACGTTCATTACTTGTAGTAAATGGCTTCCTGCGGAACCCTTTTTATAAAAGCGTTTTGCGGTATCAATGATAGCTCGAAAACGGATGGGCCGATCTTCGTATATTTTTTGTGGGCGTTTTAAGAACCTAATAATCGTGTCTTTAAGCGTAAAAGAATTAAAAAAAATATTAAAAAAAATTGTGAACTGTCAAAATCAAAATTTCGATTTTAACTAAAACAAGTAAAAGAAAATTTCAGTCGGTTTTGCCGACAGAGATATACCCTCAGCCTATGTGAATAGAAACTTTCATCTACGGGCATATCGACACAATTGTTGAACTTTTGTGGGGAGGTACCATAAGGAGAAGATCGATATCGGCCATTTTAGAAGTTGCACTAAATTTGGACAATATATTAGGAGATCCAAGGTTTGGACCAATTTTGTTACCCCGTTCAAGGGATATCGTACATACCATTTTAGTGACATTTTTAAATATTGGAGGAAAGTACAGGAAGTTCTTGCCAATCTTCGAACAGAAACTAAGTTTTGGAGCAAAAGGTGTTTTCTCAAGAAGTATAGACTTGCCCCTGAAAACGTATTTACCGTCGTAATTGAGACAGCGAATGTAAGTTGCTTCAACAGAAATCAAAGTGATTCGAGAGCAGGTCTTAAAGTGAACTTATCCGAAATTTTGTGTGGGAGTACCCGAAGGAGTGGACAAATATAGTCCATATTCAAACCTTTTATACATATCGTAGATATATTAGGATGTGTAAAGTATGGAACAAATCGGTAACTCTCTTCAAGTGTTATCGTGCGCACAATTTTTCCGAACATTTTTGAACTTTTGTGGGGCAGGTACCTGAAGGAGTGGACCGATATGGCTTATCTTCGAACTTAAATTAAGTTTGGACAAAGTATTAAGAAGGCCACAATTTTGGACCGAATTGGCAGATCCTTTCAAGAGTTATCTTGCGCTCCAACCACTGCACACGGTTTCATAGAGGGTTTTTTGCACATTTCAGGCTATTTCCTCAGGAAGTATGGACTTGCCACAGATGAAACTTTTACTGTCGTGTGAGGGGCGGTGAATACAAGTTGTTACAACAAAAATCAAAGGGATTCGAGAGCAGGTCCTAAACTAAACTTTTCGGAACTTTTGTGTGGGTGGTACCCGAAGGAGTGGACCGATTGGGTGCATATTGGAAACCCATATAAGTCTGGTAGAAATTTAACGATGTGCAAAATTGGTTATTTCGGTAAAAAGATCCAAACATTTTTGAACTTTTGTGTGGGAGGTACCGAAAGGAGTGGACCATCTTCGAAGCTCAACTATGTTTGGACAAAATATTACGAAAGCGATATTTTGGACCGAATCGGTTAATCCGTTCGAGAGTTATCGTGCGCTCCAGCCAGCCAGCCAAACGGACGAACAATGCTAAATCGACTTCAAATTGTCTGAAACGGATTTCGTCCAAACATAGTTTGGGTCTAAAACCATTATTTCGATGAGGCACATTTTGCCCGTATGAAAGTGCATATACCATCGTTAGCATAAATGTTGGGGGTATTCTGTCGAAAAATCGTTCAAATTTTTTTTTTAAATCTGTCTAGCTTAAAGACAAGCTTTTTATGTATTTAATTAGCTCACCAAACCATATGAAGATCGATCAATTCGTTTTCGAGTTTTTAATGCTCATACCTCAGACAAAATACTGTTCCGATCAACTTGATTTTTTTGCGGCACACTCTATACTACCTGTGTTTCAAAATAAGCCTAAGCAATAACTTCAGTACTTCGAAGCATTACCAGAAAAGCCACTCCACCGCCGATATGTTTAAAGAGCTGTCTAAACCAACAGCGAAACCAGGTCACATAATTTCGTGGTTGTGTGGGTTCGAATGTTTGGCATTCCTTTGATCATAAATCTTAACTCCAACGAGAAACTAATAAAAATTAATATTAAAATAATCTTTGTCCCAACAGACAAAAAAATTTAAAAAGAAATGGTTATAACTTTATTTTTGCCACAAGTCCCTACGAATTGAGGCTCCCATTCGGCCGAAACTTTACACATCGTAAAATTTCTTCCTAACATACATCAAGCTCCGAGAATGCCTATACCGGACGATACCTGGGGGCACCTCTCTCACAAAAATTCAAAATTTTTCGCTTAATAGTAATTTAAGGGCTAATCGGGAATAGCTTTAAAATTGTTCTCTCACGATAATCAAAAGGAGTGACTAACATTGGTTCAACGTCTACACATCGTAAAATTTCTTCCAAACATGCCTCCCTTTCAAAAGTTTAAAATCGCTTAAGTACTGTTTGAGAAGTTTGTTGACGTTGTCATCGAAGGTAGTCCATGATTCTGATTACAACAATATTTGAGTTGAGTAATCTAGTCCCTAGTTCACTGTAGTAGTTCCAAAACGTATGAGTAACGTCATAAAATCTATCGTTTATATTAAGTATACGCAGTTTGTTCTTATAAATTATGTGAGCCATTAGAACTGCGTAGTGAACTAGATAGTTCCATATAGTTCATTTGGCACAATTCTGAACAATATCATTATGCTTCCTGGCATAATGACCCAAAAGCTCAACAATCCTATGGTGACCAACTAATATGGCGGTTTGGAACTATAAACAAAACATCAAATTTTTACCGGTTGCAAAATACCCCTCAATAATGTTGGGGATATTTCCTGAGTACCTAAGCCATGTAAAACTCCTCTACAAGTGGTGTTTAAGACACGGCGTTTGGAATCGGCGATAAACAGTAGGTCCCATATCATTGAATCGGGGTGCACTTATTGTTATGAGAGAAGACTCCCATGAGAGAACATCCCGTCTGGATTGTAAAGAAATAGCATACAAATAGGGGCCACTGCTTTTTAGCAGTGATTGCGATGAAGAGTCAACCTTTTAAGTATTATTGAAAATTCTATAGAATTTCCTGAGAATATCAAAACAAAATATCGGAAGATTTTTATAGATCAAAAAATAAGAATTTTCACACAATAGCAACGAAATTTTCTATAACGTATTAATTTTTGACTGTAATTACAATAAAAAAGTTTTAGGATCGTTATAGAGTGGGGACGGTTTTGACTGACAACGAAACATAGAAAAGTCTATTGCTTACATTCCGAATAATACTGCCACAGTTCTAACAAAAAGTATTTGATCTTACACTACCAAAATTTTTAAATTCTTTATTAAATAACAGCATCTATAAATTGAAACCCCTCCAATTTTCAGCATTTCTTAAAAAAAAACTAAACATAATAGCATCATCCATTCTTTTCAAAACAACATTGTATATATGATGATTTGTCTTTTTTTTCCTTTGAGTTGTTTTGATTTTGACTGGAGGAGAAAAAACCCAAACAAAATAAAATAACCCTGCCTAAGTTCCAAGAATTTCATATGATTCAGTTTGGTATGTTTGTTATGGCGCAAAACTGAACAGCCTGGGAATATTCCAAAACAATTTTGTGGATGAATGGCCAAAAGCAAGACATCTTCTTGCTGTTGTTGTTCTCACTCATTCTTTTATGTTTTTGCTCAACACTCATTGCAGACTTGTTTCCATTGGGTGTTTCTTAAGAATTCTTTGGAGATTTTTGTTTTTTTTTTCTTCGCCTTCATCTTTATTTTTTCAAAATAAGCTTAAGGGGCCACAATAACATAAGAAACAAGACAGTAAACCTGGCAGCCAAGCAGACCAGCCTCACTACCTCTAATCATGATTATGTTCACATGTAGTATGTGTTGTTGTTATTGTTGCTGTATAGAAAAACAAAATAAAAAAGCACACAGAAAATGTTATAAAAACATGGCAGAGTATCATAATGACATAATGACTTTTCTCCTATGGCACAATTGATGTGATGTGAGTGTGCGAAAACATTCACACTAAACCACAGCATATTAAATTAATTAATTAATTTGTTTGAATTAAAAGCTTAACTACCATGCCTTACAGGATGTTTAACCTGGTTTTACAAGCTTAATTTTTATAGGGAACATTTCATATTTAAGAATCTTATTTCAAGATAAAATTATAAAATATAAGATATAAAATTCTTTACTGTCCATGGGGTTTTTTAATTTTAATATTATTAAACTGTTTTTTTTTTTAACAATATTACAGTCCGTCATATATCTAGCAGATCAAACTTCTGCAGAATTGTGTAATTATGTTGTTTGGTTTTTTTCTCATTCTTTCAGCAATCTCCGCACATCACAACTAACACACATTCATTACCTAGTATTCTTATTTCAATCTGATAAGGCAATTATTATATGGGGTTGGCAAAATAACACACATAACTGTTGCTCTAGACTTAGCCACATTCTTTACTAGGCGCGCAAATTATTATCAATGACACACAAATTGCGAATCACAATTTTCCCCACTTCTATTTTGCCGTTTGATATTCGCACAATTAAATGAATTAACTGTTTTCTTTCGTTTTGTTTAAAATCCATAAAATTTGTTGTGAAATGATGTCGCACATTATAGGTCGAATGCCTTTTTTGGAGAAGGTAGTGATAAATCGAATAATAACTGTACGTGGGCTATTTATTATTATGGCAGTTATGTGATATTACTTCACACATTAGCCGAACACATAAGGCAGACAGACACACACATGTGCGTTTAATGTACAGCGCAGAAAAGGTTATTGACTTGATGTGTAAAAACAAACAAAAATATTAACACACCAATGAATTGTAAATCAAATGAATAAAAAATAGTAAAAAGAGCCTTCGATAAATATAAACGAAAGACTTAAGACACGTACTCCAAAGATTATTTTTTAACATGCTATCGGGTGATGTACTGGAGTCCATAAATCTTGAAAAAAAGGTAATTCTCTGCTGAGTTGGCCATTAGAGGCTCAAACTAAGATTATAGGGAAGATGGATTAATACATGTTTTCACCTATACAAAATACAAAGTCATCCTTATTTAAATTTTGACACGACTAAAACTGTATCTCATCGAAATAATGCTTTTAGACCCCACATAAAAATGACAAATACGTTTCAGACAATTTGGACTAAATTTAGCCATGCTCATACCGGACCACCCTTATTATATAAGGTTATGGCCATGACGTAGGGTATGGAAGATACCAAGGAACGTTCCTGACCGGTTTTAACATGGCAAAGCCCAGTATTTATCTTGGTCCCTCTTTCATCTCAAGTGGACACTGACCTCCCCGTGGTGTCACCTGGGGAACTGCCTTTAAACACCCGTTAAAGATAGTGAGCTAATATGTGCCGCGCGTTCACCCATAAGAACGTTAAAAACTTGGGTTTGGGCGTCGGGTTAGTAACCCTCCCCTAGAAAAAGCAGCCTACTATGAACAAACGAAAGAAAAGAAAAACAAACCCCTCTAAAGTTGACGAACCCCGCAAACGTTTTAAGGACCATGATCAGCGAATCTGCACCTGGAATGTTCGCACTCTTTATAGAGAAGGTGCAGTTTACGAATTGGCAGATGTACTTGAAAGGTACAAGGCCGACATTACCTCCATACAGGAAATACGATGGATTGGGAAAGGCGTCACAACAACACCTAAAGGTGACGCACTGTATTATAGCTGCCATGACGTAAAGCATGAGTTTGGTTGCGGATTTGTAGTTAGTCGGAGACTAAAACATCTGGTATCCAGCTTCACCCCAGTGAATGAAAGACTTGCTGGAGTTCGAATAAAAGTTAAATTCTTCAACATCAGCTTTATTTGCGCTCATGCTCCCACTGAAGAAAAGGACGAACAGACCAAAGACATATTTTACGAGCGCTTAGAAGAAACATATGACCGTTGCCCTGCCTATAACATTAAAATTATTCTAGGCTATTTTAATGCCACAATTGGAAAGGAGAATATCTTTGGCCAAACAGTCGGGAATTTCAGTCTCCACAGTGAAGCATCTGACAATGGTATGAGGCTGATAGACTTTGCAGCTGCAAAAAACATGGAAGTTAGCAGTACCAGATTTAATCATCTCGATATTCATAAGGGCACCTGGCTGTCTCCAGATCAAAGAACAAGTAATCAAATTGATCATGTTGTGATAGATGGAAGACATTCATCGAGCGTGTTGAATGTACGATCGTTCCGAGGCGCAAACATTGATTCGGACCACTACCTTGTTGCAGCAAAGGTACGTACCCGTCTAAACGTTGCAAATAAAGCACGAACAGACACAACGCCCAAATTGGACAATAGCCACAGCATATTCCACTCAACTAGCCCAATTGCTTAATGAGAGCACTCCTTGTCCCGGTAACATAACAACACAATGGCAAAATATTGCCCACTCCATGCAAACAGCCGCAAAATCAATACTTGGATACCAGAGATCTCCACAAAGGAATTCATGGTATGACCAGGAGTGTCGTGCTGCTAGCGAAGAAAAAAATGGGGCATATAGAGCTACCTTACAATCAGTAGCAACGCGTAGCGCACGAGAGAGATATCGGGAGAAAAGGAGAGAAGAGAAACGTCTTTTCTCTTTTCAGCAAGGTAATCTGGAAACAGATACAGATAGCGTGCTCAGGATATGGAAGGAACATTTCTCCAATCTGCTGGTATCCAATAGTAGCGAAGACGATGATACCACAGATCCAATCCCAAAAGATGGTATAGAATGTATACCGCCCGGCCAAGATAAGGTAAAAACAGCAATCAAACGACTGAAGAATAATAAAGCAGCAGGAGCCGATGGCTTACCAGCCGAGCTGTTTAAAACCGGAGGCGACGCGCTGATAAGGTGTATGCATCAGCTAGTTAGCACCATCTGGCAGGAAGAACGCGTACCCGACGATTGGAACCTGAGCATCCTGTGTCCCGTCCACAAGAAAGAAGATAAGACTGTTCCAACTATAGGGGCAAAAGTCTTCTCCCTATTGCCTATAAGATAGTGTCAGGGATATTGTGCGAACGACTAAAGCCAATGGTCAACGAAATAATTGGACCATACCAATGTGGCTTTAGACCTGGCAAGTCCACCATCGACCAGATATTTACCCTACTGCAAATCCTGGAGAAGACCCAAGAGATGCAGTCCCCTCCGATCAAAGGTATTCCATGCAATGTCTGAATTTGGTATCCCCGCAAAGCTCATCCGACTTTGTAAGATGACTTTAACTGATACTAGGTCCTCAGTTAAAGTTGGAAAGAACCTCTCCGAACAGTTCAGTACCAAAAGAGGTTTCAGACAAGGAGACAGCCTTTCGTGTGACCTATTCAACATTTTGCTGGAAAAGGTAATACGAGATGCAAATGTCAAAAGAAATGGCACAATTTACACCAATAGCCACATGTTACTTCCTTATGCTAATGACATAGACATCATGGGACGATCAGTAAAGGAAGTAACTGATACCTTTATGAAGGTCGAAGCAGAATCTGCGAAAGTGGGTCTGGCGGTAAACGGCGAAAAGACCAAATTGATGGTGTCGACGCGCAAAGCGTCTTTAGAGCTGGGACCAACTGTGGAAGTTGGTACCTATAATTTTGAGGTAGTTAAAGACTTCGTCTACCTCGGCACTGCCATAAACACAACAAACAACATCAGTTGTGGAATAAGAAGAATTGTATTGGCCAACAGATGCTACTTTGGTTTAAGTAAGCAATTTAAAAACAAAGCCACATCTCGTCAAACAAAAATAACACTACAAATCGCTGATACTACCTGTGCTAATGTATGGCTCCGAAGCATGGGTACTTACGCAAGCAGATAAGTCAGTGCTTGGAGTGTTTGAGAGGAAAATTCTTCGAAAGATCTACGGGCCGATTTGCGTTGACGGTGAATATCGACGTCGTATGAACCACGAGCTATATCAGCTATACAAAGACATGAATATAGTTAAACGTATCGAGATGCAACGATTGCGTTGGCTAGGCCATATCATAAGAATGAGCGATGATGAACCCGCTAAAAAGGCGTATGAATACATGCCACATGGCGGTGCACGCAGAATTGGCAGGCCAAAGAATAGATGGCGCAAACAAGTTGATGAAGAGATGACAAGGCGCGGTATACCAGATAGCGAAGCGAAAAACAGAGAGAATTTGAGATCTTTTCTTAGTTCGGTATATGGAACAAATGTTCTGTAATGGGCCAGCTAAGTAAGTAAGTATGGCCATATTTACCAACTAAATCAGTTTTATTACGACTTCCCAGGTACCAGGAAATGTGTCTATGTTTTGGTATATCCCCCATGTAAAGTCAGACCAAAGTCTATCCTTCTTTGAATATTTAGATTTGGTTTGATTCGAGACCAGACCAGACCTAAGACTTGACTATATTTTTTAAAAACAAATCTAGAAATTCTTTTGAAATCTCGTTAAAATCATTATAATAAACTATTGACCCATTTGCAACAGTTTGGACTATACCGTCCAAGAGTGTAGGAACTTCTATTTCACAACGTTGAATAAGCTTCTTAAAGGCTGATCGAGAAATCTTATTGAAAGCTATTTTACTGGGAACCATATATTCTATTCGTCAAATCATGAATTTGTCACCAAAGAAAGCTCCGGTCTATGGCCCACTTTCATTCTCAAAAATTCAATATGGACCACAACTACTTCAAATGGTATTTTTTAATGTAATGGTTGGCTCCTGATGAATGCTCATTACCTTGTAATAATTAAAAATTGTTCCACAAACATCCAAGAAGAGACAAGGGCGACTTCTCTCATATCAATGAGTACACCCCGATGCATATTACTTCATTACATTGTAATGTATTAAATAATAACATGTGGCTACCAATTGTTTGTTGGGCAAGACTAACAAATCAAGTTATATACCTCTCAGCATTTCTGTATAAACCCCCAATTCGTTTCTTTCATTCCAAACATTTAAATATTAATTTCAATTTACAAAACACACACCCAATATTAATATTGTTTTTGTTTTCTTCATCATTTACAGATTCATCACCAAAGTCATTTGAAACAACAATGCCCCCACAAATGGCAATGGAAGAAACCACAATGACACCACCACAGCATGAACACTCAACATCTGTGTTAGAGGCAGAGACATCTTCGTCGTCGTCTTCTTCTTCTGCCCCCACCTCCATCTCATCCACAAGCACAACGGAAACAAATCATCTAATTGAGACCACTAATGAAGGAGAAACTTCATTGCCAATGACAACCATTGAACCGATTACAACAACGGAACCCACCACAACGCCCACAAACTTAGGTGCGCACAATGGCTTTAATGAAATCGAAAGCAAGGTTGAAATGACAACCAGCGAAAAGAAATCAATGGAAGAAGTCACCGACTCCAATAAAATGGTGATGGAAGATGAACAAAGTCATCAACATCATCACGATCATCATGAGCATGCACATGATCACGGTCATCACCATGAAATTGGTGGAATAGATCATATTCAACACATTGATGTAGAACACAAGACTGAAGAAATGATGGATGTCACTGCCACCGATATACCACCAATGCACATGATGACAACCTCTTCAAACACTCAAGAGCATTTCAATCAAATCTCCCAAGAACACGATGATGCAGATAATGCCAAAGATTTGAATAATATTCGCCATCCCGTTACATTAATAACTGCCAGTCAAAGTGAGGAAACAACAGACAAAGACAATGAAAGTTCCATGAAATCCTTAGAGGAATCGGAAGATCCCTACCATGCCCACATACTGTCCGAAAGTCATGATCGTTTGGCCGAACATGAAGATTATCAAATGATTTCTAGCACAGAAGATTCCATGGATGTGTCATCGTTGGCAACCACTCAATCTTCTGACAAACCCAAAGCATTTGAAGAAACTCATACCGATGAAATTGTTGTCAGCCATGAGAATGAAGCCACAGCCAAACCTGTAATGGAAGTCGATGCAGCCATGATACACAACGAAACTAATGAAGGCAGGGCCAGAGCCATAAACTTAAGCTCCGAAGATGCAATGGCACCCACAACCATGGATTCGACGACAACAACCAGCACCACACCTGCGGGACCAATTATTAGCATAGTTGAAGGATTACAACAACATATTCATGAACATCAACCTGAGCATACACATGATCATGCTGCACACGATCACCATAGCCACAATTTCCATGACGACGATATGACCTCCACTACCACAACTGCTGACAGCGCTGAAAAGGCCCGTGAAATGCCATCTGTTTATGTGTTCAATGGTGAGGGTCGTTCCGTTGACTCCTCCATTTCGGCCGAAGACGATTTGTCGCATCTGAATTATCATTATAACTTTGTCACCACCGAAAGGGTACATGACCCGCAAAGTGAGCAGAAAAATGCCGCCATCAATGACTTGAGCAATGTTAGCATGGAGGATGATGAACAAGAAAACAAAAGTCAGGAACAACACCAACACCAACAACATCAACAGCATAATCTGTTTGCAGTCTCAGAAGATCATAAGGAAGATCACATGATGGTCACCACCACCACCACAACACCAACAAGCCCATCAATGGTGGATACCATGGCTAGTACCACAACAACTGCTGCCCCCGTCACTACAACACCCTCAGCCGATTCGACACTGGAACCTCATATGAAAATAACAGAAATTACTGCAGCCGGCGATGTGATGCATCGTGAATGTTTAGCAGATGGTCAAAGTTATAAGGTAAGCTGAAAAAGCGACACATTTATAAATGATTGTATGTCTATGAGTGTCTGTGTAAGTAAAGTTTTTCCTTTTAGAGAAGTTAGCAAAATGTTCATCATTCAATGACGTCCACCACAACACATTGACCCTGGTGGTGCATTTTGTTTTTATGGAATTTACAATGATAAGAGGGAAATTAATTATTCATCGATAAACGATTGGATGGATGTTAAAACTTTTGCTTTTGTAGTCGTTTTGTTTTTTCATTTGTTCAGATTAGTTAAGGTGAAAACAAAAGACTTACGACACAAGCTCCCTGTCGTCATGATAATTTATTAATTCATAGTTTTAACACGCTACACAAGTTACTAACGATGACATTTTCTATTGGAAAATTTATCGCTTATGAATGTTTCTATAAAAAACAGGGAAAAATTCATAGAACATTCAAGTTCATCATTGACAATTTTTCGTATAGAAAAGTTCATCATTGATGAATTTTTATACAGCAATTTTATCATTGATGCTATTTCGTAAAGTAAAATTCATCAGTGAGGTATTTTCGAAAAGTTCATCAGTGATGATTTTGCGTATATAAAAGTTCATCGCTAATGACATTTCGTTTAGAAAAGTTCGATATAGAAAATTTCATCCTTGATGACATTTCCTATAGAAAAGTTCATCACTTATGACTTTTTGTTTAGAAAACTTTATCAGTGATGACTTTTCGTATAGAATAGTTCATCATTGATGACTTTTCGTATAGAATAGTTCATCATTGATGACTTTTCGTTTAGAGAAAATCAATAGGGATGACTTTTCGTACAGAAAAGTTCACCAGTGATGACTTTTCGTATAGAAAAATTCATCAGTGATGACTTTTCGAATAGAAAAATTCATCAGTGATGACTTTTCGTATCAAAAGGTTAATCGGAGATGACTTTTCGTATAGAAAAGTTCATCGGAGATGACTTTTCGTATAGAAAAGTTCATCGGAGATGACTTTTCGTATAGAAAAGTTCATCGGAGATGACTTTTCGTATAGAAAAGTTCATCGGAGATGACTTTTCGTATAGAAAAGTTCATCGGAGATGACTTTTCGTATAGAAAAGTTCATCGGAGATGACTTTTCGTATAGAAAAGTTCATCGGAGATGACTTTTCGTATAGAAAAGTTCATCGGAGATGACTTTTCGTATAGAAAAGTTCATCGGAGATGACTTTTCGTATAGAAAAGTTCATCGGAGATGACTTTTCGTATAGAAAAGTTCATCGGAGATGACTTTTCGTATAGAAAAGTTCATCGGAGATGACTTTTCGTATAGAAAAGTTCATCGGAGATGACTTTTCGTATAGAAAAGTTCATCGGAGATGACTTTTCGTATAGAAAAGTTCATCGGAGATGACTTTTCGTATAGAAAAGTTCATCGGAGATGACTTTTCGTATAGAAAAGTTCATCGGAGATGACTTTTCGTATAGAAAAGTTCATCGGAGATGACTTTTCGTATAGAAAAGTTCATCGGAGATGACTTTTCGTATAGAAAAGTTCATCGGAGATGACTTTTCGTATAGAAAAGTTCATCGGAGATGACTTTTCGTATAGAAAAGTTCATCGGAGATGACTTTTCGTATAGAAAAGTTCATCGGAGATGACTTTTCGTATAGAAAAGTTCATCGGAGATGACTTTTCGTATAGAAAAGTTCATCGGAGATGACTTTTCGTATAGAAAAGTTCATCGGAGATGACTTTTCGTATAGAAAAGTTCATCGGAGATGACTTTTCGTATAGAAAAGTTCATCGGAGATGACTTTTCGTATAGAAAAGTTCATCGGAGATGACTTTTCGTATAGAAAAGTTCATCGGAGATGACTTTTCGTATAGAAAAGTTCATCGGAGATGACTTTTCGTATAGAAAAGTTCATCGGAGATGACTTTTCGTATAGAAAAGTTCATCGGAGATGACTTTTCGTATAGAAAAGTTCATCGGAGATGACTTTTCGTATAGAAAAGTTCATCGGAGATGACTTTTCGTATAGAAAAGTTCATCGGAGATGACTTTTCGTATAGAAAAGTTCATCGGAGATGACTTTTCGTATAGAAAAGTTCATCGGAGATGACTTTTCGTATAGAAAAGTTCATCGGAGATGACTTTTCGTATAGAAAAGTTCATCGGAGATGACTTTTCGTATAGAAAAGTTCATCGGAGATGACTTTTCGTATAGAAAAGTTCATCGGAGATGACTTTTCGTATAGAAAAGTTCATCGGAGATGACTTTTCGTATAGAAAAGTTCATCGGAGATGACTTTTCGTATAGAAAAGTTCATCGGAGATGACTTTTCGTATAGAAAAGTTCATCGGAGATGACTTTTCGTATAGAAAAGTTCATCGGAGATGACTTTTCGTATAGAAAAGTTCATCGGAGATGACTTTTCGTATAGAAAAGTTCATCGGAGATGACTTTTCGTATAGAAAAGTTCATCGGAGATGACTTTTCGTATAGAAAAGTTCATCGGAGATGACTTTTCGTATAGAAAAGTTCATCGGAGATGACTTTTCGTATAGAAAAGTTCATCGGAGATGACTTTTCGTATAGAAAAGTTCATCGGAGATGACTTTTCGTATAGAAAAGTTCATCGGAGATGACTTTTCGTATAGAAAAGTTCATCGGAGATGACTTTTCGTATAGAAAAGTTCATCGGAGATGACTTTTCGTATAGAAAAGTTCATCGGAGATGACTTTTCGTATAGAAAAGTTCATCGGAGATGACTTTTCGTATAGAAAAGTTCATCGGAGATGACTTTTCGTATAGAAAAGTTCATCGGAGATGACTTTTCGTATAGAAAAGTTCATCGGAGATGACTTTTCGTATAGAAAAGTTCATCGGAGATGACTTTTCGTATAGAAAAGTTCATCGGAGATGACTTTTCGTATAGAAAAGTTCATCGGAGATGACTTTTCGTATAGAAAAGTTCATCGGAGATGACTTTTCGTATAGAAAAGTTCATCGGAGATGACTTTTCGTATAGAAAAGTTCATCGGAGATGACTTTTCGTATAGAAAAGTTCATCGGAGATGACTTTTCGTATAGAAAAGTTCATCGGAGATGACTTTTCGTATAGAAAAGTTCATCGGAGATGACTTTTCGTATAGAAAAGTTCATCGGAGATGACTTTTCGTATAGAAAAGTTCATCGGAGATGACTTTTCGTATAGAAAAGTTCATCGGAGATGACTTTTCGTATAGAAAAGTTCATCGGAGATGACTTTTCGTATAGAAAAGTTCATCGGAGATGACTTTTCGTATAGAAAAGTTCATCGGAGATGACTTTTCGTATAGAAAAGTTCATCGGAGATGACTTTTCGTATAGAAAAGTTCATCGGAGATGACTTTTCGTATAGAAAAGTTCATCGGAGATGACTTTTCGTATAGAAAAGTTCATCGGAGATGACTTTTCGTATAGAAAAGTTCATCGGAGATGACTTTTCGTATAGAAAAGTTCATCGGAGATGACTTTTCGTATAGAAAAGTTCATCGGAGATGACTTTTCGTATAGAAAAGTTCATCGGAGATGACTTTTCGTATAGAAAAGTTCATCGGAGATGACTTTTCGTATAGAAAAGTTCATCGGAGATGACTTTTCGTATAGAAAAGTTCATCGGAGATGACTTTTCGTATAGAAAAGTTCATCGGAGATGACTTTTCGTATAGAAAAGTTCATCGGAGATGACTTTTCGTATAGAAAAGTTCATCGGAGATGACTTTTCGTATAGAAAAGTTCATCGGAGATGACTTTTCGTATAGAAAAGTTCATCGGAGATGACTTTTCGTATAGAAAAGTTCATCGGAGATGACTTTTCGTATAGAAAAGTTCATCGGAGATGACTTTTCGTATAGAAAAGTTCATCGGAGATGACTTTTCGTATAGAAAAGTTCATCGGAGATGACTTTTCGTATAGAAAAGTTCATCGGAGATGACTTTTCGTATAGAAAAGTTCATCGGAGATGACTTTTCGTATAGAAAAGTTCATCGGAGATGACTTTTCGTATAGAAAAGTTCATCGGAGATGACTTTTCGTATAGAAAAGTTCATCGGAGATGACTTTTCGTATAGAAAAGTTCATCGGAGATGACTTTTCGTATAGAAAAGTTCATCGGAGATGACTTTTCGTATAGAAAAGTTCATCGGAGATGACTTTTCGTATAGAAAAGTTCATCGGAGATGACTTTTCGTATAGAAAAGTTCATCGGAGATGACTTTTCGTATAGAAAAGTTCATCGGAGATGACTTTTCGTATAGAAAAGTTCATCGGAGATGACTTTTCGTATAGAAAAGTTCATCGGAGATGACTTTTCGTATAGAAGAGTTCATCGGAGATGACTTTTCGTATAGAAAAGTTCATCGGAGATGACTTTTCGTATAGAAGAGTTCATCGGAGATGACTTTTCGTATAGAAAAGTTCATCGGAGATGACTTTTCGTATAGAAGAGTTCATCGGAGATGACTTTTCGTATAGAAAAGTTCATCGGAGATGACTTTTCGTATAGAAGAGTTCATCGGAGATGACTTTTCGTATAGAAAAGTTCATCGGAGATGACTTTTCGTATAGAAGAGTTCATCGGAGATGACTTTTCGTATAGAAAAGTTCATCGGAGATGACTTTTCGTATAGAAGAGTTCATCGGAGATGACTTTTCGTATAGAAAAGTTCATCGGAGATTACTTGTCGTATAGAAAAGTTCATCGGAGATGACTTTTCGTATAGAGAAGTTCATCGGAGATTACTTTTCGTATAGAGAAGTTCATCGGAGATGACTTTTCGTATAGAGAAGTTCATCGGAGATGACTTTTCGTATAGAAAAGTTCATCGGAGATGACTTTTCGTATAGAAAAGTTCATCGGAGATGACTTTTCGTATAGAAAAGTTCATCGGAGATGACTTTTCGTATAGAAAAGTTCATCGGAGATGACTTTTCGTATAGAAAAGTTCATCGGAGATGACTTTTCGTATAGAAAAGTTCATCAGTGATGACTTTTCGTATAGAGAAGTTCATCGGAGATGACTTTTCGTATAGAAAAGTTCATCGGAGATGACTTTTCGTATAGAGAAGTTCATCGGAGATGACTTTTCGTATAGAGAAGTTCATCGGAGATGACTTTTCGTATAGAAAAGTTCATCGGAGATGACTTTTCGTATAGAAAAGTTCATCGGAGATGACTTTTCGTATAGAAAAGTTCATCGTAGATGACTTTTCGTATAGAAAAGTTCATCGGAGATGACTTTTCGTATAGAAAAGTTCATCGTAGATGACTTTTCGTATAGAGAAGTTCATCGTAGATGACTTTTCGTATAGAAAAGTTCATCGTAGATGACTTTTCGTATAGAAAAGTTCATCGTAGATGACTTTTCGTATAGAAAAGTTCATCGTAGATGACTTTTCGTATAGAAAAGTTCATCGTAGATGACTTTTCGTATAGAAAAGTTCATCGTAGATGACTTTTCGTATAGAAAAGTTCATCGGAGATGAATGACTTTTCGTATAGAAAAGTTCATCGTAGATGAATGACTTTTCGTAAAGAAAAGTTCATCGGAGATGAATGACTTTTCGTATAGAAAAGTTCATCGTAGATGAATGACTTTTCGTATAGAAAAGTTCATCGGAGATGAATGACTTTTCGTATAGAAAAGTTCATCAGTGATGACTTTTCGTATAGAAAAGTTCATCAGTGATGACTTTTCGTATAGAAAAGTTCATCAGTGATGACTTTTCGTATAGAGAAGTTCATCGTAGATGACTTTTCGTATAGAAAAGTTCATCGTAGATGACTTTTCGTATAGAAAAGTTCATCGTAGATGACTTTTCGTATAGAAAAGTTCATCGTAGATGACTTTTCGTATAGAAAAGTTCATCGTAGATGACTTTTCGTATAGAAAAGTTCATCGTAGATGACTTTTCGTATAGAAAAGTTCATCGTAGATGACTTTTCGTATAGAAAAGTTCATCGTAGATGAATGACTTTTCGTAAAGAAAAGTTCATCGGAGATGAATGACTTTTCGTAAAGAAAAGTTCATCGGAGATGAATGACTTTTCGTATAGAAAAGTTCATCGGAGATGAATGACTTTTCATATAGAAAAGTTCATCGGAGATGAATGACTTTTCGTATAGAAAAGTTCATCGGAGATGAATGACTTTTCGTATAGAAGAGTTCATCGGAGATGAATGACTTTTCGTATAGAAAAGTTCATCGGAGATGACTTTTCGTAAAGAAAAGTTCATCGGAGATGAATGACTTTTCGTAAAGAAAAGTTCATCGGAGATGAATGAC
The DNA here is from genome assembly GCF_047663935.1 of Musca autumnalis. Lineage (NCBI taxonomy): Eukaryota > Metazoa > Arthropoda > Insecta > Diptera > Muscidae > Musca > Musca autumnalis. The sequence continues at coordinate 6,809,090 of NW_027411644.1, read as the reverse complement.
TTTTCGTATAGAAAAGTTCATCGGTGATGAATGTGTTTTCGTATAGAAAAGGTCATCGGAGATGAATGACTTTTCGTATAGAAAAGTTCATCGGAGATGAATGACTTTTCGTATAGAAAAATTCATGAGAGATGAATGACTTTTCGTATAGAAAAGTTCATCGGAGATGAATTACTTTTCGTATAGAAAAGTTCATCGGAGATGAATGATTTTTCGTATAGAAAAGTTCATCGTAGATGAATGACTTTTCGTATAGAAAAGTTCATCGGAGATGAATTACTTTTCGTATAGAAAAGTTCATCGGAGATGAATGACTTTTCGTATAGAAAAGTTCATCGGAGATTAATGACTTTTTGTATAGAAAAGTTCATCGGAGATGAATGACTTTTCGTATAGAAAGTTCATCGGAGATGAATGAAAGTTTTCCACACCATGTAAAGTTTTATACCCCAAATGAAGACTAAATACCAAGTTTCAACAATTTCGGAGGAATATTGAGGCCACAACCTTCAAAATACCAAATAATACCAAATTTCAGACATTTTGGTGGAATATTGAGGCCACAATCTTCAAAATACCGAAAGTCGGCAGGTACCGTTCTTTGGGGGCTATACCAAGGCGGTGACCTGTACCGACAAATTTCATATGGAAAGTCTTATACCCCAAATGAAGTCTAAATCCGAAATTCAGTCATTTCGGTGGAATATTGAGCCTGGGGAAAAGTTGTATACCCCCAACGAAGACTAAGTACCAAATTTCAGCCATTTCGGTGTGATAATGAAGCTAAAACCTTCAAAATACCGAAAATCGGGTGGTACCGTTCTATGGGAGCTATATCAAAACGTGGATCGATATAGCCCATTTGCGATACCAAACATCCTAGGAGTAATAGAAACTTCAAAAAAGCTCTACAAAGCTCTATCTTAAAAGTTGCGGGCTGTATCTTGATTTCAACAGACGGACGGACATACGGACATGGTTATATCGACTTAGAATTTTACCCTGATCAAGAATATATACTTTAAAGGGTCTCCGATGAATATTTCGATGTGTTACAAACGAAATGACAAATTTAATTATACCCTCCATATTATGGTGGAAGGTATAAAAAATCGAAAGACTCAAGGCACAAACACTTTGACGTCATGATAATTTATTAATGAGGTTTCTGTTTGTTAAATAAATGTTGTTATTAAAGATTTATAAAATCGAATAAATAACCGATTGGAGTTTTACTAATACAATATTGATTACAATTAATCATTAATCTCCATATGCAAGCAACAGGCTCAAGGTAAATGTACACAAATAACAAATTTGTTTTCGAATGCCTTAAATGACTTTATTTTTTTTAAATTTTCCTGCTTACAAATAACCATAATATGGCATTGCATATACATACATACCCAGCAAAAAATGTCATTACCAAATAATGACTTTATTCAGTAAATTTTTGCAGTTGTAACTACTTACTAATTGACCGTAAAAGTCATTATTTTTACATGGGGATGTCATAGGGAGGAAGTACTTCCTTAAATGTGTTTTTTAAGTACATATTTAACCACTTACCAGTAGTCAAAAAAAAGCTAAAAAGCATATGTTCTATTTTTAGAACAATTGTGGTGAAATTATATTCAAATTCAACACTCCTATTATTTGTCGTTTTTATTTCTTCTTTTTCTTTTATTCCGGTCCCTCCCGGTGTCGAACCCATGAACTTCTGATTTCTAGCCAAACACACTACACACTAGACCACTCGTACAAATAGTAAGGGTTGTTTAAAAACATCCATGTACATTAAGATTTCTTCGTAATTTTGTCAACAAAAAACTCCCATGCTGACGGTGAGCTTTGAACACACAAACCTAGGATTTGTAGTCAGACACACTAGCCCTGTGCCACCGAACTTATTCCTTTGTATGTAAGTAGTAAGTAAGGATGTAACTAGTTATATGTTAACTGTTATATATGTACTGTCTGATAATGCGGAGGGTAATGAGTACTCATTACCTGGTAATGCAGAAAGTAATGACATGTGCCTACCAAATTTTTGCTGGGTATGTAAACATAAAGTATTTATATGATAATTTTTTATATTTTCTTGTGTTTGGTTTCATAGCTTTTACATTTTTTTGGTAATATATGTATGTATGTCTTTGATTTCTTGTTTTTATTGAATTTTTCATTTACACTGCATCTGAAAAAGCGTTTCCTTGTTAAGCTAGTTTTTGTCTGTTTTGCAGACACCACCAGTTGTGTTTTTTATTTTATTTTTATATGCCGAGGTTGTAAAACGTGTTGATGATGTTATGAATTATGGATAAAATGGAAATGAAAATGGAAATAGACCATGTACAATGACAGAGGCGAGGGAAATCACATGATCCTAATATCAGTCTTGCACCATGTCCAACACATTTCCCTGTTGAGCTGTAGCAGGAATTCAAAGTTGATTTTATGTTTAAAATATCCTATTTGTATAATGACACGATATTATTTGCCAAATTTAACACTTTTATTGTGGGCAACAGGTTTTTTTTGCAATAAGTAAACAAATTTTTGCGTTTCCGTATTAAACATTAACAATTAACGTGTTATAAAACAATTGTGTAAAAAAGTGTTGAGCTTTTGCAATTGTTATTCATTAAATTTGGTTTTGTTTTTATACTTCCCCAACGTGGTATTCTTTTAACGGAACAAAAAGTTGTATTTGAAGAAGCATGACCGAAGAATGAACACCAGTATTTTGACGTTTTTCAAAAATGATATGAAGTTTCTTTTTCTTTTCTAGGATGTTTGAGGGAACATTTATATTTATTTTTCTTAAAAACAGAACCTACTTACAATGATTGCTATTCTGAATTTTGATCCAATGTCAATTCGTTGAATTAATATCCCGTACTTCACAAACACAGATGCTTGTCAATTCTCTGGATTCTACGGTATATACATAGATACATTCATATATAGTATATGTAAAAAATACCTACGAGTATAGACATTCTTAGACAAGAAGTGATTAAAATTGTAAATTTCGAAATAGAAATGGGTGTGTCCACAATCATTCATAATGAGATACATTTACGTACATATGTATATGAATATCAAAATCTTTTGATTTTCGAAGCATTAATAAAAGAAGAAAAAACATAAACCAATATCTAATGGTGCAAACAGTTCAACAAGTTTTGGGAGACACCACCAGCCAAAAAAGTGAATGCATTCGTTTGCTTTTGATTTGTGAATGGCATAACTTTTGTTTTAAACTAAACTGATTATGGTGCACTATTTCTATTTAAAGTTTAAATTGTTGCTGTTTTAGTTTTCTTATTTAGGAAGCAAAACAAAAAAAAACGAAAAACATCGAGATGGTAACAGTCCCTGGTGGAATTGTTTTTATTTTTTTAGTTTGGTCTGCTTAATCTCTGCCTCCATAGTAACAACAACAACTCAGACACTGGCTGTCTGAACTGTTGTAAGAAAAATGAGTGCGGCTTTTTTGTTCCACTTGCTGTTTAGCTGTTAATGTTTCTTTTTGTTGCTTTTTTGCTTTCCTAATTCAGCTTTATTTCAAATTGTAATGTAGGCATTTGCTTAGGTTACTACGACTCTAATGCAACAATCGTCGGCCTTTTGTTGTTTTAACAATAAAATAAAATCACAAACAATGAAACCCCATACTAGCGCCAAATATGTAGTGAAACAATCAAACTAATACTCTCCTCATCGTTCTCATAACCGGTCGTCTTTGTAGGGTGCCAATATTTCAGCAGGTTTTTGTAGGTAGGTGTTTAATTTTTGAAATCTTAGTTTTTGTCTGACTCTTCAGCGATAAAATCTATGTTTAATAAATTTTCAAAGATTTACACATATTTCATGCAAGGACGTATTGTTTTGTTTTCGTTAAGAAATAAATCACAAAGAAAACTGTTCGTCTAACACATACATATGTAAATTGAAGGAACCAATGACAGATACTTTTTTATAACAAATTAATTCTGTCAGATGTTTGCTACATAAGCATTCAAGGACTATAAAAACTTTATAACCAATACCGCAATGTTAGGAGCGATCGGCATATAACTGTTAAAAAAAAAAAAAAAAAAAAAAACAAGTAAAAAAGTATGGTAGGCTTTGCCGACTGTTGACGTTCCGAATAAATACGAATATTTTTTAATTTCGCTTAAAGCGCAAAAGTTTTGAATTTTTGAGAAGGAGGGACCTAAAGGAATGGACCAATATAGGCGATTTTGGAAGTGGGTCTAATTTTGGGAATCAATCAATAGTTACCGTGCCAACCAATCATTTTAGTTGGTCACCGTATGATTTTATGTGAAAAAGTAAGGAACTTGCCACGAAAAACTAAATTATATCGTTGCAATTAGAATCACAAGAACTACCTTGTATGCATATTTCAAAACAGCCCTTAAACTGCACTTCAGTGCAAAATTTTGAACGTTTGTGTGTGAGAGGTTGTCCGATATAGTCCACCTTAGACTTGATTTAACTTTAAGGGAAATATTACGATGTGTCATGTCATAACGAATGCCGCCAACCATTTTTGTTGGGTTTTTAAGCTTTTAGACCATTATGTCAGGAAGCTTGGATTCACCCACAAACCGCGCTTAAACTACACATAAGCGACAATTTTTAACTTTCTTGAAGTCGGCATTCGATGATGTCCGATATACAGCTTATTGGAGCATGATGTACTTACTTACTTAGCTGGCCCATTACAGATCATTTGTTCCATAGGCCGAACTAAGAAAAGATCTCCATTCTTCTCTATTTGTTGCTTCGCACTCTGGAATACCGCGTCTTTTCATGTCATCATCCACTTGTTTGCGCCATCTATTCCTTGGCCTGCCAATTCTGCGTGCACCGCCAAGCGGTCCGTATTTATACGCCTTTTTATCGGGTTCATCATCGCTCATTCTTATGATATGGCCTGGCCAACGCAATCGCTGCATCTCGATACGTTTAACAATATTGATGTCGTTGTATAACAGATACAGCTCGTGGTTCATGCGACGTCGATATTCACCGTCAACGCAGATTGGTCCGTAGATCTTTCGAAGAATTTTTCTCTCAAACACACCAAGCACTGCCATGTCTGCTTGCGCAAGTACCCAGGCTTCGGAGCCATACATCAGCACGGGTAGTATCAGTGTTTATAGAGCGTTATTTTTGTTTGACAAGATGTGGCTTTGTTTTTAAACTGCTTACTTAAACCAAAGTAGCATCTGTTGGCCAATACAATTCTTCTTTTTATTTCACAACTGATGTCGTTTGTTGTGTTTACGGAGGTGCCGAGGTAAACGAAGTCTTTTACTACCACAATATTATAGGAACCAACTTCCACAGTCGGCCCGAGCTCAATGGACGCATTGCGCGCCGACACCGTCAACTTGTTCTTCTCACCGTTTACCGCCAGACCCACTTTAGCAGATTCTCCATCGACCTTTATAAAGGTAACAGTTACTTCTTTTACTGATCGGCCCATGATGTCTATATCATCAGCATAAGCAAGTAACATGTGACTATTGGTGTAGATTGTGCCACTTCTTTTGACGTTTGCCTCTCGTATAACCTTTTCCAGCAGGATGTTGAAGGTTTCTCCTTGTCTGAAACCTCTTTTGGTACCAAGCTCTTCGGAGATGTTCTATCATATTTTAACTGAGGACCTCGTGTCAGTTAAAGTCATTTTACAAAGCCGGATGAGCTTTGCGGGGATACCAAATTCAGACATGGCTTGGAATACCTTTGAACGCAGCGGGCTGTCGAAGGCTGCTTTATAATCGACAAAAAGGTGGTAGGTGTCTTGGGTCTTCTCCAGGATTTGCCGCAGGGTAAATATCTGGTCGATGGTGGACTTGCCTGGTCTAAAGCCGCATTGGTATGGTCCAATTATCTCGTTGTCAATAGGCTTTAGTCGTTCGCACAATATCCCTGACACGATCTTGTGGGCAATAGGGAGTAGACTTATGCCCCTATAGTTAGAGCATACAGTCTGATCTCCCTTCTTGTGGACGGGGCACAGGATACTCAGGTTCCAATCGTCGGGTACTCGTTCTTCCTGCCAGATGGTGCTAACTAGCTGATGAATACACCTTATCAGCGTGTCGCCTCAGGGTTTGAACAGTTCGGCTGGTAAGCCATCGGCCCCTGCTGCCTTATTATTCTTCAGCCGATTTATTGCTGTCCTTACCTCATCTTGGCTGGGCGGTATAAATTCAATACCATCTTCTGGGATTGGGACTGTGGTATCTTCGTCGTCTTCGCTGCTATTGGATACCAGCATATTGGAGAAATGTTCCTTCCATATCCTGAGTACACTATCTGTATCAGTTACCAAATTACCTTGCTGGTCTCTACAGGAGGATGTGCCTGTACCAAAGTTATCAGTTTGATGCTTGACTCTTTGGTAGAATCTTTGGACTTCATTCTGGTTCCTGTACATCTCGATTTTTTCACACTCCCGCTTTTCCATCTCTCTCTTTTTCCTGCGGAAAAGACGTTTCTCCTCTCTTCTTTTCTCCCTGTATCTCTCAAGTGCGCTACGCGTTGCTACGGATTGTAAAGTAGCCCTATATGCCGAATTTTTCTCTTCGGTGGCAGCACGACACTCCTGATCATACCATGGATTCCTTGGTGGAGGTCTTTGGTATCCAACTATGGATTTTGCGGCTGTTTTTCTTTTGTTGTTTGTTTTTCAATTCGATTTCTTGTTTTCTGATCTGGACACAGCCAGGTGCCCTTATGAATATCGAGATGATTAAATCTGGTACTGCTAACTACCATGTTTTTTGCAGCTGCAAAGTCTATCAGCCTCATACCATTGTCAGATGTTTCACTGTGGAGTCTGAATTTCCCGACTGTTGGGCCAAATATATTCTCCTTTCCAATTTTGGCATTAAAATCGCCTAGAATGATTTTAATGTCATGGGCAAGGTAACGGTCATATGTTTCTTCTAAGCGCTCGTAAAATATATCTTTGGTCTGTTCGTCCTTTCCTTCAGTGGGAGCATGAGCGCAAATAAAGCTGATGTTGAAGAATTTAGCTTTTATTCGAATTGCAGCAAGTCTTTCATTCACTTTGTTGAAGCTGGATACCAGATGTTTTAGTTTCCGACTAACTACAAATCCGCTACCAAACTCATGCTTTACGTCATGGCAGCTATAATACAGTGCGTCACCTTTAGGTTGTTGTGACGCCTTTCCCAATCCATCGTATTTCCTGTATGGCAGTAATATCGACCTTGTACTTTTCAAGTTCGTCTGCCAATGCGAAGACTGCACTGCAGATTCGCAGATCATGGTCCTTAGACGTTTGCGGGGTTCGTCAACTTTAGAGGAGTTTGTTTTTCTTTTCTTTTGTTTTTTCATAGTAGGCTGTTTTTTCTAGGGCAGGGTTACTAACCCGACGCCCAAACCCAAGTTTTTAACGTTCTTATGGGTGAACGCGCGGCACATGTTAGCTCACTACCTTTAACGGGTGTTAAAGGCAGTTCCCCAGGTGACACAACGGGGAGGTCAGTGTCCACTTGGGATGAAAGATGGACCAAAATAAATCCTGGGCTTTGCCATGTTAAAACCGGTCAGGACCGTTGCTTGGTATCTTCCATCCCCTACGTCACCCTACCCATGATGTACGTTTGGAAGAAATTTTACTATGTGCAAAGTTTCGGCCAAATCGGATACTTAATTCGTAAGTTATCGTGCCCATCAGTCATTTTAGTTGATGCCGGCAGATTTTTATAGAGTTTTTGGGCCAATATCTTAGGAAGTATGGACTTGGCCCCAATACAATATACCGTTGTAATAGGTCAGCGAGTAGAACGATCCAAAAGCTGGACTTAACCTTCACTTTTGCGAAATGTTTTAAAATGTTGTGTGGGCACCAGAAAGAGTGGACCGATATAGTCCATATTCTAACCTGATCTATGTCTGGTAAAATATTACGTTGGCAAAGTATGGACCAAATCGGTTACTCCCTTCGAGCGTACTTTTGTGGGAGAAGTTTGGACCAGGGTTTCGGAGCCGGAGTCTACGAGTGGGAGTCGAGCAATTTTGCTGGAGCCGGAGTCTGAGTCGAAAAAATAATTCGACTCCGACTCCGGGCAAAATTCTTTGTACATTTATAAATACAATCTTTATTTTGTTCTTATATGATAGAGATATGAGCAATGATTTCGATGGCCCGTTTATTCATATTATAACAAAACTATGAGAGAACTTGTAACCAAAAAATGGTAAAAAATATGTTTATTTTTATACCCTCCACCATATGGAGGGTATAATTAAAATTGTCATTCCGTTTGTAACACATCGAAATATTCGTCGGAGACTCTATAAAGTATATATATTATTGATCAACATAAAATTCTATGTCGATTTAACCATGTCCGTCCGTCCGTCTGTCTGTTGAAATCAAGATACAGCTCCCAATTTTAAAGATATTTGGTACAGAAGTTTTTATTACTTGCAGGATGGTTGGTATTGAAAATGGGATATATCGGTCCACGTTTTGATATAGTCCCCATAGAACGGTACCTTCCGATTTTCTGTATTTTTAAGCTTTTAGCTTCATTATCCCACAAAAATGGCTGAAATTTGGTACGTAGTATTCTTTAGGGGTATAAAACTTTCCCCCAAAATTTTGTCGGTATCGGTCCACGCCTTCATATAGTCCCCATAAAACAGTACCTCCCGATTTTCGGTATTTTGAAGGTTTTAGCTTTATTATCACACCGAAATGGCTGAAATTTGGTACTTAGTCTACGTTGGTGGTATAAAACTTTCCCCCAGAACTTTGTCGGTGTCAGTCAATGCCTTCATATAGCCCCCATAGATCGGTACCTCCCGATTTTCGGTATTTTGAAAGTTGTGGCCTCAATATTCCACCGAAATGGCTGAAATTTGGTACTTAGACTTCATTGGGGGTACTCAAACCTCCCCTTTAAATTTGTCGGTATAGGTCCACGCCTTCATATAGTCCCCAGGGAAAGGTACCTCCCGATTTTCCGTATTTTGAAGGTTGTGGCTTCAATATTCAACCAAAATGGCTTAAATTTCAATGTGATATAAAACTGTTCGCCAGAAATCTGTACAGGTCCACGCTTTCATATTGCCCCATTTCCGACTAAAATTCGTCGGTATAGGTCCACGTTTCGATATAGCCCCTTTAGAACGGTACCTCCCGATTTTCGTAATACTGAAGATTGTGACGTCAATATTCCACCGAAATGGCTGAAATTCGTTATTTAGTCTTCCAAGAGTTATAAAATATTCCATAGGAGTATTATCAGTATAGGTCCACGTCTTCCTATATCCCCATAGAAGCGTACTTCCTGATTTTCGGTATTTTTTAAGTTTTAGCCACATTCTCTTACCGAAATATAGGAAATTTGGTATTTAGTCTTCTTTGAGTCTAAAAACTTTCCGTCAGAAATTTGTCGGAATGGATCGACGTTTTGAAATAGCCCCCATAGAACGGTGCCTCACATTGTTTTACCGAAATTTAGTATTAAGTCTTCTTCATACACGAAAGGAAACTAATTATTCCACTTTACTTAAATACAACTTGTGGTGGAGGGTATAACAAGTTCGGCCCGGCCGAACTTAACGCCGTTCTCACTTGTTTTCATTTTGAGTAGTATTGATAAATAACAGACTCCGGAGCCAGAGTTGGAGACAACCCAAAAATGTCTCGGCTCCGAAACCCTGGTTTGAACACAATATTACTAGGGTCAATTTTTGGAACAATGCGGTTGATTTTTCGTGGGGTTTCGTGCTGAAATCAGTTGATCCCTTGGATAGTTTTCGGGCGCAGCTGGCATCTAGACAGACCGACAAATAGTCTGAAAAAGATTTCGTCTAAACATACTTGTGGTCTAAAACCATATTCCATATGATCCAAATTTAAAGGCTGAGTGTATAAAGAAATAAGTACAGGGGCGAAAAATTCTGCTGGGGTGATCTTTAAGACCCTCTGGCATTACTAAAAACTGAATTGAGAAAAAAGTGACACCACATTTTTAATCATTTCAGGTTTTTCGTGGCAATGTGCAATTTTTTTTTTTTTGTTTTTTGAAAATTGCAAAAAAATGACAACTCTAAAGATGAGGCGGAGGTAAAACGTTAAAGGTCAAACAAACGTCCAACGCAAAGAACAATTGCAATCACGTGGGTCAACATTAACCAGCATCTGTTCCTTTTTTTCAAGAAAGCCTTTTGCCAATACTTTTCACTTTTCTACTGGCATTTCACATTGTCTTACATTTAGGTTAATTACCCTGAGAGATTGCTCCTCCAACATCAGCCAGTGCAAACAAATTGAGTTGCAATGAAAAAATTATTTGCCATAAACCGCATGACTGGAACTTAAATATTAATATCGACGTCAGTTTCATTCAATGGAATGCAAAACAAAAATACGTTGCATAAAAAACACAAATATTACCACTGACCAAATAACAAAGAAAAAAATGCCAAGCAGTCAGTGCATGCATATTTGCAGTGATGTGATATTACTAAGCGTTTTCTTATTTTTTGGGCTTTTTGCAAAAAAATGAAAAAAACAAGCCAACACAAAATTACTTTCACTTTTGCAATGGGAGAGACGTTGTAATTTTCTTTGTAAAATGGTCAATACACAAACACACTCGCACTGCCATGCAATATCCCACACATTACACATGAATTGTCGTTGTCATGTGAGTAAGGCAGCACAGACTGTATAGCTGGTGTGCTGGTGTTATACCATGCCACACGTGCAATCTTAGACTGACGTACATTAACCGGCCTTTTTAAGATTAGACAACAAAACCCAACAACAAGAGCAACAAAATGACCATTTATGTATCTATCTATTGGTTGTTGAAGTAGTTTTTGTTGCTGTGTTTTCTTTTTTTTTTTTGTAATAGCCTTTGTGTTCAACTTAATTACACGATTGCATGCTCAAATTTTCAAAAGTTAATGTTATCATTAAACCAAGAGCTAATTAGAGGCAGTCGAAGATACCATATACCGAAATGTGTAACAACAATTACAACAGCTAATGAAAGATGGCCTGAAAATTGTTGCATGTCTACTCGTTGGTGTTGGAGATGATGTGTGCAGATGACCTTAGGTTGTTATCTTTCGACACAGTGTACCCAGAAAAAGGGGTTCACTAGGTTATAGGTTTTCAAAGTTACATGTTTGAAATTATAATCATTTGACTGCATTCATAACATAAATTAGCCATGGCAATTAAAGCTGTGTTTAAATATTTTGTCATATGATTTAGGAAAGCGGTTTATGTCATTTGTCATTGATTGTTCATAATGAGTGATTGTGGGTCTTATAAGCGATTGTTGAATGCACTTAAAAATGGTTCTGAAGTTGTTTATTGTTAACTACTGGCATATTGGCTAGAATGGTATTTCAAATTACCAAATAGGGGAAACAGGTTGAATTTAGAACGAAACACCAACAATATTTCGTTTAATACCAAACATTTGCGGAAAGTTTTCAAAAATACCTTAACTAAAGTTTCTTTTAGTATCATGGTAATGGTTCTACATTGTTTGACATACATACACACATACGATTGGATGGTGTGGCTGAAACTTAAAAATACCAAAAATGGGCCCAAGCGCCCCATTGGGGGTATATCAAAATGTGGATCTGTACAGATAATTCTCAGCCCTCAACAGAGACTAAATACCAAATTTCAGCTAGTTCGGTTGGATAATGTGGTTAAAACCTTCAAAATTCCCGAAATCGGCAAGTCCCGTTCTATGGGGGCTATATAAAAACGTTGTCCTGTAACAACCATCCTCTGCGGAAATGTATTATACCTTCAATTAAGACCAAATTCCAAATTCGGTGATTTAATGGGGGCTATATCAAAACGTGGACCGATGCTAGTTTTTCAATGCTAAACATCTTAGGAGTAATAGAAAAGTTAGGGGGTTTTCAGAATTTTGGGCGTATGAACTTGCCGACAAAAATATGGATTTTGATTAAAGCTCAACATTTTTGCGGCTACTCCGTATCACGCGTTACAGTTTAGCGAATACTTTCGAACTGTTGGGAGGGAGGTACAGGAAGAAGTGGACCTATAAGCACCACCTTCGGATTGTATCTAACATTCGTAGAAATATTACGATATGTAAAGTATGGTCGTGCGCACCAGCCACTGCACTTACTGGCCGTATGGGTTTTTTCAGCTTTTGTGTAATTTTCTCAAGAAGTATGGACTTGCAACCCAAAAAAACTTATACCATCGTAATAGGGCTTTGAGTACAACCTGTTGCAAGAAAAATCAAAACTATTCGAGAGGAGGTCCTAACCTGCACTTTTCCGAAATTTGGTGTGGGAGGTACCCGAAAGAGGTGGCATACATATATAGTCCATATTATAACCTGACCTATGACTCGTAGAAATATCACGATGTGCACAGTATGGACCCAATTGGTTACTGCCTTCCAGAGTTATCGTGCGCACCATTTTAGGGAAAATTTTTGAACTGTTGTGGGGGATGTACCCGAAGGAGTGGGCCGATATGGCCCATCTTAGAACTTGATGTAAATATTAATAATTGTTCCACAAACATCCCATACGGGATAAGGGAGACTTCTCTCATACCAATGAGTGCACGCCGATTCATATTAGCTCAATGATATGGGACCTACAGTTTATCGCCGAGTCCGAACGGCGTGTCTAAGACACCACTTTTGTAGAGAAGTTTTACATGGCTGAAATACTCAGGAAATGTCGCCAACATTACTGAGGGGTATTTTTCCAGCGTTGAAAAGTGTTTTGATGTTGCCTGGCCGAGGAATTGAACCCAAGACCTTATGTATGCAAGGCGGGTGTGCATACCATTGCACCACGGTGGTGGTGTAAATATTACGAATGCCAAATTTTGGTTTGTCCGTTGGAGAGTTATTGTGCGCTGCATACACTAAACATGGTGCCTTAGTGGGGTTTTACAGCTTTCGGGCCATTTTCTCAGGAAGTATGCACTTGCCCCTGAAAAACTTGCGCCGTCGTAATGAGGGTAGCGAACACCATTTCTTCGCTAGAGGTACCCGAAAGAGTGGACCGATTTAGTCCCTATTCTAACTTGATCGATGTGCAAAGTATGGACCAAATCGGTTAGTCCCTCCGAGGCTTATTGTGCTGATAAATTTTACAAAAAAATTAACATTTGTCTGGGGGTACCTGAAATCTTGGACGAAATCGGTTAATCCATTCGAGACTTATCGTGCGCTCCATACAGACGGACGGACATTGCTAAATCGACTCCCAATTGTCTGAAACGGATTTCGTTCAAACATACTTGGGGTCTAAAATCATTATTTCGATAAGGCAGATTTTGCCCTATGAAAGTTTATATACCCTCGTTAGCTGAGGGTATAAAAAATAGTCCATCTAGGGACTAGATCTAATTTTGGAGTCATTCCTTTCGAGAGTTGTCGTGTCAATGATGATAATCCATCTTCGAATTTGTTTTAAGTTTTAGAGATAAATTCCGATGTGGAAAAGTTGGACCAATGTTAGTCACCCCTTTCGAGACTTATCGTGTCCAACAGTAATTTTAGTACGTCACCGTAAGATTTTTATAGCTTTTTGGATAATTATGTCAATAAATGTGGACTTGCCCTTCGGTAAATATTTTAAAAAGATCCACTAAAAACCCTTAAAGCGATAATTTCGAACTTTTGTGAGCAAGGTACCCAAAGGTGTTGTCCGATATGAAACTTCTTAAAACTTGATAGGTGTACTTTGGGAAGAAATTTGACGATGTGTAAAGTTTCAGGCAAATCGGTTACGTAATTCCTATGTAGTCGTTTCATCAGTCATTTTAGTTGGAGCCGGATTTTTTAAAGCTTCTGGGTATCTCAGAATGTATGGACTTGCTCCGCAAAAATTGTACCATCGTCATAGGGGCCGGGAGAAAAATTTGCTGAAAATAATCAAGACGATCTGAGACGTGTCCTTAAACTGCACTTTTGCGGCAGCTTTTGAAATTTTTTGTGCCGATTATCCCAAGGAGTGGACCGATATAGTCCGTATACGAAATTGATCTACGTCTAGAATAAATATTACGAAGAATTTGAACCAATTGATTATTGATTACATAAAAGAAGAAACATCCTCTTTTGATTTGAAAGTTTTTCTTGTTGAGATTTTGATGTTGCTTGCGGGCCTAATAACTTCTTCTAACTACTATCCCTGAAATCTGATGAATACTTAAAATATCAAGACCTGTATTTTAAGGTAATAAATTCGTTAGAATTTCAACAATAATATTGAAAGTGATAAGAAAAGATATTTACATATCTCTCATTTACTCCAAGAATGGCAAAAAAATGCGTTAGCAATTCCCATTTTTACTACGACTTCTTCTTAATCTTGTGTCAAATTTTCATGCTAATATCTCGAAAAGAATTGCAGCTTATTTACAACGAGTTTGGCATAATTCAATAAACCACTTTCAATCGCTAACTTAAAACGCGTTTTTCTCGAAAATGGATTTTTTAAGATGTGTCACTCTTTTAGTAAATGAGCGATATGTTCGAGTAGTGTAATCTACATAAACAAGTGTATAAGTTATCTACCTTAAATGTTACTCCATTTCGCTTGTACCTTGTACTTAGCGTTCTTCTTTTACTTTCTGTTGAATTTCTCTCATTAGCAAGACATTGAAGATTGTAATGGTAACTTAATGAAAATTACCATGACAATTTGTAGTACTAAAAATGCCATAATTTTATGGATGGATGATAGAATTTCTGTTTTTGTCGCATAGCCTAGACCATTCTGGTTGGTAAGTTCTATTTAGATAACAATGATTGTTTCAGGCTACAAAATGCCATGCTCTGGAAATTTTCTTTCCATTTTGTTTTAAGCATAATGGAATACTTTTTTTTAGCAATTTGCAGACATTCAAACACACACAACCAAAAAAAAGAAGTAAACACCAGCGTCTAATGCAATTCTTTAGAAAGCCAAACAACTGTAACGAGTTCAATTTTTGAAATTTATTTTCTGATTGTTTTGTTTTTTTTGGTTTCTTTGTCTGTCTTTGCTCAATTTAGAATGGCGAGAATATGGAACGTGGCTGTGATGAACGTTGTACTTGTAATCGTGGAGAATGGATTTGTTCACCTCGCTGTCAGGGCAAAACCTTTAAACGTGGCACCATGTTGGAGCAGATATCTAGCGGAGAAGAAGGAGAAACAACGAAATGCCGTGAAATTGCTGTCGAAGATGATGAATGTTGCAGCCGAATGGAATGTTCTTCGAATGAAGAAACCTTCCTGCCCACACAATCTACAATGCATACTGATGAAGCTATGAATGGTAGGTACAATAACAAAAACAATACTAGTCAGAATACTTACATACATACATAGTTAGAAGAGAGGGGTTTTACATTAGATGCCTTTAACATCTTCTACCAACAAACAGTGAGAGTATGTAGTTGTACTGATGAACTGCAGTTTAGTTTATACAACATAGATCCACTTAGATCCATTCATTCATTCCTTATTTGTATGTGTGTAATTTTCATTTCATGTCATCATTTGCATTGCTTCTAAATACGAACAACAACAACAATACACACACAAATGCAGCATCCATACATAAAACACGTCCCGATTGCTATTTCAATGGTGGTATTTATAAATTCCGTGAACGTCTGGAAATTGGCTGTGAACAAATTTGCCATTGTGATGAGGGAGGCATTATGAACTGTAGACCACGTTGCCCCGAACGCAACCACACTCGTCCCGACAAATGTGTCTTTGTCAAAGATCCCAAAGATGTTTGCTGTCAGTTGGAATTCTGTGATGTCACATTGGACGATCATGAACAGCGACCACCACCATCGGCCGCCCATAACTCGATAGGAGATGATGGTTATGGTTTCCAAGAGGCACGAGATATCGATGGTGCTGCTGGACAGGGCTCATGCGAATATAAGGGCCAGGTCTATGCTGAGGGCAAACAATTCCATGATGGTTGTGAGCAATTGTGTTTGTGTACTTCCGAAGGAGTACATTGTGCCAAATTGCAGTGTCCCACTTCATTTGGTTTGGATGTTTTGAATCCACACTGTTTACGTTGGGAACCGGAGCCAGCCAACTTCCAACCCATTGCACCCAATTGTTGTCCAGATAGTATGCGTTGTGTAGACAATGGTACCTGTGAATATCATGGTGAAGAATTTGAAAATTGGTCTCAAATACCCACCAATCTGACTGGTAAGTAATAATACTCGAAGCTTTCATTGGCTGTCTTATGCTTATGCTAATCATATACAATGTATTTGAGTTCGAACAATTACTAACCCTCAACTTCCATATGCAATTGCCCCCCTACATAACATTGCCACAGGTTGTGACCAACATTGTTATTGTGAAAATGGTAAGGTAGAGTGCCGCCCAGCCTGTCCCCCCGTTTTGGCATTGCCACCTGCCGATTTGCCTTGTCACCCAGCCCAAGCCCGTCTAGTACCCATACCCGATGATGAATGTTGCAAACATTGGGCTTGTGCTCCTATACCAAATCAAACAGAAAGACCATATCATGGTGGCCAACAACACGAAGAGGATGAAGAAGAGGAGGAGGCCTCACAGGAACACTTGGGACACAATGGTAAATATACGAGTTACGAAAACAAAATTCAAAGCTTTTCTTTTAAAGGGTGCATGAAATGAATGATGCTTCTTCTCACTTTGAATGTGTTTTTCTATGTTTTGTTTTTCTCACTAATTTACCAAAAGGGTCCATCCATGGACCTAAATTGGATATGCTTTGTTTGAGTAGAGCAATGATGTTGTTATTGTTGTGGGTACAAATTTAAGTGTGTCTTATGAAAAAGACGAAAAATGAACCTAAATCCATACAAGTTTCTTATCATCAGAAAAAACTGTCCGCCTGGATATAAAAGCGAAATAAGCATGATAACGCCGTAAAATAACTTCTTTTGTAGCTCCATTAAATGTCAAGCATCCATCAGGTCATTTTCGTATGTAAATCATGCTCTTGCTCTATAACCATCTCTCCTTCTCTACCTTTTCTTCAAAATAAAAATTCATTAACTTCTTTTCTATAACTTAAAATAACCAATTGATTGATAAAACCTCCTCTCTCCTATTATGGTTTCCTTTCTTATTATTTTTAATTTACATATATATTTTTTAATTATTGGTTTAAAGCCAAGGATGACTAATGACTAGAAATTAAATATATGGATTTCAAAAATATATATTTAAATGTCTTTTGATATGTTTTTGATTTGAATTTCCTTATATTCACGAAGAAGAAAACAAGTTCCGCCATAGTAAGTAAAATACAGGCCTAAAAAATAAATAATCCTCAATGGTGTTTCAGTCATCCTTGGCTTTGTTCTATTTAATTATGCACTCACATAATAATAAAACGCTTCATTAAATTAATTTGCATTTGTACATACAAAAATATAAAAAACAAATCTTCACCGCCACACCTTCAGAAACAGCAAAAATGGAGAATGCCACCAAAAAACCTGACTTCTCTATGGGTGGCATTAACAAAGCCGAGGCAGAAAAGAAACCAACCGGAAATGCATTTTATCCGACTTTGGATGGTAAACCACCAAAAGGTGGTGCCCCTTCGACGCCATTTGGGTTCGATTATAAAACTGAAAAGCATGAGAAACATGAAAAGCACGACAAGCATGCCAAGAAACCACCAATTCCGGTTAAACCTCAACAGAACGATGTCAAATATGATGTCCACGAGCCACAAGAAGATGATATACCTGTGCATCAACATCCCGGTCTGGGACCAGGATATGTTCCCGTTCATTTAACACCCGGCGGGGTGGCCATTTCACCTTATGACAGTGTTAATTATAATCAAAATTTGGCACCACAACATCCAGGCCAGGGACCTTATGGACCCTTCTACCACAATGAAGCCTTTAATCCCTATGAACAATATGATCTAAATCCAAACGGTATACCCCAAGGAAAACCACCAGCACCCACAAGTCAATCGGATCTATTTAATATAATAGGAGCCGGAGTTCCAGGTGGCGGAAAGTTGGGGCAGTCTAATTTACCACCACATGTTAGAATAGAACATATCCTCCAACATTTGCAACAAAATGTCAATGCGGGAGCACAGAATGGAGCTCCACCACAGGGACCTTTTGTACATGTGAACACAAGTGGAGCGGGTGGACAGGCTCCACAATATGTACCCATAGTTCATAGTGGCCTACCACCGCCACCACCAGGACATGGCATTGCCATTGTTGATGGTCAGCCTGTTTCATACGGTGGTTATCCTGTAATACCTGGTGTGGGACCAGCACCCGCACATCTCGGCCACAATGCCGGACATACATCAACAACATCGGCCAACGGTTTGCAGACGCAATCTTCCGAGCATGGTGCTGTAACGAAGACCCAAAAAACAGGTTGATTTTAAAACCCTAATATCTCTTTCTGTCTCTTATTCTCTGTCTGTCTCCATATTTCGCATTAATCTACCACATTTCCATTGCATTCTCCCATTGAATAGTTGTTACTAATCCCAAACAAAAAAAAAACTATTAAGTCTACAATTCCATTAAAAATAGGTTGTGGTCATTGTCAGACACTTTTTCATTTATGCACAAACACAACTCAAGATCACAGCACAGCACACAATTAACATTTGTAAATACACAACTGAAAACGTACAAGGGAAGTGGTTAGCCACTCCCAAATATTCCTCCAATATTTGCCTGTAGAAAAGCTTTTAGTTTGGAATCAAACCCCACCAGTAATCAATCTATATTATTTATATATTTATTCAAAACCTTTTTTCATACTCTCAGGTTTCAATAATTTACAACCTGACATTGAAGTCCACACCCTGGAGGCCATTGATGCCCGTACAGTACGCATTGTCTTTACCGTTCCTCAAGTTTATGTTAACTTACATGGTCGCGTGGAATTACGTTATACCAATGGACCTGGCAATGATACATCCAAGTGGGATCAACAAATATTTGCCCCACCAGAAGATTTAATTGCCACCTCACAAATGGAATTCGATTTACCCAGTCTGGAACCAAACTCTTTGTATAAAATTAAAATCACTCTCATTTTAAGAGATTTGAACTCACAACCCACAAGTTCTATATACACGGTGAAGACACCCGCGGAAAGAACCATTACACCACCTCCACCACCATCCGATTATCGTCCCGACTTCCAAGACATCTTCAAGACTGTTGAAGATCCAGAATTGAATGTCAGTGAAAGTAACTCGACGTGGTTGCATTTGACCTGGAAGAAGTTGTCTGATGACCATTTGGATTATGTTGATGGTATACAATTGAGATACAAGGAATTAACGGGAATGATTTACTCTTCCTCACCACTGATACACCGTTCACTCACTTCATATACCATTGAGAATTTGCAACCTGACACCGGATATGAAATTGGACTCTACTACATACCATTCCCCGGTCATGGTGCTGAGTTAAGAGCTGGCCACATGATTAAGGTTCGCACCAGTCCCAAGGTTGATGTGTTTGCTTTCGATGTTACCGTTAATGTTACCAAGATTAAGGCTCAAAGTGTGGAAGTCACATGGAGTGGAGTACCATATCCTGAAGATAAATATGTCAACATCTATAGGGCGATTTACCAAAGTGATTCGGGTAAGGAGGATTCAAGTGTATTCAAGGTGGCGAAGAGAGACAGCTCAACAGGCACATTGATTATGGACTTGAAACCTGGCACCAAATATCGCCTATGGCTGGAGATGTACATGACCAACGGCAAGATTAAGAAGAGTAATGTTGTGAACTTTATCACCAAGCCAGGTGGCAATGCTGCTCCCGGTAAAACTGGTAAGTTGGATTTATTTAAACAGAAATTCAATATCAAGAACTTTGATTAACAATTAATTTCGCAAAATTTTCTAAAGTTTTAACTGCTTACCAAAGGATGCAAGCCTTCTTTGGAGATATTGGTAATATTGAAGTTATTTTGAAAATATTGTCACGATTTTATACTTCTGTTTAATATTGAGAAATTGTTTGCGATATACAGTTGGGCTGACTTCCGTATCGTCAGTTGCTTTGTGTTGTTTAAACTTCGTCAAAATATCTCAGTTGCACATTTATGCATTGTTCCTCGAAAATGTTACTAAATGCACCAGAAATAAAAATGATATATGTTTGCTTTTAGCTGTGTTAAAAATACGTATATTTGACGTTTTGAAATACGTAGCTTCGCAGTTTTTAAGTACTACGGCGTTAAGAAACATAATACTTCACACATTTCCAGTCATTTGCCAAGCAACTGACGATACGGAAGTAAGCCTTGAACTTCTCTAGAGAAAATGTCTTTAGAAAGAACCAAATTTGTGTGAGAATGCATATTTTTATACCCTCCAAATAGTATGGTATATAATATTAAATAATAATATTAAAGAAATGAAAATGTAAAAATTGCATCTGGCAACGCGACACGACTCGACCCATTAAATAATAAATGCAAAAAAAAATAATTTTCGATATTATTTTTCACACCTCCCTATAGGCCCAATCTTATCACTTCCCTGCCGAATACAACATCGAACCCGAAATTGGACAAATGTTGACTTAATTTTATTTATGGGCTGTTATTTTATTACAAAAATGCAAAATCCGCCATAACACACTGCGCGGAAGTGTTCTAGAAACGTTTAAATATATTGCGACTACTGTGGCTCTATTATTTCGCACACCAGTGTAGGTCCACGTTTCGTATAGCGCCTATATAATGCGAAGAGTCGCTTTAAGGAATTAGGTATTAGTCCTATTTGCTCTCCTAATTGGTTGTAATATGGGATTTTGTTTCCAGAGGTTAACAATTATTTCTACCAAATATTGTCCACCGCAAACTTAACGCCCTTTTAACTTGTCTTTACAACAGAGGATGTACTCAATAGAAAACTTGAATGAGGAATCCTTAAAAAAAACTGGAATAATAAACATAGCGCAAGCAGACAATTATTGACTTAATTCGCTATAGAATTTTGAATTTACATTGAAATTTTGTTTTGAAACCAAACTTTACTTTAATCCTGATCTTATATTTTCTCCTAGGTAAACTATTGCATGCTGGTGTTGACCAACCCGTGGGAGATTACTATGGACCATTGGTAGTTGTTTCAGTTGTTGCAGCTTTAGCTATTATGTCAACATTAGTTCTATTGCTGATACTGACCAGAAGGCGTGTTCATCAAACTGCATCGATAACACCACCCCGTAAGAGTGATGCCGCCTACGATAATCCATCGTACAAAGTTGATATACAACAAGAAACAATGAGTAAGTCCTCTTTAAAAAGATTACAATAAATATTCTATTATTAAAAAAAAATGTCTTTACAGATCTGTAGCGGTTTTAAACGATTACCTATTGGATTTCTTGGAAATCCTTTGTCATCGTACATTTTCTCTAATTTCTACTCAAAATCAAAACATGAAATCCTAGTTGTGTCTTAGTAAATAGGTTTGAAAAACAAATTTTATGTAAATATTTAAAATGAAACAAAACGAATTCCCATTATACATATATACAACACATACATATATACTATAATACTAAATACATATGTAGCAATATATATATTTTTGTAATTCGATATTCAAAAACAATGAAACAAAAATTGGTTAAACCATTTCCCAAAAAAAACAATCCAAGCAATGAACGACTAATAAAAATGAGTGAATAAAATATAAAAATAATAGCTGTAGTAAAGTGCCAGAATGTAATTAAAACGAGAAAACAAAGTGAACAGTGAACGAGAATGTTATCTAAATTGGCCCAAATAATGTGTACTGTATGTTTTTCCTAAAAACGAAAATTAACTTAAAAGCCATTATTTAGAAAAAAAAAATGAAAAATAATTTTCAAAATAGTCTTAAGTATAGTACTCATTTCCAGTTACATGTCTTTGTTTTTTCTATAATATTTTGTATATAAAACTATGTAATCTGTATTATTTTTTGTACGTCTATTAATCTATTTGTCTTCCCAAAAATCAAAACGAAATCATGTATTTATTCCAACCATGGTATAACTCCTTCCTTTTTTATATTTTATTTTTAACCACACATGAAAGGCATTGTATAATTTTTAGCTTTACTTTTGCTTAGTTTTACACGTGCAAACGATAATTAAATCTAAGTTCGAAATAATAATAAAAACCTCCAAAAATTAATCAAATTGTGTTTTTAGATGGGAATAGTGATGCAGAAGTCGTGAGTTCAAAACTTCCACAACTTTTAGGTGGTGGCTAAAACCCGCAAGGAACTTTTAAGCAAATTTTCTGAATGTTGTGGTTCGAGGTGTCCAAAAATAGTACACAAGTCCACGGTTCTATGCACCTCAACAATTATGTGTTTGTGTTCGTGTAACAATAGTACAAACATAATTGCGTCGAAGCTTTTTCTTGGCAAAATTAATGTAATAATAAAATAAAGATATAAATAATACATATCGTCACCAAAAATGCCCGAAGACGAAAACAACACGCAAATCGTTTTTTGATGGGATCTGATACATAAAGTTAAAATACATGCTCTGGCAAAATTTCAAGCTTCTACGTTCAAAAACAACGATGCTATTCAAGAAATGGCATTTCGGAAAATGGGATAATATTGCAGATTTTGTTGTAATGACGGATCCCATTCATTTATCCCATTTCATTTCATTTATTACTCACATTCGTATAGGATTGATAATATCCGGAATACTCGTCCGCATAAGAATTATATACCATAAAACAGATTTTCATTTTATAACGTTTTTTGCTTCTTCTGTAAAGTTTTGATTTTGTGTGTTACGTCTTCGGGCATTTATAGTGACGATATGTACATATATCAATTGAAAATCAACTACAAACCTCATGGTTTCATTGAAAACAACAATAGATTTTTATTTATAAAAAATTCATTAATATTAATTTTTCTTATATATTCTCATTGATATACATCGATTGATTTTCAATTGTATGTAGAAAACAATCACCCACCTTCATTAATGTGATCCTACAATTTTAAATTTTCCATTTTTTGTTCTATTACACTGTCATCATCACTGTCACTATCGTCACTGCTGCTGCTGTCCGACGATGTATCGGACTCAGTTTCAACAGATTCATCTTCACTAGTCGAATTGGCAGCAATATGAATATCAGTTATTAGTTCTTTTAACAATTCCGTTTCCAGTTCTTGTAATCCCAATCCCAAATTCTTTTTGAAAACATCAAATAGAACATTTTTCAAATTGTGTGCCAACATTTGTAAATGTGAACTGGGACAAATGGCTTGATTTGCAACATATCTAATGTAATCCTCAATGTAGTAATAATTGAATACCGCTCGCTCGTTTAGACTGAAGCAGTCGTGTGTAATCAGTAGTTGTTTCAGAATCCATTGGGAATTGTTTTGTAATGCCGCAATACAATCTTCCACACATTGTCTACTCAATTCATAATTACGATACAGGGGATAGATAAGGGATCGCCTCATGAAACTAATAACCACATCTTTAAGTGATGTGAACGGTTCGAAATAGGTTAACGTGGCCGATAGAATGCTACGAGTCCAGGCCGATTCACAATTGGGTTCATTCGATGTGAATCTGAAATGAATTAAAAATAAAATGAAACTCTAAATGAAAAACTATGCTTATCAAATAACTTACCTAACATCATAACATATGGCCAGCAATATACTTATGAGACCACAATCAATTTCCATTGGATCATATTGATCTGGCATTTCCATTAGTTCTGGCTTAGAAGTCAGGTTATGTAATAAGTATTCTTCATCACGGTCAAGTGTATTATCTGAAAATTTGCAAAAATAAGTAAAAAACCAATTAAAAGTTTTAAGTCGGACGGACATGCCTAAATCGACTCCAATTTTGTCCGAAACGAATTTCGTTCACACATACTTGGGCTCTACAACAGGCCTGCTCATACAAATAAAAATATATTTTGTTATTGTGTTGGCATGGTAGGATAATTGTACCATGTTGTGCTGGTTTTCAAACACAAACATTTTGATGGTTTCCCAACTATCGTCCAGTCGGATTTTATAAAATTTACGAAAAATAACTTGTATAAACACGTTCTACAATTACACGGATAAGCTAATAGTTAGCATATGCATTCAATATTTTTAAGAGAATCCGGTTTCGTTTATTTTCCATTTGGTCCCAATTTACATTAGGCAAGTTTACTTGCGGCAAGTCACAGTTTGTGGAAGAGACACGTTAGGGGAATGGAAATGGAATAAAATTGCTCGTACCGGCAATTTTCAGGCAATTCCTTCTATATTTTTCGTTTTTACATTAATTCCAATGGTTTTTTCCGAAACAGAATTGCCTATATAAACGCAAGAGGCAAGTTAAAAAGAGAACGAGAAAAATTGCCACAATGAAAATCGCGTAAGTCCCGATTTACATTAGGCGACTTTACTTGTGGCAAATTTTCTCGTTCCTTTTTAAAATTATCTCTTGCGTTTATACAGGCAATTCTGTTTCGCAAGTTTTGTTTTCAAAACATTGGAATTAATATTAACAAGTAAAAAAGTATCAGTCGGCTTTGCCGACAGAGATATACCCTCAACCATTTTTCCCAAAATACGTATGTATTTAGGGGGTTTTAAAAATTTTGGGCGTTTGAACAGACAAAATTGTTGATTAGGATTAAAGATCAAAAGTTTTGTGGAGGAGATACTAAAAGGAATGGATCGACATTGACCGTTATGGAAGTGGATCTCCAACCACAACATATGGTGCCATAGGGGGTTTTACACTCTTCGGGCTATTTGCTCAAGAAGTATGGACTTGCCCCTAAAAAAACTTTTACCATCGTAAATGAGGCAGCGAATGCAAGTTGCTTCAACAAAAATCAAAATGATTCGATGTCAGGTCTTAAAGTGAACTTATCCGAAATTTTGTGTGGGAGGTACCGGATGGAGTGGACAAATATAGTCCATATTTGAACCTGATCTATATCTAGTAAATATATTAGGATGTGTAAAGTATAGACCAATTCGGTCACTCCATTCAAGAGTTACCGTACGAACAAATTTTCCGAACATTTTTGAACTTTTGTGGGGGAGGTACCTGAAGGAGTGGACCGATATGGCTTTTCTTCAAACATAAACTATGTTTGGACAAAATATTACTAAGGCCATATTGTGGACCGAATCGGCAGATCCGTTCGAGAGTTATCTTGCGCTCCAACCACCTCACACGGTGTCATAGGGGTTGTTTGCAACTTTCATGCTATTTTCTCAGGAAGTATGGACTTGCCCCTGATGTAACTTGTACCGTCGTATGGAGGGCAGTGAATACAAGTTGCTAAAACAAAAATCAGAGCGATTCGAGAGATGGCCCTAAACTGGATTTTTCTGAAATTTTGTGTGGGAGGTACCCGAAGGAGTGGACCTATTGAGACCATATGGGAACCTCATATTACTCTGGTAGAAAGTTTACGCTATACAAAGTATGGACCAAATTGGTCACTCCCTTCAAGAGTTATCGTGCGCACAAACTTTCCGAACATTTTCGAACTTTTGTGGGGGAGGTACCGGAAAGAGTGGACCGATGTAGCTCATCTTCGAACTTAAACTAAGTTTGGGCAAAATATTACGAAAGCCAAAATTTTAACGGAATCGGTTCATCCGTTCGAGAGTTATCGTGCGCTCCAGCCAGCAGGATAGACAGACAGACGGACGGACATGGCTAGATCGACTCCAAATTGCCTGAAACACATTTCGTCCAAACATACTTGTTGGGGTCTAAAACCATTATTTCGATGAGGCACATTTTCATCGTATCAAAGTGTATATGTCCTCCCTAGCCTAAAGGCTGAGGGTATAAAAACGAAAAATATAAAAGGAATTGCCTGAAAATTGCCGGTACGAGCAATTTTTTTCCATTTCCATTCCCCTAACCAAACTGAGACTTACCGCAAGTAAACTTGCCTAATGAAAATTGGTACTAAATGTTGGTAAAGACACAAAATACAAGACAGCAATGTTTATCAACAGTTACATATCGAGTCGCAAACAAAGAAATAAAAACGGAAAAGGTACATAATAGAAACATTAAGAAACTCAAAAAAAAATTTTCGCCACTATCGTAGAAACTATCGTCATTCATTCGGTAATAATATTAGTGCCGATATTCCAAATTGAAGGTTTTCCTGCACCAAACTGAGCGACGAATGAATCGTTTTCATTTCATTCTCGAACAAAATGTCCGCAAAACTATCGAGAAACATTCGAAAACGATATCGTGTTCGATAGCAATAGTATGGTGAGCTATTATTGTAAATATTTTCTCCAAAAAAATACTATTTACAGACAGTTGGTTCTGAAAATGCATCCCAAATCTTTTTACCTTTTGGCAAAACAAAGTGCCAATTTTCAACCAATTCGGTTGTGATTATTTGCGAAAGTAGTTAAAACTTTCAATACACTTCAATTTACAAAAATTTCATTTGGAAATATGGCTAAATCCCACATACTACCGTAAGACGGCCGGTGCCGCTATAAAGAAGCTATACAAAAACCCGTATGTCCCGTTTTCAATACCATGAATTCTGACTTAACAACATATTCTTATCCCTTTCTTTTTAAAAACCAATAGAATCTGTTAAAAATGTTGCTATACATACCTTTGAAATTGAATGTGAAATGCATGGGATTGTCCAAACCATCAGGTACTTGTAACTCTACGAAATTCAATTTGTATTGATCACGGCAAAAGTTTTTCATTTCATCAACATCTCGATCTATAAGACGTTGCAACGGACTAACTCTATCGGGTTCTGGCATGCGGGTAATTGTATCTAAATCACACTGTAAATACCTATATGATTAAAAATACTTGAATAATTGTAATTTTGGGTAAAACTTACGTCACAACTTTTTATTTTTCCACGGAATTTACTGGCAAATCCATAGGCGAATGATCCTTCAGGTCGCAATAGTTCAGCATTGTTATCAATTTTTAGCAGGCAATTTTCTGTAATTCTTTTTAATTTCCACAAATCTAAGGGACGTTCCGCATTCTTGGTTTTGTTTTCTTGGGAATTTTTCTCAGGACGTTCCTCCTCACTATGGGGTAAGCATGGTAGCGAAACTCTTAGTACACTGTCTTTGGTGTCATATGTAAAGTAAATGTTCTTCAAATCTTTCATATCAAAACGGCGTGAAGAACGAAACCTGAAGCAGAATCATTATCTTAATAATTTTGTCACAAACAAATGAACCTCATACTTACTTATAGAGCTGGACGTCTAAATAGACAAGAACATGATAGTCTTCTATGAAGATATCACAATTCCTTACATTCTCCACAAATCTTCCTACGACACCATCACCACCAGTATTTCCTTTTGCTTTTCTAACTTGGAACTCCAATTCACACACATCCTCTCTATAAGAGTGACTGATTTGGGATAAATTTGTCATATCGGGGATTAATAAAGGATCCACGGGCGAAAATGATTTGAAATTAAAAAACGGAGATCAACTAAAAGAAAAAACACAGATGAAAAACGTGTTCAAGAAAAACTTTTCATATTATAGTAGTATAGGAATGTCATTCCCTATCTTACTTACTTCCACATTGATTATTAATTTCCTCAATATATGCACGACAAGGATCTCCAAAACAGCCAACAAAATTAATTTAATTAGTATTTTTCAATTAAAAACAGAAGAGTCGATGAAGCAAAACACCGAACTATGATAAAAACAAAGCCAACCTCAAAAACCTACCGCCGTAAGAGAAGAAACACAGGAGAATGGTAAAATGGACGATAAAGAACAAAACCAAGACAGCTGACACAACAATGTTGACGAATGGGGGAAAAGACAACAAGGCATAACAGCTGATTTAGAGTACACGTAGCCAAATGTTAGTTGTAAGTAGGTTCACATCGTATCGTCCGATTGGAATGGTTAATTATGTCTTGTAGTACGTTTACATGTAACCAGATATAATAAACCCACTGGCTTTCAAATGTCAATTCCATTTCGTATACATGAAATAAAACATCATAAAGAAGGTTATCCCTGCAAAATGCTATAATATAAACTGTGTCATTAAATGTCATTTAATCCCTGCAGATAATTGTCTACATAGGTGACATAGAACGAATAATGCCTCATTTATGCTACTAATAAATCCTCCAGTGGATTTGAATCATTATAAAGATTTTACACCTTTCGGAGGATTTAAATGGCAATCAGCTGATTTTTGTTTATGCATACGATTTCAACTGTCAATTCTTTTGCGTATAAGTCAAAAGAAAACTCATCTGAAATCCATAGGATTTGCAATTTCACTATTGTCATCATATGTTTCTCCATAGAAATACAAACGCCAACCAGCACAAGAATTTGGTGTATCGATGGCCATAGAGGAGACATTTTGTTCGGCATCATCTGGAGCAGCGTAGAAATGGGGACGCAGAAAGCTACTGCAAATTGGATTTTGGGTATTACATACTAGAGGCGGAACAGGAGCACCACTACCTCTACCACGTCCTCCGCGATTAACACCACCGCGCCCACAAGCGGGTATATTTCGTCCATTCCGTTTAAAAAAGAAATATGGTCTATAACCACCAACGCCGCCTCCACGTCCTCTGCCACGTACAAACCGAGGAGCTCCGCCTGCACCGACTGGAAGATTCATTTTGTGTGTGTGTTATACTGATGAATTAATTGAATGAAATAAAAAAAGTGAAATGAAAATAAGCATAATGATTATCACACTAAAAAATTAATCAGTTCTTTCTTCTTATTATTGTACCTCTGCAAGATTTCAAAATTAAGCCAAGTTTCTGTCAACAATTTTCTGGTCATTGCATTATAAATGGAGGCTTAAATTTCCTTTAGCGCCTCTTAATTAATAATTAAACACTAAACTCAAACAATGCCGCCAAACAATTTGTATGCAAATATTTGTCGCGCATTTTCAGCATATTGTATTGAATGGTACGTATGACAACCAAAATTAGTAGGCAACATTGTTCATCGCCTGGAAATATCAAGATCATGTTCGAACGTTCCCAACGCCACTCTTTCCCACCCCTTCCGACCGCGGGGGCGACCTCCCCATTACGTAGGGATCGCGTACACATCATGATCCGGAGCATGATGGGATAAAAGTTTGCATTGAATACCAGTTACAGAAGAATTCTTCAACAGCTAGTGTATACTATAGTAGTTGCGTCTTTTTACTTTTTCAGTAATAATTATTCAGTAATTTATTTTCAGAGAGTAAAAAAGATTTTTTCTTTTATACGGAAAGTAAAAATGCAGCATTTAGTAACATTTTGTAATAATTGGGACAAATTATCACGTAAAAAGACACAGCTAGCATTACGTATTTAGTCTTATGCCAGACGACGTACAAAGTCATCAATGTCGAATTACATGTCACTTTTTCATTCATTTTTGACAAATTTACGTCTGCCGGCTGCCAACAAAAACAGCTGTCATATGAGTTGCCACATAATTTTTGTGGTCGCAGGTAGCAAATTTGACATGTCAGTCGACATTAGTTTCGTCTCTTTACTTTTTCAGTAATAATTATTACAAATTATTAGGTAAAAAGACACAGCTATTGATGGCTTGTGTAAAGACGTCTTTGCTTTTACTTACCGTAGTATACTTACCTGTATCTCACTGACCTTAATCTTGTTTTCTTTTCCTTTCTTTATTTTCTTTAAGTAAAGCAAAGGTATTTGCTTGTCTTTTCCGCAAAATAAAATCTGAAATTACAAACTTATGCAAAATTAATTTCCTAAAAGCCTGCGAGATGGCAATGTGTTATCAAATATATGAGACCACAGTATTTGTCTATCCAAAGTACGTGTGTACTTTATGACAGCATCTGATCTACACTTGAAAGCTAATACTTGTGTATCAGTTGGTTTGAAATGTGTAGTTAATTTTTTTAGCGGAATATCACCATATGTTTGCCATATGAGAAGGATATTCTTCATTGTTTGTATCCAAGGCAAAGCTGTATCTTCCTCAATATTCCGTAAAAATAGTATGAATCTTTCAAGTTTTATTATTTTCTGTTCTATAGAATAAGAATCTTCATGTTCAATTAACTCCTATCATGCCTGTTACAAAGTTTCTTGTTTCACGATATCTACGTCTAGTGGAGTGTACAAGTGATGTTTGGAATTTTACGTGGAAGTATGATAAATCGCATAGATATCGCAATACCATTGAAAATTATGTTGTTTTTAGCGAAGTTTATTGTTATTGAGCATACGATATGCATCAAATCAATTGCAATGGGTATTATATAGCCTGGCACAATTTCATTAAACATTTGGTTTAATGTGCTACGCAAAAATTTAGAATGTGATGGCGCGAAATCTAAAACGTTCAACACAATTATAGCGTTTATGCTATTGGCGATATGTAATACTTCATGCTTTGTTATAAAAAACTCTAAGGCCTAATATAAGTTCCCAGTCAGAATGAAGGCCATGTATTTGGAAAATGTATGCTATACGTATTACATCTTCAAACAATTCTACTTCCATTCCATCGAGTGTTAGTACACATAGCCTTTCATTTTCAGGCATTTCATTGAAGGAATCTCTTAAAAAAATTGTGGTTTCTTCATCAAAACCTACATCTCTTTTGGAGAGCTGCGCTTCTAGAAATGATGCTGGTGGAATGGGAGCATTTTCGTCTATTCTCAATGATTCATACATTGTTCTAGACTTCAGTAAGTAAGTATGAAGTATTCTCATTTGCCTTACATTGTAGGGTTGTACATATTGACCACTAATAAGCCCAGCGAAAATAACTCTATCAGCAACGTTTTCGAAGGCTGCTTCCGCATCATGTTGGGGAACATTCACGTTATCAACATGATCTTGAAGAGCGTCTTCGAAGACTGCTTCCGCATTATCTTGGAGAATGTCCTCCAAAACTGCTTCCCCATTATCTTCGTTATTATTATTATTATTATTTAGGGGGTTTGGCTCTATGCCCTCTATAATTTGGTCAATGTCTTCCAAGACTGCTTCCGCATTATCTTGGAGAATGTCCTCCAAAACTGCTTCCGCATTATCTGCGGGAAGATTATTATTTTGTGGGGCGTTGGGTTGTATGCCCTCTATAATTTGGTGAATGTCTTCCAAGACTGCTTCCGCATTATCTTGAAGAATTTCCTCCACAACTGGTTCCGCATTATCTGCGGGAAGATTATTATTTTGTGGGGCGTTGGGTTGTACATTTGCTAAAACGTCTACGTTAACAATGATTGGTCTTTGTGGCAAGGGTAAGTTTCGGCTTGGTACCGATGAGGTGAATACCCTAT
This sequence comes from Musca autumnalis, assembly GCF_047663935.1. Taxonomy (NCBI): domain Eukaryota; kingdom Metazoa; phylum Arthropoda; class Insecta; order Diptera; family Muscidae; genus Musca; species Musca autumnalis. Next base: position 6,777,670 of record NW_027411644.1, on the reverse strand, counting down.
TACCCCCGCAATCATCGTTATACGTAAAATGATCGCTGCACAATGAAATGACATAATTTTCAAAATCATTACTTTGGAAAATACCTTGCGACCGAGCAACCAATGATTTTGAAAATAATGTCATTTCATTGTGACAAGAAAAATAATTTTCATTTCACAATCACAGCCGAATTGGATTGGAAGCAGCCTGAAAAATAATTTTCATTTCACAATCACAGCCGAATTGGATTGGAAGCAGCCTGAAAAACAGCAGGATTTTAATCAAAGGAAGCAAATCAAAGCGAAGCAAATCAAAGCGAAGCAAATCAAATCAGCGCAGTAAGTATGTGTTCCAAACTTCATATTAAAGCGATTTATCGATGGGTGTCCGTCCGTCCGTCCGTCCATCCATTAAAAATTGTAATTGTAAATTTGTAATTTTACATGATTATTTTTCATACATTTCCTAAATTCATTTTCATTTTTCATTTTCAGGAAGAAACCACCATGTACCGAAAACGACAAATGCCGAGAAATGTAAGTATATATTTTATTATTTTTTTTTTTATTTTATTTTTTATTTAAATATATTTGTTTTTTCTTTTTTTTTAGGGAACCATACAGGAAATAAAAACACACATAAAAACGTGCATAAATGGCAGCCAGTCCCAGTCGACCACCAGAAACACCACGGAACAAGATTTCGAGTGTGGATGTCGCCTATGTGCTCCAACAGTGAAGGTGGAGCGCCGTATTAAGAGAGAGAGAAGGGAAGAACGAGAGGTGGGGGTGGTGGTGGCTTCCATCGATTTGACAGGGGAGGACGACGTGGAAGAGCTGCTGCCACAGGAAGAGCACCTATGGCAGGTGGAGAAGCAGCTGCAAGCAGCAACAGCAAGAGTTTGTGCAACAGATGCAGCAAAAACAGCATCAAATTGAACAATTACAAATGCAACTGCAACAACTGCAACTGCAACAGCAACAACATCAACAAATGCAACTGCAACAGCAACAAAATCACGTGGATTTGCCAGCAGAAATGGCAAATGTAAATTTGCAGTAGGATTAAAATTAATATTATTATAATTATTCATGCTATTATTACTTTACTTACCATTATTACATGCTATTATTACTTTACTTACCTTTACCTTTCATGATATTATTATTACTTCATTACTTACTATTATTACTTCATGTTCATGCTATTATTACTTACTTATTAATCAACTATAATAAAAATTTTTGAATAGAAAAATTAAAATATTTTATTTAAAAGGGATAAGGAATCTTAATAGAAAAAAAATTAGCCGCGGCGAATAAAAATAATGTACAGACATGTTTTTATTCGCCGCGGCGAATAATAATTGAAAAAAATTCGCCGCGGCGAATAAAAATTGGAAAAAATTCGCCGCGGCGAATAAAAATAATATACTCACATGTTTTTATTCGCCGCGGCGAATAAAAATTGAAAAAAATTCGCCGCGGCGAATAAAAATAATATACTCACATGTTTTTATTCGCATCCGCATTCTTGGTTTTGTTTTCTTGAGAATTTTTCTCAGGACGTTCCTCCTCACTATGGGGTAAGCATGGTAGCGAAACTCTTAGTGCACTGTCTTTGGTGTCATATGTAAAGTAAATGTTCTTCAAATCTTTCATATCAAAACGGCGTGAAGAACGAAACCTGGAGCAGAATCATTATCTTAATAATTTTATCACAAACAAATGAACCTCATACTTACTTATAGAGCTGGACGTCTAAATAGACAAGAACATGATAGTCTTCTATGAAGATATCACAATTCCTTACATTCTCCACAAATCTTCCTACGACACCATCACCACCAGCATTTCCTTTTGCTTTTCTAACTTGGAACTCCAATTCACACACATCCTCTCTATAAGAGTGACTGATTTGGGATAAATTTGTCATATCGGGGATTAATAAAGGATCCACGGGCGAAAATGATTTGAAATTAAAAGGGAGATCAACTAAAAGAAAAAACACAGACGAAAAACGTGTTCAAGAAAAACTTTTCATGTTATAGTAGTATAGGAATGTCATTCCCTATCATACCTACTTCCACATTGATTATTAATTTCTTCAATATATGCACGACAAGGAAATCACCAAAACAGCCAACAAAATTAATTTAATTAGTATTTTTCAATTAAAAACAAAAGAGTTGCTCGAACTATGAAGCAAAACACCGAACTATGATAACAACAAAGCCAACCTCAAAAACTTACCGTCGTAAAAGAATAAACACAGGAGAATGGCAAAATGGACGATAAAGAACAAAACCAAGACAGCTGACACAACAATGTTGACGAATGGGGGAAGAGACAACATGGCTTAACAGCTGATTTAGAGTACAAATAGCCAAATGTTAGTCCCAATTTACATTAGGCGAGTTTACTTGCGGCAATTGTCAGTTTGTAGGTGAGAGAGGGTGATGAGAGGCAAAGGGTTACCATATGCCTCACCCCTCTCTCCTACAAAATGACAATTGCCGCAAGTAAACTCGCCCAATGTAAATTGGAACTTAGTTGTAAGTAGGTTCACATCGTATCGTCCGATTGGAATGGTTAACTAAGTTTTGTAGTACGTTTACATGTAACCAGATTTAATAAACCCACTGGGTTTCAGATGTCAATTCCATTTCGTATACATGAAATAAAACCTCATAAAGAAGGTTATAGCACGGTTACACTACAGCTTTTTGCCGGGTTAACCCACTTCATGAGGATTTATTGCTTAATCTGGTCAAATCTGACCAGATTTGCCATACAAAAATTAAATCCTCTTATGACTGGGTTTATTTTAAATCCGGCACAAATCCACCAAAAATACAGTGTTGTATTCGGTATTTGTGCAAAAAAATCCAACTCTACTCAAAAAGTACCAAAAGTTGCAACTGTTTTTGCAACAGAGTTAGTCGTGTTTTACACGTTTACGATTGGTCGCATGAGATTTTATGGAGTTAATAAATCTAAAGTTATTTGAAAATCATAAAATTATTTATTTTTTTACTTTAGACACTATTTTAAACAAAAAGTACGCTTGATACCATGATACAAAAATGTATCCCTGTGTGTAAAATATACCAATATGAGAAATTGTCATACGAGAAATTGTAAAAGTGTAAAACACGACTTTATTAGTTATTTTGTATGTATACGTAAACAAACATCAGCTGACAGTTTATATCCTCGAAAAGCTAAGTGTAACCAGCAAAGATTAACCCACTGGATCTATTAAACCCAGTGGGTTAACCTTCAATAGTGTAACCGGGGTATTAACCCGCCAAAAATCTATAATATAAACTGTGTCATTCAATGTCATTTAATTTAATATGAGAATGTGTGTGTGAATTTAATGGTTTGAGGAAAATCAAAATAGTTTTGATTTTCGAAATGAAACCCAGTCAATCCGATGAATGTGGTTTATTTTCAATTCAAATTCTCAAAAAGCAATTCTGAAACAAAAATAAAAAAATGTTAAGTTCATTAACTTTTAGAGGAAAATTTTAAGATTTCGATTGCAGATTGAAGGCTGATTAAATGCTTTGCTACACACTTATGAAGCACTCACGAACGTAAGGGGTTCATCGGCTGGACAGTCCAATTTGATAGTGTATGGGCCGCTTCATTTTCTGTACATCAGACAAGTACAACTTCCAAACAATTGGTGTTGTACCTAGTTCGAAACGTCGTTCAGACTCTGCAATAAAAAGGAAGTCCCAATCATGGAGCTACAAATAGAATCGTACTGCACTCTTTGGTACTTTAAAAGTTCCGTTGTCTGTTCCAAATCATGTCATGGTACAATGGTTCCAAATCTGACATAGAATGAAATCAATCAAATCTCGCTTCTCGAAATTTGTACAAAAAGTCCGAAAGAAAGAGGAAGAAAAATCTGTAGTGCGATTCTGTAACTCCTTAACGACAGAATTAACGACAAATGTCTGTAGTTAACGACAATGTTCGGTAAGTGCTATTCTGTATACCAGTTTTAACGATTTTTGTCGGTAAATTTTGTCGTTAATTACCGAAAATTATTGTTAAGTTAACAACCAAAAAATGTAGTCGTTAAGTGTAAACGACGGTACATTATTACAATATTTCGCTGATTTCTTTTAACAACGCCGTTTTTATATGAACATATGTTATGTTAATAAGGATGGTACACAAGGTAAATTCCGCCTTATTGAGAAAAATCTTCTTAATGCTATGGAAATGTGTAGAACAGAGTGAGGCAGAGAATTTTTTTGGATCTCCCTTGTGCTCTCAATGAGCGTAAATTTGTTGTTGTTCGCAACGTGTTAGCATCTACACAGGCTGTGAGCGATAAGCAATGGGCTCTCTTGTGAGTCACAATGCCTTCCACTGGTGTAGAATAACATGGGGCAGGTTCGCCACTGTTGTGCTTTCGACAGCGCCGATTTTATTGAAGCTGCATAAAGATCATCAAAGAGAACTTTTAGATCTTCGATTAACTCATAAGATTCCCTTGGACCATCTTTATGTAGCATCAATTAAATCGGCGCTGGCACAACAGTGGCGAACCTGCCCCATGCTACCCTACGTATGAAGACTGCGCTAACCTTTGTTTTACTTATTAAAGAGGAAAAACGTTAGCTAATGCTTCAAAAGAACTCAAGTGTGGTACTGCTTAGGGATACGCAGTGAATTGCAATAATCGGTTTTTCGATTATTCGGTTTTCGTGAAAAACTTAAAACTCGATTTTCGGTTAGTCGATTATTTGTGAGTGTTCTAAAAGTCGACTTTCGATTAATCGTTAACCGCCAAAAACCGATTATAATCGAATATAATCGACCATTTTCGTTGATACGATCCGTGATGGTTATATTTATAAAAAAAGTACCGTCAATTATGCGGTTTTAGCACAACCAATAGTCAACTACGACTAATAGTCGACCACGATTAATAGCCGACTACGACTAATGGTTGCCTACGAATAATAGTTGACTCCGTCTTCCGAAAGTCGATTAAGAATAATCGATTATTCGGTTTTCGCACAGTCAATAGTCGACTACGACTTTTCTATTTTTACGGTTAATAATCGATTAACCGAAATCGATTTTACGTATCCCTAGTACTGCTATGTAAGACATATACCAATGACCTTAACACTATCTTTCTAGGAGGATTTCGTTGGCTTTAATTTAGCATTGAGGTCAACACGTGAATAGTATTACTTTACTTTGTTCTGTGGTAATCTTATAGATTTAAACTCAGCATCACTAACAATCAGAATGTTAAAAATGACGTATAAGCTTGGATTTTAGAACTTTTCATACTCTCCGCTATGAGAAATTTCATTTAATGTGAACATATAAACTCAAATGACGGTAACGTGGATCCACAATAAATGAAGGGACTTAAGTCATGTCAAATATCAAAGCTCAATCATCATATGGGGAAACTAGCTCTTTTTACACTGTTCTGAATTTCCATACAGAGCGCCACAACCCAAAATATGATCCCAACTTTTAATTAAAAAATACAACTGCGCTTTTAAAAAAGATTAATGATGGTTTTATCACTTTTATTACTTTTAAATCACACACACAATAAAAACATCTTAAGAAATGCTTCTTTACTGGCATCCGTAGTCATCCAAAAGACACACATTTGAGCCACATTCCTTCAAAAATCTGAATTGTTTCCTTCTTGAAAGCTTTATGTTTTGTATTCGCGATGAAATAATGTTTTCAGCTTCAAAATATATTTTAATTAATATTAAAATATTAATTGACATTTTTCTTCACATTGATATTCGTCGGTATTAGTTAACGATTTCTACAATCGGTAACATAAAGTTACAGAATAGCACAATCGTTAATTCAACCGAATATTTTTGTTAACTACCGATGTCGGTTCGTTATTTTAAAAAAGTTACAGAAACGCACTACTGGACAGGAAAGAATGGGTAAAATTTATTTAATTTTGAACTTGAAGGACCGTTCCCAGAGTGTTCATATGTTATAGAAAGTTGTTTACTAAGATCTTAGGTAAATTTTTGTAGTTGTTTGTATTGTTGAATGTTGAACGGTTCGGTATCTATGGCCCAGAATCGGAGAAAAAATATATATAAGTGGGATTCCGACTAAAAAAAGTTGAAATTTACTGCGGGATGAACGTAATCTATTTGTTGGCGCAACCTGCCTTTGAAAACAATCTCTCAACAAATTACAACTTTTTACTACTTTTTTGATAACTTAAAGGAAAAATTGTTATCGTATTAAAAATGTGTAGATTCTTGCAGGTTTTGGAAAAGTCATATTGTTGTTCAAAAAACTTTTAATGAAATTTGTATGCAGGTGGGGAATGTCGTACATACAACTTCAAATGTCGTTTGAATCTGGTGGAAATCGCAGACTATTTTGACCACTGTAATCACGGTAATGCTCAACAAATTTGACATGAACTTGATGTCTATCTCAAATGTAAACAGTTAAATTAACCTATAGTTATTGTAGTTTTCTACATACTTCCCTAAAGGCTTGCGTACATAAGCTGCTTTGCCTGGTTGCCTTGCTTTCCTGCTTCATTTTTGACATAAAAGAATAAAGAAGGTCGAGGAAATTTCGAACTGGGTTGCCCTTTTCTTTTTTCTTCTTTTATCAGAAGTAAGCAAGGTAAGCAGGCAAGGCAGCTTATGTACGCAGGCCTTAAGTATGTAGTCCAGACCTGATAAAGAATATATTGGTGTTAATACATACCCTACTACTAGTCCGTCCGTCACGTTAAGCTGATCAAACTGTAGACCTCACGTACGTTGCTGTAAAGTCCTCTTCTCTATGTCCCTACGCTAAAACCCAATACCTTATTGTCAAATCCCACAAGAGTTGTGTTCGTTCGCCAACTTCGAACGCGATCAGTCCAGGACAGGGAACCCGAATAAATTTATCATGTATTCATATTTATCCCTCGAAAGAAGGAATAAATGTTGCACAACATCTATTTGACCAGATGTGTGCGAACCGGACGACTCATTTACAATGACGAGTGAGAAATCAATACTCTCTTTACTTGCATCTTCACCGGGGAAAATGCCGGCCGCTTGTAAAAATTGAACTTTTTCGTTTGTGCTTTCATTAGTTTCTCTATTGTCTACCATAACTTTATTATACCCATCATCGTTTCCTAAATCTAACCTATTTTCAATAAAGCTTAAGCCACATGCTCGACTGCTGCTCTGCTCTGCACCAACACCTAGGGTAACAATCAGAAAAAATAAATATAGAATAACTTCCCAACTCCTTCCAGTTGAGTTTTGTTTATGGAGAAAATCTATGTATTCTTATGAAATATGCACCAAAATTGCATTTCTATGTTTAAAGATAACACCAACATTTCCTTTCATTCCTTAATTAATCCAGGGACTTATTTATTTCTTACAATGTCTTAATAATATCCTTGACAATAGTACGAAAAAGGCTGTTCAATGTGCATTCATAACGTCTCAGTGACAATTGACGCAGGGCCAACAATAAAGAACCAAAACGCAACCAATTTGACTGTTGGGCGGTGTAGCGGGCTAGTGCCAAGAGGGCATTATTGCTGTACGATTCCAATAGAGATGCATACTCTGCGCTTAAAGCATATTCTGAAGAAATAAAAAAATAAATTATTATTTTTATAACACTGCAATTTTTTCCTTCCCCTTACCCCTGCGACATAGAATAAGTGTCTCAAGAAAATTTAATTCCATTACATCGGCGTTGATTTCTTTTGCTTCGTTGATGATGCGTTGCAAGGTCACATCACCACAGGCTTCAAATACGGCCGAGATGTCAAGTGTCCAATGCGATGCCCTCAGCACAAAACATTCACTCCAAACCAAGTGTAGAATGGCATCTTGTTGACAACGAGACAGGGTACGAAATTGTTCATTGCTCTTGGCCTGACGTAAACACGTTACCAGAATTTGAGCCAACATTTGAAAATTTAAGGCACTTTCGTTTGTTTGTGATGACAATGTTGTTGAGCTGCTTAGCCGCCTAGTGGAAGGCGATGGGAGGGGTGATGATACCGAATAGCAATACATTAAACTGGATGAATAGTTTAAACGTTTTGAGGCGGTCGACTTCAAAATGGCCTTTGAAGATTCAGGGGAACAATTTAAAGATGGTGCATTTTGTTGTCTAGGTCCTCGTTCTTCCTGTACGGCTTGAACATTCATACCCACTTTAAGACACTGTTGAAAACGGCAAAACGGACACCAATTCCTTCTGGCCTTATCGATAATACAGTTTCCCTTTCCGGCTATACAGCTGTAGGCGTTTATGTTACCCTTACGAACACTGCGTTTAAAAAAGCACGAGCAGCCATCGCAACAAATGACTCCATAGTGTTTGCCCGAACTTTGATCTCCACACACCTGGCAAAGTAACAACTTTTGCGGTGATAAATCCATATCCGTTAAACGATATTCTTCCAATCCAGTAGTTTGTCTTTTATGTGTCATCTTCTGGGTAAAACTGAAATGTCCTCTATTCCAAGTTAGAATATTTATAGCCAGTCACATATTGATGTTACTGCGCTTCGCAAGTTGTCTGATTTAATGTTTGTTTATCACTTGGTTTTCGTTAACCGCCAATACATTCGATACAATTGACAGGTCATGTCAAAGGACGATGAGTTGGCACAAATGATATGCAAATCAAATCAAATGTTTAAGTGTTACGCCTTTTATTGACCAATTATATGACCACCAAGTCGCACAGTATGATTTCGATGGGTGAGCTACATACATATGTTAGGGTGGTTATTTTAACAAAAATATATTTCAATTTTAGTGGAAATTTGAACGTTTTTAAACACGATCAAACAAATATTTTTCGTGAAATCACTTCTCTGAAATCATAATTTACCTCAATAATATGCGATCCTTTTATTAACATCGCGTCTTTATAGAATATAGAACTTAATACTCTGAAAATGTAGTCAAGATTAAGCGGATTCCGGCCTTATCTATCGTAGACATTTAATACCAAAGCATGGTTTTTGCATGGTACTTTAGGACCATGGCACAATCAATTGTTCAAAATTATTAACCAAGTGTCAAAATTGATTCAATTTCGATTAGTATTTGTTCGTGTATTCACTAAAAAAGATTCAACAAATTAAGTTGAAAACAAACAAAATAAACATACTTTGACAGAATGAGTTTTGTAATGAATTTTGCATTCTGGTAAATATAGTCTCCCTTATTATGATTGATGTTCAAACTGACAGCCACCCTAATATATGTATGCATATTTACTTCCTAATAATTGTCTGAGGTTAACAATCAAATCGACACTCCAACACTTAAAAGGACAAATCATTCCTTTGGGCAAATAAACTATTATTTGTTAGCGTCAGCGTTTCCGAGGGGTGTGGCAACTTAAACGAACAAATCTATTCTTTGTTGATTTGAGGTAAATATTCATTCGATGACCATAACAGACTAGTTAACAAATCCTAAATAAATGTCATAATTGATAAATACTTACCACGTCACAGTTGTAGCAGGAAACAAATTGAAGGAGAATAGTCGAGAGAGAAATTACGACGATATAAACTGTGGATTGTCGTTATCGTCTATATTGCAAATAATAATAATTGAAAATTTTACAGGTACCTTCATTGACAGATGTAAAAGTTTTTCACTTGATTTCGAGTCCTAGTACCTCGTAGTACTTGCGAGAGTGTTTGAAGGAGAGTGGAAACTCTTTTTCACCCAACACTTTATCCAATAATGAACACGAAGAGTTGAATTAATGTATGCTTCATACTTTATGCCAAAGCTTAACGATCGCGATAAATAGTTCGCTGTATTCTGCTTTCATGGGGGCAGTGTTCAGAGCCGTAGAATTTGAATGCTTTTAGTGTGCACTTTGCAAGCTCCCGCTCACTTCATCTACCATCGTGTGATATTATGTTTGTATACGGGGATTTCCGAGTGAAATCGGACACTTTTTCAAAAAGTGGTTTTTGATTTCCATTATTTAACATTTTAGATTTTGTTGACTAACGGCTCCAGAGATACCGCGCCTTGGAAAAGTCGACTTCTCTGAAAACTAAATGCAAGGAAGTATTCATAACTTGTTTAATGTTGGTCCAAATTGAAAAATTCTTTTTCAGTATTTTTTGTTGTTTTATCAGCTATCTAATAGAAAATAAATAAAAATTGCACAAAGGGCTTGGATGCATTTTTCGCAATTTAATATAAAAAATCAATTTTTATCAATGATGGTTCTCTTCGATTTTCTTAATTTTTTTGTGTTAAACTACGATTCGTTACAAAAATTTAAAGTCTTATTTGGTAGTGGATTTCGAATAATAAAATAACTATTTGTTCTATTTTTTAATATTTGTCAATAAAGTTTTTCTTTATTACCAAATGGTTTCAATCGGGAAATTTTTGTCCAAAACAAATTTTTGGAGGTTTTAAAATTGTATTTTTTTTTGCGCAGTATAATAAAAAACACTTCAATTCAAACGAAAATAATTAGTATTTGTAAATACCGATAGATGCCGTTAGTTGGTGCACTGTCAAAGTTGGCACTTTTTTATAAAATTAAAAAGTCGTTGTATTGTACTGGCGCAATTTTAAAACCAGTAAATTTAAAGTGCGGTTTATCTTATTCGTAGGCTATAACATTTATGTAAAACAATGTATCATGTCCCATGGACACGTGAAATCAATGTATACACATGAGTTACGAGAAAACACATAACTCAATCACTCCGCTGGTTCCATATGGAACCACTTTTAGTGTTTTTCGATTCAGCGAAAAAAACACTACAAGCATAATATTTTGATATTTTGGCAAATTTTTCTAACAGTAAACACATGCAGCTTACTTTGTCTCGTACGTTTCGGGCATTCCAGTTACAGGTGCAGTTCTAGAAGCAAGTTAAAGTGTAAGTGTTTAAAAAAGAATTGAACAAAAAAGTGAAAAAAGTTCTCGCAAGTGGCAAGTGAAAATTAAACATATTTCTAGGTATATATTTTTCAAGCAAAACATTAATATTCATTCATTATTTTTAAAAAATGTGTCCAAAAAAAGTGGTTTCATATGGAATCACCGCAGGGACGCACTATAAAACGGTCAAAGCAATAATATTCCTATTTTTTCAGATTTTAAGTATATAAAAAGGATTGTTTATATATTTTTTAAAATGTTAACGTCAAAGTTAATTGTTCTGGTCACCCAATTTCCAATTTCTAATTTTTATTTCATTCGTTCTAAATTTGCATCTCTCTCTTGGTACTTAATGCAAATGTTCTCTTTTCCTACTGGTATCCCTTTTTCTTTCTGATAATTAAAACGTCACTTCTTGTTTAACCTGCAAACGCATATTTCGTGGTAAGACTAGTTCCAAAAATTTCTAATTTGCTTCAATAAAATCCAATATTGTTCACTTTCTTCGCTGAAAAAATCTTGTGTTTTTCTTTTTCTTTTCATTTTCATACTATCCTGAGGGGAAATTCTTTCTAATTCGAAGAAAGTTTTTCCATTTCATCGCAACAATTAACCATCCTAGCTTTTCTAGGAAAATCCAGAGTTTGGCATTTTCAGACACTTATAAGGATTTTATTTAATTTGTATTTAGTATGGTTTATTTTAAGCATGACACTATATCGACGCCTTCAAACAATAGTATGCTAAGTCGACTTAGCATGTTTTCAAGTTCTTTACATTTTTATATTTAACGTCCTTTAACTTAAATTCTGTCAAATTTTGGTAATAATCGGGCAATCCGAACAGAAGTTATAAACAAATATTTACTTAGCATAGTACTGAAGGTCAAAGAAATTTCCAAACTTTTAGAGCTTGTCCTGCAAAACTCACTGTTCAGAAATAGGTGTCCAACGTCCTTTAACTTAAATTACGTCAAATTTTGGTAATGATCGGTCAATCCGAACAGAAGTTATAAACAAATATTGACTTAACATAGTACTGAAGTTCAAAAAAAGTTCCACACTTTGACAGTTTCTCCTGCAAAACTCACTTTATAGACTTAGCATACTATTATTTGGAGGTGTCGGTATGATATACAAGAATTTTTAGATGCTTTGAGTGACGAGGATTGTATAGATGAAGAAATCGTTGACGTTTATTTATGTTTATGTACAGTAGGCCTGCCCCAAAATAATTACAAAATTTTTTTCTATTTGATCCGAAAACCTTATATATGAAATTTTTTCCGATCGAATATTGCAAACCCGTGCAACATAGTAATTTGTATTGGTCCAAAGGTGAATTTTCACAAAAATTTTCTAAAGGCCGTATTTATAGTCCAATCGATGTTGGAAGAGGGAATCGACGAAGAAATGCCTAAAGTCGAAAATTCCAATATATCACATCTTCCATCGAAGTAAAGAAATAAATAAATATTTCGTCAAATATGCCAAACTTGAAGGGCCAATTCAAATGGTCCAAGTCTGCATTTCTATTTTCCAGACGCAAGCTTTAGGGATTGCAGCAATTAGGGTCATTTCTTATTTAAACAAAAAAGATTTGAACAAAAAAATATCAAAACTAAACTTGCATACATCGTTCACGTACAAGGTGCCAAAAATGCGATGTGGCCTTATAAATTTATCCATGTTTCGAAAAATATCACATTTTCAGCCAACAAAATTGATTGGAAAACGTAAAATTCGTTTTTCCTCCTTGTTTAATTTGAAAAATCTTTGAACTCAAACATTTGTACATAAACTATATTATTTTTTTATTTTTATCAATTAAACTCTTTGTTTTATAAGGAGTCCCTGCGGTGGTTTCATATGGTACCGGCAAATAACGAGTAAGCGGATAACAATAAGTATATACAAATATATGCATTTTGAGCGTAGCTGCATCAACATTTTGGGGAACAATTTTTAAAATTTTTTTTGCGAACTCAAAACAGGCACAAAATTCAACCACTCTGATTTTGTATTGACAAGAAGCAGGGATGCCAACTGTTCCGAAGTAAAAACCGCTACAGCCACATACGCACCATAGGTCTTTAGCGATTTTTACCTTAAAACAGTTGATATTTCTGCTCAAACAGTGGTTTTTGTACGTCAAAAATCACCACAAGTAGCGGGAAAACCACCAACTTGGCACCCCTGACAAGAAGTGTGCAGAACAAAGGACAGCACAAGAAAAGAGAATTCAAAGTAAAAATATAACGTTTTCTCTCGAGCATGAAATGACTCTCACTTTATTATTTCAACATTGCTTATAGCTGCACCTCATAGCCACGTAAGCGATATTAAAGATTCCTGCAAAGTCTTGCAATTTTTGGATGTGCAGGTAAGCAAAAAATAATCTGGTAGCTAGGAAAGTGGCTCCCAGTCTCAAAATGTTGACAGCCCATGATGTTTGCTTAAAATCAATTCGTTTACCTTAGATGTGAGGTTATTATTTCTCAGACGCCCGCTTCTAATGACTTAAACTTACAAAGTTATATGTTTTTTTACTGCTCGGTAATCCGGACATTGCTGTTGCTATCGCCTCCGGAATCTGAGTCATCACCTGTCTCTGAAAGTCGAGATAAAACTTTGTTTTTGTACCCCAAATTCTTCTTCCTACATTAGCATATACCTTCCCAAAGGAACTCCATCATTTTGTTCCAATTAGGTCGTGATAATTTATTTTCTTGCCTCTCAGAATTTAAAAAAAAAAAAATTTAAGGCTGAAATACATACGAGTAAAGCAAGTCAATAGCCTATGTCATGTAAAATGAAGTAGGAAACGATGAGCTAATTCGAATGTGACTTCGCAGTCCCTAATTCATTTAAATAGCAGTCCTGTCGATTATTTAGTTGCCTTGAAAAGTGATGGTGTCATTTTTATTCAGCCTTGGGTCTTTGGTCGGAGGACCATTAAAAATTGTAACGATTCTGTAAACATAAAAAATATATAAAAGTTAATTATTGATTCATCTACGATGTTTAGTGTTATAATTTTTATTTTTTAAATTTTCAGTTTATATACGGTTTACAATTTTCTTTTTAATCTAAACAGTTTATAATTTTCGTTTTTAGGAATTCACTTTAATTTTTTTTTAGCATTTGTTTAGGGATTGGGTTAACTAACTCTAAAATTGAAGAACAATTATGGAAATTAATCTATGGCTTTGATAGTTTGGTTTGGGTTTAGTTTTCAGGTCTGAAGTGTTGAGAAAGGTTGGTTGTTGGGTGGGTGGAGTTTTGTTATGTTTAATCGGTAAAAGGTTAATTTCTTCATTACATTAGGAATTTCTTTGGCTGTTTGTTGGTTTCCAATAACTTAATAAATAGAAAACATTAGTTTTATTTGTTTAACAATTCTTTGGCTTATATTTGAAATATATATAAAAAGTTAAGTTTTAGTTATAGTTGTTGTTTTTGTTTTCAATACAAAAAACTCATATTAATTTATTTAGGATTTAGTTTTTGTCTTTATTTTAACTTTTGATTTCATACACACATATTTATGTTAACTAAATTTTATTTTGTTATAAATGGTAGTTTTAAAAACAGGCATACCTTTTGTTTTACTAGGATCTTACAAAGATACATATGTAGATACCCACCAGGGTGAGTATGAGTACGATTTGTATGTAATTTGTGCGTATATCCATATTTATATGCGGATACATGCTAAAGGAGGAGGTCTAGAGAATAAAGAAACTATTTTTAGTCTTAACAATTTTAATCTTAACAAGTAACATTGACTATATATGTTTATTTTTTTATTTTTATGGATGGGTTTTTATAGAAGGTTTTTAGTGATCAATGGTCAGGATGAACATGATAAAGGTTGGTATTTTTATATTTTTATAATCTAATACGATTTTACGTGGAGTGTTTTTGTTAACGATTGTCATGTGAGTTTAAGAAACGCACTCTTCTTTTACTACTTTTTTATGGCTAACTGTTTGATGGATGCCTGGTATTTTAGTTTTCATCCAGACTTCTGATTAGACATGGACTAGATAACAATTACGAGAGCAGCCTGAGCTACACTGTTATGGGAGAGATTATTGCTGAGATCTCAATGGGAATTTTAGTATGAATCTGACATTGTCAAAATAAATAAAGGAACACAGCGGACCCCGAAAACATAATTACGACAATTTCATTTTCTTTCTGTTATGTGTTGTATTGTTCGCACAGATTTATAGCCTTTTGATTATCTTAAAGTTCAAAGTAATTATTAAATGAAAACAGAGTACATTGCTACCGTTTTCTTTTAATACAAAATAAAAATATATTTCACACGAAAATTTTTCAAAGGATAAGGGAAGGTTTCTTGTAGCCCAATTTTATTGTAAGCTGAATGCTACAGGACCTGCTTTTATGGTCGATATAGAATGTCGTGTCTAACGGCACCAATTGTTGAGACAATTTACATGGCTCTAAGTACTCATGAAAAAATGCGAGTAAACATTAAACTAAAAAATGTTTGTTGTTGTCTGGAAAGTGGCGCCGGCGTGAAAATTATGTTTTTTAATCCTCCAAATTTGTTTATTTTGCGAGTTATCAAATCCAGCAAGCTGCAAATTTTAATAAAGTATTAATTTTGTACATTTCTGTTCGTTTGAAAGGCGAGGATCTCGGAATGGACAATATGGAAAAACGATGAATTATCCTCTTTTTACTTATTGCAAATGGCTTAAATGTTTATAAATATAAATATAACATAATTAAAGTTCCAACATACATACTATTTTAATAATTCTTAACAAATGTCGTAAATATTATTTTTTTTTTTTGGAAAAAAATAAATCAAAGATTTGTCTGTTACTTGAGGTACCTTCATATTTTCATTTGATTTTATCACTTCGTTCTATTTTTGTTTTCTATAATAAAGCTTTTCAAATTTAAATTAAAGTCGTAATATTTAGTCCAAGGCCACCATACTCATAGTGTCATAATTTGCGGCAAGACTGATACAGAGTTGATTCTTTCAATAACAGGAATGAAAACTACATACATACATGGATGTATTTATGGTTGCTTGTTGGAAGGGTCATAAATTACCCTACATACATACGATGTATGAATATTGAGGCGACCTGACATTACGCCCAATGCCGGGCCGAACTTTTTATAACCTCCACCATAAAATATTCTAAACTAAAATGGAATAATTAGTTTCCTGTTAGGTACAAAATTTGTTTGACCAAGGATACCCCAAATGCCTAAATTCAAAAAATTATCTAAAAATGGTCAAAAAATTATCTAAAAATTCCTTCAATCTGTTGATACCTTTATAGGGGGTATACCAATAATGGACCTATGTATGTGGTGGAGAAGTTTCGTGACTGCTGAAAACCTCAAGTGTAAAAATACAGCTAGTTCGGTTAAAAATTTTAGCTAAAATCCTCAAAAGACCGAAAATCGGGGGTACCGATATATATGCGGGCTATACAAAACAAGGACCTATCTTGATAATTGTTTATACCCTCAGCATATATGCTAACGAGGGTATATACACTTTCATACGGGCAAAATGTGCTTCATCGAAATAATGGTTTTAGACCCCAAGTATGCTTTACGAAATCCGTTTCAGACAATGTCCGTGCGTCCGTCTGTCTGGCTGGAGCACACGATAACTCTCAAACGGATTAACCGATTTGTTCAAAAATTTGGTTTCTTAATATTCTGTTCAAACTTAGTTTAAGTTCGAAGATGGGTCATATCGGTCCACTCTCACAGGTACCTCCCTCTCAAAACTTAATTTTTTGTCGTAAAAATTATGCGCACGATAACTTTCGAAGGGACAAACTGATTTAGTCCATCCTTTGCCCATCATAATATTTCTACCAGACTTCTTCGAATAACTCACACTCAAAATTTTGGAAAAGTGCAGTTTAAGACCTGCTCTCGAATCGTTTTGGTTTTTATTGTAACAACTTGTATTCGCTGCCCTCATTACGACGGTACAAATATTTTCAGGGGCAAGTCCATACTTCTTGAGAAAATGGGCCGAAAGCTGTAAAAACCTGCTAAGGCACCATGTGTAGTAATGCAGCGCGCAATAACTCTGCAACGTATAAACCAATCTGATCCAAAATTTTGCAGTCGTAATATTTTGGGCAAACTTAAATCAAGTATTATGATGGGAAATATGGGTCCACTCCTTTGGGTACATCCCCCACAACAGTTCAGAACTTTTCGATAAAATTGTGCGCACGGCAACTCTCGAAGACAATAACCGATTTGGTCCATACTTTGCACATCGTGATATTTCTACGAGACATAGATCAGATTATAATATTATGTCAACTCCTTCGGGTACCGGCCACACAAAATTTCGGAAAAGAGCAGATTAGGACCTCCTCTTAAATCGTTTTGATTTTTCTTGCAAAAGGTTGCACTAAAAGCCCCTTTTACGATGGTACACATTTTTTGAATGGCAAGTCCGTACTTCTTGATAAAATGACCCGAAAGCCGTAAAAAAAAAACCCTACGGTCAGCAAGTCTAGTGGCTGGTGCGCACGACAACTCTCGAACCGAATACTGCGTTGGTCCGCACTTTGCATATTGTAACATTTCTTCGAATATTAGATAAAATTCGAAGGTGGTGCTTATAGGTCCACTTCTTCACCCAGAAAAGTTCGACAATATTCCCCAAAATAGTGCGCGTGATATCTCATAAAAGGTGCAACCGATTTGGTCCAAACTTTGGATCTCGAAATGTTGTGTTCAAACTTTAGGTTCAAAAATTGGGCCTATCGGTCCACTTCTGTTCGAGGATCCTTTGGAAATGTTTACCGAAGGTACGTTTAGTGTCCCTGTTTTCAGCGATAATATGTTTCCTGATATAATGATCCAAAGGTCTAAATTATATGGTGGCCAACTGAAATGACTGGTGGGCCCGATATCTATCGAGAATAATGAGGGGAGGTACTAAAAGGAATGTCGGTTCATTCTCTTAAGGTATCTCCCCCGCAAAACTTTTGAGCTTTTGCGAACCTCAAATGCCAAATTGAAGCTAATTCGGTGAAAAAGTTTAGCTAAAATATTTTAAATCGGGTGGTACCGTTATATGGGGGCTATACGAAAACGTGGACCTATATAGCCCATCTTCGAACTTGACCTGACTATGAATAAAGACACTCGGGTGCAAAATTTTAGCGTTCTATCTCAATAATTGCAGACGCTAGAGTGAATACAACAGACGGACATTGCCAGATCGTCTTAGAATTTTATCCTGATCAAGAATATATATACTATATATGGTCGTAAATGATTAGTTCCTATATAGCCCATCATCGAACTTGACCTGACTATGAATAAAGACACATGGGTGCAAAATTTTAGCGTTCTATCTCAATTATTGCAGACGCTAGAGTGATTACAACATTGCCAGATCATCTTAGAATTTTATCCTGATCAAGAATATATATACTATATATGGTCGAAAATGATTAGTTCGATGGTCGAAAATGATTAGTTCGCATTAAAAATTCTCCTTACTTTAGTAATTTTTTTTTTTTAAAAACGAACTAAACGCCCAATGGGCTATATGACAGGCATTGTGTCGGCCAAACTCCCAAAATTCATTTCGGGCGTTACTTCGGTTGGGCGTTATGTCAGGTGCCGTATATTGATGTTGTGTAATATTTACTTAGAAAATAATTTTTTTCAATATCTTCAGTTTCAAAGTTAAGATTTTCTTTTCTTTTTCTAGTTGTGAGAGAGGATCTTCTAACAGCCATTATGTATTATGTACTTATTTTAGCAATTTCCAAAGCTCATTTCTGATATCTGACAAATAATTTCAATTTGTATTTCTCTGTTTGTTATTCTTCCATCAAAAGTGGAAGAATTTAAACCGTATCCTACCTACTTAGCAAAGCCTCAACATTGAGAGTAATTTCAGGTTTCTTAATATTGCTGTGATCTTCAATGGGAACTATGTTATTTGAATTGGTTGAAGCCGATATTGTTGTTGCCGTCGAGGAAACATCTGTGGTGGGACTCTCCATGATAACACTATTTTGCAGCGGCACATTTCCGTTCAAAGATCTTGATGGGGCAGGTGATGTCGGTGCTGACAGCAATGTTGGTGGCGATGTCGATGACAAATAGCCACCAGTCATTCTTCTCGGCGATCTTCTAGCCAGTGTTGCTTGTTTTGGCGGCGGAGGCGATTGGGCATCCACTGTGGACGGTGGACTACGATTCATGTTACTATCTAAACTACTGTGCTGCTGGGACGAGGCTGGTGATAAGGGTATCTCCTCGATTTTCTCCAAATCTTGTGCTATGGAATTGGAGTTTTGTTTGTGGATACGATTTATAGTCCCCTTGGGACTTCTTGAGGTATCATGTATTATAGGAATCTCGAGCATTGAAGACTTGTTCGATAATGACATGGTGTGGTTCGATTGTAAGGAAGACTGGTGATGTTGCTGATGGTGGTGGTGTTCCGATTTGGAGTGTGGGTCATCACGATCCAAGCTAAATTGACGTCGTAACAAACGTGAGGAGCCGGGATTTTCAAAACGATTTGAATGGATTGGTAAATTGCCGCCGCTAGTGCTTTGAATAGTGCCTACAGGACCAAGACCACCAGTACCACCACAATACACATATTTGCCATCATAAAATTGCGTAAGATTACTCTCACTGGGACTGAGACATTTATAATGATTATAGGGCGAGCTAAGGTCCATCATTTCTTCCAATTTCTTATAGAGGCGAGACGAAGAACCCGCTGTGGAGGATGGCAAACGATTGAAATTGTTGGGATTCAAGAGATTATCTGTGGCCAGATCGGTTATTTTTCTGGGTTGTGGTGATGTTGTGGGTGTTTTAATGGGAAACTCAGGACACAGAGTCATGTTGGGGCTGATGGTTGTGGTAGAATTGGAATCCAATGAATATGAATTCGGTAAGTTGGGTGATGATACTTCGACATTTGTGGGCGGTGTTATTTCTACTTTCACCTCGACTGACTCACCGGCCAGGGAAGATGATTGGCTGGACGAGGGATTTGTACTATTGCGTGATTTGTTGGCCTGGGCCTTTAGGGTAATGGAGTTGCGTATCAATGATTCATCCAAACTGCAACGAAACAAGCACACAAAGGAATGATTAAATGTGTGTTTATTTGTTGCTATGTTCCAAAAACTGCAAGAATCTACTAATTTTACTATTTTTTGTTACCATTAATTGAAAGTCGGACTAAAGCAAAAGTTTGAAATTAAATAACTGACATTAATTTGTATATAAAATTTTTGAATGATTTACGTATAAATACTAATTTTCGAGCTTAGCCTTCACAGAACCATTAAAATAACATTCTAATATGCCTGATGGTCGGACTTAACCATCCGTGAAACGTTGCGTAATGGTTGAATGTGTGGGACTTCCTGGGCTCCTAATTTTTCAATGCAGCTTAACTCGAAAGAAAATTTATTTAAATGAAAAAGTTGTTATCGTAGTAACATTTTTAGATTCTTGCAGGTTCTGGAACAGAGTATATATTACAATAGTAGTTATTGGTCTAACAAACCTACCCATGTGATTCTCTATTGTTTTATAAGAATTTTTCCGCAGCATTTAGTAAGAGACTAGTAATGTTAGTAGAATAAAAAGGTTAGTACAAAAGCCCATTTACTTACCCGATCGGTGGGGGATTTGGCAGGGGTTTGTCAAAGCCCTTTTTGCCTAACAACCAAAATGTGTTCATCATGCCTTTGCCTTTGATGTCGATTAGCCCTCTGGGCTCAATCATGTAACCACCACGGGCCTCCAGGCGATTGCGTGTCTCCTGGGACATGTGTATGCGCCATGAGGAACCTTCAAGGGGAGTTTTTAATAATTAAATGAATTAATATGAAAAATCGATATATGTATGTAATTTACCTGTTGATTCCATGCGTGAGGCGGTATTGACTGTATCACCAAAAAGACAATATCGTGGCATGGTTAAACCTACCACCCCTGCACAGCAGGGTCCTGTGTGTAAGCCAATTCTCAATTGCAATGGAACACCTGGTAAATGTTTCACATTGAAACGTCCACTTTGATGCAGTAGATCTAGGGCCATCGTAGCAATTTGTTCGGCATGATCTGGTATTCGCACTGGAAGTCCACTCACAACCATATAAGCATCACCAATTGTTTCAACCTGAACAAAAAACAAATGGTAGGGTAATTACATATTTTATCAAAACATGAATTGAAACTTTTCTTCTTTCGAGAATGATTTAAGATTTTTATACCCTCCACCATAAGATGGGGTGTATATTAAGTTTGTCACTCCGTTTGTAACTACTCGAAATGACCATTGATCAGCGTGCAATTCTACATCGATATAGCCATGTCCGTCCGTCTGTCCGTCTGTCTAACTGTTCGTCTTTGTAAATTACTCTAGCGTCCGAACGGATTGAAGTAGGTGGATGACATTTTGGTAAAATCTATTATATGTACGTAGGACTTTTGGTATTGAAAGCTGGCTATGTAGGTCCACGTTTTCGTATAGCCCCCATACAAAGTGATGCGTGACGCGTCGTCGTTTTAAGGAATTTTTAAGATATTTGTCCCATTTGACCACCGAACCGCTTATAAATTGGTATTATGTCTTTTCAGAGGCTAAAAATATCTTGGAAACTGTACAAGAAGACCCCAAAATGAATGGATGAATAATGAAATTATGGAACTTCGTGTGGAACGAAGCAAATATAGGAATGTTGACTATGAACGTTACTGGGAAATCAACAAGGAAATCCGCACCGCTACGCGTGCTGCAAAAAATGCTCTATTGAATGAAAAGTGTAGAGAAATTGAACATCTACAAAATATTCACGATGATTACAATCTTCATAAAAAACTAAAAGAATCCGCAGGAGTGTATAAGAGAGCATCACCATCAGTACTAATGGATGACAACAATCGACCAATCTTTGAGCCATTACACATAAAGAAACGATGGAAAAACTATATTGAACAATTATTCACTGACGACCAACGGTCAAGATATGATAACAACATAAATACATCTTTAACGGGAAACCCAATTACCAAATCCGAAGTAGAATATGCAATTCAATCACTAAAAGATAGGAAATCAACCGGACCCGACGAAATTCCTTCTGAAGTCTTAAAATTAATAGATGGTGATAACATCTCACTCATTGTAAGACTTTTCAATCATGTGTATGATACTGGCCAATATCCAAACGAATGGCTGAAATCAACTTTTATTGCGATACCAAAGAAATCTAATGCAAAAAAGTGTTGTGACTACAGGCTTATTAGCCTTATGTGCCACATATTAAAAATTTTTTTGAGAATAATCCACAAACGAATTTACACGAAATGCGAACGTGCTATGGGAGAGTCCCAGTTCGGCTTCAAGGAGGGTATGGGCACCAGAGAAGCCATATTATCCATCCAAGTACTGGTACAGAAATGCCGCGAAGTTCAAAAAGATGTTTATATATGTTTCATTGATTATGAAAAGGCATTCGATAACGTCCAACACGACAAATTGATAAATATACTAAGGGAAATTGGAATACAAGAAAAAGAAATTAGATGCATACGCAATTTATATTGGAACCAAACTGCAAGAATTGAAATAAATGGTGATCTGACTGACGAAATTCCCATATCAAAAGGAGTCAGGCAAGGATGCATACTATCGCCGCTTCTTTTTAATATATACTCCCAAAAGATATTTAATGAGTCAATTGAAGGAGAACGAATTGGAATAAGAGTTCAGGGTAAAATTATAAATAATATACGCTATGCTGATGATTCCACAATTATTGCTAGCAGTATATCTGGGCTGCAACAACTCTTAGACAAACTCACGTACGTAAGCGAATCATATGGCCTCAAAATAAATATAAAGAAGACAAAATATATGATTGTAAGTCGAAAATATGTCAGTTGTGAAACGTCACTAAATATCAAAAACGAAAACATCGAACGCGTAAAATCTTTTACATACCTCGGCGTTTTAATTAACGACCAATGGAACACATCAAACGAAATTAAGCGTCGAGTGGAGATGGCCAGAAATGCCTTTTTTAAATACAAAAAAACACTTACAAACCATGAAATTGGTCTCAAAACGAAGGCAAGATTTGTCAAATGCTACATTTGGTCTATACTACTATATGCAGTAGAAACCTGGACCCTAAAAAGTGCAGATGAGAAAAAAATTGAAGCATTTGAAATGTGGGTATACCGAAGAATACTGAAGATACCCTATACATCGCATATTACGAATCAAGAAATTCTAAGACGAATGAACCTCGATAGGCAACTTTTACGCACCGCAAAATCAAGGAAAATCGCATACCTGGGGCACCTGATGAGGAACCATAAATATAAATTTATACAAGCCATTATTAAATGTAATATAGAAGGACACAGAACAAGAGGCAGAAGAGAGACGTACTGGTTAAGGAACATCCAAGAATGGACAGGATACTGGGATGAAACGAATCTAATATATGCTGCGAAGAATCGAGAGCTGTCAATAATTTCATAACATAAAACATTAAAATATATTAATTTGTAATACATATAGTATTGTATGATCGCTTATATCCGAATAACGGATCCGCAAATAAAGAAGAAGAGAAAGATATTTCTACCAAAGTTTGTTTATATAGGTCCACGTTTTGGTATAGCCCCCATATAACACCCCGTATATAGTACGCGTCACTTTACGATATTTTGAATGTATAAGTCCCATTTGACCACAGAATCGGTTGTAACTTTGTATTTTGTGTTTTCAGAGGCTAAGAAACATTTCTACCATATAATGTTTACATAGGTCCACGTTTTGATATAGTTCCTATAGGATGATACCTCCCGATTTTCGGTATTTTGAAGGTTTTAGCCTCATTATCACTCCGAAATGGCTGAAATTTGGTATTTAGTCTTCGTTGGGGGTACAAAACTTTCCCCCAGAAATTTGTCGGTACAGGTCCACGCCTTAGTATAGCCCACATAGAACGGTACCTCCTGATTTTCGGTATTTTGAAGCTTGTGACCTCAATATCCCACCGAAGTGACTGAAATTTTGCAGTAAGTCTTCGGTATAGGTCAACGCCCACATATAGCCCCCATAGGACGATATCTCCCAATTTTCGGAATATTTGAATTCACTTCAATACAGTTCGTGGTGGAGGGTATAAAAAGTTCGGCCCAGCCGAACTTAACGCTTTTATTACTTGTTTAGAACTTAAAATGAAAAAGATCCTCCATAAGTAGCTCTAAAGTGTAGTCGAAATCGCTTATAACGACATATTGTTTATGATGACGAAATCTAAAAGTCATGAATCTATTGTACCTCTAATATCGCTTATAACTAACTCTCTTTTGGCGACCAAAATTCATAGGTCTATTAACGGTTGCTATAAGCGAATTTGACGGTAATTTTATTAAAAGAAGCGATTTCGACTAGAATTTTCCTACAGTCTTTCGTCTTTTAAAAATCAAGTTTTCACGTTAAAGTTTCACACAGAAATTTTTTTAAGATTTCTCTCGGTCCTGTTTCAGAAGAGGTACCTCTTCCTCGAACTTACCTTATAAACATTATAAGCATTAATGGTGGCATCGAAAATCGTATAAAGATCATTGAGTAGATCCACAACTTGGACTGGTGTACAGTGGGCAGCAATCGTTGTAAAACCAACGATGTCACTGAAATAAATTGTCACATCGGAAAATTCTTCTGGTTCAACGGCCAGACCCATTTTCAGTTTTTCCGCCACAGAACTGGAAATTAAAAAAAAATAAAAGGATGAATGTGTCTCTGCATTCTTTGCTATTTTTGCGCAAAGATTCTCACCTTGGTAACATTCGATTTAAAAGTTGCTCAGTCTTTTTACGTTCCATATCCAATTGTTCGGTGCGTTCACGTATCAATTCCTCCAAATTGTTAGAATATTTTTCGAGCATTTGAAACATTGTATCAACAAAATTGACTTTCCGTCCATGATTTAATAACTTGAAACGTTCATAAACTCTGTTTCGATTGATTGATTGGGTGATTGTTAGGTTATAATCGAAGTCATTATTTATAGGGGCATCAGGATCATAATTGTTAATACATATAAGCATCATCATTGTTTGTCATTTATAGCGGCGACAGTGGCATCGTCAATCAATGTTGTAAAAGTGTCCAGGACAAATTTCGCAACAACATTGAATGAATGCATGCGGGTAAGTACATAGTTAAAAAAGGAAATGGAAAATGGACAATAAACAGGGAAAACAATAAGAAATGTCCATCAAAAGCAAAATTAAGGTTTTTAATTTTTATGCAAGTGTATGAGGGTGTAATGGTAGAAAAACAAGAATTTTCAAAAACATTCATCATCAAATTTTCTTCATAATATTCCATTTGATAGATCTTAGACATTTTTATTTCACGTTTTCAAAGAACAATAATTGAGGCCAAAGACCCATAAATTAAAATTAGCGTCAAGTCAAACTTTGTAGCCATAGCATGAATATTATTTTGGCTTGTGACCCCTGTGTGCCGTTGGCGGCCTGACATAACGGCTAATATACATAAAGCAAAAATTAATCTTAGAGGTTTTGGCCGTCCAGACCGCGATGATGAGCAAAATTTAGTTCAAAATGCCCATTGAATGTTGAGTCCGCTTTTAACAAAAAAAAAAAAAAAAAAAAAAAAAAAAAAAAAAAAAAACTTAAGCAGTAGTGCGATTCTCATTCAAATTGATTATAAGGTCATTTTTTCATTCAAATTGATTATAAGGTCAAGTAGGTTCCAAACTTGTAGCCAACATTGCGTCTGTTAAATACTTTTATAGAATGCTTTCCTCATTTCTTTTTATACAACTTCAAAATTTAAATTTTTTCGATAAATTTACGATTGTAGTTTCAAGTTTTCATTTGTGTATATTTGCTTTTACTTTACACCCTTACATACAACCAATACTTACGAATTAAAATCTGGACGCATTTCCGGCTGCTCAGCCCAACATTGACGCATAATATTTATGGCCTCTGGCGGTGCTGCACCCTTCGAAACCGATGGCCTTATAAGTGGTGGTGGCTTTTTAATTTTCGCTATTATTTCCTCAGCCGATAGTGAGAGCATACAATAGGGTTCACCTCTAACCACAACCTCCTGCATAATAATGCCAAATGAATAGACATCAGCCGCTTGAGTGGCCACCATACGTGAATGATGGTGGTTGTGGTGTGAATGTGGTTTTATTGCCCTCAACAGTTCGGGTGCACACCACAGCATTTCTTTTGCTGTCCTTGGTGTCGGTTGCAAGCCCTGAGCCTCATAGAATTGAGGCAAACCATAATCGGTTATTTTGAGTACCCAACGTGCATCGACCACACAATTACGTGACGTTAATGTGCCGTGAACACGCAGCGGCGAGGTGTGCAAATAACGCATGCCACGCACCAAATCGGTGAGCAGACTCAAACGAAAAGACCAATCCAATTTGATTTCGTCCATAATTAGGACATCTTGCAATGAACCGCGTGAACAATAATCGAATACCATGGCAGTACGATTGGGATCTGAGAGCCAACCAATGAGTGGATTAATGTTTTCATGCCTAAGGCCATGGGCCATAACCAATAAGTCCATGGCTTTGGATTTAAGTTCCGTGGAGCCATTGAGTGGTATTTCTTTGAGCTGCACCAAATCACCATTATAGCGTGCCCTCATATCTAATAGGGCCGGGTTATGACGAGCCAAACTGGCCGATCCTGAGCTGGTCTTGCCATTGAGACCATTAATTTGTGTAGCTCCTGATGCTCCGGGTATAAGGAAGCCCAGGTTTTTCAATGAACCAATGGAACCTTTCAGTAAATCCGGTTTATCCACTTCAGGGCCACCAAATTCTTGCAATTGTTGAAGCCAACAGCAGAGCATTGCCTCAATGCCTTCATCGACCTGAAATTGAGAAATTGGATAAATGATATAGAGTTAGTTTATTTAGTTGGTATATTTTAGTTCAATTGAGGAAAACCAAACACTTACCCTTCTCGAATCCACAGGAAATACGAAATCATTTGATGACAACACAATTTTATTGGGTCCCTTGGACAATCGTTTGCGTAGTAAATAATTTCTGTAAAATGAAATTAACAAATGTTTAATATTAGGTTGAAAGTAAGGAGGTTGAACGTTAGGAGTATTAACAAAACAAAAATCGGAGATGTTGAGAACGACTTTGCCCCCAAAAAGTCAAATTTAATCTTTGGGGGTCTCCCCAAAAATGAATTTCTGTACACGTTGGTGGTCCATGTAAGGAGCCCAGTTGCATGGCACATTTTGCTTCCAAATATTTATATTTGACCTAGGGGCACCCCCGAAATGAATATTTGTGTACATTGCGTGAAGGTATAAAAAGAACGTCGCACAGTGGTTCAGAATCGTTCTTTTCCTGGTCAAAACTCTGTAACTTTTGAAAGTACAGAGAGACATATCTATGTATTCTTAAAATGTTGATTTTTTCATATGTTGCATCAAAATATGAGTGTTTTTGTGGTTTTCAATCAATGTTCGCATTTGTCTAATGTTTTTAATTTAAATCTTTTCAAAAATTAAAAAAAATGTTCCTTGTGTTTTAAAAAAATCATATAAGTCATATAAAACACTCATATATTTAAACAAGTAAGAACGGCCCGGCCGAACTTGTTATACCCTCCACCACAAGCTGTATTGAAGTAAAGCTGAACAATTTATTTTCTTTTAGTTTATGGAGAAGACTAAATACCAAATTCCAGCAATTTCGGTAAAAAAATGTTGCTAACTTTCAAAATACCGATAATTGGGCGGTACTGTTCTATGGGCGCTATATGAAGAGGTGGACCTATACCGACAAATTTCAGCCATTTCGGTATAATATTGAAGCCACAACCATTAAAATACCGAAAACCGGGAGGTACGGTTCTATTAGGGCAGCAGTTGTATACCATCAACGAAGACTAAATAAAAAATTTCAGCCATTTCGGAACAATATTGAGGCCACAACCTTCAAAATACCGAAAATCGTGAGGTACCGTTCTATGGGGGCAATATGAAGGCGTGGACTTATACCGACAAATTTCATATGGAAAGTTTTATACCCAAAATGAAGACTAAACACCAAGTTTCAGCCACAACCTTCAAAATACCGAAAATCGGGAGCTACCTTCTATGGGGGCTATGTGAAGGCGTGGACGTATACTGACAAATTTCATATATAAAGTTTTTTACCCCAAATGAAGACTAAATACCAAATTTTTGTTATTTCGGAGGAAAATTGAGGCCACATCCTTCAAAATACCGAAAATCGGGAGGTACACTTCTAAATTTCAGAAGGAAAGTTTTGCACCCCCAACGAAGACTAAATACCAAATTTCAGCCATTTCGATGGAATATTGTGGCCATAACCTTGAAAATACCGAAAATCGGAGGGTTATAATAAGGCGTGCACCTGTACCGACACATTTCAGGGTAAAGAAGAGCTAATAAAAAAGTCTAGCCATTTTGGAGGAATATTGAGGCCACAACCTTCAAAATACCGAAAATCGGGAGGTACTGTTCTATGGGGGCTATATGAAGGCGTGTACCTATAACGACAAATTTCATATGGAAATATTTTATCCCAAATAATGTCTAAATACCAAATTTCAGCCATTTTGTTGGAATGTTGAGGCCACAACCTTCAAAATACCGAAAATCGGGAGATACCGTTCTTTGGGGGCTATACCGACAAATTTCATATGGAAAGTTTTATTGATGCCACAACCTTCAAAATACCGAAAATCGGGAGGTACCGTTTTATGGGGCTATAATAAGGCGTGGACCTGTACCGACACATTTCAGGGTAAAGAAGAGCTAATAAAAAAGTCTAGCCATTTTGGAGGAATATTGAGGCTACAACCTTCAAAATACCGAAAATCGGGAGGTACTGTTCTATGGGGCCTATATGAAGGCGTGTACCTATAACGACAAATTTCATATGGAAATATTTTATCCCAAATAATGTCTAAATACCAAATTTCAGCCATTTTGTTGGAATGTTGAGGCCACAACCTTCAAAATACCGAAAATCGGGAGATACCGTTCTTTGGGGGCTATACCGACAA
Organism: Musca autumnalis; assembly: GCF_047663935.1. Taxonomy (NCBI): domain Eukaryota; kingdom Metazoa; phylum Arthropoda; class Insecta; order Diptera; family Muscidae; genus Musca; species Musca autumnalis. The sequence continues at coordinate 6,748,583 of NW_027411644.1, read as the reverse complement.
ATTTCATATGGAAAGTTTTATTGATGCCACAACCTTCAAAATACCGAAAATCGGGAGGTACCGTTCCTGCACTGCACTTTTCCGATTTTTTGTGTGGGAGGTGCCCGAAGGAGTTGACGTAGTCCATATTATAACTTGATCGATGTCTTGTAGAAATATCACGATGTGCACAGTATGGACCAAATCGGTTACTGCCTTTGAGAGTTATGTTGTGCACCATTTTAGCGAAAAGTTTTGAACTGTTGTGGAGGAAGTACCCAAAGGAGTGGACATCATCCTAGAACTTGATTTAATTTTGAGCAAAATATTACGACTGCCAAATTTTGGATAGAATTTGGTTTATCGGTTGGAGATTTTACAGCTTTCGGGCCAGTTTCTCAGGATGTATGTACTTGGCTCTGAAAGAACTTGTACGGTTGTAATGGGCGAAGCGAAAAACCAGTTGTTACAACAAAAATCAAAACGATTCGAGGACAGCTCTTAAACTGCACTTTTCCGAAAATTTGTGTGAGAGGTACCCGAAGGAATAAAACGATATAGTCCATATTCGAACTTAATCTATGACTGGTAGAAATATAACGATGTGCAAAGTATGGACCAAATCGGTTAATCCCTTCGAGAGTTATCATGCGCATAATTTTTTTGGAAACATTTCGAACTTTTGTGGGGGAGGTATCCTAGGTAGTGGACCGATATGGCCCATCTTCGAACTTAAACTAAACTAAATCTCAATAAATATGTTATAAAAATACAAAAAATAAAAAAAATTAAATTTTGTTAAAAAATTAAAAATACTCCTTGGGTTTTCATAAAACGTATATATGTTAAAAATGTAAATTTGTGTAAAAAAAGCTGTAATTTATATGGGGAACAGTATGAAAAAAAAACAAATTGTTTCCCAAGCAATTCCAATAAATTTAAAAAAAAGTGTTAAACGGACGGACCGGGACGGGCACAAAAGTATATATGGGCTGAAAACCTTGTTCAATGCTGTTCCCTAAAAGTTCTAGTCCACTAAAGTTGGAATTTCGCTAAAATTTAATACCTGAGGAAGAATAAAATAGAAACAATAAAGGCAACAATCTTACCTACCTAAAAAAATTAACACAAAATTAGTTATAGTTTTCGCGAAATAAATATTTCTTTCTCCAGAAATTTCCAAATATTACCTATTTCCAAAATTGGAAAAACTTGCCGCCTTTAGGAGTACACACCTTCCAATATTTTGATCTACTTTTTTGGTTTCCTTAGTTTCAATATGATTACTATCGAATCCCGTATAGAAATTAACAATCGCAGGCGACAAAAATTTGGGGTTTTGGCCAGGAAAATCGATTCCTGAACCACTGTGCGTCGCCAACAAAAAACCCAAATTTGTGAATCAAAATGTTCAAATGTTTATAATCATTGACACCTTCCCACAGAACTGATGTGAGGCTTTCGCAAGACTAATTGTTAAATATATTTTTAGATACTGATCATTTCTACTTAATGTAACTTTATTCTTGAGCAAAATGCATATCCATATACCATATACTACGTGTGTGTAGTGTATGTGTTTTACTTACACAAGTAAGCATAGAACGATATAAAGTATTTCAACATGTGAAAAAAGATGTCAACTAAGTTCATCGAATTATTGTCACGCGTCGAGACAATCTCTCTGGGGGTCAGATAAATATAAACAGAACAAACAACGTAACGTTTTGTTCGTGTGCCTTAGTTTTATGTCACATCATCCCTGCAGGTATCTTCTATCTATTGTGAAAGTGTCAAGGTAACAACAAACCAAAAATATATTCTCTGTTGAGTTGAAGCCGTTGTGAGAGTGTGATATTGCGGCAAAAATGAAAATAAATTTGAAAGAAACAAGACAATCGACATGAATTAGGAGGTCCCTAAAAGGGATTTGTTAACATTTTGTAGGAACCCTACATAACATTGTGAGTATTGAATGAAGCAAAAAATAAAAATAAATCTGAAAAAATAAATACAACCCAAATGAATTAATTGTCACTGTGGTGCAATAGTTAGCAGGTCCACTAGGGCCACACAAATGAACTGGTAAATTTTCTCATCTATTGGACAATAATTTCAGCTTTTAAAGCAATTTCGTTAAAATTCAACTTTGGCCCAATACAAATTACTATGGAAACTTTGAGGACCCAGTGGCCCGTGTTAAGATATTCCAAATATACTCAAAGTTTGGCAATCTTAAAATTTTACAAAACAAAACTCTTTGGGGCGTGTCGCCTAAATAAATTCGACATCGATTTTCTCCCACCGGCCAGGCAAACTCACGTTTTATACGGAAGTTAAAGACAAAATAAAAAGAAAGACAAAAACGTCATTATAAAACCTCAAGTGAATAAAGTCACATCGAAATTTGGTGTGAGTTGGAATAGCGCAAAATCACAAGTTAACTCACTAATGTAAGAAATCCAACAAGGGATTGTCTAAACTTTATTTCAAACAAACAAATTAAAATGTTAAAGGTGGTGTCACATTATTTATTATTTGTAAAGTAATTCAGCTTAATCTCAGTTTAAGTTATGCTACTTTCTCACCGTAGAGGTGTAAAATATATTTATGACATGACCTTTTTATGCTCTATGTTATTGCGATTAGCCTTTTCTAGGATTTCCGTTTCAACCACTATGCCAAGCATAATTCTGTTACTAATTATATCCTTTAAAACTCTGTGAAAGGTTCCCACATTACGATGGCTGTAAAAACTTTACTTCAACTCATGAGCTGTTATCATGGCATGGTAAAAAGAAAACTATATATGCATGTATATTGGTACTCATCTGCAGCGTTGTGTTGGTGGTGTGTGTGGGAAGTATATCCCCCCCCACATTGTGATATGACAGAATAACAACATAAACATAACAAAAGGCCCATAAAAATTAAGTTAAGACAAAAGAGCCTCTTTAAGTGGAAACATAAAACAACAACAGCAATTATCCTCATATACAATGAAGAGTGTGTTCAAACCCAGCCAAACACATATATTTGTTGTTTAATGGTAAGTACGCATAGGGGGTTTACTATACAGTTGTTGTGTGTTTGTTTCGCATGGCTTCTAGAGTAGATATATGTATAGTGTCAGAACATCGTATCATGCAAAGAATAACCGACGATGTAACAGACAGTTATGGCTTAACAATGAAAGTGTCGGAAGTATGCATGTTTGTAAATATGTACATGGTGCATTACATACATGTGTACATGAAATATGTATGTATGTACCAAAGCGGTAATAAAGTATTTATGAAGACATTTATTTCAACCACAATGTCGACAGTCACATTTAATGGACATTATTATATGACTTTTTGGTCAACTAAACGACATTTAAAGGGAATTTCTTTCCATGGTTATATTGAAATGCTTCGAATAGTGTTTCCTTGTCACTTTAAAACGGTGGTGCTCAAAAATTTGGTGCATTAGTCTCTCTGAGCGAGTCTTTCCTTTGCTATACAAGGACAGATGAGAATAAAGAGAACATATGTTTTTGTTGTAGTCACGTTAACGTATATGGGTGATCTTGACTGATTTAAAATTAGTTCTTAAGATATAAGTGACTAAAATGAGACGACTCCTGATTTACACACATTTAAATAATCTTTTTAAAATTTAACAGTTGTTCACTGTGATGATTTGGTTCAGCTTGATGCGTGGTCTTGTATCGCTTTTGGAATATTTGATTCATTTAGTGCCTCTAGTGCGTATATATATGTATGTATATACGCTAGACTTGCAATATTTAAGATAGAGCTTTGAAATGTGTTAAAACCATTTTGTTTGTTTCTTGGATATATTAAAGAAGTCTGATATAGTCCTATGCCTTTATAATCGATATTAAGTATTTTTTAAGGTATTAGGGTTAGCAGTAGCTACAGACGTTGGACATAAACAGAAGCAAATCAAAATCAAATCATTTGTTCTCTCTCTTACGCCTTTTCTAGGCAATCCGGGAATATGTGTGTAAATTGTTGAAAAATCTCAATAATACCAGAAAAATATTCCTAATCGAAATAAAGGTTTTGGGCCCTAAATACGTTTGGACGAAATCCGTTTTAGACAATTTGGAGTTAATTAAGCCTTGAATTAACGAATTGGCCCACACTTCACGCCTCGTAATGTTTTGTCCAAACTTAGTTCAAGTTCGAAGATGAGTCATGTCGGTCCACTGCTTCAAATACCTTCACCGCATAAGTGTAATAGTCAAGTCCATAATTCGTGAGGTTATGTTCCAAAAGTTAAAAAAAACCCTGGTGACACAGACTAAAACAAGTATCAGTCGGCTTTGCCGTGGCTCTTTTTGGAATAACGCTCAAAAGTGTTGCGAAGGTGATACCTGAAGGAATGGACCACATTGTCTATATTGGAAGTGGACCTTTTTTTGGGAGTCATTCCTTTCGATGGATAGGGCACCCACCAGTCATTACAGTTGTTTTCCATATAATTAAGAGCTCTTGAACCATTATAAGTATCAGAAAGCATGGGGATGGAGCTTTGGACCACAATATGTACCTACAAAGAATCATCGAACAGACCTAAAACTACACTTAAACAAAAATGTTTAACTTTATTTGAAAATTTTGCCTTTTTAGGCGAAGATCATTTTTATTATTAATTTTTAATTAATTTCTCGTTGGAAATCGAGCTTATTAATCAATAATGCATCTGAAAAAGGAAAGCCGACGACTCGAACCCACACACCCACCACTAGATGACATGACATGTTTCGCCTTTGGTACAGAAGGCTCCTCAGACATATCGGATGTGGGATGGCTTCGCTATCATCTAACTTTTACTCTTTCAAATGCAGTTTGGCTTTCATGACAAACGCTTAGCGTAGTCTTTGAAAGTTATGTGTTTGGCTCTGAACAGTAACATGCCGTGACAACACTTTTTTCCTTGTGTTTTTCAAGGACGTTGGTTCAAACCCCAGCCTGGCTCAGCTGATTTTATTTATTTGAAATGTTTGCCTTTTTAGGCGATTTTTAGTTTTGTTTAACTTTTGTGGAGCAGGTACCGTAAGTAGTGGACCGGTAAGCAACATCTTCGAATTTCATTTAATATTCGAAGAAAATTACAACATGCAAAGTAGAACCAACGCAGTATTCGGTTCGAGAGTTATCGTGCGCACCAACCACTACGGATTTTTTACAGCTATCGGGTAATTTATTCAGGAAGTAAGGACTTGCGCCTTAAAAAGCGTATACCATCGTAATAGGGACCTCGAATACAGCGTGTTGCAAGAAAATCAAAATGATTCAAAAGGAATTCTTAAACTGTACTTTTCCGAAATTTGTTTTGAGTGTTAGCCAAAGGAGTTGACCGGTATAGTCCATAGTCGAACCTGATCTATATCCCTACTAAAGTTATCGTGCCCACCATTTTAGTGAAACGTTTTAAGGTTTTTAATTAATTAATTGGATTAATCGAGCTAGCATGGCCTAAGGAGTTTTGTATTGAAAAATGAATTCTAGCGAAATACCACACACTCAACCATTACGCTACGATCGTTTCGCCTGGTGGTTTAAGCCAGGCTCATCAGGCGTATTTGAATGCTAATGGTTAGAAGACAAAGGTTGATTTTGATAACTTCTATTTGTACAAACATTTTTACAAATTTGTAATTATGAAGTATTTATTGAAGTCTTTTTATACCCTCCACCATATGGAGGGTATAATTAAATTTGTCATTCCTTTTTTAACACATCGAAGTATTCGTCGGAGACCCTGTAAAGTATATATATTATTGATCAGCATAAAATTCTATGTCGATTTGACCATGTCCGTCTATCCGTCCGTCTGTCTGTCCGTCTGTCTGTTGAAATCAAGATACAGCTCGCAATTTTAAAGATAGAGAGTCAAAATTTGGTACATAAGTATTGAAAATGGGATATATCGGTCCACGTTTTGATATAGGCCCCATAGAACGGTACCTCCCGATTTTCGGTATTTTTAAGGTTTTAGCTTCATTATCCTACCAAAATGGCTGAAATTTGGTACGTGGTCTTCTTTAGGAGTATAAAACTTTCCCCCAGAATTTTGTCGGTATCGGTCCACACCTTCATATAGCCCCCATAGAATGGTACCTCCCGATTTTCGGTATTTTGAAGGTTTTAGCTTCATTATCACACCGAAATGGCTGAAATTTGGTACTTAGTCCACGTTAGTGGTATAAAACTTTCCCCCAGAACTTTGTCGGTATCGGTCCATGCCTTCATATAGCCCCCATAGAACGGTACCTCCCGATTTTCTGTGTTTTGAACGTTGTGGCCTCAATATTCCACCGAAATGGCTGAAATTTCGTATTTAGACTTCGTTGGGGGTACTCAAACTGACCATTTAAATTTGTCGGTATAGGTCCACGCCTTCATATAGTCCCCATGGAAAGGTACCTTCCGATTTTTCGTATTTTGAAGGTTGTGTCTTTAATATTCCACCAAAATGGCTGAATTTTGGTATTTAGTCTTCAATGTGATATAAAACTGTTCGCCAGAAATATGTCTGTACTGGTCCGCTTTCATATTGCCCCATTTCTGACTAAAATTCGTCGGTATATGTCCACGTTTTGATATAGTCCCCATAGAACGGTACCTCCCGATTTTCGTAATACTGAAGATTTTGACGTCAATATCCAACCGAAATGGCTGAAATTCGTTATTTCGTCTTCCAAGAGTTATAAAATATTACAGAAGAGTATTATTAGTATAGGTCCACGTCTTCTATATCCCCATAGAAGCGTACTTCTTGATTTTCGGTATTTTTTAAGTTTTAGCCACATTAACTTACCCAAAATATAGGAAATTTGGTATTTAGTCTTCTTTGAGCCTAAAAACTTTCCGTCGGAAATTTGTCGGTATAGATCGACGTTTTGAAATAGCCCCCATAGAATGGTGCCCCACATTGTTTTACCCATGTTGCTAAAATTTAGTATTAAGTCTTCTTCATACACGAAAGGAAACTAATTATTCCATTTTACTTCAATACAACTTGTGGTGGAGGGTATAACAAGTTTGGCCCGGCCGAACTTAACGCCGTTCTTACTTGTTTCTTTATCAAGTCACCCTAGTGTCTTGTCTAGGAATCATTTTCTCAATACATACACATATACAATCGAAGGGGGGTTTTCTTCATGAATTGTAATGCCTTCAGTTTTTGAAGTTTTGGATATCATGTCGACTAAGGTTTTGTTGGGGATCGATATGGCTCATCTTTGAACTTAAATTAAGTTTGGACAAATTTTGAATCAAATCGGTTTATCGGTTCGAGAGTTATCGTGCAGGAAATATGGGCTTGCTCAAAAAAAATTACCGTCGTAATGAGAGCAGCAAATACCAGCTTTTACAACAAAAATCAAAAGCGGGTATTAAACTGAACTTTTCCGAGAATTTATGTAGGTACCCGAAGGAGTATACCAATAGGGTCAATATTGGAACCTCATCTTTGTTTGGTAGAAATTTAACGATGTGCAAAGTATGGTCGGTTATTCCCTTCAAGAGTTATCGTGTGCATAATTTTAGTGGAAAATTTTAAACTTTTGTTGTGGAGATACCCAGCCAGACAGACGGACGGAATGGCTTAATCGACCCCAAATTGTCTGAAACAGATTTCGTCCAAACATACTTGGTGTCGAAAACCATTATCTGGATGAGGCACATTTTTGGTCGTATCATCCTTAGCCTTAAGGCTGAGGGTATAATGACTGACGTGCACGATAACTTACGAATTGAGTACCCAATTTGGTCGAAATTTTGAACATCGTGAAACGTCTTCCAAATGTACTTCAGGTTCCAGAAGGTCTATACAGGAATACTTCTTTCGGTACCTCTTTCTAAAACGTTTAACATTATCGATTAAGTGCAATTTAAGGCCTGTTCGAGGAGAGTATTGCATTTTTTACCGTAGATATTCCTTGTGGATCTAGTTACAGCGATAAAATGTTTTTCGTGGGTCAGTACATGCTTCCTGACATAATGATCCAAAAGCTCCAGTCGGATTAGTTTGGTGGACTCCTTTGATTCGTTCGTTTGCTGTGAGGATTTAACAGAACTAATCGAAGGCGAGTATCATCAACCCGATCTTAACAAACAGAAGGCCATCAACACGTTTGCACCAAACCGAGTACAAACTATATACATGCTATATACTAGTATCAATAAACCGACCACTACTACTTCGCGACTTTGCTTACCTCAGCCGTAGATAAAAACACTAGTTATAGATGTTTGTGGAAACATAAAAAACAAACTAAAATGCCTGATTGGCATGAAGACTATCGAAGGGAGTGACTCCCTGGCTGAGGGTATATCTCTGTCGGCAAAGCTTTTGTTTGGTAGTTTTTATATATTATTAAATGATGCTGAGATTTATTAAATTAGGAAGAAGTCTCCAGTTTACGACCAAAAAAGATTGAGCATCAGATTCCACCTGATAAGTTATAAATGTTCCTTATAGCAAGTATCCCAACCCGTTAAAATAACTAAAAACAGACGATATATTTATATGGGTTGTATGCCGTTCATTTTTGCAGAACCCAAGACGAATATTGGCAGAACCGTTAAAATATCGAAAATCTCTCGATGACATTATATGAGGACTATGCTAAATCTTGTCCGCCCCCATATTTTAATTAGAAATGTTTTTGTCGTACCATTTCAAGCAAGTGATACAACAACATACATTTCATGGCTTTTCATTGCATCTCCTGCTAAACCGAATTGGCTTTATTATTTAGAAGAGAATAATTTAATAAGCAAAAAAAATCTCCTTAATTCCTTTTAGTTATTATCTCTTCCAGTTCAGCATTTATTTTCTTTCGTTTTTAATATGGAGCTCTTGGAATCTACAAAACCAATTACAGAATATTCCTCCAATATGTATTCATACCATTTGGCACAAGTTTTCTTCATTCATCGTACTCAATTTTTTTTTCCTCAAGTGTACCTGAGTAAAAGTTTGTGCCTGTTTTTTTTCTTCTTAATATTACCAAAGTTTTGTGATCTATGATTCCATGGCTGGTGTTTGTACTTAATCTTGTCGTTGTTGTTGTTTTTATTATTGTTATTGTTGTGATACTTACCTCATGGCAATACCAGCAGCCACACTAGCCACGATTATTGCTATCAATAGAGAGGCTGAAATGGCAATAATCGTCCAACAAATCGAACCACATTGCCAAAGTTGTGCTGTGCTAACCAAAAGCCAATCATCGTAGCCAGGTCGTATTGAGTGGGTGATGTATGTCTTCAAGTGGATTTCGTGTTGTTCCAATATCAGTAGGGGTCGCCATTTAAAGGCGGCCGCAGATCTTTCCCTGGGCATTGTTGCATTGACATCGATGCTAGTTGGTGATAAACTTTTCAAACGCTTCCTGTCATTGTTGCTGGCATTGCTGGTGTTTGCTGCTGCGTTGGTGGTATTAAAACTTTTTTCACTTCCGCCGTTATTGCTGTTGCTGCCTGTGGCTTTTGACACAACGGATATAGGACTTGTTAAAGCCGCCCCTTTTCGTACCACATCGAGTACAATGAAGTCGTATTTTGGCACATGTTCGGATTCATTAATTAAGGGTTTAGCAAAAGTTTTTGCCGTGCCATTTGCCAACGCTGATGCTTCATCCTTTGATGGCGTTGCTGGCACTGGCACTAGGTTGGCAATTAGAAAATCGTAAAAGTTGAAAAAATCTATAAAACTACGAAGTTTCTCTATTAGGCGCTGTTCATCGAATTCCCTGAAATGTTCGTGGCACAATTTTGCTATGACATTGACTAGGCTTTCATTTTTCGCCCCCACTGTGTCCAGGCATTGTTGATAGTTTTGGCAAATTTCATTTAAATCGTGATGAGATTTGTTTATGTATGGACAAGGTAATAGCCATTCGTACAACAGCTGTAATTTGTTTTCTTCGTGGTGGTGATGATGAGTGGAATTTGCAGCTGTTTCATGACCATCTGCTAATGATGATTCTCCTTCTCCCCTCTCCCTAACGGTGTCATTATTTTCACTTTCCCTTAAATGCAAAACCTTTGTTACCGATTTGTCCAAATGAATGGGCCAATCACTATTAGCAGCTTCTTGCTGGGCTGCTAACTGGGCCGGTCGATGGATTTCCTTGCGTTTGCGATTCTGGCGAAAATTCTGTACCAAGTTAATGCCATTGTCATCGAAAGCCACATTAAGGAAATGCCGATAGTTGTCACTTAACACGGTTAACAGCAGCAGATTGGACATTAAAGCCGATTCAGGATTAATACGTGTCAGATATTTGTAGAAACGATTCTCGGCATTAAATGATGTCGCCACAATGTCAATGAGCAACACCTTGGTGTGTGTTAAGGGCTCCAATCGGCTTAACAGTCTTAGAGTGCTGTCGTCGTTCATGGGTGCCGTAATGATAATTGCTGCAATGACAGTCGCAAAACGTAACAAAGAGAGAAAAAAGTCAAAAACAACAGATTCATTAACAACGCCATGCAAACAAGCTAAGCGCTTGAACACACATCGTAACAAACAAATACATACAGACTGTAGCATCATTTGCTTGGTTGAAAGTGAAACTTATACAGAAACAAATAATGGCCACATACATATTGTTTGTGTGCGTTAAATGTGTGTGAAATACGGCGTATTTTGACTGCGTACTTACCTTTACCAAAATGATCTTCCGCATGCAGGTCACGTATATCATCTTCTCCGATTTCAATTTTGTATGGGATATGCATGTTGGCAGCTATGGCCATTGGTAATGCCCAATTTTCATCTGTAAAGATGGCAAAGCAAAACATGTTTAGTTTTATTGAGATTGTTTTAATATGTTCAAAGAAGGATTTAAGTACCACCGCTAAAGGAACAATGATCAAGATAAGATAAAAGATCAACAAGATTAGGTATAGAATAACCCCATTAAGATGACGATGAAGTACCAGGTTACAATTATAGTTCTCAAAACTAATAGTTTTTAGTTTGTGAGGGTGGACTGCAATATATTATGATAAATATCAACTAATAATAATAATTCGATTAGGAGAGTTGTCAGGTCGACTAATAAAGTACCAGGGTATATTAACAATAGGCCACCTAACTTACAAAATCGTCAGAAAAACCAAATTTTTATACCCTCAGCCTTTAGGCTAACAAGGCTACGACCAAATGCGCCTTATCGAAATTATGGTTTTAGCCTCCAAGTATGTTTGGATTAAATCTGTCTCAGAAAATTTGGTGTCAAATTAGCCCCACCCGTCCGTCCGTCTGTCTGACTGGCTGTAGCTCACGAACACTCTTTAACGAATTTAACAATTAAGTCCAAAATTTGGCATCGACATTTTTTGTCCAAAGTTAGATCAAGTTCGAAGAAAGGCCAGTTCGGCCGTAACAACTTTGGTTCATACTTCATACATCGTAAAATTTCTACCAGATATAGATCAGGCTCGAATATGGATTATATCGGTGCACTCCTTCAGGAACATCACACAGAAAATGTCGGAAAAATTCCAGCTCCCGAATAGCTTGGACTTTTTTTTTGTAACAACTTGTATTCGAGGCCCCCATTACGACGGTACAAGTTTTTAGGTTCAAGTCCATACTTCCTGAGAAAATTGCCCGAAAGCTGCAAAACCCCCCACGGCCAACATTTAAGACCGGTACGCAACTTTCGTTTACTTCGTTGCTCCAATTTTTGCATATCGTAATATTTTGCTTATTAATAAAGTTCGAAAATGGTGTATATCGGTATACTCCTTCCAGTACCGTTCCCTCTAAAGTTCAAACAATTGCATCTCAATTCAGTTAGTGCCTTTTTATACCCTCAGCCTTAAGCTAACTTTTATACGATTAAAATGAGCCTAATCGAAATAATCTAGACGAAATCAGATAGTTTGGATTTAGCCCTGTCCGTCCGTTCGTCGGTCTGTCTTGCTGGCTGGAACACACGGTAACTACGTAGGTAAGTATATGCTACTACAACAACAACCACAACAACAATAGTTCGGTCCTCACATCAGTTGGATCTATGTTCGGGGACCGATGCAAGGAACCCCTTGCCCAAGGTCTGCTACCTCCCCAATACAGGAACCAAAGTATGTTTCTCTATCCCCTTTCACTTTCCTACCTTCTCCTACACCTATCTCAATCATTTTTCCTCTAACTGAGCAGAAAACACCGGCCTGTCTGTTCAGCCTCCTTCTCCTCTGCGCCGGTGACATCGAATGCAATCCAGGTCCAGTGCAATACGTGTGCCCGGTCTGCTTGAGGCAGGTCACTCGAGGATGCTCAGTGATGTGAAACTTGTGTAAAAAATGGACACACCTCAAATGCTCAGGACTCAGGAGGGCCCGTGACTACACCAGTATATACTGGTGTCCTCCATGTACCAACCAGGCTTCCCGAACACCCAACATACCCCGAAAACACATAACACCACTACACACCCACTACCAATACCTCCAGCTCAGAATTCATCCCTAACCCTTCCGCCACTCTCAACTAATACCACCCCAAACCAAACTGCATGCCCCCAAATAACACCCCAAATAACAATTAATCAACCATATAATACAAACAGTACCAACAATGACAGACTAAACTGAAGGATGTGCAGAAGAGCATTAAACCGAGTTACACGCCCAGTTAAAAGTTCCGTGTGCAACACTGAGACACATCTCATATGCTCAGGCCTCAGGAACACTACACAACACTCTCCCGACTTTGTTGACCCCTGTTATCGTCGAACCCAGCAGGCTCTGCCACACACTCCATCCTACCACGCCACAGTAACAACCCAATCAACCACTACCAGTTCCCCTGGGAACAACATAATCCTAACCAACACCACCTCGGCAAACAGCACCAATATACAGGGCGTCAATATACAAGGCTTCAAAATCCTACAATGGAACTCCAATGGTCTGAGCAGAAAACTAACCGAAATCATAGATTACATGGATAGGAAGGGCATTCCACTCTCTGCAATCCAGGAGAGTTGTCCAACAGAAACAACTTGACGAGATCATCATCATACTCTATACTCAGACAAGATAGAGATATAGGCGGTGAATTGGATTGGATCCATGACTCTTTATCATACCGACCGCTCCCAGTATCCACATCAAATCCCCATATAGAAATCCATCCCATCGGGGGGAAACGACATCAATATCATAAACATATACATACCCTCAGATTCTGTTTGTCAATCAGGATACAAGTCATCGATGCGCATCACGACAGTTGGCATTCAGAACTAGGCTGTGATGCCAGAGGGAACAGCATAGCGAAACAGGTAGATGATCCAAATTACTGCCCTATAAATGAGGAGCTTCCAACCCGAATCACAGCTTCCTGCCATAGTTCCATTGACATCACACTAGTCAGTACAAGTCTAGTCGCGTATGTCACCTGGCATGTTAATATCGCGCTAAAATCAGACCACATCGCCATCACAATAAAGCTTATCACGGCAGAAACGACTACCTTATATGGCTGACTGGGTTCTGTTTAACAGATTAACGGAAGCCGAGTTCTCTCGGCACCTGCAGGTGAAAAATTCTTTAGAACGACTCTACTGCAAGCATGCAAAAGATACATACCGACCGGGCGAATAAAAAACATCAGACCAAAATTCCCGACGGAAGCCGCGAAGCTTGCCGATCTTAGATATTCCATCAGGAAAGTCAATCCGTCTGACACCAGAGTACAGAACCTCAATAATGAAAAAAATGAAATGGTATCTAACCATAAAAAATATGGCGTAAACATTCGGGGAAAGCACCTCTAAAACTCAATCTTACGACTCTTATCTTACCGTGCTTCACTGAACACTTCCATCAGCACGGATTCAGATCTGGAAGAAGCACTACACAGCTCTCAGAGAAGTCACTTCAAGGATAACAGAAGGACTGAATAGCAAGAGACCACATAAATGAAATATACTAGTGGCTCTGGACCTGTCAAAAGCATGACACTCTCCTGGGAGACGTGATGGAAACATCACTCCCAAACTACCTCAAGAGATGGCTGGTTAACTATATGGCGGGTAGACAGTCCTACGTGGAATTTCGTGGACACAAATCCCCACCAAGGAAGAAAAAGCAAGGAGTACCCCAAGGGGCGTAATATCCCTGCTACTCTTCAATTTTTATGACTCTAAGGCCCCAAACCCATCCGATAACCTCCACCTAATATCGTGTGCTGATGACTGTACGGTAATGTCCACTGGAAGGAACGTTAAAAACATAGAGGCACATATAAATAACTACCTCCCAACCTTCACAGATTTCTTCGAAGATCGTAACCTACAGCTATCCGCCCCAAGTAGTCACTTAGCAACCATCTTGACATCGTAGACAAAAGAGGTCAACACAAAACTAGATATCCATACGCGCGGATAAGCCATCCCAACAATCAAGAACCCAAAATACTGGGCGTAACCTTTGACAATATGTTCCTCTTTTGTAAACATGTTGAGATTGTGGCTGGGAACGTGGGGAAAAGGAACAAATCCTTAAAGCACTTTCAGGTAGCACATGGGGGAAAGACAAGGAGACCATCCTGACCACATAAAAGCCATAGGTCGTCCCTTCCTAGACTATGCAGCTCCTATATGATCACAAGGTATCAGTGATACGCAAGAACATCCAAACGGTCCAAACCACACGCAGGGTGCCACTCCAAGGCACCCGAAGACCACCTACACCATGAAGCTAAGCTTCTCCCGGTGAAATCACACTGTACCCTTTTAACGAGGCAACACACAAAAAGGAACAAACTGAACCACCCTAAACATGTGAGCTGCAGCAGATCCCCCTCCGAAAGAAGCGAGCCAATCAGACACGATTTTCGCAAGGAACTTTCTAACATTCCCCCAATTCCCCATAATCCAACGCCCTCAAACAGGTACATACAATGATTGTGGAGAACCATATCTCCTCATACTCAAGCTGTGTTGTGCTCGGTGGGAAACCCCCACCCATAGGCAAGGATAAGAGGATACTACCTAGAGAGACCAGATCAATACTATCTCAACTTCGGTCTGGCATCTCTAGGTACCGAAACAGTTACCTCTCCCTCCCGAATCCTGAGATAGCAGACGCATGCCCAAAATGTGGCCAATCTCCGCACATCAAACGGCACCTCCTCGCGTGTCCTGCACATACGGCCGACCTGACGCCGGAGTCACTTTGGATACATCCAGTTGAATGTGCCCGCTTTCTGGGACTGGATGTGGATGTTTCTTCTCTTTCTTTTCTACCGATACAATATTTACCTGCAGGGGTTACAACAACAACAAAAGTTCAATTTTTCTTAAGTGCAGTTTAAGGGCTGTGTAAAGATAGTTGTTACTTAAGATTATATAAAATCTTCGATAAAAAACTCAAGCAAAAATCATTTGAAAATTTGTTCTATATTATCTTTTTTGGTAAACTTTTGAATTCTCTATAAGCAGATATATGACTGAAAATAGGCTTTGGAGCCACACGACATAAGCAAAATGCCATAATCATTTGTTTCTCACTAAATTTATCATCATATCATTAAATATATATCATTTTATATCATATATAATTTTATTTAATATATAATATCAATTAAAAGTGGATTGTGCAAGAGGAAATAATTTTTTGAGATTTTTTTTCACTTCATAGTAATTTTTCATTTTTTTTTTCAAAATGAGCCGCTTTTTTAATACTTAAATAGAATAAATTTTATTTTAGACATTAATAGCAAAAGTTCATTGATACAGGAAATAATTTTTGAGAAATAAGGTCAAAAAGTCATAATTCTGACACATATGTACATTTAAAACTGTGTATGGACCTAACATAGGCTCAGACGTAATTGCCTATTGAGGTGCTTAGCTGGCAATTTAGTCGGAGTTTCTAAATATGTATAAGAAGGCATACATGTGTGGCGTATGAAAACTCAAATACATTAGTCATACGCCACACATACCATTTTTGCGAATCTTTTAAAATGTAACCCATAGAATATTTCAAATGTTTTAATGATGATTCAAAAGAAGAGAATTCCGTACAAAATGTAAAAGAAATCATGAATTGTAGATATTACATTTTTAAATTCTTTCCACCTTATCTTCTTAATTGTAATGAAACAAATTTACTATTCATATTATATTATAAACTATGTTTTTATATTTATAATTATATTATTAAGTTAATTACATAAATATTTCTAAGTAGCAAATCTCTCAACATTGTACAAAACTTTTATGGACTTCATCAAAAATGTTAAAGTTAAATTGCTCATTACAAAAAAAAAACTCTTGCACATTCGTCTACTTTATTTGCTGACCAACATAAAACCCGTAAGGGTTGAGATATTCGTACATACTTCTATAGCATTGTTATTGCTGTTTGGTAAAGCTGCTGCTGCTGCTGGCCATGACCATAAAGTGGTAAAATACCATTTACCCAAGTTCTGTATACACATCGGCACTCGAATATCCCGATGGCGGACGCATACAAATCATAATAAAATAATGTTATGGCTTGTGGAGTCATTACCATCATAAATGTGTCACCGAGGTATTGTAAATCATTATTTTTGTTCTTGTTCTTGGATTTTTGCACTGCAATAACGTCTCTGTTTACTTTGGTAAGAGAAATGTGGAGGGATATACATATGCATGTATGTTTGTGTTTATGTGATTATTATAAAATGTAAATGTGGACAGTTAAGAGTGTGTGTTATAGCCTTTCTTGCACTTTATACATATGTATGTTTATAATATCAACATAATTAAATTTTTAATTAGTTTAAATACTGCCAACCAGTTTTGTGGTCATCCAAAGGAAAGAAAATACGTATTAGGATGTGTTAATAATAATATTTATTACTTATTATAATGACAAGAAAATTAATTGCATCTTCTTTTGTAGTTCGGAATAAAACCATAGCGCAATTAAATGAATTTCTGATGATTATTATTTCTAAGACTAATCGACTGTAAAACACAATGACACAAATAAACTGCAGCAATGCACAGTGTGTCCAAATCCATTATTTTGTGCCAAAAATGCTAAAATATTTTTTTCAAACATTTTATATGAAGTGATAGAAAATAATGTTTAAATAAAATTATCTTTTTCTTACTTTTTTGGCTCGAGGTCAGAGAGAAATAAAAACTAAATTTTTGTTTTTATTTTTAAGATTTTTTTTTATTATTTTGCCAATATTTCGACCATAATCTATGGTCATCATCAGGGTGTTTTGATTTTAAAAGAAAAACAAAGATACAAATTTGTACACTGTAGAATAATTACTTTTGTTGTTTTCTTTCTTGCACTACATTCTATGTCTCGATCTTGTTCGAGTTCAGAATACAACTAACTAACTCTTTGATGTTTTTTAATTATGCTTCTGTATATCTGCGCACAGTGTTCGGTGTCCGTTTTGTAATTGATGCGCTTTTCTGCAGGAATATTTATGATATGTAGCATTTCTAACATATATCTCCGCTTATAATTATGTTCCTGCGGTAGGATTTGAACTTCTTTTAAGTTGGGCGTGTGTCCAGTTAAGGAACAGTGAGCTGATAAAGCAGTTTTTTGTTCCATAGGTTTATTTTTGGCTCTCTGGTCGGATTTATGGCCACTTAGCCTAGTCTTTAGTTTGCTTTTTGTAGTACCAACATATGCCTTGTGGCTAATATTGGACTCGTCACCATTACAGCTGATTTTATAAACAACATTTGATTTGTCGTCAATAGGAATTTTTGATTTTGTCCGGCTGAAGAAATTGTTATTGGTGTTATTATTCTTTAAAGCTAGTTGATATTGGTCCGAATTGTAAAGGTTTGATTTAGAAAAACGTTCAGGAAAGCCAAGGACGTATGTGGACCTTTTATATATTTTTTCTTGTTTTGGTTCTGTATTCTGAGTTTTGCTAGACTTTGCATGTTTCAGCAGTTGATTTATAGTTTTGATGGGGAAAGTTTAAATAAAATACTTTAATTATTAAAGATTAAGATTAAAAATGGAGTCAATCTGGTTGATGGTTGAAATCGAAGTGAACAAAGATTGTAACTAGTAAGCAAAATGACAGTTACTAAAAATGTAGCGAATGCTAATTAGTAAAAAAGACACATTGGTACTTTGATGTAAAAAGATATTATCAAGAGTTGTTGGAAATTTTGAAATTAAATCCGATAGTATGAAGTCTGGCGTATTAAAAGCTGTTTAGAAGTAATTGTATTTGCGTTACAGTTCTATAGAGCCACCGGATTTGTTTTGGGAACTTTTTTAGTGAATATTTTTAGTCTTTTTTCCGTTATATATATCTAAAAAGTCTCACGGTGTCCCGCTGTTCTAATGGTACACGAATTTAGAGGAGGTCTCGAACTGTAAATTTCTCAATATATTAGCTGCGACCACGTGCGACGTCGCGTTATAGATCACCTATAACGGTACCGCCAGTTTTATGTATTTTCAGGATTTTACCGACAATAATCAAACAAATTACCTAAAAATTGAAATATAGATTTTTCTGAGAGTAAACGATATAGGTCCACATCCTGATATATATATCTCCTACAACGGTAATAATAATTGTTCCACAAACATCCCATAAGGGACAAGGTAGACTTTTCTCTTATCAATGAGTGCATCCCGATTCATATTAGTTCAATGAACGGCGTGTCTTAGACACCACTTTTGTAGAGAAGTTTTACATGGCTGAAATACTCAGGAAATGTCGCCAACATTACTTAGGGGTGTTTTGCCACCGTTGAAAAGTGTTTTGATGTTGCCTGGCCACGACCTTATGTGTGCAAGGCGGGTGTGCATACCATTGCACCACGGTGGCACCCTCTCCTACAACGGTACATGCCATTTAAGGGGTTTTTAAGATTTCTGGCACATTTTTGAACCAATGGATGACAATTGACATTGTGGCACCTTAGCGAGTAAGAAGCATCCCTGCACAGAAGTTTTAATATATGTCCACGTTTTGATGTAGCCACTATATAACGGTACCGCCGCTTTGATTTTATATTTTTTTAATAGGTAAACTAAAAGGGTTCCATTTGATAAACATCTCCTCTAAATTTCATAGCTCTATCTTCATCCGTTTAGAAAATACAGATTTTTGACACAAAAAAACATTTTTGACACACTGTGCAATGGCTGAGTAAATTTAATGATGTTATTTGCGCAAATAATTTGAAAATGTGATTATGAAATTACTGAGTATATTAATCACAGTTGAAGGGTGGTTCAAGTTGGATTGTACATTCTTACATCCTTGATATTGGTAAATGACCTGTAATAAAACTTATTTATGGTGAAATCTGTTGTCTTCCCCGAAAGTAAATAATTTGATTATGGCCTAGTTTAGAAAACATGTTGTTTTCATATTAATAAAATGGGATTTATGTCGGCTACCCAGCAAAATGTTCGATGCCAAAGATGCCATTCAATCATGGGTGAAAGTGATCTGGCATGTCATCTTTTTAGCATCTTCATCGATGAATTTTATATGAGCGTGGACCCCAAAAGATGCTATTCATTTCTGGATCCAAAGCATGTCATTTACACCAATGCTTTGGCATGTCATTTTCACCAACCCTTTGCAATGACATCATTACGACGAGAGTTTTAACAGCGTTGGTTGTGATTTCGAGTCTCCGACAACATCAAGCCTATTGTAAATAATTAATCTTATATATTTAGAAAAATGTGTATAAATAAAAACACAAAATTCATCTCTATTGCATCGATGGAATAGGTTCAAATGCTGAAGAAAAGATCGGATCTTGCACGACTTCCTTAGCATGGGTTCAAATGCTGATGAAAAGATCGGATCTTTCACAACTTCCTTTGCATTGGTTCAAATGCTAATGAATAGATCGGATCTTTCAGGACTTCGTTTGAACCAACGCAAAAGATGCCATGAAATCACGTCATCGCATGGAACCCCTTCCTTCAAATTTTGCTGGGTAACTTTACAGCTTAAAATTAACATTTAAAAAGGAAAATGATGGGACTTAAATTTTATTGTGAACATTAAGTTTTTACAGACTTATTCCGGTGGTTCTAAAAGAGCGTATTTACTTCAAGTCGGCAGTTAAATTGCCGAGCAAAAAATGGCTCGACTTGGTCAGCATAACGGTTATACAGTAGGGTGATGACTTTTTATACCCTCAATCTGCGACCAAAATGTGCCTCATCGAAATAATGTTCCTACACCTCAAAAATGTTTCGACGAAATCCGTTTCAGACAATTTGATATCGATGTTGCCATGTCCGTCCGTCTGTCTGTACAGCTGACTGGTGCGCACGCTTACTTTTGAACAGATCAACCGAATGGCCCTAATAATATTTGGTAAAAATTAGATAAAATTTGAAGATGAATTCACTCCCTCGGGAACCACCTCCACAATAGTTAAACATTTTTGGCAAAAATGGTGCGCAAGACAACTCTCGAAAGAGTAAACGATTTGGTCCATAATATGATCGTCGCAATAATTCTGCAAGACATATATCAGGTTCGAAAATGAACTGCATCGGATCACTTCTTTGGTTAGATTCCATACACAATTTCAAAAATTGCTGGAAAAATGTAGTTTAAGACCTGCTCTCGAATAGTTTTTTTTGCGAAAGGTTGTTCTCGGGGGCAGGTCCATACTTTTAGAGAAAGTTACCCGAAAGCTGTACAACACCTCTATGGCCGCAATACGTTAAAATGGCACGCGCGAAATCTTGAGCGGAGCAACCAATTTGGTCCAAACTTGGTTTAAGTCCGAAAATGTGCAATATTTTCCACTCCTTTATTGAACCCACTCACTAAAGTACAACATTTTTGTTTAAATGCAATTTAAGGTCCTTTGGATATTTTTACCGATAGCACTTCTTGTTCTCCTGTTTACAGCGACATTCTGGCCAATCATGAATATTTCCCTCGGAAGAATCACCTAATTTTGTAGAATTCTTGCCTAATCGACAAAATATTCTTTTTTGGTCATAAATACGGAAATAAAAAATTGTGAAATTGGGGAAAGGGAACAAATTCTGCACGGAATTTCCCTGATTATGTTTTTCGTGCCAAGTCCATGTTTTCCGAAGTATTGGTCCAAACTTCATGTTGTCTCTGCAGCCACATGTTTCCTTATGTGTATTATTTCATATATCAGGTTCTGGTTCCTCTGAATCCAGACTCAAAAATTATGCAACTTGGACTGGTTGCGTCCATAAAGAATTAGGAGACAGCTGAGCGGGGTTAGCTGGGCAGCTAAACAAAGGCAGCATGTTGTGTGGCCCCAATTCACATGCGGTGGCATCATGGCAATACTTCGGATCTTAACTGGGCTAAAACCACTAGTGTTTGCCTTGGATGCTGGCGTACTTTTGCTGCGATGGTGGTCCCCAAGTACGGCATTCACACTGTATCTCTACTGCCTGCGCGACTGCGTCAGTGTGAATGTTATCCAAGCATGTCTGATAGTTTATTTGTCTAGAGATTCTCGCTTGTATCTTTGGAACTCTGTCTCCATATCAACATTGCCATTGGATCGTGGCAGGGATGTTCACGGGGATAACACCCCAGCAGTTACTGCATCGACAACATTTTGTTGTGTTGATGCACCACCGGTAAAACCTTCGTATCCTCATGAAGATGGTCCACTGGTGTCATGAGGAGGGACCCTGTTGCAATCCTAAGGGAGGCGGGAAGTAGTAGATGTTTTTGTGATTTATATGACCCATGGAGCTAATCTTCAATGACAACGTGATCCAGCACACGATGCTGGCAACTGATGAACTTAGGTGTGGGGTAATCTTTATCTTCGAACATTTGCTGCAGTAGAACTACAACGATTTTTGCATTGGCAACAGTAATTTCAACTGATGACCACAGGTTGAGCTTATCTAATACATTCTGTGGTGGGATTTGCTTACGCATTTTTTGGTTACCGATAAAATTCGTAAAAATTAAAATACTTATAATTACGGTAATTAACGAAATTTGTAACCAATGCTGATTTTGTTCCCAATTTTCAGTATGTTTCATGTTTTTCCTTCTTTGCACATCCATTATCCTTTTACCTTGGTGCTGCCAAGCATTTCCTTAATTTTAGAGTTGTTCTTTTTTTCCAAAAGTTCAACGAATCTTTCATCGTTCTTTTCGTTCCTTCGTTTCAAATAGTTCCGAGACCGAAATCTTTTCAATGTTTGGAGGATGAATTTTATGTCAATAAATAAATTGGGTTTAAATTAAAGGAACTAGAACAACTAAAGGCACTATATGAACTAAAGGAACTATATAAACGCAAGAGCTTGATATAGTTCAATATTTCCTAGTGCGGAATAGTTCCTTGTAACTAGTTCGTTTCGGAACTACACAACTGTACTTCATTTAATGAACTTTTAGTTTTTTCTGCACCACTCGTACTCTTACGGAAGTGTTTTTAATTTTGAACAATTTGGGCTGCAAGACCTTTGAATAAAGAATCCTTATAAAAGTGTCTCTTTGAACAAAATCATCCTTAAAAAATTCACTTTCCTTCACCCTGTTGGTGATCATATCGACGAATTTAAATTTCGTCTTTCATTCACCATTCCAAACCTGGAGAAGAAAATTATATATCATGTCCACATTCATTGCAGCTATAATATAATGTGTCGTGTTACGTCTTTCTGTAAATGCGGGGATGTAACTCTTCTACATTTCACGTAACTTCGCCTCCGTAAAGTGCAACTGCTTTAACAAGTGAGAACATTTATTTTTACTTACTTACTTAGTTTTCCTATGGTTGCCACCGTGGTGCAATGGTATGCACACTCGCCTTGCACGCAGAAGGTCAGTGGTTCGATTCCCCGGCCAGGCAACATCAAACATTTTTCAACAGTGGCAAAATACCCCTCAGTAATGTTGGCGACATTTCCTGAGTATATCAGCCTTGAAAAACTTCTCTACAAGTGGTGTCTTAAGGCACGCCGTTCGGACTCGGCGATAAACAGTAGGTCCCATATCATTGAGCTAATATGAATCGGGGTGCACTCATTGATATGAGAGAAGTCTCCCTTGTCCCGTATGGGATGTTGTGGAACAATGTTTTTTTTTTGTTTACCTATTACAGAACATTTGTCCTATAAGCCGAACGAAAGATTTCCTTTCTTCTCTGTCTGTTGCTTTGTTCATTCTTATGATATAGCCTAGCCGACGCAGTCGTTGCATCTCGATAGTCGTTGTATAGCAGATGATGTCGTTGTATAGCAGATACAGCTCGTGGTTCATACGACGTCGATATTCACTGTCAACGCAGATTGGCCCGTATATCTTTCGAAGAAATTTTCTCTGAAACACACCAAGCACTGCCTTATCTGCTTGCGCAAGTACCCAGGCTTCGGAACCATATATTCGCACGGGTAGTATCAGTGTTTTGTAAAGCGTTGTTTTTGTTTGACGAGATGTGGCTTTGTTTTTAAACTGCTTACGTAAGCCAAAGTAGCATATGTTGGTCAATACAATTCTTCATCTTATTTTACAACTGATGTTGTTTGTTTTGTTTATTGCGGTGCCGAAGTAGACGAAGTCTTTTACTACCTCAAAATTATAGGAGCCAACTTCAACAATTGGTCCGAGCTCTATGGACGCAGTGCGCGTTGACACTTGGTATTCTCGCCGTTTACCGCCAGACCCACATTAGCAGATTCTTCTTCGATCTTCACAAAGGTATCAGTTACTTCTTTTACTGATCGTCCTATGATGTCTATATAGTCAGCATGAGCAAGCAACAGGTGGCTATTGGTGTAAATTGTGCCATTCCTTTTAACATCTGCATCTCGTATAAACTTTTCCAGCAGAATGTTTAATAAGTCACACGAAAGGCTGTCTCCTTGTCTAAAACCTATTTTGGTACAAACATGTTCGGAGAAGTTCTTTCCTATTTTAGCTGATGATCGAGTGTCAATTAAAGTAATTTTACTAAGCCAAATTCAGACGTGGCTTCGAATACCTTCGAACGTAGGGGACTGTCGAAGGCTGCTCTATAATCGACATAAAGGCGATATATGTCGATCTGCATCTCTTGGGTCTTCTCTAGGATTTGCCAGGTCTAAAGCACAATTGGTATGGCCTAATTATTTCGTTGACCATAGGCTCTAGTCGTTCGCGCAATATTCCTGACACCATCTTGTAGGCAATAGGGTGCAGACTTACATACATATGTCCCTGAAGTTAGAGCACACAGTATTATTTCCCTTCTTGTGGACGGAACACAGGATACCAATCATCGGACACGCGTTCTTCCTGTCAGATGGTGCTAACTAGCTGACGCATAGACCTTATCAGCGTGTCGCCTACGGTTTTGAACAGTTCGGCTGGTAGACTATCAGCTCTACTTATTATTCTTCAGCCGGTTTATTGCTGTCTTGGCTGGGTGGTATACATTCCATACCATCTTCTGGGATTGGATTT
This sequence comes from Musca autumnalis, assembly GCF_047663935.1. Classification (NCBI taxonomy): domain Eukaryota; kingdom Metazoa; phylum Arthropoda; class Insecta; order Diptera; family Muscidae; genus Musca; species Musca autumnalis. The sequence continues at coordinate 6,724,133 of NW_027411644.1, read as the reverse complement.
GTGGTATCTTCGTCATTCCCTTTTGCAGATTTGCAAAGAATTAGATTTGAAACACTTGAGAGGGTGGACTACATTAGAGGAGTTCATTAGTATTTGTATCCATATCCCACATATACTTTGATTTGTATCCACCCAATAAATCGAAGGGGCCTCTCACAATTCACAACATATGGACACGTTTGGTAGCTATGATTATCTGTCTGCAGTAATTCTGTTTACATATTTTCCATTTTCTAATTATATAATTTTGATGCAATATTATAGTACTTTTTCTTCTTAAACTTCGTTTACTTGACAGAAATTTTTTCTATCTATTGAATCATCCAACGGTTGACATTTAATATCTTATCACTTCCATTACGTCCATAATTAAATTGTTTTTCCAGAAATTATTTTTCATAACCCACATGAATTTCACACAAGATAAAAACCTTCAAAATTCTTCAACAGATGCATAGAATATGTTAAAAAGTTCGAATCTGACAGAAAGTGAGAGAGTGAAATGTGTGAGACCCACACGTGGAAGGCAATAAATGCATTATAAACGGAAAGCAATCCGTTAAAATGTTTACAAATCCTTTGCCGCTGCTCAAAAACGGAAACAAGGACATCAAAGCTGATAATGAAACTTGAAACAATTTTTGTCTGTTAGCTACCACCATAAGCGATGCATGTTTCCGTGTGGGAATATTAAGTGAAAATACATGTTATGTGTGTGCGCGCACACACTCCCTAACACTTTCCGTTAAAAAAAGATAAATCGCTTGATTAACATGTGTTGTCTTTGCCTGTCTGTGTGTGCATTGGACGAATTGCTGCATTTTCTTGCAAAAACATAAAGAACGCGTTCATACTACAATATTTCTAGCTATGTCTGTAAGTTTGAATGGATATCTCCTTGGTGCATATCCTTGAAGATGAGTTGAAAGGTAATTTTACCATTAAACCTGAAGGCATCTCAAAATAATGAAAAACAAGTGGCTGCCATTCACGATGGCAGGCAGCAGCAGTGTGCAGTAGTATTGCCATGATGATGTCACAAAAATTTCTTAAGCTGCTCTTGTAGCGCACTTAGCCCCAGATGTTGTTGTGAGGAAAAGTTTCCTTGCAGATGACAACCCAAATAATATCTCTTACAATAGTTAGATCTTTCTCCAAAGAGTACTCTTTTACTGGGGGAGTGTTCGTCTGACTGGGTGTGTGTGTGGCTCCACAAATTTCTTAACAAACTCAATTAGTGTGCAATTAGTTTACATATACATACAAACACATATACACATATACACCTATTAAACCCATTTACATTTATGGCGTGCTAGTTTCGTATTTGAAATTATTTTACAGAGAACATTGGGTATGGGAAAAAGTAGCTAATATATTTGTACAAGTTGAAATGCGGGGATGTACATGCGACTGTGTATATGTTTACAATCTACAACAAACCCAATATGCCGATACCGCAAATATTCTAATTTTTAGCTCCGCAATACATAAACAAACTAAATAGATATAAATGTTTAAATATTTAAACAAAACACTTTAAATCGTGTGGAAATCGAAGGATTCTAATGATTTTTATCCACCCAATGCTTCTTAAGCACTCCCGCATAATTGTCGACAATGGTTTTTCATATTCTTTACCCAGAGTCTATTTGTTTGTTATCAACTTGTAGCAATGTTTGTTCGTTTTCAACAAGCCGAACTACTTATTCTAATTCCCATTCTTGCAAATATCATAAAATGCTACTGGAAGTTTCATCGAACAATTTCTATTTACTTAAGAATGCTGGAATGTTTATCTTTGTTTTTGTTTCTCGTTTTTTTGTTTTCTTATGCTGACCGAATTGAAATATTTTCCAGATATAAAACATAAACATTTTAGTTTTAATTTGTCTTTTAAGAAATATGAAAATACAAACGGGTGAGCGAACGAACGAACGAAAACATTTAGCAAAGCTATGCAGAAATTAATTTAAATAGAAGAAGTTTCTACTCTACTCTTTGAAAGGATATGTCTTGCTCTGTTGTTTTTCAACAGAATGTTCTGAGACCCACGCACACACACACTACCAGCCAATAATCATTACTAAAGTAAAAGTTAAGAAGTAGTATGTATGTATGTGTGCTTGCTTCTGTTTTTGTGAAAATCTCCTTTAGAACTTATCAATACGGCCACAGCAAACAGAATTGTTTCTACAAATTAGGGTACCACAAGGATGCCACAACCATGTCCGGGTTGCCTTGGTTATTTATCTGTGTGTGTGGGATGTCTGTGTAAAAACTAGTGTTCTTTTCTATACCACTAGCGTGGCAGCTATACAAATACTTTTTTGTTGGGTTTCCAAAGAAGATCTAAAGAAAGCAAAAAAGAAAAATAACAACAATAAACCATGCATCAAAGTTAATTACCACTGAAACCGTGGCTAAACAAACCAACACTAATCAGATTTGTAAAGTAATCAGTTGTCCGGGTTGTGAAGGCTTTGAATGCTACTACTATCACCCCCAGTGGCAATGGATGCTGTAAAATGCTACATTATGAGGTTGGTTTTTTCATCAGAAACATCCTTAGTGAATATATTTAGTGTGACATTTGTTAAGAGAAAAACAAAAGGAATCCGAAGGACTGTGCACTGGCTTGTCTTCGGTGCTTGTAATTGTTTGTGAGAAAAAGATTATAAAGCAAGTTGTCATTAGTTATTTCCTTGTAAATTTATCAGTACACAGGAAACATAATAATCAAATGCCAAGAAGGTGTGTTGTGTCAGAAAGTATTAATTGTTTAAAAAATGTAGAGATAAATTGTATACGAAAATTAAAAAGGGGATGTCACCGTGGTGCAATGGTAAGAACACCCACCCGCTTTACATACTGAATACCCGGGTTCTATTTCCAGGTCAGACGACGTCGGATTTTCAAAGAAATATTTCTAGGCGAAATGTTTGCAACATTTCCTGTTTATATAAGCTTTGGAGTGCAGTTTACGCACTGGCAGGTGTACTTGAAAAGTACAAGGCCATATAACTGCCATGACACAAAACATTAGTTTGGTTGCGGATTTGTAGTTGCTCGGAGGTTAAAGTATCTGGTCTCCACCTTCAGCCCAGTGAATGAAAGACTTGCTACAATACGGATAAAAGCAAAATCCTTTAATATCAGCTTTATATGCGCTCATGCTCCCACAGAAGAGGAGGACGAAAAGGCCAAAGATACAAGCACCTAGAAGAATGGAAGTGGATCTTATTTAGGGAGTCATATCTTTCCGATACAAATCGCCCCCACTAGTCATCGTATCAATTTCGGACCAGTATGCCAGCAAACATGGACTTGTCCACGCAAAACATAATATCGTTCTAGACATGACCACAACGAATATTTACAAACGATCTTCGAACAGAGCCTTAATTGCACTTAGGAACAAACATTGAACTTTTATGGGAGAGGTACCCTTAGAAGAGGACCTAAATGGGCTATTTCAGAAGTTAAACTAAATTTGGACATAATATTGGGTAATTGTTTGGCCCAAATTGGTTGATTGGTTTGGAAGTTATCGTGTTCTCCACCCACTACATATGATTCCATAGTGGTTTTTACATCTTTGGGGCTATTTTCTAAAGAAGTATGGACTTGCCTCTGAAAAAAAACTTTTACCGTCATAATTGAGGCAGAAAATTCAAGTAGCTTCATCAAAAATAAAAGTGATACAACAGAAATCAAAGCGATTGTCCAGCAAAAATCAAAGCGATTCGACAGCAGCTCCTAAACTGAACTTTTCCGAAATTTTGTGTGGGAGGTACCAGAAGCAATGGACCGATTGGGCCCATATTGGCATTTTATTTAAGTCTGGTAGAAAGTTCACGATGTGCAAAGTATGGACCGAATCGGTTACTCCCTTCAAGAGCTTTCGTGCGCACAAATTTTCCGAACATTTTCGAACTTTTGTGGGGGAGGTACTGGAAGGCGAGAACCGATATAACCCATTATCGAACTTAAACTAAGTTTGGTCAAAATATTGCGAAAGCCAAATTTTGGACCGAATCGGTTGATCCGTTCGAGAGTTATAGTGCGCTCCAGCCAGCCAGACAGACTGACGGACGGACATGGCTAAATCAACTCCAAATTGTCTTAAACGGATTTCATCCAAACATACTTGGGATCTAAAACCGTTATTTAGATGAGGCACATTTTGCCCGTATGAAAGTGTATATACCCTCGTTAGCATAAATGCTGAGGGTATAAAAAGAGGAAATCAAATTGATTACGTTGTGATAGATGGAAGAAGGTAGGTACGAAAGTTACGTACCAGGTCAAACGTAGTAAATAAAGTAAGCTGCATTCACAACAGATATCCGCAGCATATTCCACTCAACTAGCTTCATTGCTTAATCAAAGCACTCCTCGTCCCGATAAGATATCAACACAATGGCAAAATATTGTCCACTCCATGCAAACAGCCGCAAAATCCATACTCAGATACCAGAGACTTCCTCCAAGGAACCCATGGTATAACCAGCAGTGTCGTACTACCGAAGAGAAAACTACGGCATATGGGGCTTAACAATTAGTAGCAATATGTAGCGCGGGAGAGATATATCGGAAGAAAAAGAGAGAGTAGAAACTTTTTTTTCCGCAGGATAAAGAGAGAAATGGAAAAGCAGGAGTGTGAAAAAATCGAGATGTACTGGAGCCGGAATGAAGTCTGAAAATTCTACCAAAGAGTGAAACATCAAACTGATGGCCTCTTGTAGAGACCAGCAAGGTAATTTGGTAACTGATACAGATAATGTGCTCGGGATATGGATGGATGGAGCAGATGGCATACCAGCCGGGCTGTTCAAATCCGGAGACTACGCGATGATAAGGTGGTGGTTAGTTAGCACCATCTGGCAGGAAGAACACGTTCCTGATAGTTGGTATCTTGTATCCCGTCCACAAGAAGACTGTGTGCTCTAACTACAGGGGCATAAGTCTGCTCCCTATTACCTACAAGATAGTGTCAGGGAATGAAATAATTGGGCCATATCAATGCGGCTTTAGACCTGGCAAATCCACCATTGACAATATATTTACCCTGCGGCTGATTTATTCAACATACTGCTGGAAAAGGTTACACGAGATGCAGATGTCAAAAGACATGGCACAATATATGCCAATAGCGACATGTTACATGCTTATGCGAACGATATTGAAATCATGGCTCGATCTGTAGATGAAGTAACTGATACCTGTGGAAGTTGTTTCCTATAATTTTGAAGCAGTTAATGACTTTGTCTACTTCGGCACCACCATAAACACAACAAATAACATCAGTTGTGAAATAATATGAAGAATTGTGTTGGCCAACAGATGCTACTTTAGCTTAAGTAAGCAGTTTGAATAAATGTCACATCTTGTCAATCAAAAATAACACTTTACAAAACACTGGTACTACCCGTGCTACTGTATGTGTCCCAAGTATGGGTACTTACGGAAGCAGATAAGTCCAATCTGCGTTGTCGGTGAATATCGACGTCGTGTGAACAATGAGCTATATCAACTGTACAACGACTACAGTATAGTTAAACGAATCGAGATACAACGATTGCGTTGGCTGGGCCATGTCATATGAATGAGTAATGATAAACCCGCTAAAAAGGCGTATAAGTACGGGCCGAATGGCGGCACACACAGAACTGGAAGGTCAAGGCTTCGATGTGGCGACCAAGTGAAATGTCGAATCAGGGAACTCAATATCCCAGATTGGAAAAATAAAACAACAAACAGAGAGGAATGAAGATATTTTCTTAGTTCGGTTTATGAAACAAATGCTCTGTAGAGGGCCAGCTAAGTAAGTAAGTATAAGTTATGTAAAACTTCTCTTCAAGTTTTTAATTAATTTCTCCTTTGAATCGAGCTTACTGATCAATAATACATCTGAAAAAGGAAAGCCGCCTTCGGTAAAGGCTCTTCAGACATATCTGATGTGGAGCGGCTTCGCTGTCCTCTAACTTTTCTTCTTTCAAATGCATTTTGTTTTGTTTTTACAACAACAATGGGGAGTTTCCCATTTAGTTGTGCTTTCATGAAAAATGCTTAGCGCTGCCTTTGGAATTAAAGAGTTTGGCTCTGTTCGGACTAGGTAATTTAAAGGTATCATCTCATTGAATTTATATGAATGGGTGGGAAGTCTCCTTTGTCTCCTCGGGGATGTTTGTGGGATCATTAATCACATTGACAATATCTTTTTTCCAATGTTGTGTTGAAAATGTATGTTGGTGAATTTTGACGGGTGATTCTTTCTTTGTGGTGCAGAATAAAAAGTATATATTATACTAAATATGTTTTTTAGTTCCACCAGGCAACTTATTCCGAATTATAATGACAGTTTATATTTGTTGAAGAATAATTTAATACAAAAGAATGTTAAGATCCATTCTACACCTTGAACGTGGAAATTTATAGCTAGTATCTTTATATTAGCTTAATCTCAGATGTAGTTAAAGTTGATTGGCTTTAAAATTCGGACACATGATCATCAGATTTCTTAGGTTTTTGTAATAAAACAAAATATTCTTCCCCAACTTTATATCGATTCAAACCCAAAAAGAGGTGAATTTACTGATTTGAAAGTTCCCTAGTGGCCGTGTAAGCAAAAACAATAACTTCTTATTATTATCTTTATTTGCCATACCATCATAACTAATTTTTACATTAAAAGTTTTTTTACTCAATGTTTTACTAGTGTAACAGCCGTTTTATCCATAACTTTAATAATTTACTCTTCCTTTTAATATTCATAAAATTGTAATAAAAACGTATCAGTGTCTTTTGTCAAACAGGGACATAAAAATTCTTTGGAGTCATAAAGTTATCATGTCAGTCAGTAAATGAAAACAATGCAAATGCTTACTGATGTAACAGAATGGAGGTTATGGAAAAACTTCAATTATAAAAAGCGCGTCTGGACCAAGTTCAATGACTTTGAATAGTGAGACGACGAATGGCATTTCAAAGAATTGCAGCAACAAAACGTTATTTTCGTTTATAACAGGGACAGTGCGATGCACAATAAATATGCCAACCGATGTAGATAAAGATGAACAAACAACTAATGTTCGATATAAACGCAGTTAAAAAATAAAAGTAATAAACGTGAAGCAAAAAAGCTATTGTAAGCTTTTAAACGATAATTAATACTTCATTACTCAATTAAAACAAACGAAATTTGACGCACAAATGCTGTATTTTGGCCTCACAATTTACAATCGATGCCTTGTGACAATGATTTAGAAAAAAATACAAAGTCCAACACCATGTCCAATAACGAAGTTAACGAACTGTATCATTGACATTTGAAACCCGCATTTTTATTATTGGTGACACTTTTTTCTTAAATTTTGATCATATTTTGTAAAAGAACGGAAAACAACTTTTTTTTTTATTTTAAAGTAATTATTTTGTTTACCTTCGTAATATTCAACGGATAAAACTAAAGAGAAAATAAAAACTGGAAAAGAACACCCACTGCCACAAATGCCAATCGATTTTTCTGTTTTTTTTTCTAAAGTTTCTTGTGATTTATTTAAAGGTTTCTTTATTTCATTCATATTTATATTTTCACTCACACTTTTGCAGAGTTGCCGTTCAAAAGTGTGAATGGGAGAAATGTAAATTCTTTTATTTACATATTATCTCCTAACGTTAATACCGACGTTTTTTCATTTCTGCCTGTTAAGTGTTTGGAATTTTTCATAACATCCCCCACTGCAGGGACGATTCTGTTTCACGTTCTTAGCAGTCCTTCTACAGTTTGTCATGTAAATCTTTTCCAATGTGGTAATTACAAAAAAGGGTAGTGATAAGAAAAAAAAATGACAACCAGTTTTGATATCATGTAAAGTTTTCAAAAAATTTATCAACTTGATAATAAATGTGTTGGGTGACGTAGGTGATGGAAGATACCAAGGAACGGTCCTGACCAGTTTTAACATGGCAAAGCCCAGGATTTATCTTGGGCCCTCCTTCATCTCAAGTGGACATTGACCTCCCCGTGGTGTCACCTGGGGAACTGCCTTTAACACCCGTTAAAGGTAGTGAGCTAACATGTGCCGCGCGTTCACCCATAAGAACGTTCAAAACTTGGGTTTGGGCGTCGGGTTAGTAACCCTCCCCTAGAAAAGACAGCCTACTATAAAAAAAACGAAAGAAAAGAAAAACAAACCCCTCTAAAGTTGACGAACCCCGCAAATGTTTTAAGGACCATGATCTGTGAATCTGCACCTGGAATTATCGCACTCTTTATAGAGAAGGTGCAGTCTTCGCATTGGCAGACGTACTTGAAAAGTACAAGGCAGATATTACTGCCATACAGGAAATACGATGGATTGGGAAAGGCGTCACAACAACACCTAAAGGTGACGCACTGTATTATAGCTGCCATGACGTAAAGCATGAGTTTGGTTGCGGATTTGTAGTGAGTCGGAGACTTAAACATCTGGTATCCAGCTTCACCCCAGTGAATGAAAGACTTGCTGCAATTCGAATAAAAGCTAAATTCTTCAACATCAGCTTTATCTGCGCTCATGCTCCCACTGAAGAAAGGACGAACAGACCAAAGATATATTTTACGAAGAAAGAAGAAGAAATATATGACCGTTGTCCTGCCCATGACATTGAAATCATTCTAGGCGATTTTAATGCCAAAATCGGAAAGAAGGAGAATATCTTTGGCCCACCGGTGGGAATATTCAGGCTCCACAGAGAAACATCTGACATGACTTTGCAGCTGCTAAAAACACAACATTAGCAGTACCAGATTTAATCATCTCGATATTCATAAGCGCACCGAGCTGTCTCCAGATCAAAGTACAAGTAATCAAATTGATCATGTTGTGATAGATGGAAGACATTCATCGAGCGTGTTGGATGTACGATCGTTCCGAGGCGCAAACATTGATTCGGAACATTTCTCCAATCTGCTGGTATCCAATAGTAGCGAGGACGATAATACCACAGATCCAATCCCGGAAGATGGTATAGAATGTATACCGCCCGGTCAAGATGAGGTAAAAAGAGCAATCAACCGGCTGAAGAATAATAAAGCAGCAGGAGCCGATGGCCCCCAGCCGAGCTGTTTAAAACCGGAGGCGACGCGCTGATAAGGTGTATGCATAAGCTAGTTAACACCATCTGGCAGGAAGAACGCGTACCCGACTATAGGGGCATAAGTCTTCTCCCTATTGCCTATAAGATTGTGTTAGGGATATTGTGCGAACGACTAAAGCCAATGGTCAACGAAATAATTGGACCATACCAATGTGGCTTTAGACCTGGCAAGTCCACCGTTGACCAGACATTTACCCTGCGGCAAATCCTGGAGAAGACAAAGAGATGCAGATCGACACATATCACCTTTTTGTCGATTATAAAGCAGCATTCGACAGTCCCCTCCGATCAAAGGTATTCCATGCAATTTCTGAATTTTGTATCCCCGCAAAGCTCAGTATCAGTTGTGAAATAAGAAGAAGAATTGTATTGGCCAACAGATGGTACTATGGTTTAAGTAAGCAATTTAAAAACAAAGCCACATCTCGTCAAACAAAAATAACACTATACAGAACGCTGATACATATGCTAATGTATGGCTCCAAAGCATGGGTTCTTGCGCAAGCAGATAAGGCAGTGCTTGGTGTGTTTGAGAGGAAAATTCTTCGAAAGATCTACGGGCCGATTTGCGTTGACGGTGAATATCGACGTCGTATGAACCACGAGCTATATAAGCTATACAAAGACATGAATATAGTTAAACATTTCAAGATGCAACGATTGCGTTGGCTAGGCCATATCATAAGAATGAACGATGATGAACCCGCTAAAAAGGTGTATGAATACATGCCACATGGCGGTGCACGCAGAATTGGCAGGCCAAATAATAGATGGCGCAAACAAGTTGATGAAGAGATGACAAGGCGCGGTATTCCAGAAAGCGAAGCGAAAAACAGAGAGAATTGGAGATTTTTTCTTAGTTCGGTCTATGGAACAAATGTTCTGTAATGGGCCAGCTAAGTAAGTAACCCAGCAAAAAGTTTGCCTCCAAAGAGGCAGTTAAATGATATGTACAAGTGATCTGGAAGTGCATCAAATTATGCATTTTCACTCATGATTTTTACAAGAGCGTGACTACGGAAAGAGGCACTCCATTGCACTACGTTTTAACTGACCCTTTGGCACTGCATTTTAACTGACCCTCTGGCACAGCATTTTAACTGACCCTTTGGCATTGCATTTTAACTAACCCTTTGGGGTAGAATAGGAGGCAGTCCAAAGCACGTGTTTTGATACAGGTATTCTGCGGAAATTGTGCAAGCCATTACAAAATATGCCAGAACAAATAAAATGCATTATTTGTGTAAAACAAAAATATTAAGAACTTTATTACATTAACACAAATTATGAAAATTCTCCATTGAATTCAATCGCAAACATGTGTGTTTCCTCCGCTCTCCATTTGTTCCAAGCTGAACTGTTTTTGCTTCATTTGCTAAATGGGTTGTCTTCCCATCACCAGTTAAGATTTCGACATGTACTCCAACAGCACTCCATTCGGAAATTTTCTTCTCTTGAGTTACCGCAAAAATGTTCACAAATGAAATATTATTTAGTTTGTATTAACAAATGTTAACACGCTTATCTCTTATTGGAAAATGTATGACGCTGCCTGTAGAGATGTACAAACTGATTTATGTACATGTAGGGATCTCTAACCACTGCTAATAAAATGTAGCGAACGGAGTGCCTTTTTCACGACTCCGTTTGGACTGCATCCGGATGCTGTTAAATAGTGAGGAATTGGAGTGCCTTTTTCACGACTCCGCTGAACTGCATCCGGATGTTGTTAAAATGTGACAAGTGGATGTGATTCTTTGGATTGCATTCAAATGCAGTTAAAATGTGAGGACTGGAGTGCCTTTTTCACGACTCCTCAAAACATGCCGTGACAGAACTAGTCCACATTGCACTACTTCCAATTTATTTTGCTGGGTAAGTAATGCGAGTTTATTAAGGTGACACTGAAAGCGAATTCAAGCCTTAGTCTTCCCACTGTTCAATTGCTAAACAGAAGAAAACAACAAAATATGTTTCATAAATTTTAAATTTTGTTTTGGTTTTTATTAATATTTTGCATTATTTGGGTACCAGAAGCCTCCATCTAGAAATCCATTGTACGATGGATATGAGAGAAGTCCCTATGACTCTTCAGAGCGCAGGTATACCAAGTTTTTTTACCATTAGCCTTTAGACTGACGAGGGTATATACAGTTTTATAAGACATGGACCTCATAAAGACAATAGATTGAGACCTCAAGCGTGTCGAAATCGGTTTTAGACACTTTGAAATCGATTAAAACTGTCCGTCCCCCAGTCTGTCTATCTGGATGGATCACACGACGACTCTTGACCACGGATTAACCGATTCCGTCCACACAATCGGGGACATCTACAATAAAATTTCTAAATTGTTCGCTAAAATTGGGTGCACGATAACTCTCGAAAGGAGAAACCGATTTGGCCTATACATTGCACGTCGTAATATTTCTACCAGACATAGATCTGGTTTGAGATGACATATATCGGTTCAGTACTTCGGGTACCTCCCACACAAAATTAAATTTTTTTGAAAAAGTGCATTTAAAGACAACCTCTCGAATGATTTTCATTTTTTGCAACATCCTTTCCTGGCAGACCCTAATATGACGTTACAAGTTTTTTTTTTTCGGAGAATAGCCCATACTTCTTGAGAGGTGCCGTGATAACGGCAACGGATACAACACCCAAAACGATTTTGGGAGTTATGTCCGCCTTGATTTGCGGGCATATTTGAGCGAATTTTGGGAGTTATGTACGCAAAGCAAAGCGGACACTGCTGAAAAAATAGCCCAAAAGCTCAAAAAGCCCATACGACCACCATGTTTAGTGACTGGTGCGCACGAAAACTTTTGGGCAGGATACTGCGTTGGAACGCAGGTGAAGTTGTAACAGATTTGGTTCATACTACAACCTTTTTCTATACTTCAGGTACCTCCCACACAAAATTTCAATCTTAATAACAATAGGAGGTGCCGTGATAACGGCAACGGATACAACACCCAAAACGATTTTGGGAGTTATGTCCGCCTTGATTTGCGGGCATATTTGAGCGAATTTTGGGAGTTATGTCCGCAAAGCAAAGCGGACACTGCTGAAAAAATAGCCCAAAAGCTCAAAAAGCCCATACGGCCACCATGTTTAGTGACTGGTGCGCACGAAAACTTTTGGGCAGGATACTGCGTTGGAACGCAGGTGAAGTTGTAACAGATTTGGTTCATACTACAACCTTTTTCTATACTTCAGGTACCTCCCACACAAAATTTCAATCTTAATAACAATATGACATGCCTGCCCCACGCGACTGCCGTCGGCAGCAATATAAATGACTGATGAGCACGATAACTTTCGAAATTAGTATTCGATTTAGCCGAAACTTTGTACAAAAATAAAAATAATTATTCCAAATGTAAATGAAGTTCCAAGAGGATCTATATAGGACAACGTGTTTGGGGGCCTCCTTGCCTGTTCGTGGATTTGTTTGGAATTTTTTTTTTCGACAATACTACTTGTGGCCCTGTTTTCAGCGATATTATGTTCTTCGTTGGCATGCCCATGCTACCTGCCATAATGGTCCAAAAGCTTTAAATTCTACGGTAACCAACTGAAATGACTGGTGGGTGCGATATCTATTGAAAGGATAACTCTCGAATTGATCAATTGATTTGGTCCAAAATATGGTGCTCGTAATATTTTTTCCAGACATAGATCAGGCTCAAATACAGACTATATCGCTCCACTCCTTCGGGTACCTCCCATATAAAATTAAAAAGAAAAATGTTCGCAAATAAAAATCCATGACGGCACGATTTGGCTGAAACTTTGCATATCGTAAAATTTTTTCCAAACGTATATCAAGTTCCAAGAAGATCAAGTTGGGTTCCTTCCGTAAAAAATTCCAACATTTTGAATAAACGTTTGAATGGTCGTTCGTTTTTTTCACAAGGTATTCTTTGTGGTCCTCTTTACAGTTTTTATGTTTCAAGCGTGAGTCTATGCTTACAGACTCAAAAAAATCCTACGCTGAATAACTTAAATGGCTAGTGGCCATAAAGTTCACATCGGATAGCAGCTTCGAGTACCTGACTCACAAAAGTTGAAATATTTCGCTTACGTGCATTTAAGGACTGTTCAAGGATAGTTTTGAAGTTTTCATAGAAGGTAGTCCAAATGACTTTGATTACAACTAAATATTTTTTCGTGGGTAATTTCATGATTCCAGACGAAATGATTCAAAAGCTCAAAAAAATCCTACGGGGATTAATTGAGTTGAGCAAATATAGTTCCAAATATTTCCAACACCGATACAATGTTCGTTTTTCTTTCCTTCTAAATACTTCCCAGGCCGATATAATAAAATTAATCTTTTCATTAACCGTTCTTTTGTCGTTTTTTCATGCTTCTTCATAGTTCTGATCTTCGGAGTTGATACATAGAAAATTTAGATTTTTGGTGGAGGAGCTAGGTAGTTCCGATACTGTCCAACTCTTGTGATCAACTAAAATGGATATTTGGAACGATAACTCTCTAAAGTAATGTCTCCCAAAACTAGATCCATTTCCAAGATGAACTATGGCGTGTAGAAATTTTAATAAAGTGTAGGCTTTGTAATTAATCATGACTACAGCATTAAACTAGGGGAAGATAATACTTCCTGAAATATAGGATCCAAAGTAATAATACATCTTTACACGACTTCCTTTTTTTATTCTGTGTAGAATGTGTTGGTAAGAACTGTCAGTGGAACAATTAGGGCCCCGTTTATTATACCTATCCCACAAACGATATCCCTATCCCGTTTTTACTTGTTTTACACATATTTGCCAACAGATCCTTGCAAATCAAATTAATACTAGTAGTTACTGTTGGAATTATCCCATATCTGCTGTTGTGGAGGACATTGGCATTGGTGATATGTAGTATGTTTACCAGTCACATCGATAAAATTGGCGACACACGGATGTTTTCGATATCCCTGTGATACGTATTGTTGTATATGGGAATTGCTTTCAGTACTTTTTTATATATATTTTTGTATGTTTGTGAGTGTAGAAAAGCCAAGCAAGGAAATGATAACATTTCACATTTAAATTTTATATAAAATTATGCAGCATTTATATTCATTTGTATGTATATACACCATGTTTTACTTGTAAATAAACATACATATGTATTTAGTTACAAAAAATCCATGATGAGTGAGATGAAATTATATGATGATGATGACAGATATTTCAAGTGGATCTCCTATTATATTTTCCATACTCAGAGGACATTGTGTCATGCCTAAATGATTTTATGTGAATACCTCGGTGTGCGTATGAATGTTTATTTGGCAAAGTACATATGTACTTTTATTTTTTTCTCTAGGCAATTTTTTGTAATTGAGGAAGCGAGCTTTTCTTCTTTATTTTCTTTTATATGTATGTATGTACGTTTTGTGTATATTATCATTATGCCGCTTGTGCCAATTTATATTCCCAGAGGTTTCATGTAAGTCTATTGTTTTTATGGTGTATTGTTTCGTTGCCCCCTAGCGATTGGGTGTCAAATGAGTCATAGATAGTTGTTGCATCAAGAGCTAATGTATCTAAAGGCATTGCCTTTTGTGAGCTTAGCGAGGTAGCTTTAATGATGTATATGCCTTGGGACGTTAAATTAATTTCAATGTGTATTTAGATTTGAGATATAGTTTTGAAGATTTTAAATGAAGACTTCATCAAAAAATATATCAAAGTAGAAACATGGGAAACATGATACTGTCGAAAAAATCTGCATATTATATTGTTTCTTTCCTCAGTAGTTGTTAAAAAAGTGACAACATCTTCATTCACACCCATAATTTCGTTTGTCCTCAATTCGAGGTTATTGATAAAATCAACTGTACTTTTATTTCTCTATTTCTGTGTCAAAGAAAAATGTATTTAATTGTGTATAATTAAATTAGCTGTATAATTACATTAATTAATTACATTAAATGCCTATCCATTGTGGTCAAATTCAGTCATATGTATATGCACATACATATGTAACTATTTAAATATGTACGGATGTCTTCCAGTTTACCATATTCGTTGGAAAAATTGTTAATTGTTTTTGTAACATGATTAACATTTCCAACTTAATGCCACCAATCAGGTGAAACCACACCTCTACCAAAGAGGATATATATTTGTATGTACATATGTACCCTGCGGAAGGAAGTGTGTTGATGTTTATAAATTAAATATTAATACAAATTTCACGCTGTGTTAATGTGCGGATGTCATCAGAATCAAATGACAGATTAACAAATAATTTATGTAGTTTATGCCGCCAAACATGTTTGACATGTGTATGAAATCATGACAGTAAACGATTAACACACTTGTGAATGTGAACATCAGTGTGAAACAATTGCATTATCTGTGATATGAAGCTCACATTGTCGGTGGCGGGCTTATGTGTTACATATGTCATAAAAAGCAAAAAGTTTGCGATGTAACGGTGCGCCTTAACTAATTTTAAATGAAAGGTGCTTACACCAGGGAACTTTTTGAGGATTCTGAAACTACAAGGTTCATATATGAGAAAAATCGAAAAACAAAAAAATCACCGGAGGGATTTTCAAATAAATCGCTGTCAAAGTTCACATTTTTTGGGCTTTTTTAGGTTTTCACGATTTTGCTTGGAAACCGCATGTCCTATCGAAATGGGATTGGAGAAAATGTTGTAGCAGTGAAAATTCTCTACAAGATTGACCTTAATGGTATTTTCGTAGGTTTTACCATTTTTGAGACATAGAAGTTCAAATTGGGACAAACTTTTGACTTATGACACAAATGTGAAATATCTTGAAGTAAAAAAAAAATCGCGTCTTTGCCTCAATAAATTAAAAACTTTTTAATCGAAAATTAATGTTCTGATTTTTGAAATGTGTTTTTAAACTTGTACGTTTTTTCATAACTGAAAATATGTATGGTTTAGCGTCAAAGCGTATATATCTCAAAGCGTATATATAACTAGGACAGATGGGAGAAAGCCGACCAAAAATTCAGAAAAAGCACACCGGAAAACCATAAAAACCACCAGTATCTCAAGTCAAAAATGGCGTATGGAACACTAAAGCATGACACCGACGATATTACGATACTCAAAATTTTTACCAAATCGGTTGAGTTATCGTGCCCACTAACCAGCCAGACGGACGGACATGGCTAAATCGACTCCAAATTGTCTGAAACGTACTTGGGGTCTAAAACCATTATTCCGATCACGCACATTTTTGATCGTATTAAAGTGTACATACATATATATATCCTCTTTAGTGTAAAGGCTGAGGGTATAAAAACAATGTCCGCTGTTGCTTAAAAAATCTCACTCTACAAGACACTGATGCTACGAGCTTTTCTGTAAGGATTCGTTGCGAAGGCTGGGGCTTTTTCCACGTACCAATCTGTATTTAAGATGCAGGAGTTGTATAGGTCGTACAAAAGGGGTCACTCTTCTTAGTGAAGTGACGAAAGACACGAATCAAGTGGAAGAGAATCTTAATGTCGCCTCTCCGGCCAGCAGTTTCCTTAATCTCGTTTTTACCATTGCTGAAGGCTGTTTTTATTTATCATAACTGTCATATCCTATTCTAAAAAAAAAAGTACTCGATGTTTGGAGGACCCACTTTCTAGTACATGATAGCTCTTCCCCTCAACTTAATGTAAACTGAGTTGCTCCCATAAAAGAACCCAAAAAGCAATTCAGCATAGATTTAAGCGAGTTTATTAGTTTCCTAACACAACCATAAAAATGATATATCCTTTTTTTCTCAGAATCATAAAAAAGTGTCAACTTTTTTTTTTAAACACACATCCGTCTTGTATTTAATAAATAAAAAAAAAATAATTGTAATTTCAAAGTAGTTAGTGCGTGACGATTTTCAATACTTAAATGGAATAATTTTTTTTCTTTGTGACAATCGTGGTCTGAATTGTCATAAAGCCCAACATTTTTGTTCGGTCTTATGGCCGTTGGTTCGCCTGAATGAATCTGTAATTTATCCGATTATGATTAATTAAATAAGTAATTAAGAATGTGAAAATATCTTTACTCTTGGCTTTAAGAATGCTTTTGTTTACAACTAAATACTAATACTCGTTTATGATGCTTTTGAAAATACTTCTAACAGCCAGTTTCTGTATGTCGAAAGAAAAATGTGTGCGAATGAAACACGTCCAAACTCTTGTGTGTTTTTTAATTTTTTTTTTTGTTTTGAAGCAAAAGCAAAGGTAAAATTATTTCGAAAAGTAAAGTTTGGGCGTGTTTCATTCGCACACATTCTTCTTTCGACATACAGAAACAGGCTGTAAGATATGACTTTGAATGTGTAGCAAAATTCCTTTGAAAATGACATACAAAATACCTACACACACGTACATAATCGAAGAATGTATTCCATCTTAGGATTTCTTAGATCATAGACATTTTTTTAAAATAGACATTTTTAACATAATAAATGTCATATAATTCAGGCAGATTCAAACCAAATGTTACGATAAGATACCACCTCTCTTTTAATTTTCCGTTGTTATCTGCTTAGGTAAGGGATATCATAAAAAAAGTTTAAATAGCTTTTAAAGGTTATTTCAAAAATTTACCTCATTGTTTATACTTATGAATGTTAGCAGTTGTGGAGGGAGAGAAATAAAATGTTTAGTCATGTGTAAGATTTTGTTGTTGTTGTTTTTTTTCAATTTCCCGCTCTAATAACTTGGAAACAATTTTGTTATGCCACCATCACAAAAGTGACTCATTTATAGTGTCTTTGGCTGAATTTCGCCTCAAAGTTTTTCACGATACCAGTCTTCAAAGAACCTGAATATTATTAAAGGTCATTACGGAATGTCAAATCTCTACTTCGAGGATGATGTTCTTTGTGAATATATTGTTATGTTGGTTGCTTTGTTTAAAAAGCATTCTCGTCCAAGGAAGACATAAGAACAACTCACACACATACACCCTCCATCCTATTCAAAGGAAGGAAATTCAAATTTAGGTAATAGCTTTAGCTAAAAGAAAACTACATAATGGAATTGGCCATAAACAGGTGGTTGGAGATGTTTATACCCTACACGACAACACACTTTGAGATGGTTTATGTATAAAAGTTTGTTTGCAATATACACACTGTCGAGACGCTTGAAGTGATACATGGAAAGGGGTTATAGTTTCTCAAGGACAGGAATACAGCTTTTTTTATTGTATTATTTTCCACTGGACTTTTCCATGGACTTATTTTCGTGTTATATATCTCTAAAAAATCATTTCCATAGCAGAATTTTAAAACTCGATTTGTAAAAAAACAACACATTGCCTTAAGAATAATTGAGTTTCAATTGTATAGTGCAGCACAAAACAGAAGCTGCCGACTATTCCCTTGCTTAAAATTTTATTTATGAAATTCTAAAAGGAAAGTTTTTTTGTCCCCTCAACAAAGCATTCTTTTGTCAAAAAGAAAACAGTTGCCAACGATATTTCGAATAGATAAGGAATTCTAAGCAAAAGTGTCTTTAGCAATAACCCCCATAAATCTTCCAAAGAAGAAAAAGGAGACGCAAAACGTTTAACACCTTTAGCCAGACAATTTTCGCTAAAAGATCCACTTTCACTGGCGAACATTGTCTCAATTTAAATTTAAATGTAAATTTTTCTTAAAATTTCTACTCCCACCTGCCAACTACATAGCCCGTCCGTCAGTCAGTCAGTCAACCAGTCAGCCAATGTTTGTCTTATCATTTCACTAACACAACTACCAGAAATAAATAGCCGACATAATACAATTAAGATGGAAACAAGATGGCAACGGAGTCTAGGAGAATCTGTCCCAAATAAAGTTAGTCTTTCGTTTTCGCCAACACCAACAACAACAAGTGATATACAATTTGCTTAGATGTATGTAAATATATCTTGTTGAAATTTCCTTAAGGCAGCAACAGAAGAAAACTGAAACTAGGTAATGGTTCTCACAGCAAGAAAGAAATCTCTGTTTACCAAGCTGTTATGTTTGTGTTTCTGTTTCTTGTTTAAGTGGGTGTTTATCAGTTGCCGTTTTGCGTTTTCACGCTTTTTCTATTATTTTTTGTTGCTTTCCTCCTCCATTTCCATTTACTTACCACCAACAAAGATGTCAACTTGTGTCCAATTAAGTTTTGTCGCAATACTTTTAACGGCAAAGGAAATTGCCTCGTATGATGGTAGAAAATTGCTCGATTCCTGGAAATAGATAAAACAAACAAAAAATCAGACAAAAAACACACAGATTTTGATTATGTATATGAAAGTGTATATATGTATGTATGTATGTATATACAAATTTATGTCAGTCTAAATTATGAACATATGTAAATATTTCCATATTGATTTGTAGGTAATGGTGATTGTCAGAGAAAACGTGAATCGCACTCATATTTCATGTAAGCTACGGTACAGCAGATACATCCGATTACACATACATATATGTACTAGCGGACCCACATATATGTACTGCTGTCCCGTAGTTTTGTTTTTAAATGTCAACCTTTTTTGCCTTTTATTCTTTTCAGTTTAAAGCCAGTAAGGAAAGGATCAAAGTCGGGCGGGGCTGACTATATGATACCCTACTCCACCACAATTTCAATATAATTTGGCGAAATTATTTTGGCCCAAATTGCGTTACATTTTCTAAGTTTCTTCAAAATTAGATAGACATAGTGTTCTTGGAGCGTTAAATGCCTCAAATCGGCCGAACGTATATATGGGAGCTACATATATCCAAATTTGAACCGATTTCAATATAATTTGGCAAACTTTTTTCTAAAGCAAATTCATAAATTTCTAATTTCATCAAAATTGGGCATACTTAGAGAAATATATATGGGAGCTTTGTCCAAATCTGAACTGATTTTCATCACAAGCAATAGCGTTCTTCCGATGGCTAAAAAAGATCTTCATCAATTCTTAAATGCATCGGGCAATAAATGCGTACTGTACGTTGCGACTCTTAAAGTGATTTTATGTATGTATGTGTCTATCTCGTTTCCATTGTCAAACGGATCACTGAGGATTTTCAATTTATCAATATATTTATCTGTAATCATTCCTTTCTTTAAAGGACTTTGTCGGATTTTCCGCCCAATGATGCTGTTTAGGATTGATAATCGTCTCTGTTCCCTATCTTTATAATAACGCGATCTATTTTTAAAAGTTTTGAAAAAAGTGTTATAGTTGAATTCTGTTGCTTTCTTTAGCATAATCGCTAGTGGACAGATCTACGCTTGTTTTACCGTTGAACCTCACCATTTAAGGAAATTTTTAAATATATCGCTTTTATACCCTCCACCATAGTATGCAGGGTGTATTAACTTTGTTTTTCCGTTTGTAACACTTTGAAATAATCATTTACGATATACATATATATATATATATTTTTTTTGTACTGAAAGTTGCAGAGATATTGTGCCTTGAAAAATATCGAATTCTGTAAAACCTATAGACAGAGAAATACAGTATAGTCTCGATAATCCGGACACTCGTTAGTCCGGACAACGCGGTAATCCGGACTACAAAATTTTTTACATTGTAGACTCTGTAATCCGGACATCACATATTTTTCTTACCTCGATAATCTGGACATCAATATTTTTTTTATACAGCACATTACATTCTTATTTATTTCATTGGAATATGGAATTAACTATTTTAATCTGTCAAATGATTTTCTTACCGTTCAATCATTGATGACTGGCTATGATAAACAACAATATTTAAAACATAGTGTTGGGTAAACAAATATCGGTAAAATTAAAATGCTTTTAATTTCGGTAATTAACAATTTGTTGGTAAGTTAACAACCAAAATAAAGCTGTCGCTAAGTCCTACCGATAGCAAAAGAGTTGTTAACTTTTAATGATACTTTTCATTCATAATTTTGGGTTCTAATTTTACAGATTTTTGTCGGTAACTCAAAAAATGAGTTAGAGAATTCCACTACTGTTCCCTGAAAATTCGATGTGGCGTGTTACTTTCCACTAAAGGAATTAGTTCATTTGCCCTCCGATTAGTGAGAAAGTCCCTTGTATTCCAAAGATACTCATAACTTCCTAATATTGATCCAAATAGAATTTTTTTGGTATTTTTTGTTGTTTTATCAGTTATCTAATAAAAATAGAAAAAATGGTTGCACAGTGGGCTTGGATACAATTTTCACTATTTATTATTTAAAATCAATTTTAATCAATGATTGTACTTTTCGATTTTTTTGATTTTCTTTTGTATTAAACTACGATTAATTACAAAAATATTAAGTCCTATTTGGTAGTGGGATTCGAATAATTAATATTTTTTCTAATTTTTTAAAATTTGTTAATTTCTGCTACAACATTTTCTTTAGTCCCATTGCGAAACGACTTGCCGCTTCCAAGCAAAATCCTGAAAATCGAATATAAACCTAAAAATGTGAATATTTACAGCGATTTATTTCAAAATCCCTCCAGCGATTTTTTCTTGTTTTTGGTTTATTCTTATTTATGAACATTGCAGTCTCAGAATCCGCAAAAACTTTCCAGGTGTAAGCGGTTTTCATTAAAAGTTAGGTAAGGCGCACCGTACATGACATTGTTTTATAAGGAGACGATACAGTCAGTGCATTGTCCCAATTTGAACTTCTACATCTCAAAAACGGTAAATCATACGAAAATAACATTAAGGTCAATCTTATAGAGAATTTTCACTACTACAATATCCGCTCTAATCCGATTTCGATAGAGCTTGCGGTTTCTGGGCAAAATCGTGAAAACATAATAAAGCCCTAAAAATTTGAACTTTGACCGCGATTTATTTGAAAATGAAAATAAAATAATAAAATATTTTAAAAATAAAAACGAAAAATAGTAATTAGGAAAAATAATAATTATTCGAATCATACTACCAAATAGGACTTAAAATATTTGTAGCTAATCGTAGGTCAAAACAATTTCAAGAAATTCGAAGAGTACAATAATTGATAAAAATTTATTTAAAATATTAAATCGCGAAAATTGCATCCAAGCCCACAAAAATTGTTTCTATTATTTCTTAGATAGTTGATAAAAAATAAAAAAACAAGTAAAAAAGTATCAGTCGGCTTTGCCGACAGAGATATACCCTCAGCCTGTGTATATTGGAAGAATTTTTTCCCAAAAAACGCTTTTATTTAGGGAATTTTAAAAATTTTGGGCGTTTGAACTGACAAAAATGTTGATTAGGATTAAAGATCTAAAGTTTTGCGGAGGAGATACTAAATAGAATGGATCTCCAGCCACTACATATGGTACCATAGGGGTTTTTTATAACTTCAGGGATGTTTGCTCAAGAAGTGTGGACTTGCCCCTGAAACAACTTTTACCATCGCAATTGAGGCAGCGAATGCAAGTTGCTTCAAAAAAAATCAAAGTGATTCGAAAGCTGGTCTTAAAGTGAACATGTATCCGAAATTTTGTGTGGGAGGTACCGGATGGAGTGGACAAATATAGTCCATATTTGAACCTGATCTATATCTGGTAGATATATTAGGATGTGTAAAGTATGGACCAATTCGGACACTCCCTTCAAGAGTTACCGTACGCACAATTTTTCCGAACATTTTTGAACTTTTGTGGGGGAGGTACCTGAAGGAGTTGACCGATATGGCTTATCTTCGAACTTAAACTATGTTTGGACAAAATACTACTAAGGCCAAACTTTGGACCGAATCGGCAGACCTGTTCGAGAGTTATTTTGCCCTCCAACCTCCTCACACGGTGTCACAGGGGTTTTTTGCAACTTTCAGGCTATTTTCTCAGGAAGTATGGACTTGCCCCTGATGAAACTTATACCGTCGTATGGAGGGCAGTGAATACAAGTTGCTAAAGCAAAAATTAAAGCGATTCGAGAGATGTTCCTAATCTGAACGTTTCCAAAATTTTGTGTGGGAGGTACCCGACGGAGTGGACCGATTGAGTCCATATTAAAACCTGATCTAACTCTGGTACACGCTCCACGATGGGCAAAGTATGGACCAAATCGGTTACACCCTTCAGGAGTTATCGTGCGTACAAATTTTCCGAACATTTTCGAACTTTTGTGGGGGAGGTACTGGAAGGAGTGGACCGATATAGCTCATCTTCGAACTTAAACTAAGTTTGGACAAAATATTACGAAAGCCAAAATTTGAACCGAATCGGTTCATCCCTTCGAGAGTTATCGTGCGCTCCAGCCAGACAGACAGACAGACAGACGGACGGACATTGCTCAATCGACTCCAAATTGTCTGAAACACATTTCGTCCAAACATACTTGGGGTCTAAGACCATTATTTCGATGAGGCACATTTTGCCCGTATGAAAGTGCCTAAAGGCTGAGGGTATAAAAATAAATTTTTTTTGAACCAATATTAAAGAAGTTATGAGTATTTATTTCCATACAATTTTTACAGAATTCGAGTTTTTCAAGGCACGATTTTCTGGAACTTTTAGTAAAGAAAAAAAAAAACGAAAATATACTAAAATGTTTTTCTGATGAAAACCAAAAATCTCATTTCACGCTGAAATCTCCGATTTCACTCAGAAATCCGCATATGTATATTCCTCATTAGGGTAAAATTCTGTATCGATCTATGCATGTCCGTCCGTCTGTTGCAATCACTCTAGAATCCTCTAAAATTGAGATAGGACGCTGATATTTTGGGAAGATGCGTCTTTTGGTTGTTTTGGTATAGCCCCCATATAACAGTACCGCCCCATTTCAGGTATTTTGACGTTTTTAGTCACATTTTCAGCCCGGATTAGCTATAATTTGACTATATTTGTTCCTAGTGACCAAAAAACTTATATTCCAAAAATTGTGGACATAGGTTCATATTTTGGTATAGCCCCCATATAACGGTACCTCCCGATTTTCGGCATTGTATGAGTCTTAGCTACATTGTTTGTCAGAAATACCAGTAATTTGACATTTGAGGTTCCCTGCAGTTAAAAAAAACTTTTCCATCTAAAATTGTCAAGATAGGTCCACACTTTGATATAGCCCCCATGTAAAGGTATTGGTTGAAAACATTTTTTAGATTAGATAATATAGACATTCGGGGTATCAGTGATTGCAAAATTTTTGCATCTAAAATTGTTGGCAGGAAAGGAAACCAATTATTCCATTATAGTTAAGAATGTGAAAATCGGTTCATTAGTTTTCGTGACTTCGGGCCCCAACTAAGAACATTTCATCTGGGGCACATACATCGTTGTCGTTGATACGTTTAGCAAATATAGCGATTTAAAAACAATATAATAATAATTGTTCCCAAAAATATTGTATATTTTCTATTTCAATGAAGTATAAAGTATAAGTATAACAATTGTTCCACAAATATCCCAGAACGGACAAGGGAGACTTCTCTTATAGCAATGAGTGCACCCCGATTCATATTAGCTCAATGATATGGGACCTGCAGTTTATCGTCGAGTCCGAATGGTTGTCCTAAGACACCACTTGTAGAGAAGTTTTACACGGCTGAAATACTCAGGAAATGTCGCCAACATTACTGAGAAGATTTTGCCACCGTTGAAAATTTGATATTGCCTGGCCGGGGAATTGAACCCATGACTTTCAGCGTGCAAGGCGGGTGTACATACCATTGCACCACTGTGACAATAGGGCCCTACGAAATTCATTAACAAATATGTAGCCTAGTTTTCCCTAGGGACATTCCTGAATATTTTATGAAAATTTCATGAAATTAACTTCAGTAGTTTTTAAAGCATAATCATCACATTATAAAGAGTAGGCGTGGTCATCAGGTTTCAAGATAAAATATATTTAAAGAGATATACAATTTTAAAAAAGTAGGCGTGGTCGGCTCTTGCTGCCCCAAAGAAATACCGAGAGTCTTAGATATAACAAACATGTTTTCCGCAAATTAATATTTAAGCCGATACATCTATACTTTTTCCAAATATAAAATTTTACAAAATAGGGCAGAGAGGAATTTCCCCAACCACCTACAAAATTGATAAAAATATATTTTCTATTTTCACCATGGGACAACTTAAAATGCAAATGTCATGAAAATCCCCTCAGTAGTTTTGTAGATATAACATATTTTAAAAGTGGGCGTGACCCGCCTAAATACGTACGTAAAGTCGGAGACACAACCACCATGGTCTTGAAATTTTTTCAAAAAGTGAGCGTAAAAGTGGGGACCTATGTTGGAATATAACGAACATTTGGAAAGAAATCCAAATCGGTCCAGCCGTTCCCAGCAGATGCAATTTCCAACGAACGACATTTGATTTTTATTTATAAAGATGTGGTCTAAACCTTGTGTTCAATTATGTATCTGCTTACAGTGATTTAACTAATATTTTCTAGTCTTAAATAAAAAATCATCAAAATATGAAGTTGTAAAAAAAGACATCATCCCACTGTCCATCCTACTATAGTTCTTTTTTCCTTGACATAATATATATATATATATATTTTGCATCAACATATCTTGTCATCTGCAGCTCACCTGTAGCCTATTTTGCTGACAAAAAGTTCGCCAACATTGTTTATTTTTAAATGAAAAACAATATTGATTTAATGTGTTGTTGCTTTTGATGTTGTTATCAACGACTACAATAAAAGGTTTCGCAGCTAATCGAAATGTCATCATTGTTTATTATTTGTTTTTGTTTTTCAATATTGAAATCATTGCAATAGATCCATGTATTGGAAATCATGTTCGTTATTTATGTTGACAGTGATTGTTAAAATCTATACGAAATTGAATGCAAAACAGATTGAATTCTAATATTGATTCATACTGAAAATTTTGGTGTTGGTGTTTAATGTTAATGTGAATCATGAAAATCGCTGTCGATTTTGGGTCATTCTGTGTGTTTATAAGCAAATATGTGCACTTATATAGGTGCTATATCCAAATGGACCTAATATAGCTGAGATAAGAACAACCTAAATATCAATTTGATGTTGAATTTGAAGAAAAGCAAAAAAAATATATATATTAATCTTAAAACGTTGCGAACTTTACCTGTCTGGAAGTTACTCTTTTAGATAATATCGAAAATATTGGCTCGATAATTACAACAGACAGAAGCATTTGGATACATCTAGATAAATTAAATGGACTTTACTCTGTTCCACAACATATATCGCGCATTTACTCAAACAGTGACATAACTCAAAAAATTTGTTTTTATACCCTCAGCATTTATGCTAACGAGGGTATATGGCAAATAACAAAATTGCTTTGCAATTCCATTTGAAAAAAAAAAAAATGGTTTCAAAACTGCTCTCGTTCACGAAATTGGCCGATGCGTGCAAAAGTTATAGCGGTATTTATCCTCTTATAAAGAAAAAATATTTTAAAATTTTTTATTTTTTGTATTAAGAAAATGTAAGCATATATCAGTAACAGCATTTGATATCCATCCGTAGATGCACCAAAATTTCAAAAATATGTTTTTATTTTCGCGGAAAATCAAAAAAATTAAAAAAATCTGGCAATAAATTCAAATTATACTAACTCAGAGTCCGTATAAACCTCTAAAAACTAAATTAAAAATACGTACAGAAACTAAACAACGCGTAAAAAAATGTGAAACCAAAATTATAAACATTGGCTTTATAAATTGCATATTATAACAACAACAAAAGAGAAAGAACTCATTGTTGGAAAATATTGTTACAAATATATTTTTTGGTTTGTTTCGAAAAATTAGAAAAAAATATTTGAGAGTTATCCAACTATTTCGCTAAAATCTAATACATAAATTAAAGTATTCTGCTAACACTGTATCAAAATATATGGTTTACCATCGTGAAAGCTTAACTGCTTACTGTGATAACTTATAAGGATAGGAAATTAAGAGTAATATTGAAATTACTATCATATAAAAGATATGAAAATTAAAAAGCCTGTAATTCGCGAATTAGGTAAAGTCGGTTGATGCGCATCCGATTTTGGATAAAGCGAATCAATCTCTTTCAATATTTGTGCATATTTCGATGTTTCACTCAGCGGCCATTGTGTGCCGCCAGTTGCATCATGCACTGCAAAAAACTTTAAAGTTGGTAAAAGTCGCGCAATGTGCATACGATTTTGATGCGCATCCGGTTTCATCAGCGCCCATCAAAAATACGTCAATATACACCTATTTTAAATAGATTCTTCAAAAACCGCGGATGTGCCTCCACATTCAATTTTTGGCGAAATACCCATATAACTGTTTTTTTATGATACGTGTTTTCGCAAATATTATAATCGCCAGTAAAGGATTCCATTCATGTAAAAAATTTTAAAGAAAATCGCGGTTTAGTACGCGGATTTGTCAAAATATATTTTTGATGATTTTCCGATTTTCAAGGTATCTATATCCGCGGTTTCAGTAGATGAATTCGATCGCGGAAGGCTTCATTAGAACCGTCGCGTAAAAAACTAAATTCACGCGTATTTCAAAGGAAATTGAATGACAGTTGTAAATTTTACACGCAAAAAATATGTTTTGTAAGAAAATTCAAGCATGAAATTTTGGCCTTTCGACTCCAATTACTAGGATGCTGTAAGGAGCACACTCATGAGATATGCACCAAACGACGTAAAATCACGAGTTCTATAATCGTGGTATGAGTTTGGAATACTATCTTCTTGCGCGTCCGGATTATTAAAAAAATTCAAAAAACCCCGAAATTCCGGCTTCAAAATGTCAGCTTCAATTTTAGGTGGATGCAGTGGATATATCGAAAAATCTTATTGCCCATGGAGTATTCTGTGATTTATTGTTTGGGAATAGATCTATAAAATGTAAGGTTAAGCCAGAAATCGCATGAGAACATAAAAAAACTTGTTGGATTCAACCCATTTTTCTACATTGATGCCAACACAGCTTCCACGAAAATTAATTTTAATGGTCGACATTATGG
The DNA here is from genome assembly GCF_047663935.1 of Musca autumnalis. Classification (NCBI taxonomy): domain Eukaryota; kingdom Metazoa; phylum Arthropoda; class Insecta; order Diptera; family Muscidae; genus Musca; species Musca autumnalis. Next base: position 6,696,065 of record NW_027411644.1, on the reverse strand, counting down.
GATCCCTCCTAAAACACTTCATTTTAAAGAATTGTAGTCATACTTTATAGAATATGTTAACAGTTCGCGAATTCTGAAAGGGTGAAACTCGGATTCATCGATTGCAAAACATTTTTGTTATTTACCATACGGGCAAATGTGCATCATTGAAATATGTAATGGTTTTAGACCCTAAGAATGTTTGGACGAAATCCGTTTCAGACAATTTGGAGTCGATTTAGCAATGTCCGTCCGTTTGTCTGTCTGAATGAACCGATTTGGTCCAATATTTGGCATTCGTAATATCTCGTCCAAACTTAGTTTACGTTCGAAGATGGGTTATATCGGTCCACTCCTTCCGGTACCTCCCCCACAAAAGTTCGGAAATGTTCGGAAAATTTGTGGAACTATAACTCTTGAAGGGAGTAACATCGTGAAATTTCTACCAGCCTTAGATGAGGTTCTAATATGGACTCAATCGGTCCACTCCTTTGTGTACTTTCCACACAAAACCAACCAATTCGGTCCAAAATTTGGCCTTCATAGTTTAAATACGAACATAAGCCATATCGGACCACTCCTACAGGTACATCCCCCCCAAAATTTCAAAAATATTCTAAAAATTGTTCGCAATATAACTCTTTAAGAGAGTGACCGATTTGGTCCATACCTTACACATCCTATTATATCTAGCAGATATAGATCAGGTTCAAATATGGACTATGTTTGTCCACTCCTTCGGGTACCTATCACACAAAATTACGGATAAGTTCACTTTAAGACCTGCTCTCGAATCACTTTGATATTTTTGAAGCAACTTCCATTCGCTGCCTCAATTACGACGGTAAAAGCTTTTTCAGGAGCAAGTCCATACTTTTTGAGAAAAGAGCCCGAAATGTGTAAAAAAACTCCTATGGCACCATATGTAGTGGCTCGAGAGCACGATAACTTTAGAACTAATCAACCGATTTGGTTCAAAATTTGGGATTTGTCATATTTTATAGAAACTTAGTTTCAGTTCGAAGATGGGCAATACCGGTCCACAACTTCCGGCATTTCCCCCCAATATGCCACTAAAATGGTATGCACGATATCGCTTGAACAAAGTTGGTACAAACTTTGGATCTCCTAGTATTTTGTCCAAATTTAGTTTAACTTCTAAAATGGAGGTACTTTAGGGTAACTCCTTCACAAAAGTTCAACATTTGTGTCCAAGTGCAGTTTAAGGTCTGTTCGAAGATCCTTTGGAAATATATGCCGATGCTGTTCGTTGTTGTCCTGCTTACAGCGGTATTATGTTTTCCGTTGACAAGTCCATGCTTCCTAGCATAATGGTCCATAATTTATACGATGACCCACTGAAATGACAAGTGAGCGCGATATCTATCGAAAAGATATTACTCCCAAAATAAGATGCACTTCCCTAATGGACTATGTCGGTCCATTCCTTTAAGTACCTTCTCTGCAACACTTTTGAACTTTAATCCTAATCAATATTTTCGTCGGCAAGTTTAAATGTTCAAAAAAGGCCACAAAATATTGAAAGTTTCAATTCACATAGGCTGAGGGTATATCTCTGTCGGCAAAGCCGACCGATACTTTATTACTTGTTTGAGTTAGTAATTTCTATTTTTTCTACGACATCTATTTTTTCTTGTGTTAAGTTTTTATGCTGATATCCCTAAAACTCAACGAGCTTACAGCTCATTTGCTACGAGTTTGGAATAATTCAACGAGTTTTTTGAGTTTTTTTTTGAGTTTATGAAGCACTAAAACACTTCAAATCATGCTTGATCTTGCACAGAAATTTAGCACTGATATCTGCATAGCTGCTTACAAAATATGGTCCAAGTATTTATTTTAGTTTTTGTTTAATAATATTTTTAAGTGAGGAAGTCAAATTTCAATCGCCAACTTAAAACGTGTTTTTCTCGAAACTGGATTTTTGAGATGTGTCACTCTTTGAGTCAATGAGCGATATGTACGTAATGGGCTCTAAACAAAAGAATAACAAAAATACCCTCAATATTATGGCTAAGGGCAGAAGAATGCACATAATTGGAACCAAGTTAAGAAAAAATTCTGTTATTAAAATTCTTTTCGTATTTACAATTGTAATCGTGGTATTATGACTTTAAAAATATATTTCTGCTCCTAGGTCGTGTTGTTAATAAAAATCGAATTTTCATTTGCAATCCTTGACTTATATTTTGTTTGTTTATACAGTATATCTTAACATACAATTTTATGTAAATGCTCCTGTAACAATCGCCCAATGGGATTGCCCACCATTCTCACCATGCACCCAATCAAGCAGCACAACATGTTGGCTTATGTGAATTTCGATTTTTCGATTTCCTGATGCTACCCCACCCAACATGCCACTTTATTTACAATCGACAACAACATTTTGCCACTTTTAATGGCAGTACCTGTTTGAGGTTTATCACCTGTCTGCCTATGGTAAAAAGCAGGGCGGAACCTTGGAACAATTGGATTTTGGAATGTGAAAAACAAGAATAACGTTATTGGGAATGTGAATTCAGTGAACAGTTTAAACCTATTGGGCTTGGCCATGATAGCCATGATAGCAACGTGCCATCAAGAAAAAGAAAAGACAATGTGAAAGTTACGACCATTGATCGGCTTCTGTTTGTCTTTTGGATTTCAATGGACTTTGATTAGAAGCATGGCACAAAGACAGTACCTTTGTGAGAATCAGTGCATCTGTGTGTGCGTAGTTTTGATTACAAAAGGAAACAGTTGCAACTGTGTGTTGATTAAAACACTGCCCAGTTATGGACAATCCTTGAGCATGATGGATATATTCCTGTGCCTTAATAAAATTTTGCTTTGTGGTATCTTTTTGTTGTTACTTCTCGCTGCGATACATTCTTCTGACCTTTTTTCAAGATTGTTTGTGTTCGATGCAAACGATGTTATTAGAAAGCAATCTAATAAAAGTTTTCTTTTTGTTTATCCTCGTTGTGGTCTGAAGTACTTCTATCATCACACATCACAGGATGTGAAAGAGGCGGATAGCAGAAAAAGTTGTGGCAAAATCGGAAACAAATAAATCCTTTTTCAGTAATACATGGCACACATATGGTGGTGGCCCATCAATGTGGGAAAATTGAATTGCATTTCATTAAGTTACGTCGACAGAGACAAAGAGTGGCAAATCCTCTTCACTGTAATCACGCCCACACATGCAGAGTCTCATATGCCAGATAATATTTATAGAATTGTGTGAATATTTTGAATTGTTGAGATTGGATTTGTGTGATATGGGATCCATCAAGTTGATACAGATACACCCTGCTTGGGAAAATGTGATTTGTATTAATAAGATTTTTATTATTTAACTTATATAACTTATTATTAAATTTTCTTGTAAAGTTTCGATAAGTAATTCAATATCCGGATTGATTAGGGGTTCTTGGTGTTTATGGTTAGGTATGTGTATTATTTTTGTTCAGTACAATTCCATATTTAGTTTAAACGTAAGTGTGTTGTAAAGTTTTAAAAGAGTTTTCACTGTTAAACATATTCCGATACCGCTGTGTGATAGAAGACCAAAAAAAGGTTATGGGCCCTCAAAGCACTTGAGTCCTTGATGTCAAAAGGGACCATTTTGTCAGGTTCACATCTGCCAAGCCGTTAAGAATTTAGGAGGCAAAGTTTTAGCCCTTCTCATAACACATAAAATCCATCAAGCTTCATCTTCAATGTCAAAATCGTCAAGTTCAAATTTCATTTATCATTTTTTCTCGGGTTTTGGTTCAAAATTAAAGAAAACAACTACAATACTGTAGATATATGTAAACAGTTTTTTGAAACACACGCATTTTCTAAGAACAGTTATTAGGTGTCAAGTATTTGGGGGCCAATAACCGCGAAAGTGCCGAAAAATGTCGGAACACGTGTCTTATTTTTTTAAAGCGTTTTTAAAGTAAATATTTTTTAAATCCTTGCGGTTTACCTTTTTTAATAGTTTTCTCACGGAATTCTCACCCATGCACAGTGTCCGATTTTCCAAAAAACCTGGCCAAAAATCGGAAAAAAAATTATCAATTTACACTAAAAAGGGTCAGATATTGTTTATAGTGCGTGTAGTTATTAAAAATATATACATTTCTTGTTAATAAGTGGGTATAAATGCGGGTCGAAGTAACCCTATTTGGATTTTTTTTTAATATTTAAGTTGTTTATAAATCTATGATAATATGCAAAATAAACAACGGTTATTAAATATTTTCTTTTCGTAATTGTAATGAAAGGTATGTGAAACGTGTTTAAGATGTTCAGTGTCGCCAATGAATTGTGCGTTCTTTAATAACACTGTGCAACAAAATTCAATTTTTTTCAAAATGATGGGAAAAACCGAATACATTCTGAAAGTAGAGCTAAAAATATGAGACACGTATATCGGCGTTTTTAAAGTTTACGTCGGAAAGTAACCAAAATAGGCGGGGCAAGTACCGCCCATTTTTAAATTTTTCGAAATATTCGAGTTTAGATATCTTGGAATCCTTGCATTTCAGGTATATAGTGTCTTTGGCTACTTTACTTAGGAGGATGTGGGAAATATTTTTGTTAAAAATCTTAACCCTCATGCGTTTCATCAAAGGGGTCTTTTTTGTCCTTTTATCGAAAAAACAAGTTTTAGGGTTAAAGTCGGACTTCATCTGAGTTTACTCAAAATTGTCCCACAAAACATAATTTTAGAGAGATGATGTCAGAGACAAAAATATTCTCCGTCAAATTTCACCATAGATTGCCAAAGAAATGAAATGTCTATTTACATTATATAGCATAAAAAAATATTAGTATCTATTTTGCTGAAAGAACATGAAAATATTTCCCAATTTTTTGATGAAAATGTTTTCCTTCTTTTTTCTAGTTGATACATGGAAGTAATATAAAACTTGGTTATAGGTGAAAAGTGTCAAAGGATGAAAAATTCTACACAAAATTTCACTATGAGTTTCAAAATAAACTATAAATTATGTACACTATTTCCTTAAAAAATTTGATTACAAATTTATATATATTAGGATGAAATTATTGTTCTGTTCCTTTACTTTTAAAAATAGTAAAACTGGCAAAAGTAGTAAACGTTGCAAACTGCCCTCATATGAATTGTAAGGTGTCTGAAGTAAAGGAACGCTTTTCAAGTAAAAAGTGGTAAAACTTGAAGATTCTTGCACGTAAAGGAACAGATCTTATATGTTTTAATTTTGGACTGTTAATTTTACACAATTCCATACTGGATCAAAATTTAGCAAAATCCTTTACTTTTTGGGAATATTGTTAAAGAAAGAAATGTTTTAAATAACATTCTTAGCAGCACTTGTTTTTGATATATAGGTTTTAGGGCCATATTTTCCAATTTTCATACAGATTGTCGTTGTGATTGAAAAATATAAATATCTTATTGATGGTTTTTCGTTATAAATTCATACATAAGATGTTGTGCGTTCATTTTAAACAGCTTTAAAACATTTGTGGTGAATATATATTTGAAAAATATAAAAAACCCAGATCGGACCTGCCAAAATTGCGTATTTTTAATACTTTCAACTTAAATTCCGTAGTTAGGATAAGCCATTGGTTACTTATATTGCATGCGAAAATACATTAGAGGTCTACGGCTATAGTCCAGTGAAAATATAGGTGTCATATGGACTCTAACATGCACAATTTGGTGTGGTCCAAAAAACTATAATGATGGAACTCACTCCTACTTTGGTGGCATTTACGGAATAAACCTTATAAAATGACATAAATGACTATATCATAACTGGGTTCGTATATTGAAATTTTGTGTAGAATTGTTCATCCTTTGACACTTTTCACCTATAACCAAGTTTTATATTACTTCCATGTATCAACTAGAAAAAAGAAGGAAAACATTTTCATCAAAAAATTGGGAAATATTTTCATGTTCTTTCAGCAAAATAGATACTAATATTTTTTTATGCTATATAATGTAAATAGACATTTCATTTCTTTGGCAATCTATGGTGAAATTTGACGGAGAATATTTTTGTCTCTGACATCATCTCTCTAAAATTATGTTTTGTGGGACAATTTTGAATAAACTCAGATGAAGTCCGACTTTAACCCTAAAACGTGTTTTTCATTTTTAGAGATTCCTGGCGATTAGAAATGAGTTACAGATTTGGTGTATTCTAAGACCTATAGTAAAATTTTAGTGCAAACAATTTTGTAGAATATTCGGATTTGATACGAACACATTTTTAATGAGTTTTTGAAAGATTTTCGAAAAAAGGACAAAAAAGACCCCTTTGATGAACCGCATGAGGGGTATTATTTCTCACACCCTCCTAAGTAAAGTAGCCAAAGACACTATATACATGAAATGCAAGGATTCCAAGATATCTAAACTCGAATATTTCGAAAAATTTTAAAATGGGCGGTACTTGCCCCGCCTATTTTGGTTACTTTCCGACGTAAACTTTAAAAACGCCGATATACGTGTCTCATATTTTTAGCTATACTTTCATAATCTACTCGTTTTCCTTGTAATTTTTTTGTTGTCGCACAGTGTAATTGATGTCCGTACTTGTTAATTTTTTTCGAGTTGGACCGTGTAATTTATCATTTCATAAAAAAAGGAAGGGTTTTTTACCAATTTCCATCGAAACATCCTGCACATATTTGCACTTTTTGTTTTTATGTGATATTTTGTCTTGCAGGTATGTACAGATTTTCTTTCATTCAGAATGTCATAGTATAGTATAGGGTCACTTTCTGGCGTTTGGGTATAATTTGGAGTTTTGGTATATTCTAAGACCTATTGTAAAATTTTATGGCGAAAAAATTTCTAGAATATTTTGATCTGATCCGATCACATTTTATAGGAGATTTTAAAGATTTGTGGAAAAAGGGACCAAAAGGGCCCCTTTTATGACTCGCACGAGGGTTAATATTTTTACGAAAAATATTCCTCGCATTCTTGTCAGTATAGTTACCAAAGACATTATACACCTAAAGTGTTTGTTTGACAATTTTGCCAAAACTCACATGAAGTACGCCCTTAACCCTAAAAGGTGTTTATAATTTTGCATATTTCTGGAGTTTAGGTAAGGTATAGAGTTTTGGTGTATTCTAGGACCCATATTAAAAATTGAGGGCGAACAAATTTGTAGAATATTTTGATCCGATAAGATCATATTTTATAGGAGGAGGGACCAAAAAGACCCCTTAAATGACCGCCTGAGGTTTAAATAATATCAAAAATGAAATCAGCGGCCAGAAAAACATAAGAACCAAAGGTTACGTCAAAATCCATTCATTTTTAGAGTTTTGGCCAGGTTTTTCGGAAAATCGGACACTGTGCCATGTGCGAATTGATAGTCCTGTTTTCCAGCATCTCATCAATCCATTCCACTAGTATGGACGAAATTCTTGTGTTGTTGAGAGCATTACGGATGGATTCCAGCTTTACATTCCACTATGCGACTCCAAAAATATTTACCATATTCTGACACCGCAGCATGAGAGAGGACCAAAAATAAGAAGACACGTTTCAAATGTCAAATTTAAGCTGGTTCGGTAAAAAATTGTACCTAAAATCCTCAAAATACTGAAAATCTGGGGTACCGTTATATGGGGGCTATACCAAAACATGAACAGATGCTGACGAATTTTGGTGGAGAAGTTTCGGGACCGCTGAAAACCTCAAGTGTCAAATTACAGCTAGTTCGGTTAAAAATTGTAGCTAAAATCCTCAAAATACCAGATTATAAGGGGGTATCGCTTTATGGTAGCTAAACCAAAACATGGACCATTTTTAACTGTGAAGTTTCGTGTCCGCTGAAAACCTCAAGTATCAAATTTCAGTTGGTTCGGTTGAACAGTTGTACCTAAAATCCTCAAAATACCGAAAATGGGGAGAGGGTACCGTTATGTGGGGGCTCTTCCAAAACATGGACCCATATTGACGATTTTTGATGGAGAAGTTTCGCGACCACTGTGAACCTCAGATGTCAAATTACAGATAGTTTAGTAAAAAAATTTGACTAAAATCTCCAAAACACTTTAAATCGGGAAGTATTGTTATATGGGGCTATACCAAAACGTGGACCTATCTTGGTATTTTCTAGTGGAAAAGTTGTTTGGTCACTGAGAACATCAAATGTCAAAGTTCAGCTAATTCGGTCAAAAAATGTAGCTAAAAGCTTCAAAATATTTTAAATCGTTATATGGGGCCTATACCAAAACGTGGACCTATGTCCACCATTTTTGGTGCAGAAGATTTTTGATCCCTTAAAACTCCAAGTTCCACATTGGAGCTAATTTGGGCGGAAAATACCTTAAATCGGAAGGTCCGTTATATGGGGGCTACACCAAAACGTGGACCCATCTTGACAACTTTTAGTGGAGAAATTCATTGGGCATTGGGAAGCTCAAATGTCAGATTTCACCGAGTTCGGTCAAAAATTTAGCTAAAATCCTCAAACTACCTTAAATTGTGTGGTACTATACCAAAACGTGGATCTATATACCCCCCTTAGAACTTGACCTGCCTATGGAAAATGAACCTCGGGTTCAAAATTTTAGCAGTTGAAAATTCAAGGAAACGATCAACTACAAAAATGAACCTAAGATCTCACTGAAAAATCTCAATAATTATTGAAAATTTGAATTTCCATATTCTTCTTAACGTCGCATAGTGCAAAATATGAGTACTTTTGCGGAACTTTACTAATAACTTTTAAAGGAAAAGGTGTAGATCCCTAAAATTTTGTACAAATGTTTCTTATGTTAGTGGACAGTGTGGGGCTCAAATTGGGCCACATAGACCCGCGGTTTCCTGTAGCGCTCATGTAACGGTGGCTGCCGTTTTTAGGTTTTACATTCATTTTTCAATTGATTTTGATGCAAATTGGTATATTGAGTTTTCAGCGGATAGAAAACTTATGTACAAAATATTTTCAATATAGGTTCGCGTTTTGGAATAGCCCCCACATGCCGGGTTCCCTCATATTGGGTATTTTAAAGGTTAAAGACAAAAATTGCAGCCGATTTTGATGCAAATGTAAATTTTAAGATGATAGCGAATAAAAAAACCTCCTCACACAAAAGCTGTCAACATAGGTCCACTTCTGGGTGAAGCCCCACAACCCTACACATCTATTAAGGACTAAAATGTCAATATTTTTTGTTTTCATTTGTATCTATAAAGTTTATTGGTCCATTCAGTAGGTCTGTACCATTAATTTTGTTAATAATGTCTTTCAGATCAAGTTCAGGTCTGCACTGCATTACAATTTTTAACGTATTTAGGTATTTGCACCGCAGCATCTAAATATGTTGCACTATATGTAAATCACCAACATTTAGAGGTCAAGACTATGAAAAACTGCTAGAGGTTTCTTAATTTTACAGACATTATCAATGTTAGAATTAGTGAGTCCATTTCTTCAAAACACAGTCAACAATAGCGTTCATTGTCGCGATTACCTTCCACTTTTGGAAAATGCAACTGATTGAAATTCCCGAAGTCTTTTTAGAAAATCCTGAATATCTCCAAAGACCGCGCGATACCGCAGCAGTTTTATAGCTTTGCGAACAGAGGAGAATCCAATCTTTCAGATTATATATATCTTAACACGTGAATGTACGGAACTCACTTTTGAAATGTCCACGGAAAATAAAAAATTATAATTTTGAAAACTTCAAAAAATCAGTTCTTTCCGACTAAAATTGCACGAAAACAATAAGGGTTTTTTGCATTTTTTAAAGGTGTAAAATATCATAATAGTTTTGTAAAATATTAAGAAAAATAAATCATGGCATACTGACTTACCATTTGTCCGCGCTACTCCATTTTTTTAATGAATCAAAAATATATTTCTTACAAAAAAAAAAAAAAAAAAAAAAAATTAAACAAAAGTGCAACTTTAAGTGCATTTTTTAGTCGTTTCGTGGAGTAAATCGGCAAACTGAGTATGGACCATTTGCAGTGGAGTACTTAGCTAACGAATTCAATAAAAGTTAATTAATTTCATGTACTTTGAAAATCCCTTAAAGTTCCACTAAACTTCCCCAATTTCGCACTGTGCGTCGTGAACAACCTCAAGGCTGTTGCTAGTGACTTGCCCTTGAAGTAAGCGTTCTGCTGATATCTATGTGATACTTGTGTCGTAATTTCATGGTCAGGTTACTGGATCCATCAAAAGACATCATATTTAAAAGAGAGGAAGAAACGCTAATTGGTGTATAGGCTTTAAAGCTTCTCCGCTTTCCATATTCCAGGTATGTTGGACGAACACAGATAGGCCATAAAATCTCGCCAGGATCCTGAACACCGGCTCCACTACGTTCTGATGCATAGTTGGTATCATGCCACCCGTTACAGCCTGTTTATAAGGTTGAAATCTGTTAATCGCCTATTGAAAGTTTGTTAATTTATCTATCAGCCCTTCCCAAAAATGAGCTAGGCACTTTTTTAAGAATGTGGCTATGAAGTAGTCCATTGTGTTACCAATAAAATAAAAAATAGCATAAAGTTAAATACTAGAATATACGAATACCATAGGCTTAAATATAAGAAGTGCCTTACAATTTAAAACTATTTCTATATACCAAAAGATACAAAAATCTACAGACGATTTGTTACATTTCCATTAAAAGCAATTCACTTTTTCAACAGGCCCATTGTAGAGAGCAACGCAAATACAGTAGTCCGATTGATAGACTTTCAGTTCATCAATGCTGACAATTCAATAACTGTTGCCTGCCTGTTAACAGTTTCTTTTTTTCTATGTTGAATAAAGAAAGGATTTTAAATGAGAAGTGAAAAAAGAAGGCTTTATCATGACATTGTCCATCACTTGTTTAGCCCTTTTTATTCAACCTTTTTTTTTGTTATATTTTATTAAGAATTTTGATTTGCAGCTCAATGAGTTTGGGTTTCTGGATTAAATTAGATTCTTAAGTGGGCATTACCTAATTTTATGCATGAAAGACAGATTAATAAAATTGCCATTAAAATGAATAAAAAATAATAGAATCGGCAGAATACCAAATGAAATAAAAAAGATCGCATAACAGTAGAATTAAAGGATTTTCTTAAAAGTCATTTGAAATGGAATTTAATACATAAACATCTCATCAAGCACACACGCACTCATATTAGGTCCAATAACCTTCCACATGAACACAAAAAAAGTGTAATGCAGTCATGTTTTACCATCAACATTATACCATCTTCTATTAGACAGAAGGAGAATAAAACGAACATACTTTGGAGATAGTTGAAGGTGGTCAAGTGCATGTGCGTGCGATACATGTGTATGTGTGAGTTAGTCCATTTGCATTTTTAAATTTCCATTGAGTCAAACACCCATCACCATTTGTTGGCCATAAATGAAATGAAATTTAAATAATTTTATGACCAAGTTTATTGAGTTGAATGTTGGTATTTTCATTTCATTCGTTCGCCCTTTCATTTTTCATATCACAGTTCAGTGTGACTATAAATTATTGCAATTTTGCGTATAGATTCGACGACCATAATAGTCGAAATGCAATTATATTTTATACGCCATTTTTTCATATAAATTTCTTTTTTGCCTCCTTTATTGCAGCTTAATTGGTTTGTGGGAATTTTTCGGGTTTTGGGGGAAACATTTAATGAGATGATTGTGGGGAAAAATACTGCGGAGCGGCATGGCATTTTTTGTTTATTTTCTCCAAACGAATGAAAAAATTAAATGAATGAAATGAACAACAAAATACAGTTTAATTTAATGCCAAATTTTGAGGTAAACCGCATTATTATAATCGTTTTTTGGAATGGTTTTATGTTTTTGGTTTGAATTTCATAAAAAGAAATGCTTTTATTAAAGTTTAATAAAGTGAAAATGGTATTTAATAGAGAAGATATATATATTTAAAAATTAATACTTGGTGATAATAACTGTTGTCAAAATCTTTAATCATTAGTTGATACAGTGACTACCACAAAAATGAAACACCCTTTCTTAGAATATGGAGTGAAGAAGTGGCCTATTATTACGGTGAGCAACACTTTTGGATGCAAATAGAGTACATATACAGATTGAAGAAAAGTTACAGGCCAAAACAGAGGACTGGAATTTTGTAATACTTCAACAAAAAATTCAACTAATTTTAAGAGCTTATACACTTGCAAATTAAAAAAAAATGGATTTCAGATTGAAGAAAAGTTACAGGCCAAAACAGAGGACTGGAATTTTGTAATACTTCAACAAAAAATTCAACTAATTTTAAGAGCTTATACACTTGCAAATTAAAAAAAAATGGATTTTGTTTGGCGTTGCTGATCGGTTTATTCGTTTTCGATCGTTTTGTTTAATTTCGGATTGGATTACGTATGTAGTCACAAAACAAATCAAAAATAGAGGACATAGAGTACGTCCAATAAAAATAAAAGACAAATAAAGTACGTTTAAAAAATATAGTACGGACGCCTTAAATAGAGTACTGTACTCTATAATAGAGTACGGTTGGTCACCGTAAGAATACCCCCGCACAAAGTTTGAGAAAGTGCAGTTTGAGGACTCGTGTCGGACCTATTCGAAGAACGATTAAAGAACGAACGATTACCAATCTAGTCTAGGATTGATTGATCTATTGAAGTCTAGGATTGAGGTAGCTTTCTAAATTCGTACTTATGTTTACGAAAAGTGCTAAATGGTACTAAATTTGGTACAATTTGGATTTGGGTGAACGGGTAGCGCTAAAACCCCGAAATTTGTAATTTAGATTTCTGTTGGAGTGTAGGATTGAGGTTTTTAAAATGCGTGCTTATGTTAACGAAAAATTCTAAATGGTACTCAATTTTGAACAATTTGGATTTAGAGGATCGGATACGGCAGGAATCCTGAGGTATGAGATATGAGGCGATCAACACCAAAATGGCCACATGTTCAAAAAAATCAAACTAACTATAAAATTTAGTGGGACTTTTCTGAAATAGATACTAAACAAGTAAAAAAGTATCAGTCGGCTTTGCCGACGGAGATATACCCTCAGCCTGTGTAAATTGTAACACTTTTTTCCCAAAAAACTTATGTATTTAGGGGGTTTCAAAATTTTGGAAGTATGAACCGACAAAAATGTTGATTAGGATTAAAGTTCAAACGTTTTGCGGAGGAGGTACTAAAAGGAATGGGGGAGCTGGTCCTAAACTGAACATTTCCGAAATTTTGTGTTGGAGGTACGCGAAGGAGTGCACCGATTGAGTCCTTATTGGAACCTCATCTAAGTCTGGTAGAAATTTCACGATATGCTAAGTATGGACCACATCGGTTACTCCCTTTTATAGTTATCATGTGCACAAATTAGGTACCGGAAGTAGTGGACCGATATAACCCATCTTCGAACTTAAACTAAGTTTGGACAAAATATTACGAAAGCCAAACTTTAGACCCAATCGGCTATCGTGCGCACCAGCCAGCCAGACAGACAGACGGACGGACATTGCCAAATCGACTCCAAATTGTCTGAAACACATTTCGTCCAAACATACTTGGGGTCTAAGACCATTATTTCGATGAGACACATTTTGCTCGTATGAAAGTGTATATACCCTCGGTAGCATAAATGCTGAGGGTATAAAAACTTCCATGGTGCATTGTTTAACCTAGTGATATACAATGCAATAGGGAGTTTTTTAGTATTTATTTCAAAAGGTTTCGGATAGATCTTAATAGCCTGTTTGATTTTTTTGAACAAGTGGGTTATGCTGTTTTGGCGTTGAGCGACGAAATTACTAAGAAAATTATTAAATGGTACTCAATTTGTTATTGGATGTAGGCACAGATCTGTATTTTTTGGAGTTAAAGTGAGTACTGGGTTGTAACGTTGGTATACCGACGTGTTTTAAGCAGGATTTCGGAGTTTAACCTTTGTTGATTCGACTCCGACTCCAGAGTCGTTTTTTCTCGACTCCGACTTCGGAGGCGACTCCGAGGGTTATTTCCAATATCTCCCATAATGAATAAAATATGCATAAGTTTTTGTTTTTTCTCCTATATTTTTATTCGAATATAATACTTAGTACTGATACTTAATACTGAGAAGTAGCCAAAGCTAACAAAGTAAAAAGTTTCATTCATTCATTTGATAAATTTAAAAATTTTAGCCTGGTGTCGGAGTCGAGTTATTTTTATTTTCGACTCATACTCCGACTCGTAGACTCCGAAACACTGGTTTTAAGAAATATGTACCATAACTTTACGAAAGTTACTAAATCGGTCTAAATTGTGTATCCGGTGTATGAACAGAGCTGTCACTGTAGGAACAGAATCACTGTTGGTATGTGGGTTAAGATGGATTTGGAAATGCTTCTATGAAAAGGACTAAATGGTACATAATTTGTTATTGTATATGGGAGTTAGCAGGAATTTTGAAATATTAGGAGGAGGTTTCGGAAATTTGTACTTATGAATTTATATGTTAAGTACTATAATTGGTTTTGGAGTATAATATAGAGATGGAAATGAGAATCGCGGTTGTTATATATGGTTGATATAAGAAGGTATGGCAAGGTGCGACAAAAACATTTCTAATCGTCGGATCGATCTGATTTTTTCAGTAAATTCTTAAAATAAGTAAAAAATACTTTAGCCAAAAAATCATCAATATGGGTCTAGTTTTCCTATAGCCCCCAAAAGTTGTACCCCCCGACTTCAGGTGTTTTGAAGCTTTTATTTACATTTTCGACTCGAATTGACTGTAATGTGATATTTGGAGTTCCCCGTAGTCAGAAACGTTTTGCAGGAAAAATTGTGGACATAGGTCCAGGTTTTGGTATAGGCCTCATATAAAGTTTCAGGTACTTTGAAGTTTTTATCTACATTTTCGGCCCGAATTGGCTACAATTTGGTATTTAGAGTTCTCATTGATCTGGAAACTTTTCCATCTAAGAGTGTGGACAAAGATATAGGTTTTAGGTTTTGGTATAGCCCCATATAACGGTACTGTCAGATTTCAGGTTTTTTGAAATTTTTATCTACATTTTCGACCTAAATCGTCTGTAATTTGGTTATAGGGTTCTCAGTGGTGAAAAAACGTCTCCGCCTGATAATATGGATATGAAATAATTATTGCATTTGAGGTCAGAATATTTCATGGTGGGGAGTATAAAAAAGATAGGTCCGGCCGAACTTAACATTTTTCCTTGTTTTTCATTTTGATTTTCTATAAATCATATATCAAAAAAATATACAAGTGTGAAAAAATACACTAATAAATAGTTACCAAAACAAAAATATATAAATCTTGAACGCACAATAAATAGTCTCTACCACAGTTAAGTTCCTTGTAATATGCCTTGTAAACTAGATCAGGTTCGAATATGAACTAAGTCTGTCTACCCCCTCTGTTGCAGCAAAGGGTAAGGTTCATATTTCTTGAGATAATAGCCAAAGTGCTATAAAAAACCATGTCGGGCCGCACCAACTAAATTGTCTGAGTACGAACTGAGTTTTCTTCCAAACATATATTAAGTCCCAAGAAGGTTTAAATCGGACAACACTTTCGAATATGTCCTTCATAAAAGTTCAAAAATGTCGCTTATTTGCAGTTTAAAGGCTGTTTGAGGACCGTTTTCCAATTATAACCGAATGGCCATGTGTGATTGTTGTGAACGATAACTATCGACTTCTTTTGGATTTATTATATAAGGTCAGTTTAAGGGAAAGTTCATGTTTTATGATAAATGTATCCAGAAGCTCTAAAACATCCTACTGCGACCAATTAAAATGTCTGGTTGGTACGATACCTATCCAAAGGAATGACTTCCAATGGAAGTTACCTTTCTAAGGTGGAATATGGCAGACCATTCCTTTTGCGCTTTAATCCAATTTAATTCCACTACTCGTATAGGATTTTTTCTACTACCCCATTGTGATCGTTTCTACAACATTATATTTTTCTAGAGAAAGATGTGAGCTCCGTATTTAACGTCACTCCTTCATGCACCTCTCGTACTAAAGTTTTACTTCTCTATATGTAAGTCAAAATGTTAGAAAACCTCATCCAAGTGGCATTCCTGCAAAATTAGAAGGATTACGATTTTTTTGGGTAGATTGTGTTGACTGGTTCTGTCTGTGGATATGCAGGATACCTACCCCAAAACAAATGTACACTGGAAACTTCCCAAACTTTTTTTGTCTCCTTCGAAAATGCTATTTACTCAAACAAATATGAAATGAGTCCATGTTTGGGGTGATTTTAAAAGTTTCAAAAAGGCCCGTAAGATATTTTTTCAATAAAAAACAAAACGTTTTTTAAAGATATTCCTTCAGTTTTAAAAATATTCATTCATTCCCACGGGCATAACTTCCAAAATGATTTTGGGACTTATGTTCATCAATTAATTCCCAGCAAAAAATAATGGGTTTTTATATAATTGTATACGTAACTACTTACCAACAGCCTACTAACCCATTATTTTAACAAGGACATGCCGCACTGAATTACTAGTTATTCTATGACCACTAGAATAAGTAGTTATTCTATGGCCACTGGAATTTGAAAAATAAGCTATAAGCTAAAATAAATATTTTCTATATTAAGAACAGTTGAAATGTAATTTGTTTTCAATTTCAACACACTTCATATTTTTATTTCGCTCCTTGCTGGATTTGAACACACGAACTTCTGTTTTGTAACCGAACACACTACGCCACGCCTACGAACATTAAGAGTTGTTTAAATGCTTACATGTGCACCACCAATTGTTCTTTTTGTTGCTAACAAAAATTACCGGTCGACGGTGAGCGTTGAACACACAACCCTAGGACTTGTAGTCTCTGTGCCACCATACTCATAACTTAGTACGGAGTAATATAAGTAGTTATTTTTGTTTACATTACTTTGTAATAGATTACATAATGACTAACGGATCCCAATTTTTGCTGGGTTCGGACATAACTCCGATTTTTTGGAATTTCCCAGACAAAACTCTCAAGAAAATTGCAGAATTAACACCCAAAACATTTCGAAGAAAATTTAGCATGTGTTGCCGGTGTTGGCAAGGGTTGAACTCTCAAATACCGGCCGAAAGCTGACCGTCTACTTCATCTAATATTGCTGAAAAAGTCAATGAAGCAAATAAGATTTTGTTCGCGTGGTCGAATTTTGTATCTGCCCAGCGGCTGAATTTCTTAAATTCCGGCCGAGGGTTGTTTGTTTGCCTTCCTCAAATTTTAACAAATTATTTAAATTCACAAAGAATACGTATGTCGCCACATAACATCGGATATTGGATCCAACATTTTTGGGAGTTATTTCCGACATTAAATCCGGACATAACCAGGCTTTCGGAGTCGAGCCATTTTTATTTCGACTCCGACTCTGGAGTCGACTTTTTCACGACTCCAGACTCCTACCGTAATTTTCAATACCACTCAAAAATATTAAATATGTAAAAGTTTCCAATTTTTTCCTATATGTTGGCTTCTTCATATAATATTCCTTGAGCGAGTATTCGTTCTAATATAATACTTAACTACAAAACTTGCATATAAATCCTGAACTTATCCCATTGAAAGAAAACTCAATAAAACCGAAATTATGTTCCACTGGCACACTTCCCCTTGATAAAATATTTAAGCTTGAACATTGTCAGCTTGAAGGGACTATAAAAATTTTGACCAATATAAGACACAATATTTGAAAATAAAACAATTTTTTAATTAATTCTCTGTCGAGTTGAGCTTACTATGGTAAGTTTTATTCCTACGTCATTAGTATTGCTCTCCTCAATGTATAGAATAGGTCTAATAAGCTCAACTCGAAAGAGAATTAATTAAATATCACTATAAATGACATTCGCCTTAATAAGGCAAAAAAAAAAAAAAAAAATAATTTCAGCATGAGCCAGGCTGGGATTCGAACCTGGGTCTCCGACAACTGCGTGTCAAGGTTGCCGGCGTCTTAGCGTTCTGAGCCACCATCAACTTGTCAAAACTTTAGTAGACAATAATTGATGATCAAAAATCTTCTGATATAGGAGAGCAATACTAATGACGTAGGAATAAAACTTACCATAGTATTTGTGAACATTGAAAAATGGGATTACTAAGCAGGACTATAGGAAAAGTTTGGAGTTTCAATTAACTGACATAATTTCGCATATGCATTTATCTAATGAAGTGCGATATGTATACTAGTTCCCAAGCTTTGCCTTCGTCTGCCACAAAAACAACATTCAATACGCCTGAAGATCGGCTTAACCACCCGTGAAACGTAGCGTAATGGTTGAATGTGTGGGACTTCGGTAGACTCCTAATTTTTCAATGTATAGAATAGGTCTAATAAGCTCAACTCGAAAGAGAATTAATTAAATATCACTATAAATGACCTTCGCCTTAATAAGGCAAAAAAAAAAAAAAAAAAATCTTGATAAGAATTCTCTGACGAATTTAAAATATATAACTTAACAAACATACTGACATGGCAAAATATATTTCACATAAGAATAAAATAAACCGAATATGTGGGAAAAAATTGTGCCTGGAGTCGGAGTCGAGTTATTTTTTTCGAAAACCTTGAGATAACTCCCAAAATAGATTTGGGAGTTATGTCACGGCACCGTTTTTAATAAGTACCTAATTGATGACTGTACGCTCTTATGATTATAAAATAATAACAACACCTAGAGACAACCTCTTCTGTTGAACTGTTCCTATATTTAAGTACTACAAGTAGGGATCGAAGAACGTGATAAATGCCAAGATTTTACCTCTAGAGTATGTTCGAAAATCCCTTACGCTATCCAAAGGTTTTCATTATTTTAGCTTACCGTACACTGTTAAGTTGTCCCAGACTGATTGCGCAATTTTTTTAAATATTTTTTAAATGAAAATATTTAGGAAATTGCAGCCCAAACGTTTGTTGTTTTTGTTAAAGACATAATTGCGGATGCGATACTTCTCGAAGCCTTGAAGTCTTAACAATTTTTCCTTAAGGAGGCCGTAGAACCAGGTCTCATTGTTCCCTCTAATTTTCCATTAAAATACCTTTTTGTAATATTTTAGTTTCCATTTGTAATTCTGAATAAATTCCAACTGATCTTCAGACAAACTTCATTACTATTGTCGTAATTGTATTTTATTTCAAAATTGTATTTATTTTTATTTTTATATCTGTTCATTACAATATTAATTTACTTTACGATGCAACGAATTCCACGAAAATAGAAAATGACCGTTTAATTGAAAGGACGACAAAAAAACTGAATTAATTTGAATATATTGATGTTATGTAAATCATATTTTTATGCTTGCGTGCATAAATAAATAATGAAATAAAAATAGATGCAAATCAGTCAACAACCCATTCAAGGCAAATCCGTCAGTCAGAGTAAAACCAAATCAAATAATAATATTCATAAATAGAAAACAAAGAGCCTGGAGGCAACCTGTTTTTCCAGAAAACGGAAAGTGATTTAAATACACATTCGCATCCAACAAAAATAAACAAAATGACACACAGCACCATCAAACTCATCGTAAATGGCGAAGGTTACAGGAAATCAACAGCAACAGAGTTTGTGACATTTAAAATAATAGATACTGTTGAAATTTTCTCAACACAAATGTGTCACATGAATGATTTTTGTGTATGAAAGGAACAACATTTTCATTAGATTGTCAAAGAGCATAGAGAACAGGATGCATAAGCCTTCTTCCCACAATGCTGGGAATGTTACATTGAGGGGGATTTTATTTTCTTTGCATACTATGGGAACATTGAATCACACAACCATATGTATAAAATGTGACAGTGTTCCGCCGAAAACATAACAGCACTTTTTCTTTTGCATCTGAACAATACACCTAAGGAAATTCGATGTATATTTTCGTACTCTTAAAATATTGATTAGTTGTTAAGTCCTTATCTCCTCCACCATAATATGTAGGGTATAATTAAATTTGTCATTCCGTTTGTAACACATCGAAATGGCTGAAACATGGTCTTCGTAGGGGGTACAAAACTTTCCCCTAGAAATTTGTCGGTATAAGTCCACGCATTCATATACCCCCCATAGAACGGTACCTCCCGATTTTCGGTATTTTCAAGGTTGTGGCATCAATATTCCTCAGAAATCGCGGAAATTTTTAAGGTTGTGACGTCAATATCCCACAGAAAATTTCTTATTTAGTCTTCCATGGGGTTATCAAATATTCCAGAGAAGAATTATCTGTATAGGTCCGCGGGTTCTTATACCCCCTTAAAAAGTTTCTGCCAGAAAATTGTCGGTATAGGTCCACACCTTCATATACCCCCCTACAACTGTACCTCCCGATTTTCGGTATTTTGAAGGTTGTGTCCTTAATATTCCTCAGAAATCGCTGAAAATTGGTATTTAGACTTCGTTGGGGGTATAAAACTTTCCCCCAGAAATTTGTCGGTATGGGTGCACGCCTTCATACAGGTATTTTCGGTATTTTTAAGGTTGTGGCCACAGCAACCCACCGAAATTGCTGAAATTTGGTATTTAGTCTTTGTTGAAGTCAAAAGCTTTTCTGACTGAAATTCGTTGGTATAGATCCACGTTTCGATATAGCCCCCATAGAACGGGACCTTCCGATTTTCGAAATTTTGAAGGTTGTGTCGTCAATATCCCACAGTTTGTTATTTAGTCTTCCATGGGGCTATCAAATATTTCAGAAGAAAATTATCTGTATAGGTCCGCGGGTTCTTATATCACCCATAGAAGCATACCTCTTGATTTTTGGTATTTTGAAGGTTTTACCGGAATATCGGAAATTTGGTATTTAGTCTTCTTTGAGTCTAACAACTTTCCGCCAGAAAATTGTAGGTATAGATCGACGTTTTGATATATGTAGTCCCAAGGAACGGTACCTCCCGAATTTCGGTACTTAGAAGGTTAGCCACATTGTTTTACCGGACTTGCTGAAATTTGGTATTTAGTCTTTGTTCATAAACGAAAGGAACCTAATTCTTCCATTTTATTTCAATACAATTCGTGGTATAACAAATTCGGCCTGGTAGAACTTAACGGCGTTCTTACTTGTTTGATTTCATCACAGTAAACTAATTTCACATATCCAGAATATTTTGAAGAATATAACATGTTAATAGGTTCCCTAGTTTATCTTTTTTTAATTTCCATATCATTCGATTTTTTTTAATTTATTTCTGCACATATTTATCCAAAACTATAAACTAATAACGAAGAAGAAATGAAACATAGCAAAAAAATTCAGAGTAATTAATTGTCTTGAGCTTAACACAACTTTCACTCCTTCTTTCATTTTTAACATGCAGAAACAACAAAAATAAGGGTGGGTGAGTACAAAACTGAAGAGAAAAACAGAAAAAAGTGATATCGATAAAAATTGATTACCAACGATTGCTGATAATTTCGAAAGGGATTGAAAAAAGATTGCCGTTGGCAGGAAGTGCATGAATGAAAATGCAATTGCAAAATTATAATGCAATTTATTCATGACTGTGAACAGAGAGAATTACTGTGAAAAGAAAAATAGTTAAAAAAGAAGCAAATTAATGAAATCATGTTTTTTATTTGCCAATGTTAATTATAGAGAATTGATGATTTTTAATGGAAATGTGTTAAATGATAGAAAAAAAGAATTCCATTTTTTATTCTCATTGTTGGCACTTTGTCATCAATGTTTACATAGAAGTGCATGAAATGGGAATGTCAAATCATTTGTGGGGCACTAGGAAGGAAAATTACAAGTATGAAGTTGGTTAAATTAAGAAATTAATATTGAAGTTCTACAAAATCCTTAATTTATAACTAGCAGACCCCGGTCCGCCTTGCTGGTCTGTTATACTCAGTTTTAATGATAACTTTTTATGGACTTTATGCTTGACAATTCAAAAATATGTATTTTCTACCTCACTTCTTCGGTTCATTGTCAAACCGAGGAGGATTTTAAATTAATCTGTAAATTTTTTTTTCTCTTACGGACTTTATCGGATTTGTTTGTCCATTAATGGTGTTTAGGATTTATGATCGTCCATGTCCCCTGTCTTTATCCTAAAGCGATCTAATTGTAAAAAAATATTAAGTCGAATTCTCCCGCTTATTTAGGCTTACATCTTTTTGTTTTTCATGACTGATGGACCGTTGAACCTCACTATTTAAGGAAATTAGTAAATATGTCGTTTTTCTTGATCGGGGTCGCAACGACGGTTGTCTCAAAAATTAAGTTGCAAGCCGATGCACTCATAAGTTTAGCAAATATAGCGATTATAAAACAATAGGCCCCCGAAAATCGTTCACAAACATATATCATTTTGGACCACCAGACATTCCTTAACATTTTCTGAAAATTGCATGAAATTAGGTTCAGTAGTTTTGGAAAAATAATGTATTGAAAAGAGTGGGCGTAGTAATCAATTTTCAAGATATAACATATTTAAAAAAGTGGACGTGGTCCGGTATTTTGGCTCCAAATATGTACTTAGGGCACCATTGCCTCTTAAATTTATGCTGAAACCGATATAATCATAAGTTTGTCTTATAATTTTTGTATCCTTTATTGTTTCCACTGACGTAGGGGGATGGAAGATACCACGGAACGGTCCTGACCGGTTTTAACATGGCAAAACCCAGGATTTATTTTGGTCCCTCTTTCATCTCAAGTGGACACTTACCTCCCCGTGGTGTCACCTGGGGAACTGCCTTTAACAACCGTTAAAGGTAGTGAGCTAACATGTGCCGCGCGTTCACCCATAAGAACGTTAAAAACTTGGGTTTGGGCGTCGGGTTAGTAACCCTCCCCTAGAAAAAATAGCCTACTATGAAAAAACGAAAGAAAAGAAAAACGAACCCCTTTAAAGTTGACGAACCCCGCAAACGTTTTAAGGACCATGATCTGCGAATCTGCACCTGGAATGTTCGCGCTGTTTATAGAGAAGGTGCAGTCTTCACATTGGCAGATGTACTTGAAAAGTACAAGGCCGATATTACTGCCATACAGGAAATACGATGGACCTAAAGGTGACGCACTGTATTATAGCTGCCATGACGTAAAGCATGAGTTTGGTTGAGGATTCGTAGTTAGTCGGAGGCTAAAACATCTGGTATCCAGCTTCACCCCAGTGAATGAAAGACTTGCTGCAATTCGAATAAAAGCTAAATTCTTCAACATCAGCTTTATTTGCTCTCATGCTCCCACTGAAGAAAAGGATGAACAGACCGTAGATATATTTTACGAGCGCTTAGAAGAAAAATATGACCGTTTCCCTGCCCATGACATTAATTATTCTAGGCGATTTTAACGCCAAAATTGGAAAGGAATATATCTTTGGCCCAACAGTCGGGAAATTCAGTCTCCACAGTGAAACATCTGACAATGGTATGAGGCTGATAGACTTTGCAGCTGCAAAAAACATGGTAGTTAGCAGTACCAGATTTAATCATTTCGATATTCATAAGGGCACCTGGCTGTCTCCAGATCAAAGAACAAGTAATCAAATTGATCATGTTGTGATAGGTGGAAGACATTCATCGAGCGTGTTGGATGTTCCGAGGCGCAAACATTGATTCGGACCACTACCTTGTTGCAGCAAAGGTACATACCCGTCTAAACGTTGCAAATAAAGCACGAACAGACACAACGCGGAAGTTGGACATTGATAGGCTGCAAACACAACAGATAGCCACAGCATATTCTACTCAACTAGCCAAATTGCTTAATGCGAGCACTCCTTGTCCCGATAACATAACAACACAATAGCAATCCATACTTGGATTCCAGAGACCTCCACAAAGGAATTCATGGTATGACCAGGAGTGTCGTGCTGCTAATAATTGTTCCACAAACATCCCAGGCGGGACAGGGGAGACTTCTCACATATCAATGAGTGCACCCCGATTCATATTAGCTCAATGATATGGGACCTACTGTTTATCGCCGAGTCCGAACGGCGTGTCTGAGACACCACTTGTAGAGAAGTTATACAAGGCTGAAATACTCAGAAAATGTCGCCAACATTACTGAGGGGTATTTTGCCACCGTTGAAAAGAGTTTGATGTTGACTGGCCGGGGAATTGAACCCACGACCTTTAGCGTGCAAGGCGGGTATGCATACCATTGCACCACGGTGGCACCCTGTCGTGCTGCTACTGAAGAAAAAAATGCGGCATATAGAACTACTTTACAATCAGTAGCAACGGGTAGCGCACGAGAGAGATATCGGGAGAAAAGGAGAGAGGAGAAACGTCTTTTCCGCAAGAAAAAGAGAGAAATGGAAAAGCGGGTGTGAAAAAATCGAGATATACAGGAGCCAGAATGAATTCCGAAAATTCTACCAAACAGTAAAACATCAGACAGATGGCTTTGGTACAGGCACATCCTCTTGTAGAGACAAGCAAGGTAATCTGGTAACAGATACAAATAGCGTGCTCAGGATATGGAAGGAACATTTCTCCAATCTGTTGGTATCCAATAGTAGCGAAGACGATGATACCACAGATCCAATCCCAGAAGATGGTATAGAATGTATACCGCCCGGCCAAGATGAGGTAAAAGCAGCAATCAACCGGCTGAAGAATAATAAAGCAGCAGGAGCCGATGGCTTACCAGCCGAGCTGTTTAAAACCGGAGGCGACGCGCTGATAAGGTGTATGCATCAGCTAGTTAGCACCATCTGGCAGGAAGAACGCGTACCCGACGATTGGAACCTGAGCATCCTGTGTCCCGTCCACAAGAAAGGAGATAAGACTTTATGCTCCAACTTAGGGGCATAAGTCTTCTCCCTATTGCCTATAAGATAGTGTCAGGGATATTGTGCGAACGACTAAAGCCAATGGTCAACGAAATAATTGGACCATACCAATGTGGCTTTAGACCTGGCAAGTCCACCATTGACCAGATATTTACCCTGCGGCAAATCATGGAGAAGACCCAAGTAATGCAGATCGACACATATCACCTTTTTGCCGATTATAAAGCAGCATTCGACAGCCCCCTCCGATCAAAGGTATTCCATGTAATGTCTGAATTTGGTATCCCCGCAAAGCTCATCCGGCTTTGTAAGATGACTTTAACTGATACTAGGTCCTCAGTAAAAATTGGAAAGAACCTCTCCGAACAGTTCAGTACCAAAAGAGGTTTCAGACAAGGAGACTGCCTTTCGTGTGACCTATTCAACATTTTGCTGGAAAAGGTAAGACGAGATTCAAATGTCAAAAGAAATGGCACAATTTACACCAATAGCCACATGTTACCTGCTTATGATGATGACATTGACATCATAGGACCATCAGTGAAGGAAGTAACTGATACCTTTAGGAAGGTCGAAGGAGAATCTGCGAAAGTGGGCTCGCCATAGAGCTCGGACCAACTGTGGAAGTTGGTACCTATAATTTTGAGGTAGTTAAAGACTTCGTCTACCTCGGCACTACCATACACAACAAACAACATCAGTTGTGAATTAAAAAGAACAATTGTATTGGCCAACAGATGCTACTATGGTTTAAGTAAGCAATTTAAAAACAAAGCCGCATCTCGTCAAACAAAAATAACACTATACAAAACGCTGATACTACCCGTGCTAATGGATGGCTCCGAAGCATGGGTACTTGCGCAAGCAGATAAGGCAGTGCTTGGTGTATTTGACAGGAAAATTCTTCGAAAGATCTACGGGGCAATCTGCGTTGAGAGTGAATATCGACGTCGTATGAACCACGAGCTATGTCATCTATACAAAGACATGAATATAGTCAAACGTATCGAGATGCAACGATTGCGTTGGCTAGGCCATATCATAAGAATGAACGATGATGAACCCGCTATGAGTACATGTCTCATGGCGGTGCACGCAGAATCGGGAGGCCTAAGCTTCGATGGAGCATACAAGTGGATGAAGAAATGAAAAAGTGCGGTATTCCAAAAAGCGAAGCGAAAAACAGAGAGGATTGGAGGTCTTTTCTTAGTTCGGTCTATGGAACAAATGTTCTGTAACGGGCCAGCTAAGTAAGTAAGTAGTTATTTATTCCACTTGGGAACATAGGGCTTCTACAAAAGAATTACATCTTACTTTATCATTACAGATATGTTTTAAATTTTCAAAGTTTGTTTTTTGCTTTTCAATTTCTTGCAGGATTGTTCTTCTCCACGTGTTTCTAGGTCGTCCAGGACGTCCGCTACCTTGAGGGTCCATTCCAAGGTAATTCTAGCTATACTGTAATGTGGCTTCCGTAACGTATGACCTATACATTTCAATTTTCTTCTTGTTACTTGGCGGATTATGGGTTCCTCGTTTGTCATTGTCCATAGATTATAATTTGTGATTCGGTTTGGCCAGAATATGCGACATATTAAATCTTGAAATCTTTGGATTACATATGAAGAAGTTTTCCACGTTTTTCTACCATAAAGCAGGGTGGATTTTACACACGCGTTAAAAATTCGTTATTTTGTCTTCATTGAAATTTGTGTTGATCGCCATATTTTGTTAAGTCGGCCGAAAGCGGCATGCGCTTTATTGAGACTGTTTTTTAAATCATCATCGATTCCTTCATCCTCTGCCATTACGCTACCAAGGTAACAAAAAACCGATACGTATTCAATCTGTTGGTTTCCAATATGTATATGCATATTTACCTTGTGTTGTTTATCCGCATTGCTTCTGTCTTGCCTATGTTTATTTCTAGACCCACATTTTTGGCCAGTTCGACAAGCTCGTTGAGTTTTCCTTGCATATCGGCGACAATAAGCAGATGTCATCTGCGAAATCAAGGTCCTCTAGTTTTCGATGCAAAGGGAAATTCATTTCAAGTTGTAGCATAATTTGATCAAACTTTACGGCGAACAAGAGTGGGGATAACGGACGCCCTTGTTTGACTCCTGTATTTGTTTCAAATATATCGCTGGTGGTTCCGTTGTGACGCACATGTAGCTTGTTGTTTGTATACATAGCTTGTATAATGTTTATTATTTTCTGAGGTACTCCCTTCTTCTTTAATACCGACCAAATTGCACTTCGCCGTACAGAGTCAAATGCCTTTTTGAAGTCGACGAATACCAAGTAAAGAGGGGATCTCCATTCAGCCGACTGTTCAATTATAATATGCATATGTCTTATACATATAGCGTTTAAAAGAAAGGCGAGGGGAAGGTACCTCACCTCCTCCGAAATTCATAAACTATGCATAACAACGGCAAACCTTGAGCTGTTGCTGCCAATTTAACGGAAATCGGTTCAGTAGAATTGGAGATATAACATATTTAATAATAGCAGGGGTGGTCGGGTCTTTAGGCCCCAAAAAAGTACCTAGATTGTAGATTAATCCGTAAATTTTTAAATCGATACATTCGTATTTTTTGTAAATATAGCGTTTTTAAAAATATCGCATAGGAAAGGTATCTCGCCATCTCTGGAATTCAATAAAATATGTAGTCTGTTTTCGGAGGGCATCCCCGTACATTCCCTGACAATTTCAGGAAAATAGGTTCAGTGTTTTTTGTAGAAAAATGTTAAATTGGAAATTGAAAACGCACACTTTTCTTTCCATAGAGGCCTTAGTCCATATTTACATTAGGCAATTTTCTTTGCGGCAATTTTCAGTCTGTCTGTGAGAGAGGGTGTTTAGAGGCAAAGGCATATGGTAGCCTCACCTCTCTCTCCATCAAACTGACAATTGCCTCAAAGAAAATTGCCTAATATATATATATTGACTTTGTTGGGTTTTGACGGCATTTGATTTTTATTCATAAAGATATCGGATTTTTAAATATGGCAAAGAGAAAGTAAAAACGGAAACACAACCACAATTGTCTCTCAAATTATTTTCCAAACCGATACACTCGTAATTATTGTAAATGTAGCATTTTAAAAAAATAGGGTTGAGGGGAAGTGCAACAAATGATGTAGCCTAATATCACCGGGGCCATCCCTGTACATTCAATGACAATTTCAGGAAAATCAGTTCAGTAGTCTTTGTAGAAAAAATTGAAGAAATTGGGTGTGATCAAATTTCTTTGCATAAAAACCCATGTTGGGTTATGACGAACATTTCAAAAAAAGAGTTATCCAATTCGGCCCAGCCGTTCTAAACTGATGCCATTACCAACCAACGACATTTGATTTTTATTTATATAGACATTAACCTTGTGCTGAAACCCAAGCTGTAGAGTCGAAGTAGATTTTTTTCTAATTGACAAAGAGGTCTGTGCCTCTAGACACAGTTAAAAATTGTCTCTGCTCGAAATACATTAGGTATAATTAACATTATCCTATAGGTGGAATGTATCAGTATTTAAAAAATAACCTCAAATTTTTTGTTGCTTATAAATTTTCATAAAATATTTTTTAAAATAAATTTAAAAACTGGAATACAACCCAAAGGAATTTACGCGGAAATCCTTAAATTCTCAAATTATTTATTCCTAGAAATTAAAAAAAAAAAAATGTAAAACGAACCCCCCAAAAAGGTAAAAAAGGACAGCACGTGTGATTTGCCACATGTGCTGCCTACGGGTATTGTCACGGAAGCTGGCTTACTTAGGGGAACTCCACATGCCAGTATAAAAAATCTAAACATTTTGCAAAGAAATTCCTGTGAAACTTAAACTCTTGACAAATGTTGAGAAAATATTTACTTTCAAAGTCAAACCAAATGCCAGAGCATTTAAAGTGTCGTTTGGTCGTTGGCGCCTCTTAGATCCCCTTCTCCGCCTCCGCCTCCTCCAACCTCTGAACAATATGTACAACATTTGTGCTTGACATGTGATTTGAAAGATGAGAATAAATCATGAACATGAACTGAACTGTGAGCTAATGGTGTTTTAAAACACATCAAATGAAACAGCCTCTGCTGCCACGTTTTAACAAATGTCATTTATTGAACAACAAAAGTTCGACCTATTTTTTCTGATTGGTCTTTTAATGGGTCATTAAATGTTAACAATTTCACATGTAACTGTTTTCTTGAGTGGCCGGAGGAAATTGCTTGTGTTGATGTTTGTTTGGCGGAGAAAATAAATCCTTAAAACAAACAGAAAAAGAATTCCGTGATTACTTGCACAATTCCTAAATAAAATAAAATAAAATAAATGGAGGGAATTGAAATGGGAATTTTTTGTCAATAATTGATGGCTGACGTAGGAGATGGAAGATTAAATTATTAACCATTCGGTTGCCAAAGGTTACTCCAAGTGCTAAGGAATCTAAAAAACCTATTCATTACTTGCCCTGTAAAAAGTTTGTCTGTCACGGTGAAATCTTGAAGGGTCGACTACTTGAATGATATTAGTGACTCTGTGGGCAACGAATGTTTGCCAATGACCGACAGTTCGGGAAATGTTGGACAGAACGATAATGAAGTCGGTCTAGCAGAATGCACAGAATTTAAAAATATTATGTATTGATAGTAAGGTATCGTACTATTCTATAAGAGGAACAGCTGCACATAACTCTAAGCATAGAATGCATAGTGTTTTTACATGAACAACTCTTGTCTTGGAATATGTCAGGTGTAGAGGTAGAGAATTTCAGCCGACAAAGTTAAAAGTTGAATGTGGTGGAATTAATGACCTCCAAACAATACCATCCAACCAAATGTTTTGCATTAGAATTTTAACCACAAAGCCAGCCTGTGGGATCAAGTAGCGTGGAGGTCTGAAAAAAATCTCCCTCTATGTATATGAAG
Organism: Musca autumnalis; assembly: GCF_047663935.1. Taxonomy (NCBI): domain Eukaryota; kingdom Metazoa; phylum Arthropoda; class Insecta; order Diptera; family Muscidae; genus Musca; species Musca autumnalis. Next base: position 6,666,403 of record NW_027411644.1, on the reverse strand, counting down.
ATGTAAAAGAGAACGGTGTTCTTGAAAAGAAGAATGACTCAGAACTTAGTTCCGCCGAATTTCCAACGTTTTGGCCGTGCTTTAGTCATCGACGTTCAAAAAGTCTTTGTGAAAAAAGTTGTTTGTCCTTTTCTAAAGGCAAAAACTAAGCCAATCTAGATTCAATTTGACCTCATTTTTGAAATTAATTGTAGTAGGTATCGAAAATGCACAGAAAAACACACAATCTACATACACGAAGTTACGAATAATATCTCTTACATTCGAATACTGACATTGGAACTCATCAGCTAGGTGGAGAAGAGTCAAGTAGGGGGCATAGTTGACACAGAAAGTGACAGATGGTAACTAAAAATCATGCATCGAACAACACCTGGGGGTAACTACATCCCAAAGTTCAAAGCTTATGGACAGATTTAGGGCTGTTCGAAGATAGTTTTTTAAATCTTTACCACACATACTCCTGGTGATACTGATAACAGCTAAAAAATATTCTTCGTGGACAAGACAATGTTGCCTAAAAAGTCCACCGGTGACCAACAAAAATGACTGGTGATCACAACAACTATCGAAAGGAGTTAATTTTTATTTATTCGTGATAATGGCCGAATGTTCATAAAAACCCTGAACTAGTGGTTTTCTTGCAAATTTTGTCTAATATACGAAAACTCTCTTTATTTTTAAAATTAGGAATTTGTCGATAGTCCCTTTAAGTACAACATTTCAATTATTTTTTTTTGTACAGTTATAGGCTGAGGGTATTTAGCGGTCTGCTAAGTCGAATGATTCTTGTTTTGCTTGTTTTGTTTTACTTCCTTATTAAAAATTGTTCCTCTCATATGTATGTTCATACAATAATCTATGTATGTATGTGTATTGTGCACACGTGTGCTCTAATCTGCTGGGAGTAGATATATTTTCTAACTAGTACTGACTTTGATTACCTAACAAGAATTAAAGATGCCACAAAAAAAAAAAAAAACAATTTTATTTCATTTACGGTGCGCCTTAACTAATTTGAAATTGGGCTTGGGCATTTTTTGCGGATTCTGAAACTACAATGTTCATAGATGAGAAAAATCGGAAAACAACAAAAATCGCCGGAGGGATTTTTAAATAAATCGCGTTTAAAGTTCACATTTTTATGACTTTGTAGATTTTTACGATTTTGCTTAGAAACCGCAAGTCCTATCGAGATTGGATTAGAGAAAATGTTATAGCAGTGAAAATGTCCTGCAAGAATGACCTTAATGATATTTTCGTAGGCTTTACCATTTTTGAGATGTAGAAGTTCAAATTGGGACAATTCACTGACTGTATCGTCTCCTTATAAAACAATTTCATGACTGCAATTTCCGAACTTAAACTTATACATCTAAAAAATAGTACAACCTTGGAAAAATTACATAAGCCAGTCTTGTAGAGAAGTCACAGCTATAAGATTTTCTCAGGTCCCATTCGATAAGACCTGCCGTATTTAAGCAAAAGCGCGAAACCCTAACAAAAAAATCTAAAAATTTAAACTGAGCTTCTTTATCTAAAAAATGGTACAACCTGGGAACAAGTCATAACAGTCAATCCTCTAGAGAATTTTCACAGCTACAACATTTTCTTGAGTTCCATGTCGATAGGACGTAAGGTTTCTAAGCAAAATCTCAAAAACCTAAAATAAACCTAAAAATATGAACTTTGACCGCGATTTATTTAAAAATCCCTTCAGCGATTTCCTCTTGTTTTTGGATTTTTTTAGCTATGAACTGTGCTGTTTCAGAATCCGCAAAAACTTCCCAGGTGTAAGCGGTTTTCATTTAAAGTTAGTCATGGTGTACCCTGCATGTCATTGTTTTATAAGGATGCGATACAGTCAGTGTGTTGTACCAATTTGAACTTCTATATCGCAAAAATGGTAAAACCTACGAAAATACCATTAAGGTCAATCTTATAGGGAATTTCCACTGCTATAACATTTTCTCTAATTCCATTTTGATGCGACTTGCGGTTTCTAAGCAAAATCGTGAAAACCTAAAAAAACCATAAAAATGTGAACTTTAACCGCGATTTATTTGAAAGTCCCTCCGGTGATTTTTGTTTGGTTTTCTGATTTTTCTCATCTATGAACATTGTAGTTTCAGGATCCCCAAAAACTTCCCAAGTGTAAGCACCTTTCATGTAAAATTAGTTAAGGCGCACCGTGCATTGATTCATTATCTAAGAAATATAAGCGATAATTTGGCTCGTTACCGGAAATAATAATGGTTTGGGGATACAAAATCCTGAGCTCCGTAACATAAACGTTTACACAAATTGTAAATGAGTAGATTTTATTTACGTGCCACTCTTCTGTAAATTTATGAGGTATTAAATGAGCACACTATGTCACATCAATAGAGTGTAACGAAATTGCTTGGGAGATTTCAATTGTATTAGACTTTTATTTAAATGCATATTTTTCATCAGCTCAACGAAAGCTAATGCGGATACGTAACATACACATTTACTTGTGTATTAACCATACCACCTGATGTTCCACATGCCATGAGCGAATAAACAATTATTCGTTTCAATCTCATATACCCGGACATACATACATACATACATACACACAATTTTTTAATACCGATGTGTACTTTAAGTCATTACTAATGAAACGAAATAAAGTGTGTCGCTTAACAACCTGTAGTTAGTGCTTAACTAATACCATTGATATGGATAAGGATGCGTTGTCACATCTGCTTTGCCATTCTGGGCTATAAACACTTACATGAGCACACTAACAATTACATACACTGCATACATTTAAATATACACACATGCCTATAAACAAATTCAACAACTGTCTGACAATCCGGATATGTGGGTATTAAAAGCTTAATGGTGAATGAAGATGGGAAGTTTTACATCTTGAAAAATGCAAACGAATGGATAAATAACGCGAATGTCACAGGTACAATGACTGAGTGATAAAAGGACTGACTGACGAGTATTTTATTGCAATGTAAATGTTCCCCTTACACGTTAACGCCCATCCATGCGCGAGAAGTATATTAAAAAAAAAACGCCCGTAAGTGTCAAGTTTGTGGCATTGTTATGGGCTGTGAGTGATTTGTACGTTGACAAATTAAAATAAGGAACGACTGTAGGTGAAAATCTTACCATAAGCGAAACAGCAATAGATTTACCTTGAATTTTATTGCTGTTCTTCAATTTAACATAATGAAATGTGTGTAAGTATGTTCCTTGGCAACCGGGATAAGTTGGTACGGTATTAATACACTAATACTTTGATTTGCAATATCTCCATTAACTTTCATGGTCTCTTTTTCAGATACACTATTAGTCAGTTATCACAAACTAATTATCCGAAAAAAAACGTTTTTTTTTTATCTTAAATGTATCTATCGCACCTTAAAAATAGTTCGTAGAAAATGTTCATAATTTATGCTAATTCTGCCTTTTAAATGATTTCAATTTAAAGAGATATGAAACTCGTGATTTTCAGCAGGAACAGCAGTCGAAACAATTGAAGGCATTTAAAACTATGCGAACATATGAACTCTGTGAAAATGTGATTTGTAGTTGCTTATATTCAAATGCTTGTATACACACATACCCACACTCTTTTAAACGATATCGTTTAATTATATCATCTATTGTTGATGGAAAATTAATTAAGCTTTATAGGTCTTAACTTTGCATAAATTGAGATTTAAAGGATACCAAGTCTAAGAATGACTTTTATTTGATTTATTGCATGTGTAGGTGTATATGGCATAGGATCTCATCAATCATAAATATTGTTTAGTTAAAGTCCATTAATTCTTGTCACCAGCTTACCTTTAAAATGAAATGCTCATAAATAAACAAAAATTTTGTTAATATTGCTTGTAAAACAAATGAAGGGAAATTAAACATTTTTTTATATTTTAAGGCTTTGTAAATGTGTAAAGCTTTGAAATACAATTTGTTACGAAAATATTGGAAAAAACTACATGTAATTCGAATAATTCTAATTACGTTTAAATGAGCCAAATATTTCACGGTGCTCTTGAATCAAATTTAAATGGAAGGTGCTTACACCTGGGAAGTTTTTGCGGATTCTGAAACTACAATGTTCATAGATGAGAAAAATCAAAAAACAAAAAAATCGCCGGAGCGCGATTTGTAGCTATCAAAATTCTCTACAAGATTGACCTTACTCATATTTTCGTAGGTTTTACAACTTTTGAGATATAAAAGTTGAAATTGGGACAATTCAAATTCAATTCAATTCTGTATCGTCTCCTTATAAAACGATGTCATGACGGCAATTTCCCAACTTAAACTTATATATCTAAAAAAATGGTACAACCTAGGAAAAATTACATAAGCCAGTCTTGTAGAGAATTTTCACAGCTATAAGATTTTCTCAGGTCCCATGCCGATAGGACTTGCCCTATTCAAGCAAAATCGCGAAACCCTAACAAAAAAAACCTAAAAATATAAACTGAGCTTCTTTATCTCAAAAATGGTACAGCCTGAAAACAAATCATATCGGTCAATCCTGTAGAGAATTTTCACAGCTACAACATTTTCTTTAGCTCCATTTCGATTGGACTTGCGGTTTCCAAGCAAAATCGGTAAAATCTAAAAAACACCTAAAAATTTGAATTTTGACCGCGATTTATTTAAAAATCCCTACAGCGATTTTTTCTTGTTTTTAAATTTTTCTCATCTATGAACATTGCTCTTTCAGAATTCATAAAAACTTCCCCTGTGTAAGCGGTTTTCATTAAAAGTTAGTTAAGACGCACCCTTCATGACATTGTTTTATAAGGAGGCGATACAGTCAGTGCATTGTCCCAATTTAAACTTCAATATCTCAAAAATGGTAAAACCTACGAAAATACCGTAAAGATCAATCTTGTAGAGAATTTTCATGCCTACAACATTTTCTTCGGTCTTATTTTGATAGGACTTGCGATTTCTAAGCAAAATCGTGAAAACCTAAACAGCCCCTAAAAATGTCAACTTGAATCGCGATTTATTTAAAAAGCGCTCCGGCGATTTTTTTTGTTTTTTGATTTTTATCATCTATGAACATTGTAGTTTCAGAATCCGCAAAAACATCCTAGGTGTAAGCACCTTCCGTTTAACTTTGATTCAAGAGCACCGTGATTTTTCTTGAATTCTTGAATTTTAAGACGTTTGTGTAGGTAGGATCATAAACGGGGCCCTAATTTTTTAATTGAAGAATCTAAAATCGTATGCGCATCAACCGACTTTAACTAATTCGCTAATAACAGGCTTTTCATTTTCATATTTTTTGAATGATTGTAATTTTACTTTTAATTTCCTATCGCTATAAATTATCACAGCAAGAAGTTAAGGTTTCGCGATGATAAACCATATTTCTTGATGAAGTTTTAGTAGAGTACATTAATTATTGTATGGGATTTTAGCGAAATATGTTTTTCTAATTTTTCTAATCGAACCAAAAAATATATTTGGAATAATATTTTAACAATAAGTTTTTTCTCTTTTGTTGTTGCTACAACACAGTGAACACAAATTTTGGGGCAGAGATAATTCCTTTTGGAGATGAAAGCCTTTGGTGGGTATATTAAGAATCCCAAAGGACAGATCCGCCGTGAGTCGAACTTCCACGTTATGGCGTGATGAAGTTTTTGCTAGAGACCCTGTAAGTAGAGTTTCTGGTCGGGAATTCCCGGCCCGGGATTTCCCGGGAATTCCCGAAATTTTTTGAACGGGATTTCCCGGGAAAATTTTTTGAAATTCCCGGGAATACGGGTATTTGTATTTTCATGTATAAGTCATATATTATTTGCCTTATAGTTATTTCATATTGGAAATATAGTAGAATGGCGATAATTCGTGCCCCGATTATTCGTAATTGCGGGCCCATTGGTCCTCTCGATAATTGGTTTTTTTTTCTGGAATTCTAAGTCTGTATAACCTCACATAATTCTTAATTTTTAGTTTATCACGGTTGTTCTAGTGTAAATTTTTATTGGTGGCATACTTGAAGGACATTAACTTGCTAAGATATAAAAGCTGTGATCAATTCGAATTGTTGTTTTCTCCAAAATTATTGTTTGTAATATAAAACACTGTATAATGTGTGGCAAATAGAGCATATCAGGATTGGAAACCAGTAATAACAATGGTATGTATATTCATATATGTAAGTACGACTCTATACCATTGGTGCCACCGTGTTGCCATTGTGAATTCTTGTAAAAATTCGTTATAAACGGATTTGCAATATGATCAACGCGCATTTCGAACCATAAGAAGAACATACGATATCGTTGACTTTAAAAATATAATCGGACAGCACTCTTGATATCAAGGAAGCTTTGCTAGGTTGTTGGAAAAAGATATTTTATATAACCTCCGCTAATTAGTCAGGAATAATTGGATTTTGACCGCATACATATAGATATTCTTGAGCAGCTGCCATATGTCATATATGATTTATTGTTTCTTTCAAGATTTTGGCACAACGTCGTTTAAGATGTTTGATATTGCTTTTTGACCCTATTGCTATTTATACCCTCAGCCTTTAGGCTAAAGAGGGTATTTACACTTTGATACGACCAAAAATGTGCCTCATCGAAATAATGGTTTTAGACCCCAAGTATGTTTGTACGATATCCGTTTCAGACAATTTTGAGTAGATTTAGCAATGTCCGTCCGTCTGTCTGTCTGTCTGTCCGTCTGTCTGGCTGGCTGGTGCGCACGATAACTCTCGAACGGATCAATCGATTCGGTTCAAATTTTGGGTATCCAAATATTTTGTCCAGATTCGATTTAAGTTCGAAGATGGACCATATAGGTCCATTCCTTCAGGTACCTCCCCCACAAATGTTCAAAAATTGTCGCAAAACTTGTGCGCACGATAACTCTTGTAGGGAATAACCGATTTGGTCCATACTTTGCACATCGTGTAATTTCTACCAAACTTAGATGAGGTTCCAATATGGACTCAATCGGTCCACTCCTTCGGGTACCTCCCACACAAAAATTTCGGAAAAGTTCAGTTTAGGACCTGACCTCGAATCGCTTTGATTTTTGTTTACTCAAGTTGTATTCGATGTCCTCTATACGACGCTGTAAGTTTCATTAGGGGCAAGTCCATACTTCCTCAGAAAATAGCCTGAAAGTTACAAAAAACCCTATGACACCGTGTGTAGTGGTTGGAGCGTATGATAACTCTCGAACGGACCTGCCGATTCGGTCCAAAATTTGGCTTTCGTAATATTTTGTCCAAACTTAGTTTAAGTTTAAAGATGGATTATATCGGTCCACTCCTTCCGGTACCTCCCCCACAAAAGTTCGAAAAAGTTCGGAAAATTTGTGCGTGCGATGACTCTTGAAGGAAGTAACCGATTTGGGCCATACATTGCACATTATGAAATTTCTACCAGACTTAGATGAGGTTCCAATATGGACTCAATCGGTAAACTCCTTCGAGTACCTCCCACACAAAATTTCGGAAAAGTTCAGTTTAGGACCTGCTCTCGAATCGCCTTGGTTTTTGTTGTAACATTTTGTATTCATTGTCCCCTATACGAAGGTCCAAGTTACCTCAGGGGCAAGTCCATACTTCCTGAAAAAATAGCCTGAAAGTTGAAAAACAAACCCTATGACACCATGTTTATGAGTGGAAGCGCAAGATAATTCTCGAACGGAAACGCCGATTCCGGCCAAAATTTGGTAATATTGTTTCCAAACTTACTTTAAGTTCGTAGATAAGCCATATCGGTCCACTCCTTCAGGTACCTACCCCACAAAAGTTCACAAATATTCGGAAAAATTGTGCGCACGATAAGTCTTGATGGGAGTGACCGATTTGGTCCATACTTTACACATTCTCATAATATCTACCAGATATAGATCAGGTTCGAATATGGAATATGGAGTGGACAAATATCCACTCCATCCCGTACCTCCCACACAAAATTTTGGATAAGTTCACTTTAAGACCTGCTATTAAATCACTTTGATTTTTCTTGAAGCAACTTACATTCGCTTCCTCAATTACGATGGTAAAAGTTGTTTCAGGGGCAAGCCCATACTTCTTGAGAAAACAGTCCGAAGGGTGTAAAAACCCCCTATGGCACCCCCATGGTCTATGTCGGTCCATTCCTTTAAGTACCTTTTCCGCAAAATTTTTGAACTTTAATCCTAATCAACATTTTTGTCGGTTCACACGACCAAAATTTTGAAACCCCCTAAATTCATAAGTTTTTTTTTTTTTTTTTGTGAAAAAAGTGTTTCAATTTGCACAGGCTGAGGGTATATCTCTGTCGGCAAAGCCGACTGATACTTTTTAACTTGTTTACCTTTAATATTGTTCCAAAGAGATAACTAATGACACAACTGCACATAAAGGGAGTAGATATTTCATGTTTGCTTACTCTCTGTCACGTCTATGCCCCAAGAATTCGATTTGCCATAGTCCCGGGAATTCCCGGGTTTCCGGGAATGAGAAATTTTCATTCCCGATTTCCCGGGAATGAAAAAAGTCGGGAATTCCCAAACTCTACCTCTAAGGCATCTGGAATTAGCGTTATATCTTTGTTCACTGTTGTTTTAGCTTATTTTTGAGATTACATGTCTGCAGTCAAATCGAATGAGGATTATTTTTGTAGAGCACTTCGACTTTCTAACTCGCTTCGTTCAATGTCCTTTTCGTCCTTTATTTTAAGAGCCACTATAAAAGTACCACAAGATGACGTTTTTCAGCTTCGAAAAGTTCTGCAAAAATGTCGCTCAGAAAATTTTAGGTACGGCTCTCATTGACAACTAATCGATTTTGTTGCGTTTTCGTGGTCGTTTTGTCAATTTACCCTGTTTTTGTTCAGTTTTGTTGATATATGGTAAATTTCAAATTTCCTTTACAATTCCATCGAAAAAAAATTAAAAAAATTTTGTACAAGCACATTCACGATTTTTGGTACATGGGTTAAGAAAAGAATCGTGGTTTCAAATCTGTTCGCGTTCACAAAATCGGATGCTGCGCCCAAAAGTTAGGGGGATTTTATTCCCTTATAAAGAAAAAAATTTTTAAAAATTCCCTTTGTGTTGTAATAAGAAAATTTATATATAAAGCGTTAACAGCATTTAATATCTATCCGTAGATGCCTAAATATTTACTAAATATATTTCTATTTTCGCGGAAAATCAAGAAATACTGAAAAAATCTTGGAGTAAATTTAATTTATTCTAATTTAGAGTCCAAATAAAACTCGAAAAAATAAATTAAAAATACGTACAGATTCTGGACAACGCGTAGAAAAATATGAGACCAAAATTTTAAAGATAGGATTTATAACTGCCATATTACAGCAACAACAAAAGACGAAAACTTATTGTTGGAATATTATTTCAAAAATATATTTTTTGTTCAATACGAAAAATAGAAAAAACATTTTTGGGAGTTATTCTACTACTTCGCTAAATTTCGATGCAAGGACTGACGGACTTTGCTGAAACTTCTTCAGGGAAAATGCGATGATAAACCCGAAAGTGTATTTGCTTACTTTGATAAACAATAGGATTATGAAATAGTAAGTGATATTGAAATTACATCCAAAGAAAAAACATAAAAGTTAAAAAACGTATAATTCGCGAATTCGTTAAAATCAGTTAAGGCGCATGCGCTTTTCAGATACAGCTAGTGCATCTCTGTCAATATGTAGCGATTTTTCCACTTTTCATTCAGCGGCCAAAATGTGCTGTCAGCTGCATCTTACTGTTCAAAAAACCTTAATGTGGGTAAAAATTGCGCGATCTACATAAGATTATAAGGCGCATCTGATTTCAGTGACCGCCTATAAAAAATACGTCATTATAACAAATTTTAAACAAATTCTTCAAGAACCGCGGATGTGCTACCAAATTCTATTTTATATGAAATACGAATATTACTCCAGAATCTCGGTAATTTATGCCCCACGGTTTTGGAAAATAATATCATCGCGAATAAAAGGTTCCATTTATGTAAAAATAACCAAAGAAAATCGCGGTTCAATGCGCGGAATCATCAAAATATAATTTTGCAGAATTTCCTACTTTCAAGGTATCTATAACCGCCGTTTTAGTGGATGGATTTGAAAGCGGAAGGGTTCATTAGATCCGGCGCGTAAAAAAACTAAAATCACGCGGGGTTCAAGGGTACCTAAGTCACAGTTGTAAATTTTGAAACCAAAAAATAGGTTTTTAAAGAAAATTTACACACCAAAATCTCGACTTTGGACTTCTATTACTAGGAAGCTGTATGAAGCACATTCATGAGATATACATCAAACGACGTGGAATCACGAGTTCTACAATCCAGTAAATAGTTTGGGTAATTATCTGGTTGCGCCCTCCAATTGTAAGAAAAATTCAAAAAACCCAGATTTCAAAACTTCAAAATGTCAGCATCGATTTTAGGGGGATGCAGTGTATATATCGAAAAGTCATACATTAGAACCATGTTGCCCGAGGGGTATTCCTCAATTCTTTCTTTTAGCTTATGTCTGAATTTTCCGTGGTTTGACCAGAAATCAAGAAAGAACACAAAAAAACTTGTAAACTTCAACACATTTTTACCCATTTTTTAATATTACCACCAACGCAGCTTCCACGAAAATTATTTGTTATGGTCCATATTATGAGATCGTGGCTAAAACACTTCAATTAATATAAATATATTCATATTGTATAAAATATATTGACAGTTCGCGACTTATTAAATGGTGAACCTCAACTTCAACGATTGTAAAACATTTTTGAATATTACCATATGCATACATTTTCTCAATACAACAAATAAAACATTTTAAAATATTTTTTTCTTTATAAGAGAATAAAAACCGCTATAACTTTAGGACGCATCGGCCAATTTTGTGAACGCGAACAGATTTGAAACCAGAATTTTTCCTTAACCTCTATACCAAAAATCGTAGATGTGCTCGCAAAAAAAATATTTTTTTCAAATGGAATTGTAAAGGAAATTTAGTTTTTACCATATACACTTTCATACGAACAAAATGTGCTTCTTTGAAATAATGATTTTAGACTTACTGAGAAAATAGCTCAAAAGTTGTAACAAAAACCCTATTTAGTCTAAAAGTGGACCATTGAAATATTTTGTCCAAATAAAGTTTATGTTCACAGATGGGCAATACAATTTCACTTAAATCTTGAACAGAGCATTTTGTCAAAATTTAGTTTAACTTCGAAAATTGTCCGCATCGGTCTTCTCGTTAGTGTACCTCCCCAACAAAATTTCAATATTTTTGTGTAAGTGCAGTTTAGGCTCTGCTCGAAGATCCTATGCGATTTTGTATCGTTGCTTCTCCTTGTGGTCCTTGCTTCTCCTTGTGTGTTTACAGGACATGTCCATGGTTCCTGACATAGTTATCAATAAGCTCTAAATTTTACGGTGAATAACTGAAATTACTGGTGGGCGCGATATCAAAATAAGATCCACTTTAAATATGGATTATGTGGATCCATTCCTTAAGATACCTCCTCCGCAACACTTTTGAGCTATAATCCAAATTTATATATTGTTTTGTCGGCAAGGTCCACACAATTTGAAAACCCTATAATACATAATTGTTGGGAAAAAGGATTTCGGTTGCGTAGGCGGTATTTGATTCGATATTTTTAATAGATGAAAGCTCCAATTCACACAGACTGAGGGTATATCTCTGTCGGCAAAGCTGACCGATTCTTTTTTACTATTTTTTCATGTCTAAGAGCATATCCCAACGGCTGCAAACTTTTGTCAACAAATGGATAATATGTGGAATATTTTGGCCAAGAACAATTTCCAATGTTGATCTGCTTACCTTGACTAATGAAGAGAAGATTGAAAAGCAAATCATGAGGCGGAAATGGAAATGGATTGGACATACCCTCCGAAAGCCCCCAGAAGCTATTCCAAGGGCAGCCCTAGAATGGAACCCCCAAGGAGCAAGGCGCACTGGCCGACCAAAGAATACTTGGCGGAGAACAGTGCATGCAGACCTGAAGAAGGCAAACAAATCATTCGATGAAATTAAAGTATTATGTCATGACAGATTAAGATGGAATAACTTTGTAGAAGTCCTATGTTCCCAAGAGGAATAAAAAAGGAATAAAAAAAAATTTTTTTTAAAATTAAGTTCCATTTTGCCTTCTTGGTCCATGTCTTGCTCAGCTAAGAGGTTTAACACCACCACGACATAACCACGTTCACGTTGGCCTCAAGACGGCAAGAGATCGTAATGTATGCGGATGATTGTACGATCTTGCAGTCTGTCCATATCGTCGACGACATATGAGATTGGTTAAATGTCTACATAGATGCCCTTTCACTCGCCTATAAAAACGCCTTTGCTCTCGTCTGTGGAGACTTCTTTCAGGCGTCTATAGAAAAACCTTTAGTCGCCTATAGAGACTCTTTTTATTCGTTTATTGAGATTCATTCAGTCGCATATGGATATACTTTTTCAGTCGGCTATAGAGGCCTTTTCAGGCGTCTATAGAGACCTCTAGGCCTGAGTACGTAAGCTGCCTCGCATCCTTACCTTGGTTGCTTCTGATAAAAGAACGAAGAAGGCCGAGCAAATTTTCGAACTAGTTTTCCCTTTTCTTTTTTATTCTTTTTTCAGAAGCAATCAAGGCAAGCAGGCTAGGCAGCTTATGTACCCAGACCTTCATTCAGTCATCCTCCTTTGCAGCCGTCTCACCTTTACAGAGACCTTTTCAGTCGTCAACAGAGTGGACCCCCGTTAAGTCGTCTATAGAAAGGCATTTTCAGTCAGCATTATTCTGTAGAATAATATTTTTAGTCGTCAATAGAGACGCCGTTGGAGTCCTTGTAGGGGCTCCTCAATAAAAACGCCTTTTCGGGCGTCAATAGAGACTTCATTCAGTAGTCAATAGAGAAGCTATTCAGCCACCTCTAGAGTCTCTTTTCAGTCGCCTATATAAAGGCATTTTCAATTGTCTATTGAGACACCTTTTCAGTCTCCAATAGAGACGCCATTGCAATCGTTAATAGAGACTCCTTTCAGTCGCCTAAGCAGAAGCCTTTTCAGCCGCCTATAGAGACACCTTTCAGTCGTCTATAGAGACGTTTTTCGGCCGTCAATAGAGACGTCTTTACAGTCCTTTTGGGGACTCCAGTCAGTCGCTTATAGAGAGGCCTTATCAGTCGTCTATAGTAACCTTTTCAATCGTCAATGAAGACGCCTTTGCAGTCCTTATAGGGACTCCTTTCTGTCACCCATAGAGAGAACTTTGCAGTCGTCTGTTGATACACATTTTCTGTTGTCAATAGAGACGACTTGTATTTGTTATAGGGACTCCTTTCAGTTGCCTATTGAAAGTCCTGTTCAGTAGTCTACGGAGGCAACTTTTCAGTCGTCTATAGAGACGTCTTTCAGTCGTCTTCCTTTGTATTTGTCTATAGCGACGCATTTGCAGCCGACTCGCCTATAGAGACGCCTTTTCAGTCGTCAATAGAGTGACCTTTTCAGTCGAATATTGAGACACCTTTTAAGTTGTATATAGAGACGTTTTTCAACCGTCAATAGACACGACCTTGCAGTTTTTATGGGGGACTCCTGTCAGTCCCTTATAGAGAGGCCTTTTTAACCCATTAATGACCATTGGCATTATTGTTATTTTGTTATTTTTAATTTTGGTTTATTTCATGTCAATTGTTTCTCGTGTTTGCATTTTATAATATGATGAACATATATATCCGCCACAAAATCCACTGCCACACTGTTCACAACTTGGACTGCTGATATGAGGCTCGCACTGAACATAGTGGTCGATGGTGTACTGATTTCGACCACTAACTACCCCAAAGTATTGGGTGTAACGCATATAACATGTTTAAGCCGACCGTGCAGCTGACAAAGAACCCTTGTTGACCACCTACAAAGTAATAGGCCGGTCTGTGGTAAGCTATGCGGCGCAAGCGTGGTATGTTAGGTCTATGCAATGGAAGAATATTCAAACCTGCCAGAATGCCACCCTGAGGAATGTAACAGGGATCGTCATAAGGAGACGAAGGTTTTAACCACAGTTGATACAGTTGGACACTAAACCCACATGATTGTTATATTTGTTGTCAAAAACATTATTGTGATTTAAAATACAAAGAAACTCAAATCACAATAATGTAAAATCTATTATGTTTGTTGTCAAAAGTTGTTAACAGAACTCTGAATGGCCGACCTTCTATAGGCCTTGGTTTTAACGGTACATTAACACAAGAGGATGTTGTTGATGCAGTACCTGCTTTTGTGTTATCGCAAAGAGCATCCCTGTCACAATTTAATAGACAGGCTTTCCTCCATCCAGTGACGTCAGGTGAGATCTTCATGATCTAGAGAAAGGTCCAAAAGTTTTAACGATAACCTTTAGACCAACGAGCCTATCAAACACGCTTGAATATCATTCACACTGATGCATTCGCGCAGGCAATGCACAGATACAATGTGAATGCCGTTCTTGGGGTCCACACCCCAGAAGAACGCCAGCTGCCAAGGCAAACACGAGTTGTTTTAGCCCAGTTAAGATCCGGACGATCAAGCCGCCTAAATTCGTATCGGGCCAGAATTGATGCCACGATACCCAACTTATGCCCGTCATGGAGATTGGTACCACACGACACGCTGCATTTGTTTAGCTGCCCAGCTAACCCCACTCACCTGTCACGTGATTTTTTATGGACGTAACCAGTCCAAGTTTCAGAATTTTTAAGTCTGGGTACGAAGGAACCAGAACCTGATAACTGAACCTGAATAAATGAACAATACACTGTCTATAAACTGTTCATAGAGATAAAAATAGCAAATAACTTTAGAAAATATTCGATATTTATCCTTTTTTCTCCGATTTTGGTTCATACATACAAAACTGTTCAGGGTTCGTATGTTCTAGAAAATTCTTTATTGAGATCTAAGGTAAATTTTTCTTGTTGTTGTTTGCTTGAATTTTATTCGCTGTGATATCTGTAGACAAAAAATTATAAAGAAAATTTGACCTTGACCTTTTTGACCTTAAAGATTAAGTGTGATGGATTTTATGTGTTTACAAGTTTCCCTATGACAAGAGCTAAAACTTTGCTTCCGAGAGTAACTTAAATTTCTTAGCGGTTTAGAGGATATGGGTCTGACGAAATGATCCCTTTCGACATCAAGTCATAAAATCTTTGGAGGCCTATAACCGGGAAAGTTGATGAGATATTGTCTTTTCTTTTTTGGTTCTCTATCGCCTTAATAACCGTTTGATTTTGAGCAGTAAATTGAATATAAATATTAAATCTGAGGGGGTTTCTATTCAAGTGATAGGCATTGTATGCGTTTTTAGCTGAAAATTTAATATTCCTTAGATTGCCCTAAATACATCACATTTAATAACTTATTAAATTTGCATTTTAAATGTCCAACATTTTCATCTTTTGCTTTCTTGTTTTCCTACATTTCTCTTTTCTTTTTCAAATGGCAAAAGTCCACGTAAAACATTAATGAAGAATATCTAAACGAGCATCCGACATATCAGCACCTTACTTTGTCATTTGTTGTTGTCGTCCTCTTCGTTTATTTTCATGCAATCAATGTAACTGTAAATTATTAAAATATTTGCGAAATCTTGATCCCTAACAATTTCAACAAATTGTGTTTATACAAATTTAATTTAATTTACAATTCAACAAATATTTGACATTGTTGCTGCCGCTGCTGATGGTGCCCTTTTGTAGGATGTAGTACTGGATACGATGTATAAGGTAGAAGAAAGCAACCGAGACTCATGGAATGAACACAAAAGCAACGATACCATTAGAAAAAGAAAACAGGTCCTCTACATATTTTTGTGTAAAGTCCTTCAAGCTTATCTTCTCCATGTCGTCATCATCATCTCATCATCATCGTGATGATGGTACTCCTTGTCCCACTACTTTAGAATCCCATGATTTTTATAAAAGAAAAATATATGTATGTAAGTGAACGTATTTAGATTGGAAAAGTTTCTTGTTGTTGTGTTTTTATTTTCTTTTCTCTTTTGTTGGGTTTCTTAACTTTCCACATTCATTCATTTATTTCCATTGAAGCTTTCTTCGTGATTATGTTTATGCTGTTTCAAGATTTCTTATGTGGTATAGAAGTGCCAGGAAGTGGAAAGAAGGGATTGGTGTGCATCTATGTACACTAGTGTGGTGGAAAGAAATGCTAATTTACTAAAAATAAGAAACTGAAATATGGCTCAGAGAAAAAACTTATCTAAGAATGTGGTTTTGCAATAACTGTGGCATACGGCCCTCAACACCAACACATGTGGTACTGATTTAAAGCTCATATGGTCTACTTTCATTATCAAGGGCTTCCTTTGGAAATGAAATTTAACAGAAGCAAATGAACACCATATCATATGTTGTTCTAGCCACTCTAATAACCACATATGTAAGAAAGTATTTGTTTGTGTGAATTTATTTTCTTCAGATTCCCATAGAAATTTATTGAATCGTTAATAATTCATATTTACATAGAACAGTCATCCAAGTAAGCATCATAAAATAACTACGACAACGACAACAACAACGACATAAATATACATCTGAAATTTGTTTCGTACTTCCGCTTGTGGATGCAATATCAAGTTAAATAAGAAGCAAACAAGAAGAGGAAAGAAGAAGACAACGTTACAGGAATCAAAACATCCTATTTAAATTCACGACCGAATGAATGTTTCACCTACAAAACCAAAAAAAAAAAAAAAAAAAAAACAATTCGACAAACACAAAGCACACAAGTAATGTCAATGATGCTTGACATTTAAGCTGACACGAAGTCTTCAAAATTCACAGAGATCCACTAAAAATGGATTTCGACATTGCGAATACATTCATAAATCTCTTTTAAATCATCTTATTATTTATTAAGATGATATTTGAAATATATTTTTTTAATATTTAAAGAAATAAACTGATTAGGGAGTGTAATTCTGTATCGTTATCTGTGCCTTTGTTTTTATACCCCCCACCATAGTATGGAGGATATATTAAGTTTGTTTTTACATTTGGAACGTTTAGGTCCACGTTTTGGAACAGTTACCATGTTGCGGTACCTTTCAATTTCAGAAATTTTGAAGTGTTTATCGCGATTTTCGGCACAAATTGTATGCCATTTGGTATATAGGGTTTGTAGTGATCAAAAAACTTCCTATAAAAAATTGTGGACATATGTGGGTCCAGATTTTAGAATATTCCCCATATAACGGAACTTCGGCACAAAAACCGTCTCCATCAATGGTGGACATAGGTCCAGTTTTTGGAATATTACTATTTTTTAAGCCAACATTTATTTTTTTACGCAAATATGTGCATATTTAGATATAACATCCAAACTATTATCCCGATCATTATAATTTTGGTCTCATTTTAGATTTAAAACTATTTTTTGTAACTTGTGACGGGTAAATGGACCTATGTTTTGAAAGGAAGTCGGATTACATTTTAAATTTTGTCCATTTTTTTTAAAGTCCGCGAATGCTGAGTAACATTTTACAAATATTATTAAATCTGCTTACTGATGTCCCTTCATGGTAACTTTTTAATGACAATTGAGCTCATTAAAATAATTAGCGTTTTTATAATAATTTTTTCTTAACCTATGTACCAAAAATCGTTGCTGTAGCGCGAAAACAAAAATTTAATTTTTTTGGAATTGGAATACGAAAGGGTTGGCAACATTTCCCATATTACACTGTACAACAAAATTGAACTTGTTTTAAAATTACAAGAAATCCCGCACAGTTTATGAAAGAGGGCCGAAAAAAAGAAGAAACGTGTATTAGGTCGGTAAGTAACCTAAATAGGCGTTGCAAGTTCCGCCCATTTCTACAGGTTTTGAAATATTCGACATCAGATTCCTTGGAATCCTTGCATTTTAGGTATAAGGTGTCTTTGGCAATATTACTGACAACAACGCGGGGTATCTTTTTATGAAAAAATTTAACCCTCATGTGAGTCACTAAAGGGGTCTTTTTGGTCCCTCTTTTCAAAAACGATTAAAAACTCCTTTAAAATGTGATCGTATCAAATCAAAATATTCTACAAAATTATTTGTCATAAAATTTTACTATATCGTACCTAAAGGCCAGGAATCTGCCAAAAGTAAAATCACGTTTTAGGGTTAATGTTGTACTTTATCTGAGTTTATTAAGTTTTGTCCCACAAAACTTCATTTTAGATAGAAGACATCAAAGACAAAAATATTCTCCATCAAATTTTAATATAAGTCGACGAATAAATGAAATATGTATTTACAACATATATATCAAGAAAATATATACATACATCAAGTTTGCCAACAAAATACTCAAATATTTTTTGAATAAATTTGGTTTGTTCTTTTTTAGAGTTGATGCATGAAAGTAACATGAAATTTAGTTTTAGACGAAAGGTGTTAAAAGTAGAAATATTCCACACAAAATTTCACTGTAAGTCCCAGAACAAACTATATATCTAAGTAACATACTTTGTTAAGAAAATGACGTTACAAAATTAGATATTATATGTAGAAATTATATATTAAACTTTTAGACTCTAAATTAAAATTTATTCCATACTGAGTCAAAATCTCCTAAAATACTTCACTTTTTGGGGATTGTGCCAAAAGAAGAAATGTTTCAAATCAAATTTCATTATGAGTCTCTGAATAAAAGAAATTTGTAGCTATAATATTTAACATCTCCAAAAGCTTTCGCTTTTTATATATGATTTAGGACCATATTCTACCGTTTTTATTCATATTTTCGTTATCTGCGGTCACAAAATATATTTTATTAATGTTTTTCATAATAAAATCTTTCAGAAGATTATATGTGCTCAATTCAAACTGTTTTTTTTTTTGAATATCTATGGTGAATATATATAGGGAAAATATTGATAAATATTTGTGTTGTACAGTGTTATTAATGGGATTATACCCCAAGTATGTATGGACGAAATCTGTTTCAGACAATTTGGAGTCGATTAAACAATATTCGTCCGCTCGACTGTCTGTCTGGATGGTCCACACGATAACTCTCGAACGAAGCAACGGATCATGTCCAAAATTCGAATATAGCCCTATCGGTCCATTCCTTCAGGTAACTCCCGCACAAAAGTTCAAAATTTGTCTCTAAAATTGTGCGCACGATAACACTGGAAGGGTGTAACCGAATTTGCATATGGTAATTTTAATTCCAGACATAGATCGGGTTTGAGTATGGACTATATCGGTCCACGCCTTTGGGTACCTCCCACCCAAAATTCGGAAGAAGTGATGTTTTTGATCTCCCCTCAGATCGTTTTGACATTTTTTCAACAAGCATATGGCTTATATCGGTCCCGTCCTTCAGGTACCTCGCACACAAAATTTGGGAAACGGGTAGTTTAAGGACTCGTCTGGGATCCTTTATAAATTTTTAGAAACATGTTGTGTATGCGGCCCTAGTTAATACAGCAACATCCATACTTCCAGAGAAATTTGCTTAAAAACTGAAAAATCCCTATAGACGTCACAAGTATTGTGTTTGCTTTTTTTCTTTAGGTCCGAGCTGATGGTATGTATATCTCTGTCGGTAGAGCTGACTTATACTTTTTTACTTGCTATCTGCGTTTTTGGTCTAATGTTCGGTTCGGCTTAAAAATTTAACATGTTCATTTTTATACCTTCAGCCATTTTAATACGATGAAAATGAGCATCATTGTTTGGATGTAATCCGTTTTAGAAAATTTGATGTTGATTTAGCATTATTCGTCCGTCTGCCAGTCTTGCTGGCTGGAGCTCACTACAACATTTTAACGACCTACCGAAGATGAAGTATATCGGTCTGGATATATCTGGATTTGGTCCAAAATTTGTTTCTCCTAACATTTTCCTACCAAAATCTCAAAATTTTTTGCACAAGTGCACTTTAAGCACATGCCTCGGATCGTTTTAAATATTGATGCAGTAGGTTGTGTTCGCAATTGGGGCCGCAACGGTAAATTTTGGTAGTGGACAAGTTCATACTTCCTGCGATAATGGTTCAAGACTCATAAAAATCTCCCGGGACCAACTAAAATGATTGACTACCCGATTTCAAAGAAAACTTTGCACAACGTAGTTTTTTCCTTCTTACGGGACCTCCCTTGAAAAAGGTTAACATTTTCTCTTAGGTGTAGTTTAAGTGCTGTTCGACGATATTTTAGAAATTTTTTTTAGAAAGAACTCCCTGCGACCCTATTTACAGTGACATAATATGTCTCGTGACGAAGATCATGTTTCTAGACGTAACGAGCTCTAAAAATTTACAGCGGGGACCAACCTTAATTGTTGGCGGCCACGATAATCAAGAGTAGTGCCTGGCATTGGTCGAACCTATGCACATCTTATAATTTCTAAGACGGTCTATCTATATAGAATATCTTCGGATAACTTCCCCATGAAATTATTAATATCTTTACTTTAATGAAGTCTTTGGGCTGTCCGAGGGTGGTTTTGAAATGTTCATGGAAGGTAGTCCATGTGATTCTGATTATAATAAAACACTTTTTTGTTGGTAAGTCCATACTTCCAGACGTAATGATCCAAAAGTTCAAAAAAATCTTACGGTGACCAACTAAAATAGATGCTTGGCTACCGAAAGGAATGACTCCCACAATTATATCAATTTCCAAGATGGACATTTTAACAGAATGTAGTCATTGCAATCATGACTACAACATTACGGCCACTTTTTATAGACTCAGCATTTATGCTAACGAGGGTATATAGACTTTCATACGGGCAAAATGTGCCTCATCGAAATAATGGTTTTAGACCCCAAGTATGTTTGGACGAAATGTGTTTTAGACAATTTGGAGTTGATTTAGCTATGTCCGTCTGTCTGGCTGGAGCGCACGATAACTCTCGAACGGATCAACCGATTCGGTCCAAAAGTTGGCTTTCGTAATATTTTGTGCAAACTTAGTTTAAGTTTGAAGATAAGTCATATCGGCCCACTCCTTCAGGTACCTCCTCCACAAAAGTTCAAAAATGTTCGAAAATTTGTGCGCACGAAAACTCTTGAGAAAACAGTCCAAAAGGTGAAAAACCCCTATGACACCATATGTAGTGGCTTGAACCGAATACTGCGTTCGTCCGCACGTTGGATATCTTAATATTTCTTCGAATGTTAGATGAAATTCGAAGGTGGTGCTTATAGGTCCACTCCTTCCGGTACCTCCCCCACAAAAGTTCGAAAATATTTGCAATATCTCACAAACGGAGCAACCGATTTGGTCCAAACTTTGGATATCGAAATATTTTGTGTAAACTTAGTTCATTTTCAATTTTAATTTATTTCGGTCCAATCCTTGCTTACCAACCACACAAATGTTCAACATTTGTGTTTGGTAAGGGTCCGTTCGAGAATCCTTTGGATATTTTTACCGGGGGTTTCCTAGTGACCCAGTTTGCAGCTATATTATGTTTTTCGTAGGCTAGTATGGTACAAAAGGTCTATCTATCGATATCCCCCCTCACCCCCCAAAATACATAAGGGTTTTTTTTTGTGAAAAAAAAGGATTCCAATCCACACAGGCTGAGGGTATGTCTACTTTTTTACTTGTTCATACATATTTCGCGCTACAGTTTTAAGTGGTCTCAGTAATTATGCTACATCAACATCTGATTCATTTAGCAGTCAACTGAGTTTTGCGTTTTGTATATAGGCTAAATCCCCGTGTTCATATGACACCTTATGTGTTTAATTTTTTTTGGCTGTTCTTTTCAGTCCTATATTGATTCGCGTTTGCTTCTGAGATTTTTTAAAGTTCTAAGGTTTCAATGTTCTTTATTTTTAGTAAACGGATTTGTGTTTGGCTCGTATACTAGGCGCAATCAAATTCTTATCCCAATTGTCCACCATCTGATGGATGATTCGTTTCTGGTTCGTGTGGCACTGTTGTACAACATGCTACCCCAGCAAAATGTTCGATGACAAATCATGGGTTTAATCATGGGTGCAAGTGACACATCATAGGTGAAAATTTAGGTGAATCACCGATGACATTTTCAAGGGAGTGACACACATTTTCACCAATTCATTGTCATAGCATTTTGCATAATTTTCAAAATTATATATTATATTAATCTGGAATATCATATTTAACTCTTCCGATGGCTGCAAGATATTTTTTTCAACTTGGGGGTTTCCGTTCTTCCAATATTCGATTAATTATATGTCAATCTCTGAACCAAGCTCATCATTTGGGAAATATAGTATAAATTTTAATTCTGTTATGTTATTTCAAAAGAAAAAACTTATCATGTAATAGTTACAATGTTATGGTCTCTTTTTTACTTATTTTACCGATCTTCTACTTTGCTTCTCTAACTTTGGATGTCATGTTTTGTGATATCATATCGAACTTGATCTTTCCATTGGAGTTTTGTTCTTCCCTCGGGTCGCATAACTTCAAATGGCTCGTATTAATATACCGGTGGCATCTTTATCCATCCTGTTGATATAGCCCAGCCAACCCAATAATTGCAGCTCGATATGTTTTAATATATCGGTGTTGTTCGGCTGGTGGAGCTCGTGGTTTATGGACCGGGTCTTTTTAATACTTCTTTTTAATATCCACAAAACGAAACAGGTTTCCAAACACAAAATATATTTTTCTTTTGTTTTATATCAATTTACATTGTATTTTTAATTAAAGTATATAAATTTTGCCACTATCGATCACTTTCATCTGACTTTTATTTTCATTTTAACAATTACTTTTGCAAGTATACAATTATTCGGGTACGAGTATTTGATAATTTATTGTGCGGATACTTATCAATTTATTCAAACTCACGACAATATTATGACAAAGATAGGATCTTTCACCACTTCAATTCACTCATGAAAATTCGATGAAAAAGATCGGATCTTTCACGGCTTCAATTGCACTCATGAAAATTCGATGAAAAAGATCGGATCTTTCACGACTCCTTTCGCACTCATGCAAAAGAACCAGTGAAATCATGATTTCACATGGAATCACTTCCATTTAATTTTGCTGGGACCCTCTGCACTCAAGAATTTTAGCATTACCCCTAGCACATTCTATAAACATCTTATTCGTCACCTTGTGTAATGTTCTGTATGAATGTATATAATATATACTAATGTTCTATATTATGCTTCAGGTTGCACTTATTGGTGAAGGTAGGAATGTTTTCTTTTATCACGAGTTTTTTTATCTCATATTGATTGTAGTATTTTCCCTTACTTACTTTGGACATGCTGAATATGTCCTTTTGTTAGAGTAGTACCTCACTGTGTGATGCATAGTGTTTTTCATTTATGATATACGTGTTTAATTTTCATTTTTTTAGTAATTAATATTATTATTTATTTAGTTTTTTCTTCATTACGTTAGTAATTGCATTTAGTGTGGACGTTTGTCCTTTTGTTGGAGTAGTGAGTCACTGGTTTAAGCATATTGTATTTCATTATTTGGCCTATTGGCTTTGTTATACATGTTATATTGAATAAATTATTAAATACTTTCAATCTGTTTAAGCCCACAATTTTTGACACCTACCACACCAACGCCCGAAAATATATGCCTAAGAAACTTCTATTTAGTTAAGACTTTTTTTTATTATTATTCATTTTATTATTCATATTCAAAATGCTGATTGTCGATATGCAAATTAGTGGCATTACAGCACATTAATCCTCATCGAATATCAATGTTGCACCATGATTAAGTAAAGTGTAACGAAATTATTTGACACCATGCCAATTTTGTAACCAAAAAACCAAAATAAGTATTTATTACCTTCATCCGAACGATTATCCACAATCAACTGGTGTTTTCGATTAAATCTCTACTTTAGTTCAATCAATAATACCACTCAAAACACACACACACACACGCACATGCACACTTAAAGTCAACAACTTGAATACCAGTAATTCACTTCCTGAAAATGTATGGTTTGCTGGTTTGAATTTTATGAATGTTTTAATAAATATTTAAATTGCCGTTTTTTACGACAACTTGTCCTTGTTTGAGCAGGAATGAAGTGTGTGTGTGGGTGTGTGAAATATAAATGGTTTTGTTTTTGGTTTTGATGCATCGTCATCGTCATGATCATCATTCAGTCACTTATTCATTTCAGACACTTTAAGGGGTGCAACAATCATCGCACTTTGTGGCAAGTGTATTGCATTGTGTGGTGTGGCAAGTGTATTTTGTGTGTGTGTGAGTGTGCAATGGTTGCGTGGGGAAATTTTATGCATTTTGCGGTTAAACTTCATTTAACGTACACACATCACATATCAAAATGAGGTGAGGGAAGATGGTAGGTGAGATAGCATGTACATAGGGGTGCAGTTTTTGCTATTTCCTACCAAGGAAGAACATTCATGAACAACAAAACAAGTAATGAACAAAAAACCCTAGTTCGATCGAATGTGATGAACATAATACAAGACAAATCTACAACATGTTAAATAGTACACATGTCAATTTATTTGGTGTTTTGAACTGAGATTATTAAAAATTGATGATAAAACTTAATTCATTGAATGATTTAAAGATTATTTTTAGGTCCTCACCCTAATACACATCTAGACGAGTGTATCCATTGGTGCTTTAGTACTCATGAAATTGAAAGTACTTTCTGACAACATAAGCGCTGTTGTTCGAATGTGATGTCCAAATGGTTGTGGCAACTATGCAAGCCATGCCATTGGAAAATCTGTCACTAAAATTAAAAACCATTTTGTGATGTTGTCACCAAAGAGAAAATGGGACAAAAACTTGCCATCCTCTTAACAACGATCAAATGACAATTTAATGTTGATGTGATAAAATTGAAGATTTTTATCCAGGATATGTTTTTTTAATAGATCTTAATCCCGTTTGTTCTCACGTTATGCACTGAAGCATTTCATGGTGTTAAATGAAATTCAACAATTGATTTCAAGTCATTGCCAGTGTTGGCAGTTATCGTAAGTTATATTTATTTTTCTTCCACACAAGGTCTTCCTCAGCCTCGGACCTAAAGAAAAGAAGTGACACCCAATACTTCCGACGTCTATATAATACGATGTGCAACGTTTGGACCAAGTTTATGTAGAGATTTTTTTTAATTTCATCACACTTCTTACTTTTATTTTATTTTGCTGTCTGCCCGAATTGAACCCACAAACCCTCTGTTTTCTAGCCAAAGACACTACACACTGTGCCACGCACACTAATATTAAGGGTTGCTTAAGAACTTAAATGTGCAGTGCACATGTGCACCACGAACTGTTATTTTGTGATTAACAAAAACTCGTGTGCCGACGGTGAGCGTTGAACACACCACCCTAGGATTTATAGTCGGACACACACACACTGTGCCACAGTCCTCATTACTTAGTGAGGAGTAAAGTAAGTAGGTTTGCCTTGTAAATTTTTCAGATTACTTGTAATGCGAAAAGAAGCTTGTTTACATTACTTTGTAATGGGTTACGTAATGACTAACGGATCCGAATTTTTGCTGGGTACACACAATTGAAACTGTGGAATCCTTGTAACTCTGTTATCTGATCACGTACATCAACATAATTGACATCAGTGGAAAGGTCAAAGTTTCCTCTTCTAAATATAACTCAATTGGGTGGAATGTGTCTTCCAGAAATACATATGAGAAACATATTGAACATTTTACCAATTTTCACACAAATATCAAATATTATCTGACCATCATGTCAAATTGCAACCTCCTTCATTATCAAACACTGAAACATTACTCAAAATTTCGCGCCGATCAGACCATAATTGCGACCGACAGAGCCTATACAAAAGCATTAAATTTTTTGTTTTTGGTGCATCTCACCCACTAAATATATTCTGATCATCACCAATAGACACCTGTACGTGTCTATTCTGGCCCGAACCTGGCCTCTACCCAAAATTTCGTGACGATTGGTCCATAATTGCGGCCTGTAGTTTGCTTATAATTTTTAAATGACGAACAGACACAAGTCTCAAAATCGCTTTATCTCGGCGAGATATGCATTTTGGTATACCACATTGGGGGTATACGATGAATATTTCGCGGTGTTACCTGTATTTTCGAAAAAAAAAACATTGTAGAAAATATAAAAATCAAACGCCAATAAACAAACCATAAAAATACAAAAGAATATTTAATTTTTGTAAATTTTTAAGAAAAAAAGAAACATGTTTACCTATGTAATTTCAAAAAATTTAAGAAAATGTTAAACGTAGGGAACGATGCGGGTACAAGAGTATATATGGGGTGCAATAGGACACTCCCGGGAAAATGAAACTTTTTTCCATGTTGTTCCCAAAATGTTCTAGTATCCTAAATTGGGAATTTCACTAACATTTAGTACATGATGAAAAATAAAATAGCTCACTTCGTGTAAACGCTATGGTAATTTATTAAAACGGTTTTTAAAGGCAACAGTCCTATCTACCTTACAAAAATCCAATGAACACAATATCTGTTATAGTTTCCAGGAAATAGCTATATCTTTCTCTAGAAATTTGAACCATGCCCACACCTTTCAAAATGTTGACCTATTTTTTTGGTTGACCTATTTTTCAAAATGTTGACCTATTTTTTGGTTTCCTTAGTTTTAATATGTTTATTATCGAGTCCCATATAGAAATTAACAATCTGTGATGACAAATTAGGGTTTTGGTCTGAACCACTATGCGCTTTGATGTTCTGGTCAGGGATTGAAGCGCAGTCCGTCAGAGTGCAAGGCGGACGTGCTTACCATTGCACCAGGGAGTTAACAAAACCAAAACCCTTCAAAATTGGCTATCCATGCCCATATTAAGCATTACAAATTTTTGAAGCAAAAAAAAAAAAACAAGTAAAAAAGTATCAGTCGGCTTTGCCGACAGAGATATACCCTCAGCCTGTGCAAATTGAAACATTTTTCACAAAAAACTTATGTATTTAGGGGGTTTCAAAATTTTGGTCTCGTATAAACCGACAAAAATGTTGATTAGGATTAAAGTTAAAAAATTTTGCTGAAAAGGTACTTAAAGGAATGGACCGACATAGACCATGGGGGTGCCATAGGGGTTTTTACACCCTTCGGGCTGTTTTCTCAAGAAGTATGGACTTGCCTCTGAAACAACTTTTACCATCGTAATTGAGTCAGCGAATGTAAGTTGCTTCAACAAAAATCAAAATGATTCAATAGCAGATCTTATCCAAAATTTTGTGTGGGAGGTACGGGATGGAGTGGACAAATATAGTCCATATTCGAACCTGATCTATATCTGGTAGATATTATGAGAATGTGTAAAGTATGGGCTAAATCGGTCACTCCCATCAAGAGTTATCGTGCCCACAATTTTTCCGAATATTTTTGAACTTTTATGGGGTAAGTACCTGAAGGAGTGGACCGATATGGCTTATCTACGAACTTAAACTAAGTTTGGAAACAATATTACGGAGGCCAAATTTTTGCCGGAACCGGCATTTCCGTTCGAGAATTATCTTGCGCTTCCACCCATAAACATGGTGTCATAGGGTTTGTTTTTCAACTTTCAGGCTATTTTTTCAGGAAGTATGGACTTGCCCCTGAGGAAACTTGTACCTTCGTATAGGGGACAGTGAATACAAGATGGTACACCAAAAACCAAGGCGATTCGAGAGCAGGTCCTAAACTGAACTTTTCCGAAATTTTGTGTGGGAGGTACACGAAGGAGTTTACCGATTGGTTTGCCATATTGGAACCTCATCTAAGTCTGGTAGAAATTTCATAATGTGCAAAGTATGGACCAAATCGGTTACTCCCTTCAAGAGTTATCGTACGCACAAATTTTCCGAACATTTTCGAACTTTCGCGATTCGAGACCAGGTCCTAAACTAAACTTTTCTGAAATTTTGTGTGGGAGGTACCTGTAGGAGTGGACCGATTGAGTCCATATTGGAACCTAATCTAAGTTTGGTAGAAATTACACGATGTGCAAAGTATGGACCAAATCGGTTATTCCCTACAAGAGTTATCGTGCGCACAAGTTTTGCGACAATTTTTGAACATTTGTGGGGGAGGTACCTGAAGGAGTGGACCTATATGGCCCATCTTCGAACTTAAATCGAATCTGGACAAAATATTTCGATACCCAAAATTTGAACTGAATCGATTGATCCGTTCGGGAGTTATCGTGCGCACCAGCCAGACAGACCGACAGACAGACGGACGGACATTGCTAGATCTACTCAAAATTGTCTGAAACGGATATCGTACAAACATACTTGGGGTCTAAAACCATTATTTCGATGAGGCACATTTTTGGTCGTATCAAAGTGTAAATACCCTCTTTAGCCTAAAGGCTGAGGGTATAAAAAAAAAAAACAAAAATTAATTTTACAGAATTATCCAAGAAATTCTTCTGTCTGATAACCGTGCTTTGTTACAGATACGTAAAGCAATACACAGACGTTGAATATAAACGGTTGTAATTAGCTTGCAAATCCCTTAAATGTTTCTGAACACTCTTATCAATTTTAAATTGTAGCAATTTACTTCAAATAAAATAACAAATTTTCGTTAAAACGTTTCTAAAGGATCTTATTTCGATGTTGTATTTAACTTGCTCTTGGGTGTATGTTTGTCATCCACTGCGGTGAGCTTCCAATAAACTGTGTGTAGGTAATCAGAAGTAGGGTCTTAAAAGTTAATCTCAATTTAGAAAATTTAATTTCTGTTAACAAAAATAAAATAAAAAGGGAAACAATTCAAGCAACTTGGAATGTATTAGTGGCATTACTTTTAAAGCGTTGAAACACTTTGCATTTTCAGTACACATCCTCAACCAAATCCTCGTTGCAAGAGTGGTACGCACGTAGTCATTAAAAAGAACACAACAGCAAAAGGAGCCCGAATGTTTTTATGCAGAGCACGCACACATGAAGAGCAACAATTTTTCTCCATTTTCTACTGTCGTTAACGTTGGATGATTTGTTTTTTTTTTTCTCGTTCACTCCCCCTTTTGCCACAAATAAAAGTTCATAACACGTGAGTAAAATATTCGATAACTTCAGGCAATGCGTATGGGAGCAATGAACAGAAAGCAAAGACAGGAAGCAATAGCTGATTGGGATATGCTAAAACGCAAGTACAGACATGGGAAAAGGCAAACAAAGGTCCTGCTGAGACCTTCCGTTTTATGTAGACGCGTATGTACATACGTATGCTCTGCGTTAAAGAGGTAATTCCGGAATGATTCCTTGGAGGCATATTACTTAACTTCTTGTGTTGAACTTTTGGTTAACGAGTTGTCTTATGAGTATAATGAAGGATTATGTCAATGAGTAAAATAATATAATTTTGTTTGTACAATCTTTATGAGTATTGTAACGGAGAACTTTTTCCGTAATTCTATATCACGTAACAATGCTTAGATAGAGTTATTTCATACATGCCGTTGACATTTGTATTTAATTTAACTGTGTAACAAAAGTAATTATAATGTTAAGCTAACCCAAAAATTTATTTTTCCAATTCTGTGGATAGGATCTCAATGTGTTGTTACCCACTTCAAGATGACTTTCGGCGTTGTAATTTGCATCAATTAAAAAAGGTAGAATTTCTCTATCATGATTTGAAAACTCTTCTGTCATGATTCCGACATTTTGTAGCATGGAAGGCAAATGTAGTTCTTTACAAACAAAACAAAACGATAAAGCAACCCACTGATATGTTAGGCAGTAGTTTCGTATTCTAACCGCTACATTGATATAATTAGGGTCAAAGGAGAGGTAAACAGTTGGTTTTCAAATTTTGTTTCCGTAATTTGTCGAAATATGCTCCAGAATTTAAAACGTGGACCAAATTATTAAATTTTGGATAATTTTCCCACATTAAATATGGACAATTTCGCCCGCAAAATATACCGATCATTATCCAAAAATCTTGGCATTTTCCTTGGCCAAATCTATTACCTCGTGCAAAATTTTGTCGGTATTGATCGATACCTGCGACCACTAGCGTGATTACGCTGACACTACACATAATTAAAACTGTGAAATTCTTGTATATTCTAGGCTGTAACTCAGTTATCTGATCATATACATCAACATAATTGACATCAATGGAAAGGTCAATTTACCAATTTGCACACAAAGGTTTTGCTCCATTTAAGCGGCTAAATATGATGTGATCATCATGTAACCTTCTTTGTCATTAGCTCAAACATTACTGAAAATATCGCACGGATCGGACTATAATTGCGACATACAGAGCAGTTACAAAATCGGCTAAAATTTATGTTTTTGGTCCATTTCTCCCACTAAATAGTTTCCCATCATCACCAATAACTATAGGAGTCTATTCTGGTCGGAACACGACCTCCATGAAAAATTTCGTAACGATTGGTCCATAACTGCGGCCTGTTTGATTACAATTTTTAATGGACTGACGGACACACATCTCAAAATGGCTTTATCTCGTTGAGATATGAATTTTGGTGTGCCACACTGGGGGTCTACGATGAATATTTCGCGGTGTTACATGAATTTTCGAAAAACAATATTTTCCTATGTGGTGTTGGGTATAATTAGCTTGAGCCAGGCTGGGGTTTGAACCCACGTCCTTAAAAAAACTTATGAAAAAAGTGTTATCATGGCGTGTTTGCGTTAAGAGCCAAACTCATAACTTTCGAAGGATGCATGGCAAAACTACCAGGTAGTGGTATCACACCAGCTGATCGAATATGAAAAGTCAAATCCCTTTATAAAAAAATTATTTTTGTTGTAATTTCCCCAACAACATAAAGAAAGTTTTGACATAACATATTCAAAATTTTACGATGCCACTACCTGGGTAATTGTGCCATGGAAGGATGCAATAAAAGCGTTTGTCGTGGAAGCCATACCGATTGAATGAGAGAAAAGCTCATCACTGTAAAAAACAATTTGCATTTGAGAAATGAAAAGTTCGATGACAGAGAAGCCACTCCACAGTCGATATGTCTGATAAGCTGCTATCAACAGCGAAACCGGTAGCATAATGGTGGTTGTGTGGGTTCGAATCTTCGGCTTTCCTTTTTCGCTTACAAAAAATGTTAGGTCATAAAGCTCGACTCCAACGAGAAATTAATTATGCAAAATG
This sequence comes from Musca autumnalis, assembly GCF_047663935.1. Lineage (NCBI taxonomy): Eukaryota > Metazoa > Arthropoda > Insecta > Diptera > Muscidae > Musca > Musca autumnalis. The sequence goes on along the minus strand of NW_027411644.1, from coordinate 6,635,245 downwards.
ATCAAATAAATAATTTGCATTTTGTTATAGTATTGTCTGTTATCTGTCATTTCATACTTATAAAGCTTCAGTCGACCTATTTATTTCCAAGCAATTGCACTTAAACCCCCAAGCTATTAAAAAATTACTTTTTTGTAATTTTCGACCTTTGAAGAACAATTTAAATATGCGATAAAAGTTTAATCATTAATGTTAGATTCATATAAAGTCAGGGATTTATTAGGAATGTAGTAAGAGTATTTTTTCAATCAAAACCTAAGGAATTGGCATGTATGAGTATATTACCCTCCGAAGTTTTCGGCATTTTTAAAACAAAGCCCGATTGCAGGAAAACTATACGTTTTAGAGAATTTTTTTAAAGGCTTAAAAAGGTGCAAAAATACCATTTTCATATACAATTTTAAGTTTTCCCGCAAAAAAAAGATCTCGGCACTAAGTGGGTTAAAGTTGAACATCTCTATAACGCAGTGTTCGAAAATAAACACTATGGTATCGTACCGTACCATTCTGTACCGTACCAAGGTGGATAGGTACACTACGATAATGTACTGTACCGGTACACAAACACTAAAAAATATTTTAGTGAACCGACTGCGGTACAGTACGATGATCGTAATGTACCGCTGGTTGGTTCACTAAAACATAGCGTACCGGTAATGTACCGTACATGTGTGGTTTGTGAATTGTGATGAAAAAATGTATGTTGATGTTTTTGATAATAAGAGTAAGAATAGTAAATACAATTCAAGATTATATAAATTAAAAGCACGAATGTGGTAAATTCGGTCGGTTACGAATTTTGCGAAAATTATTGTGAAATATGAAGATAGCTAAAATTGCCAATCAATACATATTTTTAATTAATTCTATAAGAAGTTTTAAGTGAACCACTTCCTATTTTGGCATATGGGTTGAAATCCAAATTATTAATGTATGTATTTCTATTTACTCCTTTGAGAATTTTTTATTGTGGGCTCATTAGGGTCCTTGAAGTCAATGTACATATCAAAACATTATCATACCCTACACAACAATGTGGAAAGGGTATTATAAATTTGTTTTTCGAGAAATTCATGTAACACCGCGAAATATACCAAAATTCATAACTCGGCGAGATAAAGCGATTTTGAGACGTGTGTTCGTCCGTCCACTAAAAATTGTAATCACGCTACAGGCCGCAATTATGAACCAATCGTCACGAAATTGTATATGGAGGTCGGGTTCAGACCAGAATAGACCTCTATAGTTGGCGATGAAATATTTATGGGGTGAAATGGACAAAAAACATAATTTGTATCCATATTTGTAGCGGCTCTGTAGGTCGCAATGGCAGTCTGAGAGACGCGACATTTTAAGTTGGTTTTGGGTATACGACAGAGAAGTAGCTTGCGATTTAACGTGATGATCAGATAATATTAAGCGGGTAAAATGAACCAAAACTTTTGTGTGAAATTTACTACAATTTTTAATAAAATGACTATCTCTTTATTGCTGGAAGGCATGTTCCTTCCTCGTAAGTTATATTTAAGAGGAACTCTCTATACTAATTATGTTGAAGTACGTGGTCAGATAACAGAGTTACAGCATAGTTTATGCATAGATCCCTCGGTTTCAATTGTGCAGTGTAATCATAATCAACATAGTTGTCGTAGTTATAGTTCAATACTGGAAAAATTTTTCACGAGGTTAGGGTTTTGGTAAAAAAAAAAATACCAATCATCTTGGATAATAACAAGACAGTATTTAGCGGGTGAAATCGGTCATCATTTTTTTGTGAAAATATTTACATTTAGTTTTTGTTCCATATTTTGAGTTCTAGGGGACATATTCCGACAAAATCGGAACGCGAAACTTGAAAACTAACTCTTGACCTCTCCCCCATGTAAATTATAGCAATATAGTGGTTGAATAACAGAACTACTGTAGAACATATAAGTGGGTTGCTTGTCGTTAAGGTTTGTTTGCAAACAACTACATTTACCTCATGCTACAAAATGTCGCAATCATTATAGAAATGTTTTTAAACCATGATAGAGAAATTTATATATATTTTTTTTTTATGCAAATTGCAATGCTGTGCGGGGTCTGAAGTTTGTGTATAACCTTTGGTAAAAAGCGATGCAATACCTCGATATATTGTTTAGTCTTCTTTTATCTCGACCAAATATGTGCCTAATAGAAATGACGGTTTTAGACCAAGTATGTTTGGAGGGGATTCGTTTAGAAAATGTGGAAAGGGTATTATAAATTTGTTTTTCGAGAAATTCATGTAACACCGCGAAATATGAGGTATACCAAAATTCATAACTCGGCGAGATAAAGCGATCTTGAGACGTGTGTCCGTCGATTTAGGCCTGTCCGTCTGCTTTCGAACAAAATTTTGAACTTCGTAATATTTTTCCCAAACTACGTTCAAGTTCAAAGATGCGCCATATCGGGTCACTCCTTCCCCACAAAAGTTCAAAAAATTTCCAAAAAATGTTGTGAACGATAACTTTCGAAGGGAGCACTCTATTTGGTCCAGTACATTATGTTATTCCTCCTACATATACATACATCGGGTTCGAATATAGACTTTATCGATCCACTCTTTCGAGTACCTTCTACACTTAATTTGGAGAAAGTGAAGTTTAAGAGCTCCTCTGGGATCGTTTTGAATTTTTTTCAACAGAAGTTTGAAGCAGATGTTTGCTAATTAAAATTGTTGGCATATGCCAATGATTTAGTATTATTATTCCACTAATTTTGAAGAAAACTTGTGATATCACATTTTTTCTTAATACACATTCTAAAATAACATATAACGTGTCGCAATAATATAAAAAAAAATCGTGGAAAACTAATGCCCAGTGCAAGTAGTGTAGGGCATCGCATGTTCGGCCCCATCCGACTATAGTTCTCTCTTACTTGTTTTTAAAATATTGTTTGTTCCTTAGTTAAATAATTCGACAATTTTTACAAGTAACAAGTTAGAACGTCGTTAAGTTCGGCCAGGCCGAACTTGTTATACCCTCCAATACGAGTTGTATTGAAGCAAAATGGAACTATTAGTTTCCTTTCGTTTATGAAGAAGACTAAATACAAAATTTCAGCAAGTTCGGTAAAACAACGTGGATAACCTTAAAAATACCGAAATTCGGGAGATACCGTTCCTTGGGCCTATATCAAAAAGTCGATCTATAACTACAAATTTTAGGCGGAAAGTTTTTAGACTCAAAGAAGACTAAATACCAAATTTCCAATAATCCGGTCAAACCTTCAAAATATTCTTTTCTGGAATATTAAATAACCCCACGGAAGACTAAATAACGAATTTCACTCTTTCGGTGGAATAATGACGTCACAACCTTCAGAATCAAACCGTTCTATGCACCTATATCGACGAATTTCAGTCAGAAAGGCCTTTTCCTCCAACAAAGACTAAATACCAAATTTCAGCCATTTCGGTGGATTGCTGCGGCCACAACCTTAAAAATACAGAAAATTGGAGGTAGCGTTCTATGAGGGCTATACTAAGGCGTGGACCTGTACCGACAAATTTCTGGTAAAACGTTTTATATCCCCAGCGAAGAATAAGTACAAAATTTCAGCCATTTCGTTGAGATAATGATGCTAAATCCTTCAAAATACGGAAATATGGTGATACCGTTCTGTGGGGGCTTTACTAAGGCGTGAACGTATACCGAAAAACTTTATATGGAACGTTTAATACCCCAAATGAAGACCAAATTTCAGCCATTTCGGTGTAATATTGAGGCCACAACCTTCAAAATACCGAAAATTGGGAGGTACCGTTCTATGGGGGCTATATGAAGGAGTGGACCTATACCGACAAATTTCTGGACGAAAGTTTTTTACCCCCAACGAAGACTAAATATAAAATTTCAGCCATTTCGGTGTGATAATTTTGCTAAAACCTTCAAAATACCGAAAATCGGGTGGTACCGTTCTATGGGGCTATATCAAAACGTGGACCGATATAGCAAATTTGCAATACCAAACATCCTAGGAGTAATAGAAATTTCTATACAAAATTACAACGCTCTATCTTAAAAATTGCGAGATGTGTCTTGATTCTCAGACGGACGGACGGACAGACGAAAAAAAGTTATATCGACTTAGAATTTTACCCTGATCAAGAATATATATACTTTGTGGGGTCTCCGATGAATATTTCGATTTGTTACAAACGGAATGACAAATTTAATTATACCATCCATATTATGGTGGAGGGTTTAAAAAGGGAATACTGTTCACTACAAACAAAATACATGGGTATTATTTGTTGGTACAGGTAATATTAATGTGCAAATATTAAATTTTTTGAATAATCTATTTCGCATGATTTTATTTTTTTTTTTATTTTTTTTATTTCAAATATTTATTATAATAAAAAATTACAATAAAATTATATAAAAAATAGCACTAGCATCTAAGGCTATCGGCTAAACATGATTTTATAATTCATGAATTTTCACCCTTTTTACATATCATAAATGTCTTAGTGCCTAACTTGGTTAACAACATTATATTTTCTAGTAATTTTCTCAATATTTACAAACGATTAAAATGTAATTAATTTATATAATATTGAATTTGTTTATTATACTTGCATATAGCAATTCATATTTCCTCATAAATAAAAAACACATGTGTGGTACATTACCGGTACGTTATTTTTTTAGTGAACCGAACAGTGGTACACTACGATATTTTAGTGTACCGACTGCGGTACGCTACGATTTTTTAGTGTACCGATTGCGGTTCACTACGGTTTTCGTTGTGTACCGGTACGGTACACTAAAATATTTTTTAGTGATACCGTACCTGGAGCGGTACGTTATTTTAGTGTACTGTTTCTTTTCGAACACTGCTATAACGTAGCTGTAGGGGATGAAAAATGACCACGATAGAGGTAGCTCATTCGGATTATGTAAGGGATGTATGATATCAACAAACCGTCCTGACCGGCTTTAAAAGTACAGGACTGTTCTGGGTCCCTCTTTTATCACAAGTGATGTCACCTGGGGAACTGCCTTTAACACCGTTTCATCCATAAGGCGTAATAACCCACCCCTATGCAAAAACAAAGAAAAAGAAAACAACAACAAACATCTAAAATAGACGGCCACGGCGAAGATTTTCAGAATCATGATTTAGGAATCTGCACACGGAAAACGCAATAACAAATGTACAAACGGATATTACTGCCATTCTGGAAATACGATGGATTGAGAAAGACGTCACAACAACAACTAAAGGTAAAGGCTTTGTATTATTGCTCCCATGCCCACACCGAAGACTAGGACGAGCAGAGTAAACAAATATTTTAAAAGCTCTCAGAGAAAATATATGACCACTGCCTTTCTTACCCATGATATTAAAAAAGGCAAAAGGGATTCTTCTAAAGTGAGTCTGACCGTTATTGGCGATAAGACAAAGAAGACAATATCGACGCTCATCGGATACAGAAGATTCGGTCCAACTGTGCAAGTTGGTATTTAACATTTTGAGGTAGTTAAAGATTTAGTCAGACAACATAAGTTATGAAATAAGAAGAATAGTACTACTGGACCACAGATGATACTTTGGACCAAGTAAGTAGTTTGAAAACCAAGCCACATTAAGCCAAAAAAAAGACTTCACAAAACAGTGTTTTGAAAACACTGATTCTATTCCTGCAAATGTATTGCCCCGAAGTCTGGGTACTTGCCCAAGCAGATAAGCCAGTGCTTGGTTTGTTAGAGAGAAAAAAGATCTTCGAAAGATCTACGGTACAATATGGGTTGACGAGAATATCGACGTCGCACAATGTTTCAAGAAATCATTTTCCTGGCCAAAAATCAAAATTTTGTTTTGTCACAGATATTTAACTTCTATATGGAATTCGATAGTAAACATATTGAAACTAAGGAAACCAAGAAATTTGGTCAAAATATTGGAAGGTGCGGGCGTGGGGTGCCCCTGAAGACGAACATTTTGGCCATGTTTGAGAAATACGTAATTTTTGCAAACTTCTGGAGAAAGAAATAGCTATTTCTCGGAAACTATAACAGATATTGTGTTCATTGATTTTTTGTTAGGTAGGTAGGATTGTGGCCTTTAAAAAATTACCGTAGCATTTACACTAGATGAGCTATTTTATTTTTCCTCAGTTACTACATTTTTTGCAATTCCAAATTTACTGTACTAGAACTTTTGTGGAACAAAATGGAACAATGTTCTGATTTCACAGAAAGATACCCGAGAGTCTCCTCTTTGAGCCCATATATACTTTTGTACCAGTGCCGTTCCGTCCGTTTAACACTTTTTTAAATTTATTGAAATTACATGGGTAAAAATGTGTGTTTTTCTATACCATTTCCCATATGAATTACAGCTTCTTTACACAAATTAAATTTTTTTGGAGTATATGAGTTTTATAACTTTTATGAAAACTCAAGGAGTATTTTCTTTAATTTTGGAAAAAAAATAAATTTTATATAATTTTTTTAATTTTTGAAAAATTTGAGATTTTTTTTTGAAAAATGGTATTTTTATTGTTTATTTATCGGTGTTTGACCATCTTTAATATATAGGAAGATATAAAAAACATAAAAACACTCATATTTTGATGCAAATTAGTAAAAAAATCAAAAGTTTAAATTTGACCTTCAATTCCTCTGCAACTACCAGACTAAATTGAAAGTTATCAGTCTAACAAAAAAAGAATTATGAAAATATCTCCATCCGTTCAAAAGTTACAGAATTTCGACTAGAAAAAAAAACGATTCTGAACCACTGCACGATGGGGCCAATAGCAGGTTTTCGAGGCAAAAAGTCAATTTTTGAAGTGAACAATTTGAAAAAAATAATAACGGATTTCGATTGCCAACACTCTGATTCACTAAAAATAAAAAATAAATCAATCTGGTAACATCACACAGCGACATACTGATCTGGCAATGGTGACATATTTTCTTATGCATAATTTTCCGACATTCATTATAAATAAGTAGTGAAAGCATTTTAGGCACCAAAAAGAACATTTCAACATTTTTATATTTTTTAAACATGGAAAGCTCTTCAATGGGTATGTAAAATAAGATAGTGTTAACAAATAATAAAAATGTTATGTGTGGTAAATGTATTTTTGAGTTAAGATGTTATGTCTTTTTTGGAGTATTTTGCTTTGTTATCCATGTGTTCTCTGGAGTATAACTTTTGAGATCTAGGTAGATCTAGGATATTATATATATGTGGTGAAAGGTATTAATGTGTACTATCATTTTGTGAAAAAATTAGCTGCGCCTATCTGCGCCTTTTCATAAAAATCTGATTTCAAATGTCGTAATACTTAAAAATATACGACATTTTTATGTTTTGGTTGGCGAAACCCATTAATGTTACCAATTGGATTTCGGAAAAATTTAATAGACGTATATAATAATAATAATATATAATTTCAAAGATATCGCAAACTTTGGCTTTTGTGGCGGAATCTTAGCCGATTTTTACTAAATTTGGAACCTTTTTTTATTAACTTATAACAAAGCACAGACAAAATCATGAAATTTGAACATATGTATATAGGGGAGCTATTTCTATATTTGAACCGACTTCAATATAACTTGACAAATTTATTTGTAGTCCGAATTCCGTAACATTTTCCAAATTTTATTGTAATTTGATGGAATTTGCATGCTTGGTCAATCATTTTCCTGAAATCGGGCGAACATATATATGGGAGCTATATCCAATTCTGAGCCGATTTCAATATGATTTGCCAAAAATTGTTTCTAGACCAAAATCCGTCACACATTTCAAATTTCATCAAGATTGGACATACATAGCGGGAGTGGTGCTCCAAATACCTAAAATCGGGCGAAAATATATATGGGAGCAATATCAAAATCTGAACCGATTTCAATATAACTTGGCAAACTTATTTGTAGTCCTTATTCCGTGGTATTTTCCAAATCGCATAAAAATTGGACAGAATTGGCGTGTTTGGTCCATCAATTGCTTGAAATCGGGCGAACATATATACGGCAGCTATATGTATATATGAGCCGATATGAACAAAATTTGGCATATTAGTTTCTAAGCCCATTATAAACATCTGTACAAAATTTGGAAGGTCTAGCTTGCCCCAGTGATTTGTTGCCTCGAAAACCTGTCATTGGCCCCATCGTGCACTGTGTGTGATATGTACGACGAGCTGCATCGCCTATACAACTACATCAGCATAGCTAAACGTACGACTTATAACGATTGCATTGCTTAGGCCATCTCATTAGAATGACAGGAATATTTTACGTTCATCTTATACCACACACAATCTGCTTCATGAGGCCACCTAAGTATGGAGTAAACTACCATTGAGTTTAATATTTTAATTGAATAATACATATTATATACATTTTGTACTGGAATGGCACAACCTATAATTTGTATATATCATCCAATAAGTAGGATAAGAATTGGGACTGGCCAGCCTTGCCAAAAAAGTTCAACTTGACTTCCCTTATAAGATTATTTATTATCCCATTAATGTGTCAAAATATTTTATTCGAATCCTTTAGAACATAGCTTTATAAACCATGTGAAATGTTTATTGTGTATCTCAATCCCTTCCGCTCTTCATTCGTCAGTTTCGTTGTATTTCATGTTGTTATTTACCCGCCTTGTAATGGTTTGGTAAGGAAACAAGCAATGCTGAAGGGATAAATATATAGAAAAATATGGTCACTTGACCATCAAATCTCCATGTGTTCGTAGGAATATTAATGTGGTTACACTCCGTTGAATAAATTCCTTTTTTTTTTGAGTAAAACATAAATGCCATATGAAGCAAAATATAATGTTACGAAGTACAGAATAGATTCTGTTAAGATTTTACGTAAATTTATATGTGTCGGGTTTTAACACTATACATATTTCAATTCAAATATACTATATTTACAACCCCATCTTATACATAATCCCATGTAGAAAAAACACATCGTTTATGGTTAGAAGAAACACTTGAACAAAATAACAATGAAACAGCATCACGTTGCAGTTTGACATTTGTTGTTGTTGACTGGGAAGTGAATAAAATACAATTACTCACGCAGAGAATCAAGCGGGCGAACACTCCAGCATGCATAGTCATAAAACATAAAGTGGACCAACAGCTCCAACCAACTGCCGTAAACACCACAACAACAATTACAACATAAAATTTAATGTGAATGCAAGATATTTGAGTTTCGGACACTTCGCATTTCGTGGTGGTGGTGGTAGTAGTGGTATGACAATGGTTGACGATTAATGAGAACGATTACCAGAACATTAGCATTACGCTAATGATATTGACTTTATGTTTGTATCTGGTGCTGGTATATTGAAATGAAAAAGGTTTCAAATGTCACCAACACGAATGGAAGACTAGGAATAATATTAGTTTACGATTATTTAATTGACATGTTTAATAGTTGTAATAGAACATATTATAAGATGCTGTCCATCAATTTAAATATCAATTATATTCATTCCAAAATGTAGATATTTTTGTATTACATTTGTTTCAAAATTAATTAATAGAATGGACTTTTATTGCGTAGATTTATTACACTGTGAACACAAATTTTGGGGCAGAGATAATTCCTTTTGGAGATAAAAGCCCTTGGTGAGTATACTAAGAATCCCAAAGGACAGATCCGCCGTGTGTCGAACTTCCGCGTTATGGCGTGATGAAGTTTTTACTAGAGACCATGTAAGCCGTCAGAAATTAGCGTTATAGCTTTGTTCACTGTTGATCTAGCTTATTTTTGAGATGACATGTCTTCAATCAAATAAAATGAGGATTATTTTCGTAGAGCACTTCGACCTTCTAACTTGCTTCCTTCAATGTCCTTTTCGTCCTTTATTTTAAGAGCAGCTATAAAAGTACCACAATATGACGTTTTTCAGCTTCGAAATGATCTGCAAAAATGTCGCTCATAAAATTTTAGGTACGGCTCTCATTGACAACTAATCGATTTTGTCGCGTTTTCGTGGTCGTTTTATGCATTTACCCTGTATTTGTTCCGAAAAAGACTATATTTTTTTGTATATTCGTTACAGAACATACAAAAACACAAAACACTGTATTTTTCTGAGCAAACAGGGGTAAATTTCAAAAATTACTATAAAAACGCGACAAAATCGATTAGTTGTTAATGAGAACTGATTTTAAGGAAATTGAACCGGGAAGCAAATAAAAACATATTAATTTAATAACGAATACCGCAATGAATAATATTAAAATAATTTAAAATTTTATGATAATTTTATGATAATTTTATGATAATTTTATGATTTTATGATATATACTTCTATACAACTGTACTTAAGAAAATTGATAAAAATTAATTTGTATTCTTGAACATGTGTGTGCATATGCACTGTTTTGACAAACGAATTCCCAAACAGCATTTTTATTAGGACGGAAATATTCATGAACTTTTGCTGCAGTATTTGCATTAAAATATTTGGAAAAGACTACCAAAGAATTGCAAGATATTCAATTTGCACATACAAAGACAAGAAGCGTGTGCATTTCAGGCATAATCATTTGCATACATACATATGCAGGTATGGTCTGCTAGGGTTATGACTTGTTTACATTAGGCTGTATCATATTTTGATAAGTTTTTACCTAAGATTAGATAAAGTTTTAATTATAAAGTGATTCGGTAATAAAAGTTATTATAGTCAATAATAGGCAAAATGCCATTCATTCATGCAACAGTAAATATTTTTTTTTTAAAAACCATTTTATTTTTTTTATTTTTTAATATCTTTAAATTTTTTTAAAGTTTTTTTTTTGTGCGTGACATTTTTTAATACTTAACACGGTGCTCTTGAATCAAATTTAAATAGAAGGTGCTTACAACTGGGAAGTTTTTGCGGATTCAGAAACTACAATATTCATAGATGAAAAAAATTAAAAAAAAAATAGAAAAATCGCCGGAGCGCTTTTTAAATAAATCGGGATTCAAGTTGGCATTTTTAAGGGTTTTTTAGGTTTTCACGATTTTGCTTGGAAACCGCAAGTCCTATGTAAATGGGTCTAACGAAAATGTTGTAGATATGAAAATTCTCTACAAGATTGGCTTTGTGATATCTTCGTAGTTTTTACCGTTATTGAGATATAGAAGTTCAAATTAGGACAATGGATTGACTGTATCGCCTCCTTATAAAACAATGTTATACACAGTGAACCTTAACTAACTTTAAGTGAAAACCGCTTACACTAGGGAAGTTTTTGCGGATTTTGAAACAGCTATGTTTATAGATGAAAAAACTCCAAAAGCAAGAAAAAATCGCTTGAGGGATTTTCTATTAAATCGCGATCAAAGTTCACATTTTTAAATTTTATTTAGGTTTTCACGATTTAGCTTGGAAACCGCAAGTCCTATGGGACTAAAGAAAATGTCGTAGCAATGAAAATTCTGTACAAGATTGGCTGATTGATATTTTCCTAGGTTTTGCCATTTTTGAGATATTGAGGTTCAGATCAAACTTTCAGATTTGTTCATATTTCTTCAGGATTTAGCTTGAACGCTGCAAATCCTTTCGAAATGGGACTAAAGAATATGATGGTGCTGTAAAAATTCTCTACAAGATTGGCTTTCGCAATTGTTTCATAGGTTGTACCGTTTTTGAGATATATAGGTTTATGTTGGGAAATTGCAGTCATGACATTGTTTTATAAGGAGGCGATACAGTCAATCCATTTTCCTAATTTGAACTTCTATCTCAATAACGGTAAAAACTACGAAGATATCATAAGAATCAATGTTGTAGAGATTTTTCATAGCTACAGTATTTTTTTTAGCCCCATTTCAAATTTATTTAAAAAGCTCCGACGATTTTTTTAGTTTTTTGATTTTTCTCGTCTATGAACATTGTAGTTTCACAATCAGCAAAAACTTCCCAGGTGTAAGCACCTTCCATTTAAACTTAATTCAAGAGCACCGTGTTAAATGCACAAAGTCATTTGAACACTTTTCTGTATGATCTTTTTATACCCTCAGCCTTTAGGCTAAAGAGGGTATTTACACTTTGATACGACCAAAAATGTGCCTCATCGAAATAATGGTTTTAGACCCCAAGTATGTTTGTACGATATCCGTTTCAGACAATTTTGAGTAGATCTGGCTATGTCCGTCCGTCTGTCTGTCCGTCTGTCTGGCTGGCTGGTGCGCACGATAACTCTCGAACGGATCAATCGATTCGGTTCAAATTTTGGGTATCGAAATATTTTGTCCAGATTCGATTTAAGTTCGAAGATGGGCCATATAGGTCCACTCCTTCAGGTACCTCCCCCACATATGTTCAAAAATTGTCGCAAAACTTGTGCGCACGATTACTCTTGCAGGGAATAACCGATTTGGTCCATACTTTGCACATTGTGTAATTTCTACCAAACTTATATGAGGTTCCAATATGGACTCAATCGGTGCACTCCTTGGGTACCTCCCACACAAAATTTCGGAAAAGTTCAGTTTAGGACCTGGTCTCGAATCGCTTTGATTTTTCTTTACGCAAGTTGTATTCGCTGTCCTCTATACGACGCTGTAAGTTTCATTAGGGGCAAGTCCATACTTCTTGAGAAAATAGCCTGAAAGTTACAAAAAACCCTATGACACCGTGTGTAGTGGTTGGAGCGCAAGATAACTCTCGAACGGATCTGCCGATTCGGTCCAAAATTTGGCTTTCGTAATATTTTGTCCAAACTTAGTTCAAGTTCAAAGATGGATTATATTGGTCCACTCCTTCCGGTATCTCCCCCACAAAAGTTCGAAAATGTTCGGAAAATTTGTGCGTACGATAACTCTTGAAGGGAGTAACCGATTTGGTCCATACTTTGCACATCGTGTAATTTCTACCAGACTTAGATGAGGTTCCAATATGGACTCAATCGGTAAACTCCTTCGAGTACCTCCCACACAAAATTTCGGAAAAGTTCAGTTTAGGACCTGCTCTCCAATCGCCTTGGTTTTTGTTGTAGCATCTTGTATTCACTGTCCCCTATACGAAGGTACAAGTTTCCTCAGAGGCAACTCCTTACTTCCTGAAAAAATAGCCTGAAAGTTGAAAAACAAACCCTATGACACCATGTTTTATGGGTGGAAGCGCAAGATAATTCTCGAACGGAAATACCGATTCCGGCCAAAACTTGACCTTCGTAATATTGTTTCCAAACATACTTTAAGTTCGTAGATAAGCTATATCGGTCCACTTCTTCAGGTACCAACCCCACAAAAGTTCAAAAATATTCGGAAAAATTGTGCGCACGATAACTCTTGATGGGAGTGACCAATTTGGTCCATACTTTACACATTCTCATAATATCTACCAGATATAGATCAGGTTCGAATATGGACTATATTTGTCCACTCCATCCCGTACCTCCCACACAAAATTTTGGATAAGTTCACTTTAAGACCTGCTATTGAATCACTTTGATTTTTGTTGAAGCAACTTACATTCGCCCGAAGGTTGTAAAAACCCCCTATGGCACCCCATGGTCTATGTCGGTCCATTCCTTTGAGTACCTTTTCCGCAAAATTTTTGAACTTTAATCCTAATCAACATTTTTGTCGGTTCATACGACCGAAATTTTGAAACACCCTAAATACATACGTTTTTTTGTGAAAAAAGTGTTTCAATTTGCACAGGCTGAGGGTATAACTCTGTCGGCAAAGCCGACTGATACTTTTTTACTTGTTTGATAAACATTTAAAGTCATTATAACCAGATATATAACTAAAAATAAGGTACACGACATAACCACAATGGCATAATCTTTTGTTTTTATATCATATATAATTTTATTTCATATATCATATAATATATCATAAAAGTGGTTTGCGTGGGACCTTTTCAATATTTAAATAGAATAAACATTATTTTAGTCACTAATAGGCAAAATTTCATTCTTTCCCGCTACAGGGAATCATTTTTGAGAAAAAAGTTCAAAAATGCATAACCCTAATGCACATACATATATGAGACTGCGAATATAATTAACTTATTCTTCATTATACTTTTGTGAATATTCTAAAAGTATATAGCAAATTCCTTTTCTTTTGTTATAATATTCTTAATATTCGCTCAATGGTGCAATGAACAATAATAGTGTTGATTACAAATAAATAGCAAATATTTCCAAAACTATACAACGTTTAAATGTACAATTTGTTAATGATATTTTATCGTTTTCTACCTTGCAAAATATGTATTTTCGATAGCATGTGGATACTAAGGCAAAGACATAAAATAGTATAGATTAGACAACATTGACATGCAAGTTTAATTTTGCTACTTAACATTTAACAGAAACCAAAGCAGAGCACAACAGAAACATTACAGCTATATGTTAATTAAAAATAGCTATAGTTAGTCTGCAATAAAGTATATCAATTCTAGGGTGTATTTCAGAACAATTTCTGGTACATTGTATCATTAAAATCGGTTAAATACGTATTAATATTTTAAAATTAATTAATAAATTAAACTACCGTGGCAATATCGTTACATTACATAATGTTAAATTCCAACAACACCTACAGGAGTGCATACACATACATATATAATAACAGTGAAATGTCTCTTCTTATTATACATATTTATGTATGTCTTTTGATTTGACTTGATTCTAACTTCCATCTCGCCAAGAAACACTCTCAAAATTGGCTTGATTATATTTTACTTTTATAAAGTATGGTAACCCTAAACACAATGATATGTAAGTAACAACATACAATTTGCTGAATGTTATAACATCATAAACATGACCGAAAAGATTAATGATATCTTTTGAAATAAATCGACTTGTGGTTTACGGACTCATCTGTTTTCCTCTTGTATGAGTTATGATTCCTGCTTCGTGGATGGTTTATTTGATTGTTGTCACGGCGAGAGATTTATGTCTGTGAAACCAAGTCAATTGCAGTGAAGTGGAGTATGATTACTATATGTGTTGGGTAATTTTTATCCACTCTGCTTAAAGAGCAGCTGTCATGTGTTAATATTAAACAGATATTAAAACATTTTTGGAAAGTAAAATTCAATATAAACGGATGAGAAACTTGTACGAAATTTGTAGCTATAATATTAATATATGTACTGAAATAGTAATATAAATATACCAAATAAGGGGTATTTATAATGAATTTGGGTAGTCGTAACTACTTACAAAAAACACCATACTAACCCATTATTTTAACAAGGGCATGTCGCACTCAATAACTTGTTATTCTATGTCCACTAGATGTTAAAAATAAGCTAAAACAAGTGAGCAAAGGCTATAGTCGGGACGGGACCGACCATGTGATACCCTACACCACTACCCCTGTACATAAGCTATTCACTGGTAAACATTTCTTTTAGGGAATATAATCCGACTACCACCAAACATAATATGCCTTTTTCTCTCTGGCCCTCTCGTGACCATCCGATAAAAATTACGATCTATAGCGGGATTGCAAAAAATGGAAGAATTGGATGCATTACCGACTATTGTGGTATCTCCCTTCTTTGACCACCTTCGCCAACCTACTTTACACCAATGTAAAGGTAATATTTTCTTCTTCCATTGACAGGCTTTGCCGTTGGAATACCCCTACTAGAAGCCGATACATTCACAAAGAAAAAAACTTTGAATTTGTCTTCACATGAGTTTTCCCCATTCCGACCCCTAAATATTATCCGACTATTACCAAAATCAATAGGCTTCTTAGTCTGTGGGGCCCCCATCTACCCCTAACATTTCGTGACTATCCGATCAACAAATTTCAACCTGCAGTGTGATTACAAAAAATGGAAAAATTGGATATATTACTGAATTTTGCGATATCTCGGTTGTTTGCCCACTTACGCCAACAGAAAAAACGTTGACTTTTCTCCACATTAGCTGTTTGCTTATTCCAACTTCTGAATATTATCCGACTATCACCAAACTTAATAGGCTTCTTCCTCTGTGGGACTCACATCAACTCCCAAAACATTCGTGACGATCCGATCAAAATTGCGACCTGTAGCGTGATTACAAAAAAAATCGGAAAATGGGATGCATTACCGACTTTTGCGATATCTCTGTTGTTTGACCACCTACGACTACCTACTTTATATCGTTGTAAAGGTGATATTTTCTACTTTCCTTGTCAGGATTTGCTTTTGATATACCTCTTAAAGAAACAGAGATATTGGCTTTGAAATAAAACGTTGACATTTCTCCAAACAAGTTTTTGTCCATTCCGGCCCCTGAATATTATCCGACCATCATCAAAATCAATAGTCTTCTTCCTCTGTGGTACCCCCATTAACCCCCAAAATGTCGTGACGATCCGATCAAAATTGCGATCTGTATCGTGATTACAAGGTTTAGATGGACAGACGGACGGTCACACATAGCCTGATCGACTCAGCTTGTCGAGACATTCATTTTGGTATATATATAAATATGGGTCTACAACCATTATTTCGATGCGTTACAAACTTTTTGGTCAAAACCAACTTATAATACCCTCCCCACATAGTGGTGTAGGGTCTTCGTAATATTTTGTCCAAACTTACTTTAAGTTCGAAGATAAGCCATATCAGTCCACTCCTTCAGGTACCTCCCCCCATGAGTTCAAAAATTGTGCGCTTTTTTTACACACCCCAATATATCTACCAAATATATGTCCGGTTCGAATATGGACTATTCATTTTAAGTACTGCTCTGGTATCACTTTGACTTTTGTTGAAGCAACTTTCATTCGCTGCCTTAATTACGACGGCAAAAGTTTTTTCAGGGGCAAGTCCATACTTCTTGAGAAAACAGCCCGAATAGTGTAAAAACCCTCTATGGCACCATGTAGTGGAGAGCACGACAACTCTCGAACCAATAACTGAGTTGATCCACACTTTTCATATCATAATATTTCTTCGAATATTAGATGAAATTCGAAGGTGGTGCTTGTAGATTCACTCCTTCCCACAAAAATTCGAAAATATTAGCTAAAACAGTATCTCATAAACAGAGCAACCCGGTTAAGGGTCTGTGCGAAGATCCCTTGAAAATTTTAACCTAATGGTCCTGTTTACAGCGATATAAGGTTTTTGTAGGCAAGTACATGCTTCCTGATATAATGGTCCAAAACCTGTGAATTATATGGTGACCAACTGAAACGACAGGTGGTAGCGATGTCTATCGAGGGGAATGACACCCAAAATAACACCCACTTTCAAAGTGGAATATGTCGGGTCCATTCCTTTCGATACCTTCCTCGCAAAACTTTTTGAGATTCTATCCAAATCCATATTTTTGTCGGTTCATACGCCCAAAATGTTCAAACCCTGTTAATATATACGTTTTTTGGGAAAAAGTGTTTCAATTCACACAGGCTGAGGATATGTCTCTGCCGGCATAGCCGACTGATCCTTTTTTACTTGTTTTATTTTGTTTTATTTTGCTCTGTGCTGGATTTTATGATTTGTATCCAAATACACTACACACTGTGCTATCGTACGAACTTTAAGGGTTATTTAAACAATTTAATGTGCACCACCAACTGTTCGTTACTTTTTACTTTTTTTTACAAAAAATCGCGTGCCGACCGTGAGCGTTTAACACACAACCCCTCGGATTTGCATTCGTACACACACACACACTGTGCTTCCGCACTCATTACTTAGTAAGGTAAGTAGTTTTGCCTAGTGAAATTTTTAGGAAATAACCTATTATTTTCCAGTTTACTGGTAGTGCAGAAAACCAGTTGCTTTTGTGGCTTCTAAATTTTTACTGGGTAGCAACAGTTACCGAAATCGTATTTGGACGTTATTTTTTGACATTGTACCATGGGTGGCAGATACCAAGAAAACGTATTAATTACTTTAACATGACAATGTCAGATAGGTACTTGGCCCCTACTTCATCTCTTAAAAATCTTTAAACATGATGTTCCAACATGTTAAGCGCAACTTTAGCCATCTTATGTTTAAAATTAAAAAATTTAGGTTGCAAATGCTGAAGGAAAAGAATAACAAACTTCATTAATTTGACCACCTAGTCATTGGTCATCGTTTTTTGTGCATAACTCTGTGGAAGTGAGTAAGACGTTTGTAAGTATTTTTATACCCTCAGCCTTTAGGCTAAAGAGGGTATATACACTTTGATTTGACCTCATCCTTCCGGTACCTCCCCCACAAAAGTTCAAAATTGTTTGCTAAAATGATGCGCACGATCACTTTCGAAGGGAGTAACCGAATTGGTCAAAAATTAGCATATGTTAATATTATTTTCAGGCATAGATCGGGTTCGAATATGGGCTATATCGATGCACTCCTTCGTGTACCTCCCACACAGAATTCAGAAAAAGTGTAATTTAAGATTTCCCCTCGGATCGTTTTGTTATTTTTTTTTTTCTAGCAAATTGTCATAGCAGCCCACTTACGATGGGGAATATCAATACTTCTTGAGGTAATAGACTAAAAGCTCCAAGAAACATTGACGGCACAAACTAAAATGGCAAATCCGCAAGATAACTCTCGCAGGGAGTTTCTGTTTAGTCCAAACTTTGCACATCTTATTATTTCATCAAGTCATGTCTTAGGTTGGAATATGGATTTTATCGGTCTCATCCTTAGGGTACACGGATCGGATCGTTTTGAAATTTTTTTCCAAAAAGTTCTTCTTGCTGGCCCTGCTACGATGGCACATTTTGTTCTGTAGCAGGTTAATACTTCCTGAGATAATGACCGAAAAGCTCAAAAAAAAACCTGTCGGCGCCAACTAAACTGGGTAACACATAACAGCCTCGAATAATGTCCGAATATCGACTATTGGAAAACTCTTTCGGGTACCTCACACACAAAGTTTAGAAAGAGTGCAGTTTAAGGATTCCTTTGGGGTTGTTTTTACCGTTTTTTAAAACGGTACTATTTATTCCAAAACGAATCCAGACTTCCTCAGAAATTAACCCAAAACTCAAAAATTCCTATAGACCTCAAAATTATAGTGTCTGTCGACAAAGCTGACTAATACTTTCTTCTTGATTTTTTGATTTCGCAGACAAATTTAATGTACTACGCAGTAAAAAGTTGGCATCCAAAATGCAGACAAATCCCCAGCGCACGTGCTTCTGAATGATTATTTTTCCACAAATTACTCATGGTCTTTACCAGGAGGTGCTCGCTTATGATGAAGTTCATTTTGTTTCCGCCGCACCTGTTTTATATCTCATAACATGGATAAAGTTACAAATCTATATTCCACTACTTCCAACTATTTTCTGATTATTGCTTAACACATAACGTATACGCCCTATAGTCCATTAAGTAGAATTCGTTGATCATACGCCATGAAATCTGCTCTTTATGCCATCAAACAACTCTTTTATTATCCTTTTCATTTGAATTTTTTAATTAAATTTGCCAACAATTCATGTAGTAAAAATGTACTTAAGCACCTACCCAGCAATCTGCCAGTCCCATAATATACTTTGTAAATTATTCAACATTAGCTAATCCACATCACATCACACGCCACCACTGCCAACTGGCAGAGAGAGGTGCTTTAATGTGAATGGTCGTCGGTCATTCACAAAGAGTTGTTAACCCTCCACTCTGCCAACAAACTTATATGGGATTCAACAGCAACTTCAAGCCACCATCTACCATATCGTGTGTAGCTGTGTTCATTTCAATGTACGTACGAACAGTAACGGCAACATGAACACCATCATCCTCAGCAACAAAGAACGTGAAGTGCTTTGTTAATGTTAATGTTAGCATTTGCAGAGAGCGACATAAAATATGCACACTTTGTTATTGTTTGAATTGGCTGATGAAAGTGTAATATTATGTACAGGATCCTGCTTTGTAAAGTGTAATGGACAATTGACGAGCTCTTGTTGTTAGTTCGATATATGTATAATTGCCTCTCATACATGTTCGTAGTATATAAAAAATACAATAGTTTTTGTAGTTTTAAATTTTAAAATGAAAAAGCCGTTTACTTTTATTAATGGTTATTGGAGTGTTTTTGTGTGCGAATTGTTTCCGCCATCATGACTAACAATTAGTCAAAAATTCTAAAAATGAAAAATTGCAGGTTATTTATGTACTAAAATGTAACACCAGATGGTGACCAATTTGGTCACGAATGACACGTTTAGGCAATTTATCAATAAAACGTTTTTAATATTTGAAAAATTGAGACTGGAACGCTTAAATAGAGGCGTTTTGTAATACACTAGCAAAATGCCCGCTACTTCGTATGCGGAAAGGGAATACTAAGCAAATAAACAATATTTAATATGACAATGACATTTTTGATGTACTAATACCTATTTTAATTGATATTTAATTTCTTTTAAGTACCGTTAATATACCTTTAGTTGGAATTTCGCAAAAATACCCATTTTAAATTCCAGTCCATGTTTTTTAGAACGGAGATTTTTATTGAAATTTCCAACCGAAGTATCTGTAATTTCGGCATTTGTGATATCAACATAAAGCAAAGCTGTATTCAAAAAATTCTTCTTCTTTTAAAGCAATAGTCGCATAGATCTACGAAAGTACTTATTAAAACGTTCAGAATAAAAAAAAACAATTTTGTTGAAAAGATACGTTTGACTGTTTGATTTCAGTGCAATATTTAGAAACCGCCTTCGCGTTAACATGAAAGCATTAGCACACTTTTCGATACAAGTTTAAAACTCCATTGTATTACATGCAGAAACATTCCATACACTTTAAAGGCAGATTTTTATAGACATACTCAATACCAGTGCTTCAATATTTAGTACTAGTACAGTAGTACATATTTAATACTTCTAGTACACTTATTGTACTACCACCTCTAACAGTGAACCTGACAACTTCTCCATAGCCAATACAAAATGTATTGCATATTTCCAATACCAACCCAATAATTCAGTCGTTAGCGTCCTCCATATCTAATTTCAGAATTTGTATATATCAAGAACTCCTTATCTGAACACCAACAAACAAACAAATTCAGTACTTATAAAAGTTAAAATTTCGCGATATCCAAAATTATATCCTAACAGCGATACTTTATTAAAACTTCATCAGAACAATTTTAACCAAATTTTGTAATTTTAGTAATTCTCGTTCACTTATCTCAACCTTACACACCAACAGCGACTATAATACCAAATTTCACAACTCCACCGTTATTCGTTTACCATTTAATACTTTTCGTACGAAAGTTCGAATTTCTATAACTATCTCAATCCTCCACACAAAATTGTACCATATTGTACCCAAATCCAATTTGTACCAAATTTAGTACCATTTGGAAATTCATACTTATGTGTACAAAAGTATTTTGTATACATAAGAACGAATTTCCGAAATCTGTCTCAATCCTCCACGCAAAAGTGATCATAATTCCAAATTTCACAATTCAGGCTCTATCCATTCACGAAAATTTAGCACACTTTAATAGTTTTCCATATCCCAATCCTACACTTCAACAGTAATCTTAATTCCAAATTTCAAGTTTTCAGCTCTATCTTTTCACCCAAATCCAAATTGTGCCCAATATAGTACCATTTAGTAAAACTTCTGTACAAACTGGTGTCTTAAGGCACGCCGTTCGGACTCGGCGATAAACAGTAGGTCCCATATCATTGAGCTAATTTGAATCGGGGTGCACTTATTGATATGAGAGAAGTCTCCCTTATCCCTTCAGGGATGTTTGTTGAACAATTATTATAGTACCATTTAGTATTTTCTGTACACATAAGTCCTATTTTCCAAAGCTGTCTCCATAGCGCGGTCATAAATCTTAACAGTAATATTAAATTCAGGATCCCAGCTCTATCCCTTCACCAAAACCAAATTGTATTAACTTTAGTACCACTTAGTACTTTTCGTACGCAATAAGTACGAATATCCAAAACTACCTCAATCCTATACTTCAACAGTAATCTTATTTCCAAAATTTAGAATTTCATCTCTATCCGTTCAATCAAATCCAAATAGTACCAAATTTAATACCTTTTAAGTACGAATTTGCAAAAATAGCTACATATCTCAATCCTACACTTCAACAGTAATCATTATTTCAAATTTCAGGTTTCCAGCTCTATCCGTTCACCGAAATCCAAATTGTACCAAATTTAGTACCGTTTAGTACTTTTCGTACACATAAGTACGAATTTCCAAAGCTACCTCAATAATCCACATTTCAGGTTTGCAACTCTATATGTTTACCCAACTCCAAGTTGTACCAAATTTAGTACCATTTAGTACGTTTCGTACACATGAGTACGAATTTACAAAACTACCCCCATATCTCATTCTTACACTTTAACAATGATAATAGTTCAAAATTTCTGGTTTCCAGCTCTATCCGTTCACACAAATCCAAATTGTACTAAATTTAGTACAATTTAGAATTTTTCGTTCACATGAGTACGAATTTCCAAAACCATTTCCATACCAAATTCTAAGATTCTAGCTATATCCGTTGAAAATATACAACTGGTACTAAATTTAGTAACTTTCAATACACTTATAGGTCGAATTTCCAAAAACCCTTTGTACATTTTTCTAACTCTCCTTTAGTGACCTTCATTCCAAATTTTAGAATTCCCGCTTATCGGTTAACCCAAATCCAAATTGTACTGAATTTAGTACCATTTAGAACTTTTCGTACACTTGAGTACTAATTTCCAAAACCATTTCCTTTTATAAACACCACTTTCCAACATTGATTTTCATACCAAATTTCAAGTTTCTAGCTAAATCCCTTCAAAATACACAATTCGTACACAATTTAGTACTTTTCGTACAGTTAGAGGTTGAATTTCCAAAAAACCATTAGTGCATCTTTCTAACTCTCTATCAGTGACCTTCATTTCAAATTTCAGAATTCTAGCTCTTCCCGTTGGCCTAATTCAAAGGATACCATATTTAGAACATTTTAGTACTTTTCGTACCCTTCTAGTTCGAATTTCCAAAAACCCAGCCTTATCTCACCCCTACACACCAACAGCAACCTACAGTCAAAATTTCAACTTTCTAGCTTCAGCGGTTTCGCCTGGGCGATGATTTGCAGGCACTCACTCACTCACTAAGCTCTTTTATATGTATACCCAGCAAAAATTTGGATCCGGTAGTCATTACATAACCCTTTACAAAGTAATGTAAACAAGCTTCTTCTCGCATTACAAGTAATCTGAAAAGTAATGGGTTACTTCTTAAAAAATTTACAAGGTAAACCTACTTACTTTACTCCTCACTAAGTAATGACGACGGTGGCCCAGTGAGTGTGTGTCCGACTATAAATCCTAGGGTTGTGTGTTCAACGCTCACCGTCGACACGCGAGTTTTTTTTAATTAAAAATAACAGTTCGTGGTGCACATGTGCACTGCACATTTAAGTTCTTAAGCAACCCTTAATATTCGTGTGCGTGTAGTGTCTTTGGCTAGAAATCAGAGGGTTCGTGGGTCCAATTCGGGCAGACGGCCAAATAAAATGAAGTAAAATAAAAGTAAGATGTGTGATGAAATTAAAAACAAATTCTCTACATCAACTGTCTAAAAATAGACTTTTTTCACCTTACTTTTCAACTTCTAGTGGCCACAGAATAACTAGTTATTCTAGTGGTCATAAAATAACTACAAACTGAGTGCGACATGCTCTTGTAAAAATAATGGGGAAGAAAGGGGGTTTGAGAGTAGTTACGGCTGCCAAAAATCCCTTACGAAACCCATGATTTTGGGAGGACTTTTTTTGCTGGGTAGATGACATTTAGACGTTTTTGACTTTGTATTATATGTTTGATGTTATTAAGGATAATGGTAATTGAAGGAGTATGTATGTACATGGAAAAATATTTGATTCTGATGTATATTGCGTTTATATAATACCTAACATTGATTCTTAATGTCTTCAAGGAAAATAAGAACTGACCAGTACAATATCAAGTAAGAAAGTATCAGTCAGGTGTGTTAACGGAGATATACTCTCAGCCATTTACAAAAAGAAAAAAAAAACAACAACAAAACTAAACCAAACAAATTAGTTATGCCATATATAAAATTAATTTATTTTATATAACGAGTTTGCTTTAAAATCTGTAGGTACCGAAATGTGGGGCTATACCAAACATTTTTAGTATGGACTTGCGCAAGAAGAAAATTGTACCGTCGTAAAGGGAGCAGTAAAGGGAACATACTGAAAATTTTTTCAAAACTGAAAAAAATTTCAAATGTATGCAAAAAATATGCAAAATATGCAAGCTCTTTTGGACGGAAATCGTCAATTAAATTTGGAAAATCATCAAAAAGTGTTCTAAATTAAGTTTATTGCCGTTTAACGTCGATTTTTTCCAGATATTCCGCCAAAATTGTCTAGCAGAAAAACAAATGAGGTTGACATTAGGACTAAGAAAATATTGTATTTTACATAAAATCTTTTATATTTTATAAAAACATATAACATATAAAAAACATAACCATATTTTAATACTTACACCACTTCCCTCGTGTCAATTTGAGTAGTGTCCGTAACTCTCGGGCTTCCCTCGTGCCAATCTGAGTAGTGTTCGTAACCCTCGGACTTCCCTCGTGTCAACCTGAGTGGTGTGCGTAACTCTTGGGCTTCCCTCGTGCAAATCTGAGTAGTGTCCATAACTTTCGGGCTTTCCTCGTGCCAATCTGAGTAGTGTCAGTAACTCTCGGGCTTCCCTCGTGCCAATCTAAGTATTGTGTGCGTATCTCTTTAACTTCCCTCGTATCAACCTGAGTGGTGTCCGTAACTCTCGGGCTTCCCTCGTGCCAATCTGAGTAGTGTCCGTAACTCTCGGTCTTCCCTCGTGCCAATCTGAGTAGTGTCCGTAACTCTCGGACTTACCTCGTGCCAATTTGAGTAGTGTCCGTAACTCTCGGAGTTCCCTCGTGCCAAACTGAGTAGTGACCGTAACTCTCGGATTCTCCTCTTGTCAACATGGGTAGTGTCCGTAACTCTCGGGTTCCCCTTCGTCAACCCTCGTCTGACCTTAGGGTCGGCCGTGGGTCTCCAGCAAATCTCAACCCCAGATCAACCACCGGAACCAGAACCAGGTACAGAAGGGAGTACTTATTCAGGTCTCCATCAGGGCCAGCAAAGATAACGTCTTGGCAAGGAGTACTTACCCAGGCCTACCGGAGTACTTATCCAATTCTCCTACAGCGACCAACGGGAGAATAATCCGCTGGGCGTACTTATCCAGGTCGCCCCGTTAGTGCGGACTTAGAAGACGTAGCTGACACACATTAACTTAGCAGTTTGTGTATATATAATCGGAAATCCACCAATCAATCCAAAAATAAAGCCACAAATTGGTTAAAACCTAAACAAAACGAGTTTTCTCTCTCTCTCTCGGTCACTTTTATACATTTCTGTGGCAGACTCTGTCCCCCCGAAAGCTCTCCCAGCAATCAGAGGAAACTCCTGTCGTTACAACTGACAAGATTGTTGTGAATATTTTTCTTAATACATTTATTTATATCCTATACAGCAAGACTAATGTGTCATAAATTAATTAATTGTGTGTACAAAAGGGTTACGACTATTCGACTGTGTTATCAAAATTGTTTTCCTGTAGCAGGAATGAATGAACTTTTGAATATTATTGATTAAAATAACGGTTATTCTTTTTAAATATAAGAGAGGTCACGAAGAAACCTATTTGAATCTATATTTTTTTTTGCATTCTAAATGCTTTTCCAGCAGAAATATGTGAGTGGTTTTGCCGTATTAAAGGCAATTCCACGATTGTTGACGTCTTTTGTTTTTCTGCTAGACAATTTTGGCCGAAGAACACCACAAACAATCACCACATTTGGATTCGTTGATTTTGACATTTTTGATTGAGTTTTTTTTTGTTGAAATTTTTGTAAATTTCCTTTACCGAAATTTGTAAATTGTGAAAACTGATTTAAGACTTATTAGTCCAGATTTATTGCTGTGGCGGATTATCTGGAGAGTCTCAATAACAAAAAATCGACGTTATACGGTAAAAAACTTAATTTAGAACACTTTAATTGAAGATTTTCGTCAAAAACCAATTGCATATTTAGCATATTTTTTGTATAATTTGCATATTTTTTGCAAATATATTTTGCATGTTTTTGATATGAACCAAAATATCGAATTTGAGTCCAATCGAATAAGAAATAAAAACATGCTAAAATCCGAATTCTATTCATTATTTTAGTGTCTATTCTATAAATAACAAACCAAGCATTTATCGCTTCATGTTTCATGACGATAAAAAATAAAATTTTCCTTTTCGGTGAACATTGAACTTCACGCTGAACTTTTTACTTTCTACATGGTCTCGTTTCTTATTGACACGAACACCAAAAAAGTGTTAATGTTACACTTTCCCAGTAAAGACACAAAAATGAAAACTTTACAACATTTACTCTCACCTCTGTGACACATTAACACACAGTTACAACCTATACTCCCCCACCCCCATTCCACTTATTAAAAGATAATTTCTGTAAAACAGCAGGACCAAGGGTGAAAGCAAAAGTTAATACCTCAATTACAAACAGCCATTTAAGTGTCTTCTTTCCAAAAATGACTCAACATTCGTAGGAGTGAATACATCGAGGAATGTTTTTTGAAATTGAGTCAAAGGTGGGGCAACAATTGTGTTTGCCATATTTTATGAAACAAGTTTGTTGGCGACATTCTCTTTTGTGTTATTCTCCTTTTCGTCTGAAGAAGAAACAACAATAAAAACAATGGCTCCAGTAGCTGAGTGACAAGTTGAAGAGTTTGGGAGTATTGTGAATTTACTAGTTTTGACATTTTGAAGTGATGAATTTCTCTTTTTGTCCTCTGTGATTGCAGACTGCCAACGTTGTAAATTATAAACTATTGGTTGTTGATGACAATTTTGGACTGGTCAATTACAGTTCGAATGAATTGTGGCCTGACGGATTTGCCTTTAATGAACTATGACCAATTTGCATACTTGGTTGGATTTATTGTGGTTAGACTATAGACAAATTATGATAATTTTCAAATAATAAATTTCACTTTATTAAAATAGTTTTAGATTTTTACGATTCAAACAAATATATTAAAGAGACTATGCTTGGTTGGATTGAAATTTTGTTCAGTCCACTGAACTTCTCCTACAAGGTATACCGTGAAAAGACTCGTGCTCATATGGCTTTTTTCTATTCCTCTACATTACATGACCTATCGAATAAATTATCGCGTGCATAGATAGTACAGGTCGTGGTTTATTCGCTGTGAATATTAAATTTGAAACCAAATTGGTCTATTCATTTTTTTGAAGAATTTTTATTTCCACAACCACCAATTAAATTCTTTAATCAAATTTAAGTTTTATTTTTGGGTCTTGGCTTCATTGTTCAACCACATTGAGTTTAATCTCTTGGTTTAGCTTCTCAGGGAGTAAAAGCCATCTCACCAAAAACGTTAAATATATGTTAACATTTTAAAATAGTCTCCATGTAATCGTACCCCGATGTATGCTATTTTTATTGTCATATTCCAAAAGACTTGGCTGCAATTTTCATTCCATGATATCTTCTTACTTTTTATATAACCTTCATATATGGTACGCCAATTTGTTGAATGTTTACTTGTTATGCCTTCATTTTCATATAATTTAACAACAATTTCGTATGTTAGTGTCTCCAGGGTAGAAATTCTCCGTGCAAAAAATTGTCAACGTCGGTAAATTTTATGAGATACTATTTTTTAAGAATGCCTTTATCAAAAAGTGGACAAATAGCGACATGCAAAGGTTGGTAGTTTGATATACTGGAGGTCCGAAATGGACTTTACCGACGGAGATATACTCTAAATCTGTGTGAATTGAATCGAATAGCCGCCATCATTTTCCCTAAATAGGTAATAAAACGGTGGCCTTTTAGAGAAGGAAGTATGAACATGGAATATGGGTTTTGGGAACTATTGGGGTAATTATCTTTACTATTGTGGACGTTCCGAACAAATACGACCTAAAACTTGATTTGCAGTAAAGCGTAAACATTTTTAACTCTTGGAGAGGAGGTACCTGAAGAAATGGAACGACATAATCCATCTTGGAAGTGAATCTTATTTTGGGAGACATTCGCTCTATTATAATCTTGCCAATAAGCCATTTTAGCTGGTCACATTTTACGATGTTTTAGAGCTTTGGGACATTATAACAGGAAGTATGGGCATGCACCCGAAAAAAATTATCCATTGTAATAGGGGCCGACATATTTAGACTGTACTTGTGCAAATAGTTTTAAATTTTGTGTTGGAGGTACCCTGATAGGGTATAATCCATATATGATTCTGATCTCTACCTGGAAGAAATATTACAGAGTGCAAAGTTTGGGCCGGATTGGTTACTCCCTTTGAAAGTTATCGTGAGCGCCATTTATCAAAAATGTTTGTAAGGGAGGCACACGAAGAAGTGGTCCGTATGGCCCATTTTTATAACTTGATCTAAGTTTGGTCACATAAGTTCTACTACTTAAGGGCTACGATATTGCTAAAGACTGCAAATCAAAATTCCTATTCGTTCCGACTCAGTGCAAAAAGGGTAGTTTTAGCCCGGTTTAAATGAGTCCATGAAATCTAAACGCGATAGTCAGCTGTGCCGAAAGAGATATACCTTCAGTCTCGGACCTTAAGAAAAGAAGTAAACTTTCCGCCGAACAATTTTAGCGTATACTAGTGCGTATACACAACATGTTGCTAACAATTTTGGAAACGATTCCTGACGAGTCCTTAAACTTTGTGTGGGTGATACCCGAAATTGTGTTTCGGCTTAGTTAATATTTTAACATAATCCGAGACTGTAAGAAACAATACGATACAACGTGTGGATCCTCTCTTCGAGGGTTATAGTGGTACGATGTGGCCAATTTTTCTAAAGTCCATATTTTGCAAACAGCTAGACAGATATCAGTGCTAAATTTCTGTGCAATATCAAGCATGATAAATGAGATGTAACTCGATGAGTTTTGGAGATATCAGCATGAAAATTTGACACAAGATAAAGTAGAAGACGTAGAAAAAATAGAGATTGCTAACTCATTGCTTGAGTTATGCCACTCTTTGAGTAAATGAGCGAAAAGTTCTTTGTTTCAAAATCTCGCTTATATTATAACTATTAAATACATTTTTTTTCCAAAATTAGTCATGTTTGTAAGGCATGTGTTTAGAAGCGATTTGCATTTTTAAATTTTTGAAATTATGACCTAAAGTTTTTGATTTTTGTCGTTGGGCGCATCCACTGTGCAGACCAGCAAGAAGAACTTGTTCCAAAAACTTTCAAAGCGATCCGAGACGAGCTGTTAAACTGCGAATTTTCCAAATTTTGTATGGAATGTTGACGAAGGA
The DNA here is from genome assembly GCF_047663935.1 of Musca autumnalis. Taxonomy (NCBI): domain Eukaryota; kingdom Metazoa; phylum Arthropoda; class Insecta; order Diptera; family Muscidae; genus Musca; species Musca autumnalis. The sequence goes on along the minus strand of NW_027411644.1, from coordinate 6,605,841 downwards.
GTATACCGGTTTAATCCACATTCAAACTTCTGTGCCAATTCGGTTACTATCTTCGACAGTTATTGTGCGCACCATTTTATCGAAAATTTTTGATTTTGTTATTTCAAAATAGTCTGGCTTAATCCCATTGTTGTTGTTTTAATATTTTAAAACATCTTTGTTCACTGTTGTTTTAGCTTATTTTTGAGATGACATGTCTTCGAAACGTCATCTTGTGGAACTTTTATAGCGGCTCTTAAAATAAAGGACGAAAAGGGCATTGAAGGAAGCGAGTTAGAAGGTCGAAGTGCTCTACGAGTATAATCCTCATTCGATTCCACTGAAGACAGGTCGTCTCAAAAATAAGCTAAAACAACAATGAACAAAGATATAACGCTAATTCCTTACGCCTTACTTAGCAAAAACTTCATCACGCCATAACGCGGAAGTTCGACTCAAGGCGGATCTATCCTTTGTGATTCCTAATATACTCACCGAGGGCTTTCATTTCCAAAAGGAATTATCTCTGCCAAAAAATTTGTGTTCACAGTGAAATATGTCATAAACCTTCGAAACTCCTAAAATCGGGCAGTAGCATAATACCAAAACGTGATCCTGAAAATTTTCATAATGATATTTTCTACGATTTTTTAACACAAAATGTCTATTTACAGTCGACTATATCAAGCCTTCAAAATGGGGATTAGATGAATAAAATACCTAGCTTAAAAAACAAACTAAAGTTTAAACCCCCCATATCGTTAAATGTTACTTTACAAATAAACTAATGAAAGCAAAAGCATTCCCAATAAATATATTGAAATATTATAGCGTTATAAATACATCACAAAATCAATTAAAATACATATGTTTAAATCTCTAACCTTTGAATCAATTTTCTGATATGTTTTTTTCAACTTGGAAAACAATCTCCATCCTACAGAGATATCAATGTGAACGGGTTAGTTTATCCCTCTCATTAGTCTTTCATTTGCCTGAATGATAGCAAATTGAATGGATTTTCTTATCGTTCATTTCAACAAGCAACGTAACCATAGATGGAGAATATCTACGCATGTACATTAGGGCTAGGACTTTTTGACATCTTTTTCTCAAAAAATTATTTCTTGTAGCGAGAGCGAATGGATTTTCCCATAAAATAACGTACATTTTATTTAAGTATTATATACTATAAAATGAAAACAAAAATTCTCAAAAAAAAAAATATATATTTCCTGTTGCTCGAATGAATGACCTTCTGTCTATTAATGACTAAAATAATTTTAATTCCAATTAGTTATTGAAAAAGGTCACGCACAAACCACTTTTAATTGAGATTATATATGTTATAAAGTTATATATAGAATAAAATTATATATATGTAATGATATGATGAATTAGTGAGAAACAAACAGTTAGTAATTGTCCAAGGTTCTGATAAATCATAATTTTAAAAGCATTTTGTGCGGAAGATATTTTATTGAAACACATTATAATTAACATTTTATGTAATTTTATGTAAAAATCATCAAAATATCATACAGGGAAACGAGGTTGTAAACAAGTCATAACCCTAATGTACACACATACTTACATAGATAAGTAAGGGAAAGCAACACAAAAAAAATGGAGGATGAACAAATTGAAAAGGTTACCTCTAAATCTCAGCTGAACTTTAACTCGTTTGTAAGGAAATAGTCAAGAATGACAAGAAACGGATGAACAAATAAATGACTAGAAGAAAAACCAGATTGTATGGGGAGCCAAGTATCCACACACTTGATGTGAGAGATATTCAGCAAAGATAAGTCTTACATACCCACAGCCCCATCCCCCATTCCAACAAGTGATGAACATATAGACATTTAAGTACACATAAGTATGAAGATATAGAAAACGTTGTGTGCTTTGGTGCCATTGTTAGTTTTGGGGATTAAAAGCCAGACCATTACCATATACAAGGGCCATCTTGTCCCATTTGTGTCTTGACGCACAAATAAAGGAGTCACGCTTTGATTAAGGTGTATACTTTCTTAGTTTATCTGTTGTTTTTTTTTCTCGATGGTGACGCAAGTTTTGTCCCTACTTTTGTTTTTGAATTTATTGTTCGGATTTTATCTTGGTTGTTGTAATATATTGTAAAGGATATTCATGACTTTATTTTTGTTTTGGTGTTTTGCTTGTGACATTTTAGTTTATTTTTAGACAACAATTGTAGGCTTCGTATTCATTCATTTCCTAAGTAATTCATTGATCCTGAGGAGAATGGTCCAGATCTTAGTGGTTAGAATGGGTATGAAAGGGTCTGCAAAGTACATACATATCAATACATATGCTTTAATAAGTACTATAAAGCGGTCGGTCGGTAATTTTTTAATGTTAGACTCTTAGTCACTATTAGAAATGAAAAAAATATTCAATTCTTTACTTACCTTCATGTTAGGACATGGCCAAAGTAAAACAGTTTTATTGAAATCATACTGCAGAGCTTTTGCCATGTGACAATAACCAATATTCAAAGATTGTTGATGTTGCTTAAAACGTCTTTGTAGGATTTGTTCCTTATCACTTAGCAAATCCTCTGAACTTTTACCGACATTATCGTTCGTACCAGTTTCGTGCATTATTTTATTCCCTTTCATTTCTTCATTTTCTTTTTCCTTTATGAGATTTGAGGTCAGGTTGCTGCCATCCTGCGTTTGTCCCATCTTGGCAAAAACTCCTTCATGAAGGTCATCATCGTCAAGATTAATACCGGCATTTAAGGTCTTCACCACCGTTGTATAATTTGGTTGCTCTAATAACTTGATGAACGTTGTTAAATCTATTACAAAGTAAGAGAAGGAAGGAAAAAAAGAAGAAAAGAAAACAACAACAGTGAAATGAATTAGGAAAGTCGTTGGAAACAGTAAAAATAATGATAAAATATCTCAAACTCAGCAGTTTTTTATCTCTGGCAAATTTACTATGAAATCTTATTTCAAAGGATTTATTCTTCTTCTTCGTATTTATCCTAAAATACGTTTTAATTACACAAGCTTTTTCCCTCTGCCATGCGCCTCTTTATCATGCACAAGGGGTTTTTTGTTGATTTTTTCTTTTTTTAATAACATTCTTTGTGGGCGCCATAACCTTTTGATCTGCTTAACATGCCCAAGATATTTCTAATTTTCCGTTACAAAATATGTTGAGAAATAAAATGATTTAATTTGCTGTTTTACCGCTGCCTTTAATTATCCAAAGACCTCTGCTACTTTTGGGTCTTGGGTCGTTGGATTAATTTCCATAAATATATATTCTGGCCAAGATGGTGTTTTAAAATGCTTTGGCTAGTGATTTTAATGGCTTTGTCTGTACCCAAATAATTGCGAATAATTGTGGCATAGATAAGGCCAAGTTAGAATGTTAATAAGTTAAGTGAAGATATTTTTTGGGAAATGAATAATTAGATGGTAATAAAACGGAATGAAGGAGGAAGCAATAGCTTTGCAGATATGGCTTAAACCTCACCTAAAGAAGGATTTATTAATAAATAGTAATAAAAATGTCATTAAAAATCTTGGTAATAGTTGTTTTATGTGGTTGCATATTTATGTGATTTTTATTCTGATTTATTTGTGTTCCATATAATTTTCACTAACATTTATTTAGACTTTCATTTCGTCAGCAAAAAGAAAACGAAAGTATTCCATTGGTCACTGGTAGAACAATTTTAAAATTCTCCTCGAAGAAGACAGCAAATCTTTGCAACAATCTTTACAGATGAAGGAACAGAAATCTTACTTTGACTATTTTAGTTGGCAAAAGATTTAATGTCTGCGGGATACATCTTTTATTGATTGTTATCAATTTATCACAACTACCAGCATGTATCGTCTATACATCCCCACAGCATTGAGAGGGAGACAAAATCTTGCATGCCCTGTTAAACTGTAGCAGAACAAGCATTCATGACGAAAAAGAATAGAAAACTTTAAATTGAAACTCAAAAGCAGACCCAAAAGGTTTATTACAAAGTTGGGAAAACGAAAATAGAAATGAGAAAATAACAACAACAACAGCAGCCACAGACAATATGCAGAATAGATTGCCTGTGGCATTAGAGAATTTAAGAAAATATTGTTCAATACTTTAATTTCCAACTTTGTATAATATTATATTTTAAAGACCTCTGAATGGCCTCGAATCAATTAAGTAGCATCACTAAATAAGTCGATTGAAGTTTTGTCTCGGGCTTTTGTTGTGGTGCCGTTTAGTTAGGTGATCATATGTCTAAACCAGGGCTTCGGAGTCGGAGTTGGAGTCGGTCTGCTGTAAAAGAACCTGTTGGACTTCTATGAAAGACCTTGTAGTACTTTAAGGGAAATCATACGAAAGACTTACCACTGTGCCCCTTAACCAAATTTAAATGGAATGAGAAGTTTTTGCGGATTCTGAAACTGCAATGGCCGGAGGGCTTTTTAAATAAATCGCGGTCAAACTTCACACTTATAGGGGTTTTTTAAATTTTCACGATTTTGCTTGAAAACCGCAAGTCCTATGGAAATGATGTAAAGAAAATGTTGTAGCAGTGAAAATTTTCTCTGCACTGACTGTATCGCCTCTTTATAAAACTATGTCATGACTACAATTTACCAACTTAAACTTATATATCTGAAAACAAGTAAGAAAAGTCTATAGTCGGACGGAGCCGACCATGGGATACCCTATACAACTATCCCTGGACAATCGCTCTCCACGGAACTTCTTTTCAATGATTGTGAACATTTAATTATCAAATATCAGAGATGTAATGTATAATACTTAAGACCAAAACCAAAACATGACAAAGACATTTTTGTAGCAGGAAAGGAAAATTTAGTTCACACAAACTAAAATGTTGGAAAACCAACTTATGTAGTGCTACTCCTTCCGTTGTTTAACCGCTACGTTATTGAAATTTTACCTATTTCACACAAAAGTTTAAGTCTTTTAACCCGCTAAGTATTATCTGATCTTCACGTTGTACGCTTCTTCTTCATCATAAACTAAAACTTTGTTTAAAAATTTGCGGGTTATTATTTTGACCTAAAGAGCCGCTACAAAATTGGTTAAAAGTTTGTTTTGGTCCATTTCATCCCCTGAACATTTCACGATCATCACCAAAAACTAAGCATTTCTATTCTGGCCCGAACCCAACCTCCTTAAAAAATTCGTTACAATCGGTCCATAATTGCGACCTTAAGCTTGTTTACAATTTTTAATGGACGGACACACATCGCTTAATCGCTTTATCTCGTCAAGATATGAATTTTGTATACCAAATAAGGGGTCTAGAACGAATATTTCGTGGTGTTACATAAAATTTTGGAGAGACAATATGTAGCATGGGATAAAAATGTGGTTCTCTGCACAGAACCCATTATATATTAGGCAGTAGGCTCGTTATCTAGCAAACACTTTATTGCAATTTACATCAGAGGAAAGGTCAGTAGTTTTTTTCCATATGTAGGCTACTTTGTGAAATATATATGTTCTCTAGGAATTAAAATATCGACCAAAAATAAAATTTTTATATTTTTCATACAAAAGTTATGGTCCATTTCACCCGCTAAAGAATATCAGATCATCATTCAAAATTGTAGGCATCTTTTTCGACCTATACTCTTACCCGGTGCAAAATTTCGTGACTATTGATGTATAATTGCGACTTCTAGCGAGTTTATTATTACACTACAAACAAATAACGGAATATATTAGGCTGTAACTCTGTTATCTGATCATGCACACCAATATAATTGGCATCAATTGAAAGGTCAAGCGTTCCACTTTCAAGTATATCTCACTTGTCCGGAATGTCACTTCCAGGAATTAAGATATAAGCTGTATATAAAAATTTTCACAATTTTCACACAAAAGTTTGGTCCATTTAACCCTCTAAATATTATCCGATCGCCATCTCAAATTGCAAGCTTCTCCTTTGTGACATACTCTTACCTTATTTAAAATTACGCGTTGATCGGACTATTATTGAGACCTACAGAGCCGCTAGAAAATTGGATAAATATTATGTTTTTGGTCCATTTTACCCGCTAAATATTTCACGATCATCACCAATAAGAATAGGGATCTATTCTGATCTGAACCCGACCTCCATACAAAAAATCGCGACGATCGGTCCATAATTGCGGCCTGGAGCGTGTTTACAATTTATAATAGACAGACGGACGGACGGACACACATCTCAAAATCGCTTTATCTCGTCGAGATATGAAGATTGGTATACCACATTGGGGGTCTCCGACGAATATTTCGCGGTGTTACATGAATTCTTACCAAAACAAACTTATAATATCCTTTTCCACATTGTGGTATAAGGTATAAATAGTAGAACCTAGGAAATTATTGCAAAAGTCAGTATTGTAGAGAATTTCCACAGCTATATGATTTTCTCCAGTCCCATTTCGATAAAACTTGCCGTTCCCAAGCAAAATGGTGAAAACCTAATAATAAAAACCTAAACTTCTATATCTCAAAAATGGTAAAACCTACGAAATTGTGAAGGTCAATCCTCTAGTGAATTTTTGCAGAATCAATATTTTCTTTAGCCGTATTTCGATAGGACTTACCGTTTTCAAGCAAAATCGTGAAAAAATAAAAAACCCCTAAAAATGTAAACTTCAAGTAACCTTAACCACGAAATGTTAAGGGGAAATAGGCTATTTTGGTCTTCTATCACGATGCCGTGTTAAAATATCGTTAATTTTTCATAACTCAAAAAATTACAAAGAGTGTTACCGGACAGTAATTATGGTAATTTGATATTTCGAGGTTCATTGGGTACATAAGTCAAATTCGAAAAATTGTAAATATACTCGTATGTTGGTGTTTAGGTAGAGAAACCTTGTAACGATACCGTCTGATTGCAGTTGCTTTGAAGGGGTTTGCTACATGTTCTGAAGTGTGAAGTATACTGAAGTGCTTGTTACTTTGTATTCTGTATTGTCAACGAAAAAAAAAACGAACAACTATGTTTTGGTATCCTCCCAATGTAATGTATATTGAAAGTTCAAACTGAAATAACTGTAATTTGTAAATTTTATTTTATCTATTTTCGGAGTCGACTCCGGAGTTGGAGTCGGAGTCGAGAAAAAAATTGGACTAGAGTCGGAGTCTGCCCAAAAATGGCTCGACTCCGAAGCCTTGGTCTAAACAAAGCGAATAATCGGAAACTAACAAATCCACCTAAAGGTGCTGCTGAACCAACTTTAAATGGAACTGCTGGGAAGTTTTTACGGATTCTGAAACTACAATGTTCATAGATAAGAAAAATCAATAAAAAAAAAAAAAAAAAAAAAAAGCCGAAGCGCTTTTTAAATAAATCGCGGTAAAAGTTTACATTTTTAGAGTTTTTTTAGGTTTTCATGATTTTGCTTGTCCCAATTAGAACTTCTATATCTCAAAATATCATAAAGGGCAATCTTGTAGAGAATTTTCACAGCTACAATATTTTCTCTGATCCCATTTCAATAGGGCTTGCGGTTTCCAAGCAAAATCGTGAAAACCTAAAAAACACTTAAAATGTGAATTTTTACCGCGATTTCTCCGGCGATTTCTTTCTGTTTTTTGATTTTTCTCATCTATGAACATTGTAGTTTCAGAACAAAAACTTCCCAGGTGTAAGCTCCTTTCATTTAAATTTGGTTCAAGAGCACTGTGATTTTCGAATTGGTGCAAGCAGAACAACCACGTACCAAACATTGACGAAGTGAGAATATTACAAACAGAAAACAATTACAACAAGAGACTCACACTAGAGATGTTACACATAAATAGCTTAACAACAACAAAAAGAATAAATAGCAAAACAGATACTGACAACACAGCCTATGGTTACAGACAACTTACACAGAAGAGAGATCGCGAAATTAGAAAATAATATTCAGTGCAATAAAAACTCTTGACGACGGTAGACATGCTACGCTAGTTTTTTAAGTTTTTATTATTCATATTATTTACACGTAAGCGATCTTGTTATTTTTCTGTGATTATACAATTTTTATTTATTTATACAATTTATTTAGTTTGTAACAAAATGCTGTGATATAGATTAAGTCGTACTTTATTATTTATATTTTTGTAGATGCAATAAAAATCCCTGAAGATGGAATTCAAGGAATTCCGAAATATTGGAAAATAAAGGAAAAAATTACAAAAAGACCTCAAGCTCGAAAAAAACTCTTTCTTTTATTGACTAAAATATTTATCGAATTTTTTTATCATGAACTGTTAAAATATTTCACATATTGACAAAAATATTTATCAAAATATTCCACATTTTGCTTGATAAAAACAAAATATTTTCTTGATTAAAAAATTTTTGAATGCATTTTTCAATCGATAAAAAATTGTTCATATTTACAATTTTTTCGTTGTTATTTGTTAAATACAAACCCAAAAGCAACAAAAAAGGTACATACACACATTTATAAATGGTGGAGGTGGTTATTTATTTAATTAAAACGCATAAAAATGCCAAACAAAAAGCAACAGCACACACACAGATACAAAAAATAACTGATGAAAGAAATAAAAACGGAATGGAATAATAAATAACAAACAAAAACATTGTTCCACAACATCCCATACGGGACAAGGGAGACTTCTCTCATATCAATGAGTGCACCCCGATTCATATTTAGCTCAATGATATGGGACCTACTGTTTATCGCCGAGTCCGAACGGCGTGTCTTAAGACACCACTTGTGGAGAAGTTTTTCAAGGCTGAAATACTCAGAAAATGTCGCCAACATTACTGAGGGGTATTTTGCCACCGTTGGAAAATGTTTGATGTTGCTTGGCCGGGGAATCGAACCCCCTACCTTCTGCGTGCAAGGCAGGCGTGCATACCATTGCACCACGGTGGCACCGTGGTAACAGAAGTAAATAATTATTTAGTGCCACACTTCAATTTTAATAAAAGCAAACAAAAAAATCACTTTTAAATATAAAATACAGGGAACATCGTTGAACGCTTCTCGGTAGTTGTGAAATAAAACCCATTCTTCTGCCACATTGAAAATCATCAGCGGAAAAATGGATATCTGTAATTACATAATATATTATATACATATTTCAAATATATAAAATGTATTGACGTTATTACCAATATCACATGCGGTTTCTTCTTTGTCCAATAAAATATTTTTATTCTCCTTTTTCAGATACGTGAATTCAATTATAAAATGTATTGGGCATTTAATTTATTTGAAAGACACCTTTACTTTAGGAAAACACAGAAACACTGATTTATTTCTGCACTACCGATCCACACACAACGACTTCTTTAAAGAGACTGCCAAAATTAACCAAACCGACGCACGATGGGGCCAATGACAGGTTTTCGAGGCAACAAATCACTGGGGCAAGCTAGACCTTCCAAATTTTTTATTTAATTGTACAGATGTTTATAATGGGCTTAGAAACTAATATGCCAAATTTGGTTCATATCGGTTCATATATACATATAGCTCCCGTATATATGTTCGTCCGATTTCAAGCAATTGATGGACCAAACACGCAAATTCTGCCCAATTTTTATGCGATTTGGGAAATACCAAGGAATTAGGACTACAAATAAGTTTGCCAAGTTATATTGAAATCGGTTCAGATTTTGATATTGCTCCCATATATATTTTCGCCCGATTTTAGGTATTTGGTCACCAATCCCGCTTTGTATGTCCAATCTTGATGAAATTGGAAATTTGTGACGGATTTTTGTATAGAAACATTTTTGGCAAATCATATTGAAATCGGTTCATAATTGGATATAGCTCCCATATATATGTTCGCCCGATTTTAGGCAAATGATTGACCAAGCATGCAAATTCCATCAAATTACAATAAAATTTGGAAAATGTTACGGAATTCGGACAACAAATAAGTTTTTCAAGTTATATTGAAATCGGTTCAGATATAGAAATAGCTCCCCTATATACATATGTTCAAATTTCATGGTTTTGTCTGTGGTTTGTTATAAGTTAATAAAACAAGGTTCCAAATTTAGTAAAAATCGACTAAGATTCCGTCACAAAAGACAAAGTTTGTCTGCGATATCTTGGAGATTATATATTATTATATACATCTATTAAATTTTTCCGAAATCCAACTGATAACATTAATGGGTTTCCGATTAATCTACAACCAAAACATAAAAATGTCCATATTTTTTACTATTACGACATCTGAAATCAGATTTTTATGAAAAGGCGCAGCTGGGCGCAGCTAATTTTTCCACAAAATGATAGTACACATTAATACCTTTCACCACATATATATAATATCCTAGATCTACCTAGATCTCAAAAGTTATACTCCAGAGAACACATGGATAACAAAGCAAAATACTCCAAAAAAGACATCTTAACTCAAAAATACATTTACCACACATAACATTTTTATTATTTGTTAACACTATCTTATTTTACATACCCATTCAAGAACTTTCCATGTTTAAAAAATATAAAAATGTTGAAATGTTCTTTTTGGCGCCTAAAATGCTTTCACTACTTATTTATAATGAATGTCGGAAAATTATGCATAAGACAATATGTCACCATTGCCAGATCAGTATGTCGCTATGTGATGTTACCAGATTGATTTATTTTTTTTTATTTTTAGTGATTCAGAGTGTTGGCAATCGAAATCCGTTATTATTTTTTTCAAATTGTTCACTTCAAAAATTGACTTTTTGCCTCGAAAACCTGCTATTGGCCCCATCGTGCGACGGTTAAAAAATATTATCTGCCTAACTTAACCACCAAACATAACAAAACATGAGAACTCATACATTTTTTTCCTTCCCTCTTCGTTTGATAGGTTCATAAAAAACAGTAAGAAACTTATTGTATATATACAAGCCTTCACCCGAGCACAAGTAGATAAACAACCCAAATGCCTAACAAACGCATCATCGCTCTATGCCAAAAATGCCCATAAACATAGCAACGACACTCACATCTCAAGAAAACACACAGCAAATTGTTGTAGCGCTCTCTCTCTCTCTATGCCGTAAAGTTTTTTTTCTCTCGCTCTTGAGAGCTAGAACATGCGACAAACGTTGAAAACCATTTTAACAACAGAAATTCATTAATAACCATAAACAAATTTCAATAAATTTTTTGTTTGAAATCATTTATCGATCGCTTTCTAGTAACATTTTCATGTTTGATAAACATTTTCCCTATATATTCGTAATATTTTATCGCCATTCGACAAAAATATGGTGATAAAGCTTTTAATCAAAATTTTCAAATCTGAAATTTCAGCTAGTTCGGTTAAAAATGTTTAGCTAAAATCCTCAAAATACCGACAAATGGGAAGTACCGATTTATGGGCGCTATATCAAAACGTGGATCTATGTTTTTAGTGGATGAATTTCGTGACAAGAGAGAACCTCAAATGTCAATTTACATCTAGTTCGGTTAGAAATTGTAGCTGAAACCCTCAAAATACAGAAAATCGAGAGGTAACGTTATGTGGGGACTATACCAAAACATGGACCTATGTTGACGATTTTTAGTGAAGTTTCGCGCCCACTGAGAACCTAAAATATCAAAATACAGCAAGTTAAAAATAGTAAGTAAAATGCTCAAAATACGGAAAATCGGTAGGTACCGTTATATGGGGGCTATACCACAACATGGTCCTATGTTGCAAATTTTTGGTTGAGAAGTCGTGGAACCAATTAGAACTTAAAATGTCAAATTACAGCTAGTTTGGTTAAACATTGTAGCTTAAATCCTCAAAATACCGAAAATCGGAAGGTACTATTATATGGAGGTTATACCAAAACGTGGGCCGATATATTCCATATTCCAACTTGAACTGCATATGACACTCTGGTGCAAAAATATACAGTTAAGGTGACCTAAAAAGGATATTTGTGAAAGGCTTACCCTCTATGTTTTCCATTTGATACAAAATTTTAAGTATGAACTTTTGTGGCGATCGGTAAACATTAACTCGTTACCCACGACCGATGTTTGTTTCCATAGTAATTTGTATGTAGGCCGAAGGCGCATTTTGACGAAATTGCTCTAAAGGTCCTAACTCGACCAAAATGCATATCGGAGCTACATATACACTCCACGTCTGTAGAAAAGAACACCTAAATTTTTGTTAATGTTAGCTTATTTATCCCAAAACAATAAATCTACGTTCTTAATCTTGTAGGGATTTAAATTCAATGATGTTCCGTATCAAACACAAAAAAAAATTATGTGTCTACCTCTTCGCGAAATGATTTTCTGATCAATTTTCCGATAGTACTATGAAAAATAGGCATTTATTTTTGGTCTCAGGATAGAACAGTCACTGTATTTTCGAGAATTTTTGAAATATTAACGTCGATAAAACAAGTCTTTCTAATCATTATACCCTCAGCATTTATGCTAACGAGGGTATATGCCTCATCAAAATAATGGTTATAGACCCCCAGTATGTTTGGACGAAATGTGTTTCAGACAATTTCGAGTCGATTGAGCAATGTCTGTCCGTCTGTCTGTCCACTCCTTCCGGCACCTCCCCCACAAAAGTTCGAAAATGTTCGGAAAATTTTTACGTACGATAATTATTGAAAGGAGTAACCGATTTGGTCCATACTTTGCAAATCGTTAAATGTCTACCAGACTTAGATGTGGTTCCAATATGGACTCAATCGGTCAACTCCTTCTGGTACCTCCCACACAAAATTTGGGATAAGTTCTGTTTAGGACCTGCTCTCGAATCGCTTTAATTGATTGTTTTAGCAACTTGTATTCACCGCCCCCTACACGACGGTAAAAGTTTCATCAGGGGCAAGTCCATACTTCCTGAGAAAATAGCCTGAAAGTTGCAAAAAACCCCTATGACACCGTGTAACTCTCGAACGGATCTGCGATTCGGTCCAAAATTTGGCCTTAGTAATATTTTGTCCAAACGTAGTTTAATTTTGAAGATAAGCCATATCGGTCTACTCCTTCAGGTACCTCCCCACAAAAGTTCAAAAATTTTCGGAAATATTGTTCGTACGGTAACTCTTGAAGGGTCCAACTGGTCCAAACTTCACACATCCTAATATATCCACCAGATATAGATCAGGTTAAAATATGGACTATTTTTGTCCACTCATCCAGTACCTCCCACACAAAATTTCGGATAAGTTCACTTTAAGACCTGCTATCGAATCACTTTGATTTTTGTTGAAGCTACTTGCATATGCTGCCTCAATTACGATGGTAAAAGTTTTTTTTTAGGGACTAGTTCATACTTCTTGAGCAAACAGACCGAAGGGTGTAAAAACCCCCTATGGCACCATATGTAGTGGCTGGAGACACACTTCCTTAATGGTCAATCCATTCATTTAAATATCTCCTCCGCAAAATTTTTGATTTTTAATCCTAATCAACATTTTTGTCGGTTCATACGCCGAAAATGTTTAAACCCACCTAAATACATACGTTTTTTGGGGAAAAAATTGTTTCAATATTCACAGGCTGAGGGAATATCTCTGTTTTTCACCAAAGAAACGTATAAATAATTCCGTGAACACCGAAATAACAGCGGAAAAGGGTTTAAATTAACACATAATTGAAACATCTCGGAATATCAAGAGCAGTCGCGCAGTTATGTCATATTTCTTGACAATAAGATAGAATATGACACAGACAACCTCGACGAATACAACCGAGTGCTTCGGATGCCGATAACGTGGAATATATTCAAAATAATTATGAAAAACGTCAAAATTTCTTATAAAAACCTTGATGTTTTGTTAGTTTTTAGTTTTTCAACTGAACTCGCATATGTAAAAGCCCCTTTTTCGCGGGAAAGCACAGTCATGGAGAGCGAGAAATAAGGTTTCGCATGTTGCTTTTAAAACTTACTAAAATTTCCCTCTAAATGTGGAGCGTATTTCCAAACCTTTAAGCGGCAGACTTGTTCGCGGAAAAATCTTTTTATTGAACAAAACATCAAGGTTTTTATAAAAAATTTTGACGTTTTTACAGTGTTTTATTTAACTTGCTTTGGTGTCCGTTTAGTTTAAATCTGGTAACTTTTTAACATAGTTGCAGTTGACGAATCGAACTGAAACTTTGCACACTTTTCAGATTTAGATGACAATACATGAATATGGATTCAAAACCAATATTGGTCCATGTTTATAGTGTTTAAACGGTGTTTTATTTAAATTGCATTTCAAATCTGGTGACTCAATTATGACACAGTTGCAGTTGACCAATCGGACTAAAACTTTGCACACTTTTCAGATTTGGATGACAATACGTTATTATGAAATCAAAACCAATATTGGTCCATTTTTACACTGTTTTACAGTGTTTTATATAATTTGGTTTTCAAATGTTTGGTTGAGAAGTCGTGGAACCAATTAGAACTTAAAATGTCAAATTACAGCTAGTTTGGTTAAACATTGTAGCTTAAATCCTCAAAATACCGAAAATCGGAAGGTACGATTATATGGAGGTTATACCAAAACGTGGGCCGATATATTCCATATTCCAACTTGAACTGCATATGACACTCTGGTGCAAAAATATACCGTTCTAGCTCATATCAAGGGTATGTATATTAAGGTGACCTAAAAAGGATATTTGTGAAAGGCTTATCCTCTATTTTTTCCATTTGATACAAAATTTTAAGTATGAACTTTTATGGCGATCGGTTAACATTAACCCGTGACCCACGACCGATGTTTGTTGCCATAGTAATTTGTATGGAGGCCAAAGGCGCATTTTCACGAAATTGCTCTAAAGGCCGCAAATACCAAACTCGACCAAAATGCATATCGGAGCTACATATACACTCCACGTCAGTAGAATAGAACACCTAAATTTTTGTTAATGTTAACCTATTTATCCCAAAACGAATAAATGTACGTTTTTAATCTTGTGGGAATTTAAAGTCAATGATGTTCCGTATCAAACACAAAAAAATCATGTTTCTAGCTCTTCGCGAATTGATTTTCTGATCAATTTTCCGATAGTACTATGAAAAATAGATATTTATTTTTGGTCTCAGGATAGAGCAGTCACTTTATTTTCGTGAATTTTTGAAATATTAACGACGATAAAACCAGGCTGACATATTTCTTCACAATAAGACAGAATATGACACAATATGACACAATAGAATATGATACAATCGAGTGCTTCGGATGCTGATAAGATGGAACATATTCAAAATAATTATGAAAAACATCAAAATTTCTTATAAAAACCTTGATGCCTTTTAAAAGTTTGGAAATATGCTCCACATTTAGAGGAAGATAATCTGATATGAAAATATCTGCTATTTTAATACACTGAGGGAAATTTTAGCGCATGTTTCAAATTGAATACACCCTTTGGACTTTGAATTTTATATGTGTTCTTATTTTGGTGTCCTCGACTGTTCTCAACAGCTTCATGTTCCAATATAAATGGACCAAGTTATGCTCTCCATACCGGATTTTACGAATTAGTAGTTTTTTTAACTGAACTCGCAAATCTAAAAGCCCCGTTTTCGCGGAAAACGCGGTCATAGAAATTGAGATTTTAGGTTTCCTATGTTGATTTAAAAATCACTAAAATTTCCCTCAGTGTATTGAAATAACGGTTGTTTTCGTATCAGATTATCTTCCCCCAAATCTGGAGCATATTTCCAAACCTTTCAACGGCAGACTTGTTCGCCGAAAAATCATTTTATTAAACAAAACATCAAGGTTTTTATAAGAAATTTTGACGTTTTTCATAATTATTTTGAAAATGTTCCATGTTATCAGCATCCGAAGAACGCGATTGTATCCGTCTAGGTTGTCTGTGTCATATTCAATCTTATTGTGTAAAAATATATTCATTTTCCGAAGAGTTTGCACATTCTCAAGGCCAAAACTGCCTGTAGGAGCGTTCCAATGCTTTTGAGATGTACTAGAGAGTTTTTAATTACTGTCTTGGCTACAATTTATGTCTTTGTGGTGGATCGAAAATCTAAATGGCTTGGCTGTTATATGGCAAAATTTCCAAAAAACGTCAATAAAAAACTTAAAGTCAAAATCGGGAGGCTCGATTTTTACGGTAGATATATGGTCCAGTGGACTTTTTTGCTCAGTTCAATCCCAGGAATCAGAAACGCGAAGAGCCCATTAAGGTTTTTTTTTCGTTCCACACAAATCGCCCCACCCTAGTATATACACTTTGATACGATGAAAATGTGCCTCACCGAAATAATGGTTTTAGACCCCAAGTATGTTTGGACGAAATGTGTTTCAGACAATTTGGAGTCGATCTAGCCATGTCCGTCCGTCTGTCTGTCTGTGTGTCCTGCTGGCTGGAGCGCACGATAACTCTCGAACGGAGCAACCGATTCGGTTCAAAATTTGTCGTTCGTAATATTTTGCCCAAACTTAGTTTAAGTTCGAAGATGGGTTATATCGGTCCACTCCTTCCGGTACCTCCCCCACAAAAGTTCGAAAATGTTCGGAAAATTTGTGCGCACGATAACTCTAGATGGGAGTAACCAATTTGGCCCACACTTTGTACATCGTGAAAGTTCTACCAGACTTAGATGAAGTTTAAATATGGACTCAATCGGTCCACTCCTTCGGGTACCTCCCACACAAAATTTCGGAAAAGTTCAGTTTAGGACCTGCTCTCGAATCGCTTTGATTTTTGTTGTAGCAACTTGTATACGCTGTCCCCCATACGACGGTACAAGTTTCATAAGGGGCAAGTCCATACTTCCTGAGAAAATAGCCTGAAAGGTGCAAAAAACCCCTATGACACCGTGTGTAGTGGTTGGAGCGCAAGATAAATCTCGAACGAATCTGCCAATTCGGTCCAAAATTTGGCCTTCGTAATATTTTTTCAAACATAGTTTAAGTTCAAAGATAAACCATGTCGGTCCACTCCTTCAGGTACCTCCCCACAAAAATTCAAAAATCTTCGAAAAAAATATGTGCACGATAAGTCTTGAAGGGTGTGACCAATGTGGTCCATACATTACAACCCTTATATATCTACCAGATGTATATCAGTTTTGAATATGGATTATATTTGCCCACTCCTTTGAGTACCTCCCACACAAAATTTCCTATAAGTTCACTTTAAGACCTGCTGTCGAATCACTTTTATTTCTGTTGAAGCCATATGCTTTCGCTGCCTCAATTACGACGGTAATAGTTTTTCAGGGACAAGTCCATTCTTCTTGATAAAACAGCCCGAAAGGTGTAAAAACCCCATAACACCATAAGTAGTCGGTGAAGAGCACTTAACTCTCGAACTGATCAACCGATTTGCTCCAAAATTTGGCTTTCGTCATATTTTGTCCAAACTTAGTATCAGTTCGAAGATGGGCAACGACTTCTGGTACTTCCCCCTCAATATTTAAAAAATTTCACTAAATATGCAAAATGGAATGCACGATGTCTCATGGAAGGGGCAACCGATTTGTTCAAAACTTTGGATCTCCTAATATGTTGTCCAAATTTAGTTTAACTTCCAAAATGACCGATATCGATTTTCCGGTCCAAAATTTATGCGATGACCCACTGAAATGTCTAGTGGGCGCGAAATCTATCAAAAATAAGATCAACGTTTGTAATGGACTGTGTCGGTCCATTCCTTTAAGTACCTCCTCCCCAACATTTTTGAATTTTAATCCTAAACCACATTTTTGTCTGCAAGTGCAAATGTCCAAAAAGGGTCACAAAATTCTCAAAAGACCCTAAATACATTCGATCTGTCCGTAGATGAAAGTTCCAATTCACATAGGCTGAGGGTATATCTCTGTCGGCAAAGCCGACGGATACTTTTTTAATTGTTTTAATGATTTTTATTCATTTTCTCGTTTAGAGTTAAGCTTGATGATCGAAAATGTTTTGCAAGTGAAAAAGGAAAGCCAGGGATTCGAACCGACACAGTCACCAATTTACGTGACCTGGTTTCGCTATTAGTTGAGTAGCTCTTCAGACGTATCGACTGCGGGATGGCTTCTCTGTCCTAGAACTTTTGGTTTTTCAAATGCAAATGTGTTTTTATACATTCACGGATATTTGGCCGTTGAATTGTATTTCTTCATGACAAACGCTTTTTTGAGCTGCCTTTGAAGTTATGAGTTTGGCTTTGAACGTTAACACGCCGCGATAACATTTTTTGGTTTTACCATATGTGAGGATAGTTTCTCGGTTACTTAGCGATATGATTGGAACCCCCAAAAAATCTGCACGCAGAATTTTTCTCAAGAAATTTATTATATGTATTTTTCCTGAAAACTACTTCTTATTACCAGAATCCGTAAACATTCCTTTGATTACAATTGCCAGAATAACAATAACTTATAGAAAATGCTTTGTTTTCTTGCTTTGATAATTCCATAAATATTTGCAAATTATTTAACTTAAGAGAGAAGCAAAATACAAAAACTGACATCTGAATTTATGAAATCCAAAATAAATTCTCTATGGAAATAGCAAAGCAAAATGGAATAGACTGAGAATGTCCTTGCCATTCGACAATTTCTATTTCATTTGTTTATGTTTGGTAATAGAATTTTATGGAGGAAATTGAAATTCGCAGCCGTAAGAATTAAAATGGAAATCTATTTTATGTTTACTTATTTATATTTTTGTGTGTGTTTGTTTTTCTTTTTTTGTTTTCGTTTATCTTCTTTGCTTCCCCATAAATTTGCATATTTACAAAGAAGTTTTCTTGTTGTGATTTCTGTTGTTTTCGTTCTTTTTTGTTTTGTTTTTTTCCAAATGAGAGAACATATTTTATGAAAACTTAAAAAGTTGTTATAAATCTAATTTTATGTGACAAAGGAGATTCTTTCAAGAGAATATTAATTTAAGTGGCTTTCATAAATAATTATCCACACTCGGGAAAACTTTGGAAATTGTATAATTAAGGAAAAATGTTTTCAAGTTTTACATCACTTTCAAAGTGACTATCAAAGGCTGGATAATATTTCTGCAGTCATTGAAGTAAAAACAACTTCAACTTAGCAGTCTGTCTCTTTGATCCGAAAAACGTTGCAGTTGAAAGTTGTCACCTAATATGAAGTAGGAATTCCTAAAACTTTCCATTTTTCAGAAATTTAAACAACATCTGAAAATAAAGTCTCAAAAGCAAGAGAAATGCAAAATAAAAGAAAACCTAAACTTACCATCATCTGGTATAAAATCAACAATGACATTGTTCAAGTTCACTTGGAAGAATTCCACAAAATCGTAAAAGCCCTGTTGCACATGCATTTTGTAGAATAATTGGGAGGGTACAAGGATGGCCACACGGCCATTGTGCTTTGTTGTGGTGGCAGCAATGGAGGGCTGTTGCTTTTGTTTCTTTGGCAACAACGTCTGGCTATGATGATTTGATGGAAGTGGAGAACTGTCCTTGTTGTCGTGTGATTGCGCTTTTGGTTGCTGCACTGACTGTTGATAGTGTTGGGATTTTAAGGATAGCAATGATGGCGACAACGACAATGAAGATGTCGTCGATGCTGATGAGAATGATAATGTTTGAGACGAATATGACGACGACAACGATGATGATGATGGTGATAATGTCTGTAATTGCGGTTGAGGTAAATGTGGGCTTGATGGCTTGTCAGTCATTGGCTCCATTGTTGCTGTTTGCTTCATGCCCCTGCTGCTGCTGCTGGAACGTTTCTTTTTTAGTGGTAATTCAAAGTCATTGTTCACAGTGACTCTTTGCCGTCCTCTTTTCATTAAACTTATCACGTGTGCTGAGGCAAGCATTTCTGGTTCAGATATGCTGTCGGTCGACAATGGTGCAATTGTAGTAGTTGCAGTCGCAGTTGCATTGACATTGACAGAGTGTAGTTGTGGTTCCATTTCCAAAACATTGTTAACTGTGATATTTGTTAAAGTCACATCTAAAGGCGTTTCCACGTCAATGTGTTTGCTTGGATCATTTCCACTCGTTTGCACTTGGCCAGTTTTGATTTGCTTCAAGTTGCTATCGCTAAAAGTCAAGTTGAATGTATTATTTATGGGAATTTTAACCTGGACAATTGGATGAAGATAGTGTCCTTCCAATCGTGTTGTTACATGTGCCTGATGTTGTTGTTTATTTTCCTGTGATTCTGATCGATTTTTTTGTTGATGGCTTTGTTCAAATTTCCGCTCAATGACGCCTTCGACAGCAACATTGCCAGCAATGAGGAGAAGAACAACAAGTAGAGTTTTCACAGATTTTCTAGCGACGAAAGAGGCTGTCAGCAGCAGAAACAATTTACGAAATTGACAGATGTGAAACTTCATTTAGACGCAGCTACCTTTTAAGTTTGGTACTGGTTTTATTTTCTGTTGCTTGTTATGCGGGAAAGTTTCGGATATTAATCTTCAGTATCCCGTTTAACGAAGGCAAAGTGTCAAACAGAAGAAATGCCAAGCAGTTAATTGATTGTAGCTCGATGAATTGAATTCCGTTTTACTCATTTGGCCAACATTTGTAGATTTCTCGTTCGACTTTTAGAGTGCATTCGTATTTTGTTTGTGGGCAATTTGTCCAATATTGCGAATTTCATTTTCGTTCAGAATTTCTCTTTTTTTTTTTTGTATTTGCAATTTTTTGTTTGTGGAAGATTTTTGTTTTTGATTTCGTGTTAAAAATTTTAAGGAGGTCACCGGAGTATTTTTCTGTAACGAAAATAAACATTAATTAGTATTAATATTTTATTGAAGAAGTTCAAAAAATTAGTCAGACGTTTCCTTACAAACTATATGTTTTCTGTTAGATGATTGGAGAAGTAACGAATTTTGTGGTATCCTTGATACGCATCATTTCCTTTTCCATGTATTCCTAAATAATTGCTTAGCTTAAAATTTTTTAGTAATTGAACATTAAACCTTAGATGAAATACATATAATCACAGTTTTCTACGAAATGCTTGTATCGAATTATTCATTATGCGTTGTGATAAATTATACGACCCATTGATCTCATTGATGATGCTCATACGACCCCATGTCACCAATGGCAGCCTTTTTACATGAACAAAAAAGACATAATAAACAAAAGACTATGGGAGCTTTACTCATTGAAGCTATTCAAACCATATTAAGTGTATTGAGTTTCAAGGAAAAACAAAAGGAGAAATATCAAAAGGAGCAATATCCGTAATAAAATAAGGGTGGAACAAAACACAAATATTTTTATCAGTCCTGAAAAAGATTCAAGGAATTTTTGTTCACTCCCAATATATTATTCACTTTATTAAGGGCACTGATTTTTTTGCTTTAACGCTGAGAATTTCGATATATTAAGTCTTTAAACAACAGTAAGAAGGATATAAGCAATCATTTCTAGCAAATTGTAATTAAAGTGCTTAAAATAAGTTTTCTTATACAATCTATAAGCTCATTTACGATTTTACACATTAGCTTTAAATATAGCTTAAGAATTTGTTAAGTATTCTTACTTTATCTAAAATTCTAAATACGAGACAAAATTTATACAAAACTTAAAAAATACAACAACTTTCTTCCAAAATCATTTGCCCCAATTTTCTTTTTCATTTTAATTCTCACGTGAAAAAGCAGACTAGAAACCCCCCTTTATAGGTAGACAAAAGATAAAACGAAAGCGTTCAAATCACGTACATCGTTTCATTTGTCTGTATGTCTGTCATTTATTTCGCTTTGCAGCAACATTCAACGCCATTCGTATATGTTTGTTCAAAATGTGCACGTATCGCAGTCATTGTCGTCAAATATGCATTCGTGTGTATTTTGGAAAATGAAATGAAAAAGTAGTGAAGTAAACATTCCCATTGGACAAAGATTCAAAATCTCAGTACAAGCTCATTTTTCGCATAAATATTTCACACAAAAATTGAGAAGGCAATGCAGGTAAACATTAAACAGGCTTTAAACGTGTTCTGCATTGCAGTGTAGTTCAAAGCAACCTGAAATGTTTACAAGTGTTTGTTAGCGAATGCTTTTTGTTAGTAGTTCAGAATGATTTTTTGTAGGAAACAAGCTATGAAACAAGCTGAACGAAATCCGTTTTAGACAATTTGGAGTCGATTTAGCTCAGTCCGTTCACCTTGACTCTAGAACGGATCAACCGGTTTGGTCAATAATATGGTCCTCGTTATATTTGGTCCAAACCTATCTGTCCATTTCTGTCTTTTTGGTACCTTAATAAATCTATAACTTAATCGATTTGGTCCAAAATTTGTTCCTTGTAAATTTCTTCTAGAAATAGATCTGGTTCGCATATGGAATATATCGGTCTTCTTTTTTGGGTACCTCCCACACATAATGGCAAATGGCTATAACCCTGTACGTAGAGGCACAGCTTATTTGTATTATATTATACTAAGGATTACAGACCACTTCCATCAGATGTATTGGATGCCATCAAATTTATATAAAGAATCTACAACCGATAGTTTCTGTCAAAATAGTAACGAAAACTACAATCAACTTATTTATAAAATCAATCTTAAACCACCTCAAGTATAGCACTTCTTGACTTTTCTTTTAATTTTTGGACGGATTTATGGTGAAAAAGCTAACTTTTCTATTATTATACCCTATACCACAATGTGGAAAAGGGTATTATAAGTTTGTTTTGGTAAAAATTCATGTAACACCGGGAAATATTCGTCGGAGACCCTCAATGTGGTATACCAATCTTCATATCTCGACGAGATAAAGCGATTTTGAGATGTGTGTCCGTCCGTCCGTCCGTCTGTCCATTATAAATTGTAAACACGCTCCAGGCCGCAATTATGGACCGATCGTCACGAAATTTTGTATGGAGGTCGGGTTCAGATCAGAATAGATCCCTATTCTTATTGGTGATGATAGTGAAATATTTAGCGGATGAAATGGACCAAAAACATAATATTTATCCAATTTTCTAGCGGCTATTTGGGTCTCAATAATAGTCCGATCAACGCGTAATTTTAAATAAGGTAAGAGTATATCACAAAGGAGAAGCTTGCAATTTGAGATGGCGATCGGATAATATTAGAGGGTTAAATGGACCAAAACTTTTGTGTGAAAATTGTAAAAATTTTAATATACAGCTTATATCTTAATTCCTGGAAGTGACATTCCGGACAAGTGAGATATACTTGAAAGTGGAACGCTTGACCTTTCAATTGTTGCCAATTATGTTGGTGTGCATGATCAGATAACAGAGTTACAGCCTAATATATTCCGTTATTTGTTTGTAGTGTTATCATAAACACGCTAGAAGTCGCAATTATACATCAATAGTCGCGAAATTTTGCACCGGGTAAGAGTATAGGACGAAAAAGATGCCTACAATTTTGAATGATGATCTGATATTCTTTAGAGTGTGAAATGGACCATTACTTTTGTATGAAAAATATACAAATTTTAGTTTTGGTCGATATTTTAATTCCTTGGGGACATATATATTTCTCAAAGTAGCCTACATAAGGAAAAAAACTACTGACCTTTCCTCTGATGTAAATTACAATAAAGTGTTTGCTAGATAACGGGCCTACTGCCTAACATATAATGGGTTCTGTGTAGAGAAACACATTTTTATCCCATGCTACATATTGTCTCTCCAAAAGTTTATGTAACACCACGAAATATTCGTCCTAGACCCCTTATTTGGTATGCCAAAATTCATATCTCGACAAGATAAAGCGATTTAGCGATGTGTGTCCGTCCATAAAAAATTGTAAACAAGCTTAAGGCCGCAGTTATGGACCGATTGTAAAGAATTTTTTAAGGAGGTTGGGTTCGGGCCAGAATAGAAATGATTGGTTTTTGGTGATGATCGTGAAATGTTCAGGGGATAAAATGTACCAAAAACAAAATTTTAACCAATTGTGTAGCGGCTCTGTAGGTCAGAATAATAACCCGCAAAATTTTAAACAAAGTTTGAGTTAATGATAAAGAAGAAGCGTACAAACCAAAGTTAAGATCAGATAATACTTAGCGGGTTAAATGGACTGCAACTTTTGTGTGAAATTGGTAAAAATTTCAATAACGTAGCGGTTAAACAACGGAAGTAGTAGTACTGCATAAGTGGGTTTCATTACATTTTAGTTTGTGTGAACTAAATTTTCCTTTCCTGCTACAAAAATGTCTTTGTCATGCTAGATAACTTTTTGGTTTTGGCCATAAGTATTATACATTACATCTCTGATATTTGATAATTAAATTTTCACAATAAGTGAATACAAGTTCAGTGGAGAGCGATTGTCCATGGATAGTGGTATAGGGTATGCCATGGTCGGCTCCGTACGACTATAGACTTTTCTTACTTGTTTTTTTTTTTAATAAAATCGTTTAAGAACAACATTTTAGTTTCTTTTTGATCCCACACAAATATATGCTGATCGGTTTATTTGTTTTCCACTTGATCCATTTTATGGCGATCGCTTAAACCCGTCTGCATTGGGCCCTATATAGCTATATCGAAATCTGATCCGATTTTCCCAATTTTTGTACGATTCGTTTCTTAGCCAGAACAATGAACTGGTGGAAAATTTTCATCGACTGGACCAAGAATGTGGGTTTTTGATCATTTTCGTGAAAATGCACCTTTGACCCCATACAAAACAAACGGGTTAACGTTAACCGAACGTCATACAATTTCATATATAACAATGGAAAAAATAGGGGATGGGAGTTTCAATCAAAACAAAAAGGTCTATAGTTCACGACGTGACCTTCCACAAAAAACAATCTTCAAAAAAAGGTAGATTTCTTGTAAAAAGTTCATGAAAAATGGCTTTTATGGTATTCAATAAGGGGATTTAAACTCTTAAAGGACATGTCCCGTAATATTTTCAATTTTTTTGCAGAACGTCTGAAATGAATGTCTGAAATAATGGCCCAAAGCTCTAAAACACCCTATCGGCACCAATTAAAAGGACTTATGAGCACGACTACTTAAAACGTGAGTATCCGATTTGGCTGAAACTTTGTATATCGTAAAATTTCTTACGAACTTACATCTAGTTTCAAGACGGTCCCTATCGGATAACACCCTCAGCAAAATTTCAAAAAATCAGTTTATGGGCTGTCTGAGCATAATTTTAAATTTTTTACAGAAGGTACTCCTTGTAATCCTAGTTTCATGAAGGTGTTTTGTTCGATATGGACCTTCATGAAACTAGGATTACAAGGAGTACCTTCTGTAAAAAATTTAAAATTATGCTCAGACAGGACATAAACTGATTTTTTGAAATCTGTTTGAGGTAGTTTTTAAATTTTTACCGAAGGTACTCCTTGTGGTCCCGTTTACAGCGTTTACAGTTTATAGTGTTAAACGTGGGTACCACCGTGGTGCAATGGTATGCACATCCGCCTTGCACGCACAAGATCGTGGGTTCGATTCCCCGGACAGACAATCAGCCATATAAAATTTCTCTACAAGTGATGTCTTTAGATGCTCCTTTCGGACTTGGCTATAAACATTAGGTCCCAAATTGTTGAGCTAATATGAAACGTGGTGCACTCATTGTTATAAGAGAAGTGTCCCTTGTCCCGCATGGGATGGTTGTGGAACAATTATATATTATACTGGCTTTCCGCTTTGCTGGCCCGTTGTTTGGGTTCTCCGTGCTAATATTAGTATTCTATCTAGTTGTCTATATGTATGTCTATATATATGTATATATCTTTTTTCTTTTAATAAGCGTAATAGAACAACCACTCCGAAACCGCTTACTCATTACTTCGAAGGGGATTTAGGGGGTTCATAGACTGGTTGTATCCACTTTCCCATCCATTGTGAATTGAAGTTAGGGGTTCGGCTGCAGTCTTAGCAATATTTTTTTTCTCCACCATAATTGCTCGTAAAAATGTAACTTATTTCTTCCATACCTCCTTTGTCTCTAGCATATCTTTAATAATCTGCTTAGATATTTCATATTGCACTCTTTAATCCTCCCACATTTTGCACTGAATTAGGATATGCTCCACACTGTTGCATAGTTCGAATACTACATTATCTTTTCAATGGAATCTCAACGGGTGACTGCCGAAATTTCCATGAATGCTGAAGACTGGAGTTAAATGGAAGTTGAGTCATTCATGAACATCGCCATTCTTGGAAGAGCCTTTTCGGCTTTCGTTATGTCAACGTGCATGTTGATACCTCCCTTTTTGTGTGTCCGTTTGGAAGTTACTTTCATTTATCGTATATAAAACCATTTCACGTAGGGTTAGGTGAATCCGGCCAGCACAGAAGGTGTTGAAGTTGTTATATGCAGATATGACTCTTATCGCACATGATTACGCAGTTGCATGCTTCTTGCAATATTCTCGCTGAAGACAGGAGACACGTACGTCACTTGCACATAATATACTGTAGCTATTAACCTCCATCTTAACTCAATTGGTCCTCTCAAACGTATCTATCTATAAAATTTAGTATTTCTGGCGTTTTGCGGATCTCTTTCAGTATACAAAAGCTTCCCTTACAAATATGTTTCCTATTTTAAGAAGGGCCCACGTATTGGTACTTTCAGAATTTATTTATTTTTAATTTTCAGTAAAGTCTTCGAACCGAATTTACCATAAATAAGCACTTTGGCATAACCCTCATACAATCGTTTCTCCAGATTTATAATAGAAAATTAAATAAAAAATCATATTATTGTTTCATTGAACACCTTATCACTTTAAACTCGTTAAGATAAAAACCTCAATAATTTACAAAGAATAACTTTTAAATGAGAGTTGCAATTATCGGGGCTTTACTGTATTCAAAAATGTGATCTTCATCGTGTTATTTCAAGCATTGAAATCAATGTAAATTTCGTTTTCATAGTCCCACTAATTATGAAATTATTTATGAAAAAACTATTGGTCGCGATCTCTTTGTTTTTGTTCCAATACACCAATTAATGATAAAGGCCACAATTACTATTGTATTGAATACCACTGTGCAACACGAAAATTATTAACCTTATTCTGACACCGCAGCGTGATAGAAGACCAAAAAATAGAAGACACGTGTCTCGCCGTTTTTCCCTATCTCATCAACATTCGCGGTTGTAGGCCTCCAAAGGTTTGAGGCTTTGATGTAAAAAGGGGTCATTGTTCAAGACTATATCTTCCAAACCGTTAGGAGTTTTGAATTTATCTCAGAGGCAAAGTTGTAGATCTTGTCTTAAGACACAAAAATTGTGAACACATATAATACATCAAACTTCATATGCAAGGTCAAAATCGCCAAGGTCAAATTTAATTTAAAAATATTTCTCGGGTTTTGGTCTGCAGTTATCAAACCGATCAAATTTAAAGCAAACAACCAACTACAAAATTGTACCTCAGATCCCAATAAACATCTTTCTAGAACATATGAACTCTGAATATTCGGTTCTTAAAGGTCAAAATAACAAAGCAAATGGGATTTTTATCCTGTTTTCTCTGGTTCTGATCCACAAATATTCAATATTCAAGAAAACAACCAACTGGAATGATGTAGCGAAGACATCAATGAAGTTAAAGGTGAAAAAACAAAAAAACATTTGAAAATATTCAATTTTTACACTTTTTCTCCGATTCTGGTTCAAAGATACCCAACCGCCCAAAAATTAGGGATACCGTCAACCACAAAAATGTAGCTAAGATTTCAGTAAACAACTTTTTAAAACATATGAAGATTTTGGAACGACTCTTCAAGCTCAAAATTATATTATTTTAGATCATTCTTTCCTGTTCAGGTCCGTAAATAAAAAACCTTTTAAATTCTTTGAGTTTTTAACAGTTTGTTATTTCCAAACTGATATACCAGTACGTATAATAATCTCCTTGATTTCTCGTTTTTGGAAATCCCGTTGTGGGGGGACCCTTGAACCTCCATTTTTCGTATAAAAAATAGGTAAAAACCTATTCTCACAATAAACGGTCCTACACACAAAATTTCATCAAATTCGGTCCAGCCGTTTAGGAGGAGTTTACAGTCGAATTTTATATATATTGGTAGAAGATAGATTATAGCGTAAAGTGTAAGTGCACATCGTAATATTTCTCTTAAACCTACATCAAGTTCCAATAATGTTGATATCGGACAACACCTTCGGTTACCCCCCTCACCAAAGTTCAAAATCGGGGGATTTTTTCATTTTCATCGAAGGTAGTACATGTGATTTTGTTTACATCGATATAATTTTTTTCGTGAGTAAGGTTTACTACTGCTTGTGGAAATTGCACTAGCGAATAGTCTTTGTATAATGAGTACTTCCTGAGATATGATCCCCGAAATGAATATTTAGGGTTACTGTTTTATATCTCTCTCGCTCTAAAGTTACACTGCTATAATTTCTATTGTGAGAAAGTTGGCCCACTGATTATGATACATACCTACGTCACAAACGGTAAAAGATTTACGCTAAAAACTTCCACAACTTATTTTATTTCTTACAAAAATGCTATTTATTCTTAAAACTGATGTTGTTGTTTTTTGTTTTTGTAAAGTCGCAGGATGAGGGTATATCTCTGTCGGCAATGTTGACCGATATTTGTTTACTTATATCAATATTATTTAATTCCAACATATTCTGATGAGTGTTAAATCTCTAGGGGGCATACAAAGTTCTGCTAGCCTTTATTTTTAAGCTATACATAACTTTTACTACTATACTTTATTAAGCTATTTACTTTCTCCCAATTTCTCCATTTTCCCTAT
This sequence comes from Musca autumnalis, assembly GCF_047663935.1. Taxonomy (NCBI): domain Eukaryota; kingdom Metazoa; phylum Arthropoda; class Insecta; order Diptera; family Muscidae; genus Musca; species Musca autumnalis. The sequence goes on along the minus strand of NW_027411644.1, from coordinate 6,577,189 downwards.
CGTAAAGAATCCTATTATCAATTAGCGTAATAAAATTGTAATGAAGTTCCAAATTGTCGCTCTTCAACAGAGCAAAAAAAAAAAAAAAAACTCTCAGTTAGACAGCACAACAGAAAAAAAATCTCACTTTAATACCTTTGGAAAAATCACTCTGATTGGGAGTTGGTCATAAATTTTGGTTTTTGTCATAAAATTGATTGCACCTTGGACAATATGCTATCGCCGCTATATTTTCGTTTTTTGCCCTTCTACAACTCCATTGTTTTTTTATTCCTTGTATTTTTTGTTTGTTTTTACTGTTGGTCGATTCACCAGAACAACAAATAAACGCTATAAAGCCGTTTGGATGGAACAGTGTTCGTTAGAGTTTTAAATAAATATTCTTTGTTTGTGACAAGCACGGTTGAATTGCTGACATTTCGGCGTATTCATGCATAAATGCCCTGTAATAATCAATTTATGAAGGATTCCATAGAAAATTGAAATGGGGGAGGGGGCGGTTTTGAATTGTGATGGATGAAAACGTGTAAAATACAAAACAAATAGAGACGTTTTATTCGACGGAAGCGACAATGTGGTTACCTACACCAACTTTCTTGCTGAAACGATTTTCAATTGATTTTCTATAAATACAAGTTACCCATAAACATCTACAAATATGAGTTTTATTGATACAGGAATATACTAATCATAGACAACAATTTTTTAATTAAAATTAAAAACAAATATATAGTAAAGTCAATAATTTTTAGACTAATATATTGTATATTTCTCAAAACTAAATCAAATAAAAAATCAAATTGAAACTAGGCAACCAACAATCCCTGGTAATTCCAATTATTACATATCCACATTTCTCAAATGCTATTCACATTAGTTTCGAAAAGACTTCAAAGAACTTAATAAATCATATTGATGTAGGGTATGGAGAATGACATGTTTTTACTTCCATGAAAGAGAAACATTATTGTTATATCATAAAATGCTCACAACATATTTATGTCGAAATGTGAAATGTCATGAACATTCAATTGGATCTTTGATTGCGAAATATAATCAATTTATGTCAAATAAATTGTTAAATTTGATTTGTCATGTTTATGATTGTGGGTCCGATAGGCTGTTATTTGTGAAGAGAAGGCAAGGCAATAATACAATACAAAATATACAATGTTTATGTACAAAAATATGAATGAATTTCAAAAAATGATATATGTATCTTCCATATACGCTCTATTTGTACATCTATATATATAAAAGAGCTTAGTGATAAGTGAGTGAGTGAGTGAGTGACATGTATATCATCGCCCAGACGAAACCGCTGAAGCTAGAAAGCTGAAATTTTGACTGTGGGTTGCTGTCGGTGTGTAGGGGTGAGATAAGGCTGGGTTTTTGGAAATTCGACCTAGAAGGGTACGAAAAGTACTAAATATGGTACCCTTTGTATTAGGCAAACGGGAAGAGCTAGAATTCTGAAATTTGGAATGAAGGTAACTGGTGGAGAGTTAGAAAGATGTACCAAAGGGTTTTTGGAAACTCGACCTCTAAGTGTACGAAACGTACTAAATTTTGTACGAATTGTACATTTTGAAGGGATTTAGCTAGAAACTTGGAATTTGGTATGGAAATCAAGGTTGGAAAGTGGTGTTTATAAAAGGAAATGGTTTTGGAAATTAGTACTCATGTGTACGAAAAGTTCTAAATGGTACTAAATTTAGTACAATTTGGATTTGGGTGAACGGATAGAGCGGGAATTCTGAAATTTGGAATGTGGATCACTGATGGAGAGTTAGAAAGATGTACCAAAGGGTTTTTGCAAATTCGACCTATAAGTGTACTAAAAGTTACTAAATTTAGTACCAGTTGTATATTTTCCACTGATATATCTAGAATCCTGGAATTTGGTATAGAAGTCAAGGTTGGGAAGTAGTGTTAATATAAGGAAATGGTTTTGGAAATTCGTACTCATGTGCACGAAAAGTTCTAAATGGTACTAAATTTAGTACAATTTTGATTTGGGTGATTGTTAAAGTGCAAGAATGAGATATGGGTGTAGTTTTGTAAATTCGTACTTATGTCCACGAAAAGTACTAAATGGTACTAAATTTGGTACAACTTGGAGTTGGGTAAAAAGATAGAGCTGCAAACCTGAAATGTGGGTTATTGAGGTAGCTTTGGAAATTCGTACTTATGTGTACGAAAAGTACTAAATGGTACTAAATTTGGTACAATTTAGATTTGGATAAATGGATAGAGGCGGAATCCTATAATTAGGAGTAGTGATTACTGTTGGATTGTTAGTAGTTTTGGAAATTCGTACTTATGGGTACAAAAAGTACTAAGCTGTTCTAAATTTGGTACAATTTGGATTTGGGTGAACGGATAGAGCTGCAAACCGGAAATTTGGAACTACGATTACTGTTGTAGGGTAGGATTGAGTCATGGAAATAGCTTTGGAAAATTGTACTTATGTGTACGAAAAGTATTAAATGGTAATAAATTTGGTACAATTTGGATTCGGGTTAACGGATAGAGCTGGGAACATAGAATTTGTAATAATATTTACTGTTGGAGTACAGGATTGAGGTAGGTTTGGAACTTCGTACTTATGTGTACGAAAAGTATCATGAAATTTGGAATTATTATTACTTTTGCGTGTAGGATTGAGGTAGATTTCGGAAATTCGTTCTTATGTGTACAAAATACTTTTTGTACACATAAGTACGAATATTCGAATGGTACTAAATTTGGTACCATTTGGATATGGGTACAATATGGTACTATTTGGAGTGGAGGATTGAGATAGTTATTGAAATTCGAACTTTCGTATTAAATGGTATACGAATAACGGTGGAATTCTGAAATTTGGTATTATAGTCGCTGTTGATTGTAGGGTTGAGATAAGTGAACGAAAATTACTAAACGCTACAAAATTTGGTTAAAATATTCAGATTAAATTGTAAATAAGTATCGCGATTGGGATATAATTTGGGACATCGCGATGTTATTTTTGAAACGAAACCTATTATAAGTACAAAATTTGGTTGTTTGTTGGTGTTCAGATAAGGAGTTTTTGAAATGCATACAAAATCTGAAATTAGGTATGGAGGTTGCTAAGGACTGAATTATTGGGTTGGTATTGGAAATACAAAAAATACAAAATAGTACGAAATTTGGTGTTGGGTGATGCTGGAATTTTATAGTTAGTGTGCGCAGAGTACGAAAGTGCAATAAATTGTATATTGGGCTAAGGAGAAGTTGTCAGTTTCACTGTTAGAGGTGTTAGTACAATAAGTGTACTAGAAGTATTAAATAGTACTAAATATTGAAGCACTGGTATTGAGAATGTCTATAAAAATCCGCATTTAAAATGTATGCAATGTTTCTGCATGTAATACCATGGAGTTTTAAAATTGTATCGAATAGTGTGCTAATGCTTTAATGTTAACGCTAAGGTGGTTTCTAAATTTTCCACTGAAATCAAACAGTCAAACATATCTTTTGAACAAAATTGTTTTTTTTTATTCTGGACGTTTTAGAAAATACAACTATTGTTTTGCAATAAGGTTTTTATACCCTGTGAACAAAAAAGTGTAAATAAAAATGTGTAAAAAAATAACTGTTATATAGGGGCCATGTCAAACAAAGCGTGCGCATTAAGTAACATTTTTTGAATAAAGGTTTTCTACATGTTGATATTACAAATGCCGAAATTGCAGATACTTCGGTTAGAAAATGTGAATAAAATCTTAAAACTACCCCTACCGTTCTAATAAAAAAAAGGACTGGAATTTGAAATGGGTATTTTTTTTGGAAATTCAAACTATAGATATATGAACAATACTTAAAAGAAATTAAATATCAATTAAAATAGGTATTAGTACATCAAAATTTTCAGTGTCCACCATTTTCATATGAAATATTGTTTATTTGTATATTATTCCCTTTCCGCATACGAAGTAGCGGGCATTTTGCTAGTAGATACATACAAATATGCATTTTTCATCATTTTATTTCCGTTCTTTAAAAAAAAAAAACAAATGGGATATCACTATTTCATCAATGTTAAAATTGAGAAATTTCTTTGGTCCATGACGATTTATCGCACTAAAAAACAAATTTGAAGATATAAAAAATACATTACGCACAGCACTACTTTTAGACATTGCCTTTCTGTGGATAAAAATTAATTTATGACAAATGTAAATAAATCAAAAGATGAGAAAGTTAGAGTGATGACTTTTCGACCTCTTTTTTTAAAAAAATATTTGCTGCTGAACGAATTAATGAATTTTTGCCTATTAAAGACTAATAACCGAAACAGTAGTGAACTATGATTACTACGGATAGTCGACCAACCTCGGCACAAGCGAAAAACAAATAATAATAAAAAAACAATTAAGAACGACGTTAACTTCGGGCCGGCCGAAGTTGTTATACCACCGTTGTTATTCGGTGGAATATTGAGGCTATAACCTTTAAAATACCGCAAATCGGGAGGTACCGTTTTATATGAGCTATATGAAGGCGTGAACCTGTACTGACAAAATTCTGGGGAACATGTTTGTACCCTTAACGAAGACTAAGTATCAAAATTCAGCCGTTTCGGTGTGATAATGAAGCTAAAACCTTCAAAATACCGAAAATCGGGTGGTACCGTTCTATAGGGGATATATCAAAACGTGGACCGATATAGCCCATTTGCAATACCAAACAACCTAGGATTAATAGAAACTTGATTTTAGACGGACATGGTTATATCGACTTAGAATTTTATCCTGATCAAGAGTCTCCGATGAATATTTCGATGTTTTACAAATGGAATGACAAATGTAATTATACCCTCCATATTATGGTGGAGGGTATAAAAATAAGGATTAAAATATGGAAACATTTTGAGCGCAAATCACTTTGAAATTATATTTATGGAAAAAATAATCATCGGACAAGTTTTATAACTTTCACGAAGAGCCACATCACCTATGAAAAAATATCACGGCACTTGGATTTTTTGAACAGGGTTGATCCGAAAACAAAAGCGTTTCGGCCAACGGATGCCAACCCAGCATGGATCTAGCCATGTCCGTCTGTCGCAATCACTCTAGCGTCGCAATAATTTCGGTATTTTGAGGATTGTAGCGAAAATTTTTAACCGAACTAACTGTAATATACCATTTGCGGTTCTTAGCGGTCACAAGACAAATCCACCAACAATTTTTGACATAGTACCTCCCGATTTTCGATATTTTGTGGATTTTAGCTACAGTTTTTAAACGAACAAGGTGTAATTTTTGCTACATTTTTCAAAAGGTCACAAAACTTCTCCAGATAAAATAATCAACATAGGTGCATATTTTGGAATAGCCTCATATAACGGTACCTCCCGATTGTATGTATTTCAAAGATATTAGCTACAGTTTATTGTCGAAATACCTGGCAAAATGTGCCTCATCGAAATAATGGTTTTAGACCCCAAGTATGTTTGGACGAAATGCGTTTCAGACAATTTGGAGTCGATTGAGCAATGTCCGTCCGTCTGGCTGGAGCGCACGATAAATCTCGAAGGGATGAACCGATTCAAATGTTCAAATGTTGGCTTTCGTAATATTTTGCCCAAACTTAGTTTAAGTTCGAAGATGGGCTATATCGGTCCACTCCTTCCGGTACCTCCCACACAAAATTTCGAAAATGTTCGGAAAATTTGTTCGCACGATAACTCTTGAAGGAAGTAACCGATGGGGTCCATACTTTGCACATCGTGAAATTTGTACCAGACTTAGATAAGGTTTCAATATGGACTCAATCGATCCACTCCTTCGGGTACCTCCGACACAAAATTTCGGAAAAGTTCAGTTTAGGGCCATCTCTCGAATCGCTTTGATTTTTGTTTTAGTAACTTGCATTCACTGCCCCCCATACGACGGTACAAGTTTCATTAGCGGCAAGTCCATACTTCCTGAGAAAGTAGCATGAAAGTTTCAAAAACCCCTATGACACCGTGTGAGGTGGTTGGAGCGCAAGATAACTTTAGAACGGATCTGCCGATTCGGTCCAAAATTTGGCCTTAGTAATATTTTGTCCAAACATACTTTAAGTTCGAAAATAAGCCATATCGGTCCACTCCTTCAGGAACCTCCCACACAAAAGTTCAAAAATATTCGGGAAAATTGTTCGTACGGTAACTATTGAAGGGAGTTGCCGAATTGGTCCATACTTTACACATCCTAATATATCTACCAGATATAGATCAGGTTCAAATATGGACTATATTTGTCCACTCCATCCGGTACCTCCCACACAAAATTTCGGATAAGTTCACTTTAAGACCTGCTATCGAATCACTTTGATTTTCAATTACGATGGTAAAAGTTTTTTTCAGGGGCAAGTCCATACTTCATGAGCATACAGCCCGAAGGGTGTAAAAACCCCCTATGGCACCATATGTAGCGGCTGGAGATATACTTTCATAATGGTCAATGTCGATCCATTATTTTTAGTATCTCCTCCACAAAACTTTTGATCTTTAATCCTAATCAACATTTTTCTCGGTTCAAACGCCCACAATATTTTAAATATACGTTTTTTGGAAAAAATTTGTTTCAATATACACAGGCTGAGTGTATATCTCTGTCGGCAAAGCCGACTGACAATTTTTTACTTGTTTTTTAGTTTTTATCTACATTTTCGGGCATGATTGGATGTCCTTCGGTATTTATGGTTCCCAGTGGTTAAAAACTTCTCCATCACAAATTGTGGATATAAGCCTACGTAGGTGTATAGCCCTTAGGTATTTTCAAGTTTGTGGCTGGCCTAACTAAAATTGGGTATTTTAGGTTCCCAGTGGTAAAAAAGTATTTTCTACCTAAAATTGTGGGCATTGGTATAGTGGACGTAACAGAAAGAAAATACATTATTCCGTATAAGCTCAAAATATTCCGTGGTGAAGGGTATAACAAATTCAACCCGGTAGAACTTAACGCTTTTCGGTAAAACTTAACGCTTTCCTATATTTATGCTGAATTGCTCTTCTGATTCTTTTATGACAGCTACTTCGTTTACATTTAACTTGAGGGGAGAAGAGAAAAGTGCATTTTTAATATCCTCTATTATAGAAGACCCTATAAAGTATATATTCCTGATCAGCTTAAAATTCTAATTCGATATAACAATGACCGTCTATCAGTCCGTCTGTTTAAATCAAAATACAACCCGCAATATTTAATATAGAGCTTTATAATTTGGTCCAAAAGTTTCTATTACTCCTAAGATGTTTGATATTGAAAATGAGCTTTATAGGTTAACGTTTTAATATATCCTCCATACAAAGGTTCCTCACGAATTTTCTGTATTTTGTGGGTTTTAGCCTCATTATCACACCGAAATGGCTGAACTGTTGCATTAAGTCTTCTTTGGGACTACAAATCTTTCCCCTTAAAAATTTGTCGGCACAGTTCCATGTTTTGATATAGCCCCCATAGAATGGTACCTCCCGATTTTAGGTATTTTAAAGATTTTTGCCTCATTATCAGTTCGAAATGGCAAAAGATTGGTATTTAGTCTTCTTTGGTGCAACAAATATTTTCCCGAGAATATTGTCATTCATTTAAGGAATTGCTTGCCAATTCTCAAACTGGCAGAGGACAATGCACTGTGGTAGAACTTGTATGGGAAAAGCGGCCAAAAATCCTTCTTGTGCAGGTATCAATACGAAAATTTCAGCAAATTTTGGTTTAGCAACACAAACAAAAAAGCAAAAAAAAAAAAAAAATCAACATAGGTCCAACTTTAGGTATAGCCCCCATAGAACGGTACCACCTGATTTCTGGCATTTTGGGGGTCTTGACCAGATCTTTCAATGAAATTGGCTAAAAGTTGGCTATCGGTACTCCCTAGTGTTAGAAACCCTTTTTGCAAACATTTTTTTGAATTGGTTTCCCTATATAATGGTACCGCCCGATTTTCGGAATTTTAAAGGTTTTATATAAATTATTAAATCGAAATGGCTGAAATGCCACTTAATCTTTCCTGGAGGTAGGCTAACCAGAAAATTGTCGATCAATGTAGGTTGTCCCCGTTTGATGTTGTCCCCGTAAATCGGTACCGCCCAATATTCGGTATTTTTACCGAAAATGGCTGAATTATCGAAATTTTACATTGAGGGAAAACATTTTGACGTATCTTTCATATAACTGAACCGCACAATGTCACAATGTATATATTAAAAAATCTGAAATGTATCACCTGCACATTTGAAAAAATGACAAACACACCCTGAAAGGTATCCTTAGTATTTTGGGAACAAGTTCCAAAGATGCGAAAAGATGCAGCTGATATTTTGAAAACAGAATACTTGGACTACTACTAATCTTTAAAAAAAAAATCGTTAGGAGGAAAGAGGGGGAACATAACTAAAACTTTAAATGAATTTTAATTATACTGAAGAAATGACAAACACAAAACTGCATAAAAATTAAGGTAATACATTTCTTGTCAATATTCGAGATAAGTTTGGTCAGTATAGAGTTCATGTATTTTGATATTAATATTTTACTTTCCCCTAACTTTTGCACTGAATTCACCTCGAAATCCAACCTGTTACATTTTTTTCTTTTTTGATGCTATTCTTAAAGAATACAGTAAGAAGTAATCCATATCAAATTTATTTTAGTGAAATTTAAAATGTTAGGAGTAGATATGAACACATTTAGTACCAAAAAATGGACTTTCATTTTTTTAATTTTGGCCAATGGCAGCAACCACTGTGCAATGGAAGCGACTGTGTCTACGCTTAACAGCTCAGCGATACCTGATTGTTTCTAAAGTCTTTGGGAGGAAGCCAATACCGCACCAACAAGCAAAAGATTATTTGTTATAAACTCAAATCTGTCGTCCCACAAAGCAGTAACGGTGTTCCACTAGCTTTTCTCGGAGGGGACTGAAATCCCAACCACATGTCAGTCAGGAATCCATAAGGCTATCTTCAACGAAGCTGTTCGGGTGAAGGAGTAGTTGTGTGGAGAAGTAGAGCATGCACACCAACTTAGTCAGTAGCCATCAAAGTTGCCGCAATATGGCGTTCTTTGCTTTGTCATGGAAGATCGCATCCATGGATTTCATGAGCAATTATGGGCAATTACCTTCCGCAATGGTAAAACTGATATAAAAAATGTGCTGGAGGGACGACATGAAGTTCTTCTTCCACCGTCTATGAAGTTCGTGTCTTCCGTCCCTTCACAGAGAGGGGTGCGATTCCGACAGACTTGTCCCTACGAATTTACTGGTTTTAGGTATAACAAAATGCATTTATGTGCAACATATTTGATAAATTCGAACAAACTTTTTAATATTCAAAAAACATAGCTAACATAGTATTTAAAAATATGTTTCTGATGTACATACTAATCAACAAACATACATACATATGTACATCATTACTTCATTCATTCTCTTTATTATGCTAGCAAAAAAATCCGTTCTAACTGCCCTTGGAAATCAAACCAACATTCATTTTCAGGATTTTATTTAAGGCCAATTAAGAACTCAACTGTTTATCGTGACAACTTGATACGATGATGGCATTACAAGTTTCCTTGAGAATTGGCCAAAGCAATAAGAAGCCTTAAAAGTTTCCTTCTATCCAAGCCATTTGCTTTTCGTTTAGACAATTTAAGCTAGTTCTTCATCTTCTTCTTCCTCCTCTGTATAAGTAATAATCATCGTCCAAAGAAATTTCGTTATTTTTCTTGAGAGCATTATTAGAGTCTATTAGTAAAAATTTGCAAGCCAACATTTGCTGAAGTAGAAGGCAAACACACACATAGCAAGCAAAGAAGGGGAGAAGAGTTCCGAACAACTGTAAATATTTGGTTGTTTTTACTCAGGCAAACAGACACGGAGCACACTCATACTTATTTCTTTGTGTGTGTATGTGTGGAATCCTACATGATTAAGATGTAAGTTTATTCGAATTCAGGCAAATGTTCATGTGAACCCAAGCACAAATATTGGGATGTCTTGGAAAACTAAAGGAAATTTATTCACAATAATATACATATGGTAAAACCCAAAACTATTTTACAATCGATGAATCCGAGTTTTTCCCATTCAGAATTTGGACCTGTTAACATATTCTATATAGTATGACTGAAAATCGTTAAAATGAAGTGCTTTAGGAGGGATCCCATAATATCGACCATAAAAATTAATGTTCGTGGAAGCTGTGTTGACATAAATGTAGAAAAATAGGTAAAAACGGGTTGGAGCCAACAAGTTTTTTTTTATGTTCCCTTCCGATTTCTGGCTTAACCTTACAGTTTATAGACCTATGCCCAAAGAAGGAATTACAGAATACTCCATGAGCAACATGCCACTCGTGTATGGATATTTGATATATCCCCTGCATCCACCTAAAATTGATGCAGACATTTTGAAGCCGAAATTTGGGTTTTTTTAATTTTTTTTATAATCCGGACGCACAAAAGGATGATATTTCAAACTTATAATATCCTAGTAATTGTAATTGGAGTCTAAAGGTCAAAATTTGATGCGTGAATTTTCTTAAAAATCTATTTTTTGCGTTTAAAATTTACAACTGTCATTCAATTTCCTTTGAACCCCTCGTCAATTTAGTTTTTTTTATTCGACGGATCTAATGAGACCTTCCGCGATCGAATCCATTCACTAAAACCGCGGATATAGATACCTTGGAAAACGAAAAATCAGCAGAAATATATTTTGACAAATCGGCGAACTAAACCGCGATTTTCTTTAAAAAGTTTTAGATAAATGGAATCATTTATATTTGCGAAAACCCGTGTCATAAATTACAGAGATATGAGTATCTTACCAAAACCCATATTGTGGAGGCACATCCGCGGTTCTTGAAGAATCTATTTGAAATAGGTGTATATTGACGTATTTTTGATCTGCACTAATGAAATCGTATGCACATTTCGCGACTTTTACCCACTTTAAAGTTTTTGGCATTGTAAGATGCAACTGACGTCACACAATGCCCGCCAAATGAAACATCGAAATATAAATAGGTATTGAATGAGATTGATTCGCTGTATCGAAAGTCGGATGCGCATTAAACGACTTTAACTAATTCGTGAATAACAGGCTTTTTAATTTTCATATTTTTTGAATGATTGTAATTTCAATATTACTCCTAATTTTCTATCCTTTTAAGTTATCACAGTAAGCAGTTAAGCTTTCGCGATGGCAAACCATATTTTTTGATGAAGTTTTAGCAGTATACACTATTTATTGTGTGGGATTTTAGGGAAATAGTTGGAGAACTCGCAAGTATTTTCTTCTAATTTTTCTAATCGAACCAAAAAATGTATTTGCAATAATATTTTAACAATATATTTTTTCTGTTTTGTTGTTGTTATAATATGCAATTTATAAAGCCAATGTTTATAATATTGGTTTCATATTTTTTTACGCGTTGTCTAGATTCTGTACGTATTTTCAATTTATTTTTTTTTTGGAGGTTTATACGGACTCTGATGTAGTACAATTTAGATTTGTTCCCAGATTTTTTTAATTTTCTTGATTTTTCGCGAAAATAAAACAAATTTTAGAAATTATGGTGCATCTGCGGATGGATATCAAATGCTGTTACTGATATATGCGTACATTTAAGAAACAAATAAGAAATTTTAAAAGGTTTTTGCTTTATAAGAGAATAAAGACCGCTATAAGTTTTGGGCGCATCGGCCAATTTCGTGAACGCGAACAGATTTGAAACCAGAATTTTTTCCTTAACCTTTATACCAAAAATCGAAGATGTGCTCACAAAAAAATTTTTTAATTTTTTTCAATTGGAATTGTAAAGGATATTTGGTTTTTACCATATGTAGATTGTTCCAGAACTACTAATTTTTAAAATTTTTCGATATCATAAAGGAAAAATTGTTATCGTATTAAAAATTTGTAGATTCTTGCAGGTTCTGGAACATACATATGGTTATACTACATACTTACTTATACGAGGGGCACTAAAAACCTTCTGGCCTAGGCAAATCGCATCGTCGCCAGGTGTCATTTCACATTTTTTTGGAAAGTTTGACAGTTTTTATCCTATGCGTACTCAGGTCAGTTTGACATATGACCATGTGTTGGGTTCTTTACAGTGTCTTGAAAAAATTACTTTGCGAAAAAAATGGAATTTACTTGTGAACATTTACGTCGGAAAAATTTTCACAAATTTCGACGTAGGTAATCAAGGCAAGAGTGCATCGATCAAACTAAATCTTTGTGTGTCGATAAAGGACCATCCTATAGGACTATGAAAAACTGGTTCAATGAATTCAATCGTGGCGGACACTCGCCAAAAGACGAAGGTCGGGAAGTGGTCCAAAAACGGCCGTTGTGCCAGAAAACAATTAAGCCGTGCGTGAACTGATAATACAAGATCGCCATGTTAAATACCGCCAGATAGAGACATCCTTGGGTACTTATTCCACCAACTAACATTCAATATTGCATGAACACCTGGCCGCAAAAATGGATTTTTCTCTACAATTTGTTTGCCTGAAGTCTCTTGAGAGATTCGAAAAACGAACAAGATAAGACGAATTGTTCTGCATCATGACAATGCGAGCTCTCACACATCGATCGATTCAAACCAGTGCCTGTTTGACCGGAAAAAACGTGGAATTGATGGGTCATACGCCATACAGCCTTGACTGGGGATCCAATGATTTGATTCCAGCAAATCAAGAAAAAAAGGCGTGGTCAACGATTTTCGTCGCCAGAAGATGTTGTAAATGCGTTCAAAAACCATGTTTTGGAGGTGTCTCAATCAAGCCACTGTAAACAACCCAACATATCGACGCATCCAAACAATAGTATGCTAAGTCGACTTAGCATGTTTTCAAGTTCTTTACATTTTTATATTTAACGTCTTTTAACTTATATTCTGTCAAATTTTGGTAATAATCGGACAATCCGAACAGAAGTTATAAACAAATATTTACTTAGCATAGTACTGAAGGTCAAAGAAATTTCCAAACTTTTAGAGCTTGTCCTGCAAAACTCACTGTTCAGAATTAGCAAACTATTACTTGGAGGTGTCGAACGTCCTTTAACTTAAATTCTGTCAAATTTTGGTAACGATCGGTCAATCCGAACAGAAGTTATAAACGAATATTGACTTAGCATAGTACTAAAGTTCAAAAAAATTTCCACACTTTGAGAGCTTCTCCTGCAAAACTCACTTTTTAGACTTAGCATACTATTATTTGGAGGTGTCGATATGGTCATATGCCAAACTGACCTGAGTACGCTTAGGCTAAAAACTGTCAAACTTTCAAAAAAAAAAAAAAAAAAATTCAAATGACACCTGTCGACACTGCGAGTTGCCTAGGCCAGAAGGTTTTTTAGAACCCCTCGTATGGCAAATTATTTCGATAAAATCAGAGAGTATAAACCGTATAGTCTAACCTGACAAGAAATTCAATATGAAGGACATAAATCGACCGAGTCATTTTTGAAAACGATCACAAAATGTTGTACAAGTTTCACACAATATCATGCCAGAATCAAGAAACAAATGAAAGGTTTTATTTTTCATGAGGCATAATTTTTTTCATTGCGCCACTCTAATGTACCAGTACGTATAAATTCTAGGCACACATTTATTTTCTGTTCTTTTTTTCTTCTAGTAGGGAAAACAATTTATGTAAAAGTCCCATAATATATATGAACAACGCTTGTGTCATTTAGTTACAACAAAAAGCTAAAAAGGGAAAATAATTACACAAATATTACACAATTTCCACAAATTATAACCAGTTTAAATTTGCAAGAACTTATCTCTTAAGTTAAAACATTTTTAAAATATTTCATAGAGCACAAATTTGGGAGGAATTTTAAAAATATTTTTATCAGTTTGCTGTTAGAATGGGCTACACGTTTACATAAACATATTACTGTGTTTCTTTTTAAGAGATTTTTAATTGGGTGACACTCGCATTTAATTCATATCTTGATGAGCCATGTTGAAACTAATTTGCGCACGTAGCACTAGCACCCAAAAAACGAGATTCCTTTATGCTGGACCTCTCTCTTAGCACCAACATTTTCCTAGGTTCCAATAATCTAATTTGCTTAGTTACCAAACATAGTAACCCATTGTTGTCAACCTTAACGCTCCCTATTAGTAAGTATAGTTAAGACTGTGAAATATTCTGTCATACTCGAATATACATATATACACTTACACCCCCCAGAGACAGGAAAACAAACATAATAAATTCACAGTGAAACAACAAGAAATGTTGTAATGAAAACAAGAAAGAGATAGCAAACAACATTCCGGCAATGGAAGAGTAACATTTTAGTTTTGCATGAAATTCATTTTCGTATTTAAGAAGATGTTTGCTGTATTTCATGGTTATTGCCAGACAATCCTGCTGTTGGTTATGGTTGGTTTAAATTCTCTTTCACTTTCGTTTTTCGTAAAATATATATGTAAGTCTGCATATAGTTCGATTGTGGTAGTACCTTCACACATTCAACGGCTAACCATAGAAGAAGAAGCAAAAATGAGCATTAGAAATGAACTGAGCCAAAGTCGTTAGTTGTCTACAACAATGTTAGTTGTGTACAAATTGCATTTCCATTTCCGCTCGCCCCCCACACAAGGCATTCAAGTGCACATCCGGTACTAACGCCTATTTTCACACATGTAGATGATGAACCACATGCATAAATACAAACATACATCGAAACGAATACATTATCATTCCTTCACATTTGTTCATTGTCGTATGCATACAAATTTGTACATATTTGTGTACATCCGTATAGTATTTAACCGCAAGTTGTAGCATTTACAGGTAATGTCACCGAACAACATTCATGGCCATCTTTTGTTTATTCATTTCCAAAGGAAATTCAATCATTATTATTTTTTCTTTAGTACGATTTTTCTGAATGATTAAAGGGAATTGAATTGAAAATGTTGTAGAATATATAAGTATTGAAAATGCTTGAATTCTGGAATTTTCCTCTGATGTTGTATCCTTTAAGAGGATTTTGATTGAAACAAATGCAAGGTCAGTGTACATTAATTCCGAATAGTGTTTCAATACTTGAACCAAGAGAAAATTATCCATTTCGTAATGGTTATAAATACAGATTTTAATTCTTATACATATTCTCGACAATAGGTAATGCAGATGAATAAGCTTCAAACTTCTATCCGGTGATATTTTGTGAAGGAACAAATCCTATGTTTAGTGAAATGCCTGCAACCCTTCTTAATTTCAGTTTTGTTATTTTAAATTTAAAAAGGGACAAGTTTTAAAAGTTTTTGGATTTATGCAAACTAAATTTAATCTTTTTGAGAGGAGGTACCCCGAGCCGTAAACTGATATAGTTAATTCTCAAACTTGACCTATTTTGGATAGAAGTATTCAGTACCACAAAAATACGTACGGAAAACATTTAGGAACGATCCGAGAAAGCTCCCATAAAGACTGCTCCGATTTAGTCCACCATTGCACTGTGGTTCCGCCCGTGGTCAAAAATCGAAAAATTTATGGCAACAAATTTGATTGCGATTGAAATAAATAATCTATAAACACATCTAATTGTTAGTATACAATTTTTGCCAATTTACGGCGGTAATATAATAAGTTAAGTTGAAAAAGTTGAAATTTGTGTAAAATTTTTAAAATACATCCGCAAAGTATTCGCAGCTTATGGATAAAATTATAAAATATTAAAGAGGTAAATGTAAAATTTCCTGAATGAAACATATAGTTGATGGTATTGACAATGTTTCTGCGAAAAACATATTAAGTTGTCTAACTTCCTTAAAAATAAATCCTTTTTAAATGACTTTTTCTGGTATATTTGGGGGACTCTGTATTTTTTTTTTAAATACAGGGGAAAGTCTCCAGTCAGGTCGCCTTATAACACGCCCGTAAAATCAAAATTCCGAAATTCGGGAGGTACATTTATATGGGAGCTTTACGTATATTCAAAATTTTTTGCACGGAGGTATTTTATGTACCGAAAAATCGAGCGGTACCTTCATATGGGGGCTATACCTAAACCTAAACCTATATTGAACATTTTTTGCGAGGATGTATGTATTTTGTTCAGTCAGAACTCAAAATGCAAAATTTCAACCAAATAGCTTGGAAACTATGTCTAAATTTGCCAAAATACCAAAAATCGGGCGGTACCTTTATATGGGGGCTATACGTAAATGTGGACCTACATCCACTTATATGTTTTTTCTATCTTTTTGCCTCGTTATAACCATATGTTTAACATTTCAAGGCGGTAGCTCGATTAGAACTATTTTTGGGCACTCCTTTCCATGCAAGTGGGACCACTGTGCATTGGACAGAATCCAAGCTTTGTACAAATATTACAAAAGCCGTAGCCATTTTTGTTATTCACAGCATGGACTTTGACCTTTCGAAGCATTAATCCAGGAAGTACGATCATTCCCACGAAAAAAAATTACAATCGAAATTTTCTATAACGTAGCTGAGGACGAAGAATTAGTACGTTATATGAAATTTTTGTAATAAAGAGGTTCCATTTTGTTGAGAATTCAAATAATCGTTAATAAAACTATTCATTGTAGAGATGTTGGACTGTATACAAAATAGTACTGGTGGCAAAATTTGGACCAATTCGGTTGCTTCTTTCGTCCGTGCCAGCCGCTTCACTCGATGCGGTTGGTTACGGCGTTTGCGTCATTTTGTCCAAAAAAACTTATCCCGTTGTAATAGGGGCCGCTAGGACAACCTATTGCAAGAATATTCAGAAGGATCAAAGAGTTGGTCTTAAACTGACCGAATGAGTAGACCGATTTGGTTCAACTTCGAATTTGGTATATATCTAGAAGAAGTATTAAAATATCCAAAGTTTGGCCCATATCAGTTGATCATGCAGACAGAGGGCAGGCAGGTCTAAACAGTTTTAGAAAATTTGGTGACGATTTAGGCCTGTTCGTCCGTTTGTCTCTATGATCAACAGATCATTTTTTTGATGAGGCATCTTTTTTGATCGTATCAAAATCTATATACTAGGGTGATGACTTTATTACACCCTCATAACCCTGTACCATATATTGAAGAGTTTTTATTTAATACTAGCAGACCGGGTTCGCCACGATTCAAATTTCGTCAAATTAGCCTAATTTCATTTAAATGTTTGCCGTCTTTTGTGTTTGGTTCGTCGAATACATGGGCAAAAATATATATTGGAGCTATATCCAAATCTGAACCGATTTCAATATAATTTGACAAATTTATTTCTTGACATAAATAAATGAAGTCAGCGTATATAGCTTTTTAAAAAATAGGGCATAAATTCATCAAAGTATGTATACTATTTTCACCAGGGGACAACCATGTACACTCCCTGAAAATTTCAGAAAAATCGGTTCAGTAGTTTTGTAGATATAACATATTCAAAAAAGTGGACTTGGTCAATTTTTCTTTCCGAAAAAACCTAACTTGGACTATGACGAACATTTCAAAAATTTGTCTTATTGATGTAATTACCAATGAACGACATTTGATTTTTTTATAAAGATTAGATAAAGCCGTACATATAAGGTGATTCGATAAAAAACCTCACGCACAAAATGATCTTAAATTTGTTATTTATATTTTAGGTCAATTTTTTATAGTCACTGTTAGCACATATATAACTGAACATATGTAAGTAGAACTATATACATATGTATATATAGCATTACATAAGATCATAAAGCACAAAAGTTACATATTCAGGTTGTCATTGGAGAGGATGCACCTCAGTGAGTGGCTATTTTTTGTTTGAGGAAGGAGTTATGTAAACCTTTTATAACTCTGATCGCACACTCACAGCACTGGTTGCTTCGGGTAATACTGATTAAAGTTTCATCATCATTCCCGACATTCTTCAAGGAAAAATTTACTACTGAACCAGAGATCAACCGAATAGTATGAAATTAATGAGACGATTTTATACAACCTTTCCCGGATTTCAGGCATCCGAATAAACGTAAGAAGAGCAAAAATGGCACGAGAGTTCCAGCGGGATCTGCTCAAACTTTACAAAATGGACCTCACTCCTCTCAATAAAGTGACTAAAGTGAAACCTCATATCGTCTTTTTTAGCAGGATTTGACGAGCATACTAGTACTCGATGTTCGGTGATTTAGTCGATCTATGGAACTCATCGTACACGAATTGATCGTACACGATGAATCCGTACATCAAGTTCCCTCACAAAAGTTCAACAAATTATACATTTCAGAAAATCGAAAAAAATTTTATCGGCTTATTTTAAAGTAGAAGTAGCATAGAATATGTGGTAAAAAATCAAGTCGATCGGAAAATATTTCCCGAGATATGAGCTTTGGAAGGGGGTTTTGTGGGGGTTTCAAGGACATCAAAATCTAGTCCTTCATCGATCGATTTTACCTTAAGTTTTTGTCCGTTTTATGACCAGAAAACATCAGTTTTTTAAGCCAAAAATTGAAACTTTGAAATTTTTGTTCACATTTTCAGTAAAATCTACCAAAAAAGTTCGGTTGGTTTCTTAGAAAAAATCATGAAAAAATCGCGTTTTTTGGCTTTACAAGTTGGTCACACCTTAAAATCTCTCCGTGTATATTTCGCTAATTTATCCCGAAAGTACCTCTTATGGTCCTGTTTGCAGTATGATAATGGCATAATGTTTTTCGTGAGCAAGTCCAATCGGTGGATATTATGAATATTATTATAAATTATTATAAATATTTGTTTTTTGCAGCTTTAACCAAAAAATATCAAAAGAAAGAGGCGAACAAAATAATAGCAACACTTACATTTACTATTGAAAATATATTACTTTCGGGACATTTTCTTGCATTTAAACACTTGTTTTACTTATCAAATATAAATTCAAAATTTCTGACTTACCACATTAAAAAAAACGATGTTTTAAATTAAAACAGGTCATAAAAGGGCCTACAGTACAGAGAAGCCCAAAATAATGAACAACACCTCTGTTTATAGCAAATTTTTACAGATAATATGGCAGATTTGTTTGAAAATCTAAGAAAATGATTCATCACGCTATTAACTGTAAAGAAAATGCGTAAAGTAGTGGAATTAATTGATCCCTGACATAACATCATCTTAATAGGCTACAAAAGGACCATATTGTATCGGAAACAGTACACAAAGTTCGCAAATATCTCAGAGAACATTATTTCAAAGCACACAGTGCCTGAAGACCCCATAATTTAACGGATTACACGATACAGAGCCGAATAATAGTCGCAATGAAATTTTACATTTGCAAGACCAACTGTGGGGCAATATTTTATGTAGTTGTGGCTCTAAATATTTATGTTTGCAGGAAAATAATTTCTTTTTTCAGTTACATGTTCTCAAAAAACTCTGAATAGAACAAAAAAAATATATAGCAAAACCATTATGAAAGGATTGTTTAACCGTAATAGTATAGAGCTGATTTTGTCGTTAGAGACTGAGCCCTATACATGGCAAGAAAACTGTAATGAATTTACTTATTAACGTTAAAATCCTAAAAAATAAGACTCTATTTCATATAGAAAATTAAATGCCACTAGTTTGGTCCTTCCAAAAGGCTATGAACAGTAATAAACTGGGTTATAATCTGGAAGAAAGTCAAAGAAATTGTCTTTTAGAAGTTCCTTGGCCATTCTCTAAGGTTGTGCGTTGTCACGGTGCGCCTTAACTAATTTTAAATGGAAGGTGCTTACACCTGGAAAGTTTTTGCAGATTCTGAGACTATAATGCTCATAGATGAGAAATACCAAGAAACAAACAAATCGCCGGAGGGATTTTCAAATAAATCGCGATTAAAATTCACATTTTTAGGGGTTCTTTAAGTTTTTACAATTTTGCTTGGAAACCGCGGGTCCTTTGTAAATGGGCCTAAAGGAAATGTAGTATCTGTGAAAATTCTCCACAAGATTGACCTTTATGATATTTTCGTAGGTTTTACCGTTTTTGAGGTATAGAAGTTCAAATTGAGACAATGCACTGACTGTATCGCCTCCTTATAAAACAATGTCATTACTGCAATTTCCCAAATTAAACTTATATGTCTGGAAAATGGTACAAGCTAGGAAATAAATCATCCTATCTTGTAGAGAATTTTCACAGATTCAACTTTTTCTTTAGTCCCATTTTGATACGACTTGCGGTTTCCAAGCAAAATCTCGAAGACTTAAGATAAAAACCTAAAAATTTGAACTGAACCTCTGTATCTCAAAAATTTTAAAACCTACGATAAAACCTAAGGTTCAGTCATGTAGAGAATTTTCACAGCTACAACAGACTCATTTCGATACGACTTGCAGTTTCCAAGCAAAATCGTGAAAACCTAAAAAAACCCTAAAATTGTGAATTTTGACCGCGATTTATTTAAAAATCCCTCCGGCGATATTTTCTGTTTTTTTTATTTTTCTTATTTATGAACATTGCTGTTTCAGAATCCGCGAAATCTTCCAATGTGTAAGCGGATTTCAATAAAATTTAGTTAAGGCGCACTGAGCATGATATTGTTTTATAAGGGGGCGATACAGTAAGTGCATTGTCTCAATTTGGACTTCTATATCTCAAAACCTGTAAAACCTACGAAAATATCATAAAGGCCAATCTTGTGGAGAATTTTCACGGCTACAACATATTTTTATGCCCATCATATAGGACTCGCGGTTTCGAAGCAAAATCGTGAATACCTAAAAAACCCCTAAAAATGCGAACTTAAATCTCGATTTATTTGAAAACCCCTCCGGCGATTTTTTTTGTATCTTGATATTTCTCATCTATCAACATTGTAGTTTTAGAATCTGCAAAAACTTCCCAGGTGTAAGCACCTTCCATTTAAATTTGGTTAAGGCACACCGTGTTGTCCCTGAGCTATGACAAATCAACAAAGTGTTAGCTAAGGTCAATAAGGCAACTACGGCATCAAAACCAAAGATCAAAAAAATATTTTGGATAGTTATTTAGAGGTCATTAAGAATAATCCTGCGAAAAATACCAGAATCCGCTTGTTCGATACCAAGCCTATCCCGAGGCGTTACTATCGAATTCAACTGTACAATAAATCAGTAGGCACTAGTTTCTCTTGATGTACTACTATTCTTGAGCAATAAAGTGAAAACATTTGTAAAACTTCTATCATTTTAAGACAATTTTCAATGGTGGTGCTATTATTTTTTTCGCCCACTTTTTGGAGTTTTTGTAAAATTTGGTTTATTTTTTTAAGAGCGTCGAAAATAATTGCGATTGTTGTTACTTTTATATTCCTTAGAGTCGTTTTGTTCTAAAATCGCATGAAACGGTCGACAAAATTTGCACATGAAAACCATTTTTTTAGGAGTTGGTGCTATTATTTTTTTCGCAGCTGTATATACAGTATCGGACAAAACATTTACAACTGACACATAGCATTTAGTTTAAGTGCTATAATATTCGTAGAAACCAAAGTTTTGTTCAGTTTTTCAACATTAAAATTTTCTTCATATTCCAAAGAAAACACCCACAAAAAGTTTTTGTACCTTATAACGGTGTTCCACTTTTAATGGCGTACTTAAAAAGATATCCCATATTAGAGATAGACATAACAATAGTAACTCACTCCGTTACATTAGTTATATTAGTTTTTGTCATATCCTGATTTTTATTAGTTAACAGTCTCTTTAAGACTGAATACATCAATTTATAAAGCTGGAAAAGTTACATGAATAGGAAACTGAATATTTTAATCTAATTTTAATTAGGAGAATATATAGTTCAATACGAAGCCCATACAACAGTAGTCTGCTGAAGTCCATAAAACGAGGGTCTGCTGTGAATAACGGCCCTATACCGGACCACTTTATGGAGGTTCCTTGAAACGACAAAAGTGAAGAATGTTAGTTTTGCATCCGATTTAACCTTAGAAAAATATTACGATTATATAATAACACTTGGACTGTATACAGACTAGAGGTGTGCCAATCTAGTTGAATTGAACGATCTAGTTCACTACGCGGTTCCAATCGGAGGATAGTTTGTATGAAAGAACTGCGTATATGTAATTTCGTACGTTATTGTGAATGACATTATGCATACTTTTTGGTACTATGAACCAGATTGGCCAACTCTAATATAGACCCCGTCTTACCATTACCAACTTAATAATTTGTTACATTATGCGTCGTTGGGCCTTAAGGCCTCGACACATTAGAAGAATGACATTCTTGCTTTAGTCATATCTGGTAAATGACTAAAGACCAAGTTCGACCTAATAAAAAGATTTCAGAATCACATTTGAATAAGGTCGAACTTGGTCTTTAGTCATTTACCAGATATGACTTAAGCAAGAATGCCATGCTTGTTATGTGTCAGGGCCTTTACTCGCTAATAAGTTTGAGCATATGGTAAGAGGGGCGACCGTATATTGTTCAAGTTGTTTTATATAATCGTAATATTTTTTGTAAGGTTAATTCCGATACAAAACTAACATTTTTCATTTCTGTCGTTTTAAGGAACCTCCATAAATGTGTCCGGCATGGGCCCGTTATTCACAGCAGACCCTCGTTTTATGAACTTCAGCACACTAAGTCACTCAAAAAAGTGAAAAAATTCATTTAATTTATGTTGTATGGGCTTCGTATTCAACTACAAGCTAATTCTGAGGACGATTCTAGATTATATTCTCACGTTATACGGTTTTCTAAGCCATTTAAAAACTTATCAATTGCCTAATAAAAAATAGATTCAAATATTCTGTTCTTTTTCATTGTGTAACCTTTCTAGTTTCATATATTGATGTATTCAAAGAGACCGTTAACTAATAAAAATCTGGATATTACACAAAAATAATGTAAAACCAGTAAGGAAAGGATCAAAGTCGGGCGGGGCCGACTATATAATACCCTACACCACTGTGAATATGTATATTTGGCACATTTATTTCCAGACCGAATTCAGTCACTCATTCTAAATATCATTGAAATCGGACTTATATATCGTGTTTGGAGCTGAAAATACACGAAATCGGCCGAAAATATATATGGGTGATATATCCAAATCTGAACCGATTTCGATATAATTTGGCACATTTATTTCTAGACTGAATTCGGTCACACATTCCAAATTTCATCGAAATCGGAAATATATAGCGTGTTTGGTACAGAAAATACGTGAAATCGGCCGAAAATATATATGGGAGCTATATCCAAATCGGAACCGATTTCGATATAATTTGGCACACTTATTTCTAGACCGAATTCAGTCAAACATTCCAAATTTCATCAAAATCGGACGTATTTAGCGTGTTTGGTGCAGCAAATACGTGAAATCGGGCGAACATATATATGGGAGCTATATCCAAATCTGAACCGATTTCGATATAATTTGGCTCAATTTAAGTGGCGAAATTTCGTGGCCACTGGGAACCACATATGTAAAATTTCAGCTAGTTCAAGCAAAAAATGTGGCTAAGATCCCTAAAATACCTTAAATCGGGAGGTATCGTTATATGGGGACTATACCGAACGGTGGACCTATCTTGACAATTTTAGTGGAGCAATTTCGCGGCCATTGAGAACCTCAAATGTAAAATTTCAGCTGGTTTGGTCAACAAATGCGGCTAAGATCCTTAAAATACCTTAAATCGGGAGGTACCGTTATATGGGGGCTATACCAAAACTTGGACCGATATAGCCCATCTTCGAACTTGATCTTCCGACGGCTAAAAAAATGGTATTCCCCAATTTTCAGCGAAATCGGTCAGCAAATGCGACCTGTATGTTGCGAACGGACGGACGGACGGACATGCATAAATCGACTCAGAAAGTGATTCTATGTATATCCCTAGAAGGAACTATGGGTCTATCTCGCTTCCTTTTGTATGTTACATACAAATGCACTAACACATATTACCCCTTACCACATAGTGGTGTAGGGTATAAATATCATAGTTTTGAGCCTTATTTATATAGCGACGGATAGAGCTGCAATTGTTTTGTCTTGCTAAAATATGGGATATTTTTTAAATATACTATTAAAAGTGAAACACTGTTATAAGGTATAAAATGTAATGGTGGGTGTTTTTTCGCAGTATGAAGAACATTTTAATGCTGAAAAACTGAATAAAAATTTGTTTTTCGTTTGCAAATATTATAGCGC
The DNA here is from genome assembly GCF_047663935.1 of Musca autumnalis. Lineage (NCBI taxonomy): Eukaryota > Metazoa > Arthropoda > Insecta > Diptera > Muscidae > Musca > Musca autumnalis. The sequence goes on along the minus strand of NW_027411644.1, from coordinate 6,553,010 downwards.
TAAAACTAAATGTTATGTGCCAGTTGCAAATGTTTTGTCCGATACTGTATATCTTTAATATTATATTTGGTTTGAATATCAATAGAAAATATATAACAAAACTTTGATATCGATTTCAAGGCATAATAATAAATTAACGAATATATAAAATAATAATTAATAGCGACAAATAAACAATTTGAATACTCTTTATATCTACACATTAACCAATGTGAATAACAACCAACAAGGTCTATTTCGATTGTATCAGGATCATACTAAAACAGCATATTGTCCTATCAGAAACTGTATTTGACGATCTTTAGTGGGTCGATGATATGAAGGCAAATTTGTTTATATAGTAAATATTTTATATTGATAACTTAAATATTTTCCATATTTTAACAAATGCAAATCACCCCAATCCATTCCTCTCACTCTCTTTTCTTTACTAATTTCCGTTTATGTTATGTTTTCAAATATTCTAAGCGTCCTTTGTAGTATTCTATAGCAGCAGTAGCGGTAGCCAGCTAAACATTAGCATTTTACCGTAAAACCGTAAACCATCAACGTCGCAACAAACACAAAATTTAACGAACCGTGATTGAGCAAAGCAAAGGCAACACCACCGACATACTGACTGACGAGCCAACTAACTTCCGTCGACCTATAATTAAGTCAAACTGCCAGTTTCATTTGCTTTTATGATGCATGAAAGCATAAACAGCATCCACGGTGTACAGGACAAAGAAAGGGCATACAGCAGCGTGTACGCGAATAGAATTCATTGCCTGGAGCACATTAGCGGTTAAATTTGGAGGAGAAATATTATGTTCGCCATAAAAGCGGTGTGGGCGTAGTTTTCATTGTGTGTTTTTAGATTTAATGGAAATAATTTGAAATTCTTGGTACACCTTAAAAATGATGGCTTCGTTGTGTAAAATTTGTAGAAGAACTCAGATTTAATTTTGTAAAAGTCAGAAGTAATATGAGTGTGTTTGTATATCGTCATGAGAATGTGCATAGGCTAAAATATTATTTTACCTAATGTAGTATTTTAACACACTGTTATAGTACGTTTATATATAACCGGATTTAACAAACACACTGCTAATTCCTTTGCGTATACGCCAAATAAATCCTCATAAGCGGCAAGTCGTAGCTATATGTATCTTTAATTCGAAATATATTCCCGCCATTGTTTGTAATTTTGTCACTAACTTGTTATAGTGGAATTCGGTATAAAAAATAATTAGGTATAAATGCCGGTAACTACCATCACTAATCATGATGCTATTTATTTTGACTAATTTTTCACCATGTACCCAGACCACTATTGCACACCAACTTCATATTACTAGAGGGACGAAGAAGCCAAATGAGAAGAAAAACTAATCTGTGCCAAAGTCCTTAGGCAATACGGAAAGGAGAATGTCATTTGTATATATTAAACGAAAGAATTTATTTAACAGTGCGTATCATATGTTTAGGATCATCCACGAAACAACGTTTCAAAATAAAATTATAACAAGTTAGTTAGAAGTATTAATAATTTATTGAAGCTTCGTGGGAATAATGTACATAATTATAAAAGGCAACAAGATTTGGCGCATACAGAAGAAGCAGTATTATGTACATTTGATAAAAAAATTTCTCCGTAAGATCTACGGAAAAAGCTAAAATATTTCTTGTAAATTTGCAATGATCTGTTCCCACATATTTTAATAAAAATGTCACATGCTCATGACAACAGATTCCGGTGCACACAATGATAACCCTTTGCAAATGTTCAACACTGTTAAGGTCATAAATCATCCAACATCCAATTATGAATGCTAACATTTAGTACCGAAATTATTTTCAATTATCATATTTAATTATTGTTTGATTTATAGAACAATATGAAAATAGTCATTCAATTATCCTCCTCAACATTCTAATTATGGCCTTAATTATTTATCGAGCAACAAAGTTTTGCTGACCGAACAAAAAACTTTTACATTCAGATCATTGAGTGTTGTCTGGTCTTACCTCCCCTGAGGTTATTTACAATTATGATTATCAACGTCGTTGTTTGCGTATTTGTTTTTAATTTTTGTGAACAAATTTATTTAATCTGATTAATCAGCACAAAATATATATTCCACAATAATTTAGATTTCTTCTTTTTTTCTTTCTTCTTCTTACTCAACAGACAACATTATGGGCTAAAATTCAGGTATTAGTTTTTTTTGTTGTTTTAATTTTGTTGAATTGAATTGCTGCAGCCACTATGGCGCGCCTCTACAAAAAAGCGCCGTAAATAGTCTATTAATGCAGAAACGGCAATAATGGCCAACTAATTAACAGGAAAATTATAATGATATTTGGTTCTTGTTTGGTCTTGTCATCAGTTCAGCATTGTAAATACGTCAAGTGATGATGAAGAAGTTGAAAGTTAGGGAGGCGTGTTGGCAGGCAGTTGCTGGTGTGAATTGGGTGTAATTGGCAAAGTCAATAAACGTAAGAGATGACTATCAATTAACAAGTCCTTAATGCCTAGTTGTGAATGAATTTTGTGGTCTAAGTGATGATGATTCCGATTATTGGGAACATCTTTTGGTTCACTGAACTTTAAATATGCTTGACACAAACTTTGTTAAGTATATTATATGAATAGCTTCTGCTTAATGCTGATCTTAAATAAATAGCTGAACATATTGATGATGATTGATGGTTCTAGTAATTGTTGGAATATAAAGAAAAATTTAAGTAGAACATTTTTTATTATACATTACTTTTAAGTAGAATTGAGAGAAAATCAGCTTATTATTATCATTTAATTATTTAAAAGAAGTGTCTTAATGGACGCTAATGTTATTGAAAAATTTGATGTTTGGATAAACTTTTCCAAGCAATGAAAGTTGTAGCAAGTTAATGGTTGAAATTATGATACAGAAAAGCACTACAGGTCCAATTTGAATTCCCTGTGTAAAGTATTTATTATTTTCACGACAACAATCTAGCTTGGAAAGCCCTGAACTTTAATGATAATTAATTTTCAATATTGTTTTGTAATATCGCCAGACAACAGAGTATTTGATTTCAAAAGCAACCATTTTATAACCATAACGTTTATATGTATTTTTTTCATTCCATGTGAGTCCTTTGAGGATTTTATTTTTCCTCACACATATAAACTTCTTAAATGGTCAATGCCTTGTGGCGTTATGTGATTGTAAACAAACACAAGTTCATTATTATTTTATTATTGAAAATCAGCAATAATTGTTGCTAACCACATAATATGTCTACTATTTGACGTATCAAATAAAAACACAAAAATTAATAAATAATATTTACACAGACATACATACTTATCTTCTACTGATTAATTGGTTGCAATGACAATCTTGATAGACATTTTCAGAATAATTAATTAAAAGTAAATTAAATAATTGTTAAACAAGGGCAAATGTTCAATGTGATGTTAATGAGGATGCATACATACAGTTTGACAACTAAATAATTGCAAAAAACAATATTGTAAAACTGTTCATATTAATTGTTAATTTATGGCAACAAATTATGTAAAAACAAGTTAGCAAAGACTATAGTCAGGACGGGCCGACTATGTGATACCCTACACCACTATCCCTGCGCATAGGCTTTTCAGTGTTAAATATTTTTTTTAGGTAGTGACTTAAGTTTTCACCATACTGGCTTTTATATCAGGTGACTTAGTTCTAAAGGAACCAAAATAATTAATAATTTAATATTTGACTATTGTCGACAATGTTCTTGGTGCTGATTAAACGCTTTACAGAAGAGAAAAAGAAAAGAAGCTGAGGTATTTATCATTAATTTTTTTCCGATTCTTAGAATACATTTTGTACAGTTCTCAACTGCTTTTTATGGGTAGTTTCAACCCTTTAATATTTTTTTAAAGAAACATTTTTAACCATAATATTATTATATTATTGTATTTCTGTTTGAGTAGTAAGCGATCCCTTTTATTTATACTTTATATTTCATTTCATTTCTTTATTTTTATGACATTTCGGGTTTTATCAGATATATACATACATACATATAAAGAGTTTAGGAAATTTAATTTTCCTTTTCTACTTAATAATAATATTTGTTTGTAACAATATGATTTATGATTACACATTTTGATATTAGATACATAAGGAATTATACATACTTTATATAAATCATGTTATATTAATCGTACTGTAGTTTACAGCCCTTTGGTCTTAAGACTGGGCATTATTGTTAAATAAATGAATAAAATAAAAAATTGAGATAGTTTAACACATTTTGCAATAACTCTGAAATTTTAATCAATGGCAAAATAGTTGGTATTAATTTCCAGCTCAGATGGTCTAATTTCACTATCAAGCTCTCCCCTAATAATATGTCCAACAGAAGCAGAGATATCCGCATTGGAAATAAAATTCCAGAAATTTGGACATCTGGACATCTTTTTCTATATTTCTATTATTTTACCAGTTTTTGTAACGCAGCTGGGATCAATTTAAAGCTCAGAATGTCATTTTTATTGAAGTACACCCACCCAAAAATAGCTGGAATATTCGTCAGTACAATTCAAATAAAAAATGGAAAAGTGGTATGTATGCCATCCTATTTCGCTACTGTAAGGTGCTCTTTTCGTTTTCCATTGACGGGCTTTTCTTTTGGAATACCCCTGTTAGAACCGAAGATATTAGCATAAGAATCAAACGTTGAGTTTTACTCCACATATGTAAGTTTATTGCCAATTCTGACTCCTCAATATTTCCCGACCATCACCAAAATCAATAGCTTTCTTTCTCTCTGGAATGGTAAAACTGAATGTATTATCGACTTTGCATCTTTGTAAATGTGAACTTTTCTTCTTCCATTGGCAGGCTTTGCTTTTTCACAAACCATGTTTTCCCCCCAGATCGACTCAGCTCGTCAGGACAATAATTTTGGTATATATAAGTTTAACAAACGACCATGTGTTTTGTTGTTTACAGTGACTGAAAAAATCACTTTGCTAAAAAATGCAATTTATTTGTGAACATCAATCATCGATAAGTTTTCACAACTTTCTTTGTGGATAATCACGCCAACATTTCAAGTCAACACTAAATAACCAAATTGGACTAATAACGCCAATGAGACGCACTTTGTCGCTAACCGCTATATAACATTTACCGGAATTGTGGATAACCCGCCAACTAAACAGGAGATACAAATTGCAATAAAAAACCTTAAAAATATCAAGGCCCCAGGCATGCATAATATCTCTACGGAAATGTTTCTCTGTGATGCTGAACAATCAGCAACATTATGGCACCCGAATATATTAAATTTTGGAATGAAGGCATCCTGATAAAAATACCAAAAAAGGAGGACCCCAAAAATTGCAGCAATTACAGCGGTATTACCTTACTGCCAATCCCAAGCAAAATATTAAGTCGCATTATTCTGACCCGAATATCTGATACACTCCGAGAGAATCAATTTGGATTCAGAGAGAATCGTTCCTGTGTTGGCCTTATTAACACTGTAAGAATAGTATTGGAGCAGTGCTATGAGTTTTGCACACCAGTATACTTGACATTTATAGACTCCCCCCATACCATCGCTAACGCAAACGATTCGTTTACGAATGTTTTTCGATAGTTTTGCGGATATTTTGTTCGAGAACGACACACGAGAACGAATTAAAAACGATTCATTCGTCGCTCAGTTTGTGGCAGGAAAACCCTCGAATTCGAATATCGTTAATAATATTATTAGCGAATGAAAGATGATAGTTTTTACGATAGTGCCGAAAACGAATTTTTGGCGGAGTTTCGGTGTTATGACGTGTTTAACTTTATCTGACGTCTCTTGATATTTTTGTTATGTACCTTTTTCTTCTTTGTAATATTTGCGATACGATGTGCGGTAACTGTTTATAAACATTGTTGTTTTGTATTTTATAACACAGGCATATGTTGTGTTTATCAACACTTCTTGTTTATATGATACGTAGCATTTATATCGAAACTATTTGAAAAAAGCAAATGGGAATTTTATACGAACTACATAAAATACTTTTTTAAAACAAACAAATTTCCGAATTACAAAATGTTTCTCGAAACAATTTTTCTTGTAAAGAAAAAACATTCGCCAAATGTTCGAAAATAATATCGTTTTAAACATTTGACGAACAAAAGAACAACGTGCTTGTGTACACCCGAAAACATTTGCCAATCCTTCGAATGTGATATCGTTTCCGAAAGTTGTGCCGGACATTCGAATAATATCCGCATCTGGTATGGGGGTCTCATGAAAACTTTTGATAGTATTAACCGACTCTCTTTATGGAATATCCTAGTAAGACGTATACCGCCAAAAATTCTCAATTGAATGAAGGCCGAGTTGTTCATAATGGTAATTTATCAGGTCCTCTTGAGGTCAAAACAGAGGTGAGACAAGTATGTATTCTGCCACCAATACTTTTCATCCTTGTCATCCACGACCTAATGCGTTCAGCTTTGAATGACAGACGTAGAATCCAGTGGACACCGTTTAAACACCTGGATGACTTGGAATAAGCTGATGACGTATGTCTACTGAGCCAAATAACTAGTCACCTGCAGAAAAAAACTCAACTCCAAAATGAGTCGCGTTCAGTCGGGGTCGAAGTCCATAGCCGAGAGGCTATGGAGCTAACTTTGATTCACACATCCGCATTGACAATGTTGACATCGAATGGGTGGACAAATTCAATTACCTTGGCTGATGAAGACATCAACGTTCGATTAAATAAAGCAAAGGATACTTTCGACATGCTTCAGCCTATTTGGAGATCCCCTTCGTATATATAATTCGAATGTTAAATCTGTCCACTTTTACGGATGCAAAACCTGGAAACCCACGAGTTCAATAGACGCCTTAACAAATAAATATCTGAGGCAAATTTTAAACAGATGGTGGCCGAACCGCATACGGAATGCTGAATGCTGTTGAGGTCTGTAAACGGAAATGGCGTCGGATAGGCCACACGCTATGGAGACCTGCAGAAAACATTGCTCCTCAAGCGATTTGTTGGAATCCCCAGGATAGAGTTCGGCGTGTTGGTGCACCAGCTAAAACGTATAGAAGGTCAATCGACGCAGAACTACAAGCAGCAAACTATTCTAGAACGATGTCGGTCAAGCACCACACAACAAATTTCGATTTAGAGGGATGGTTCAGGCCCTATCCTCCACAGGGAGTGAAGGATAACAGAAGAACATGATTAAGGACCATCAAATAGCTCTATGAAAAGCTGCTATAGTGAATTCAATCGTGGCCGACACTCGCTAAAAAACGAAGATCATTAGGGCTGTCCAAAAATCGTGAGATAAAGGCATCCTTTGGCATTTATTCTACCAACTAACATTTGATATTGCAAAATCACCTGGCCGCAAATGTGGGATTTTTCTCGTTGGATCCCGTGTTGATCGGTGCAAGAAATTTCGAAAAAAATATGCTGGGATTCAAAATAAATACTACTAAAAATATAGTGCGAGTGTATGGTGGAGTGGCCCTAAATATTTTGTAATTTCGGCGCCCATATCTCATGAAGTATTGTCATCCTCCAGCTGTCATCTTTTTGGGTTTTTGGACTATTATGTCCAGAAGCATAAATATTAAATATGTGCACAATTTTGACCAATACTCCATTGGATGATCAATTTGTAAGCAATCGTGTTTATCAGGCATTGCCGTTGTTGCCGTTTAGGGTTGTCAGTGCTTTTTGGGCCAGTATCTCAAGAAGTATGGACTTGCCCTCAAACATTTGTAACGTGTAATAAGAGCTGCCGGAACATACCGCTGCAACAATGTCCAATAAACTTTGACATTTTGTGTGGGTTCCAATAAGGTGGAGCGATATGGTGTAAATCTTGTAAATTGAGCTTAGTGATAAGTGAGTGAGTGACATGGATATCATCGCCCAGACGAAACCGCTGAAGCTAGAAAGCTGAAATTTTGACTGTGGGTTGCTGTCGGTGTGTAGGGGTGAGATAAGGCTGATAAGGTTTTTGGAAATTCGACCTAGAAGGTTACGAAAAGTACTAAATATGGTACCCTTTGTATTAGGCAAACGGGAAGAGCTAGAATTCTGAAATTTGGAATGAGGGTAACTGATGGAGAGTTAGAAAGATGTACCAACGGATTTTTGGAAACTCGACCTCTAAGTGTACGGAAAGTACTAAATTTTGTACGAATTGTATATTTTGTAGGGATTTAGCTAGAAACTTGGAATTTGGTATGGAAATCAAGGTTGGAAAGTGGTGTTTATAAAAGGAAGTGGTTTTGGAAATTAGTAGTCATGTGTACGAAATGTTCTAAATGGTACTAAATTTAGTACAATTTGGATTTGGGTGAACGGATAGAGCGGGAATTCTGAAATTTGGAATGTGGGTCACTGATGGAGAGTTAGAAAAATGGACCAAAGGGTTTCTGCAAATTCGACCTATAAGTGTACTAAAAGTTACTAAATTTAGTACCAGTTGTATATTTTCAACTGAATCCTGGAATTTGGTATAGTAATCAATGTTGGGAAGTGGTGTTTATAAAAGGAAATGGTTTTGGAAATTCGTACTCATGTGCACGAAAAGTTCTAAATGGTACTAAATTTAGTACAATTTGGATTTGGGTGAACGGATAGAGCTGGAAACCAGAAATTTGGAACTATGATTATTGTTAAAGTATAAGAATGAGATATGGGTGTAGTTTTGTAAATTCGTACTTATGTCCACGAAAAGTACTAAATGGTACTAAATTTGGTACAACTTGGAGTTGGGTAAACAGCTAGAGCTGCAAACCTGAAATGTGGATTATTGAGGTAGCTTTGGAAATTCGTACTTATGTGTACGAAAAGTACTAAATGGTACTAAATTTGGTACAATTTAGATTTAGATAAATGGATAGAGGCGGAATCCTAAAATTTGGAGTAATAATTACTGTTGGAGTGTAGGATTGTGGTAGTTTTGGAAATTCGTACTTATGTGTACAAAAAGTACTAAACTGTTCTAAATTTGGTACAATTTGGATTTGGGTGAACGGATAGAGCTGGAAACCTGAAATTTGGAATTAGGATTACTGTTGAAGTGTAGGATTGAATTATGTAGGTAGCTTTGGAAATTTGTACTTACATATGTATACGAAAAGTACTAAAGTGTACTAAATTTGGTACAATATGGATTTGGATTAATGGATAGAGGCGGAATCCTAAAATTTGGAATAGTGATTACTGTTGGAGTATAGGATTGTGGTAGTTTTGGAAATTCGTACTTATGTGTACGAAAAGTACTAAACTGTTCTAAATTTGGTTCAATTTGGATTTGGGTGAACAGATAGAGCTGCAAACCGGAAATTTGGAATTACGATTACTGTTGTAGGGGAGGATTGAGTCATGGAAATGGCTTTGGAAAATTGTACTTATGTGTACGAAAAGTATTAAATGGTAATAAATTTGGTACAATTTAGATTCGGGTGAACGGATAGAGCTGGGAACCTAGAATTTGTAATAATAATTATTGTTGGAGTACAGGATTGAGGTAGTTTTGGAAATTCGTATTTATGTGTACGAAAAGTATCGTGAAATTTGGAATTATGATTACTTTTGAGGATTGAGACAGATTTCGGAAATTCGTTCTTATGTGTACAAAAAATTAATCCCATTGTTGTTGTTTTCATATTTAAGACAACTAATTTATAAGTGGAGAAGGTTTGGCATTTGATGAAATCCTGTGGAGAGGATCGAAACTAGTCTTCGATTCCTGACCCCTTAGCGAACAATGCCAAACCTTCTCCTCTAATAAATTAGTTGTTTTAAATATTAAAAAAACAACAATGGGATTAAGCGAGACAATTTTAGAAAAATCAACATTGTAACAGCTATCCCAATAAAATTGAAAGTTTTTTTTTGGCGATTTCGCCATCAACATTTTATTTGACCATCACCAAAATGAATAGACTCTATCACCCCCATAGCGCCAATTTGACTACAATGTTTAGATGGAGGTCTATTAAAATTATTTCAAAATCTTATACACATCTGAGCTACACCTAAAACCTACATACGTATGTATATAATATGTTATTATTAATAACCTACCCACCAGGTGATGTAAGGTCTAAACAGTTATAAAGCTTTCAATGAAACGAGGCGCGAAATAAATACGTAACATTGAAAAAAATCGTTTTAAGCTCTCTCATGAAAAGTGAAATCTAACAACAATATTGTGCATATAACGCAATAAAAATGAAAATTTTTATTGGGTTTTGTTGCGAAATCCAAATCCAATTTCGTTTACAATATTGGAATAAAACACATAGTTATTTTTTAATAAAAAATAAAAATATATGTTTATGTGGAATTCGCAGTAAGTGAATGTTGAATGGGTTTGCTTTAATATACAATTTGCAAGGACTTTTCATTGAGATGTCATATTGATCAATATTAAATGTATTTATTTACAAATGATATAAAAGTGTGCAAATGTTCTTGCTATTGGTATATTAAAGCCAACCATTTCAAATTCACTTCCTATACACTTCATAAAAATATGTATTTTTTATTTTGTTATCATGAAAAACGATGTGTTTTTATTTCAATCTTGTAAACTAAATTGGATTTTGGAATAAAAACCAATAAATAAATTCCATTTTGATTGTATTGGAGGACACAACATTGTTGTTGTTAGATTGCATGTTTTCATTGACAAAGAATGCATGTAACGAAGCGAGTACATGACTCTGTTCAGTTCAGCTCACTAAAAAATGATGGATCGCTCAAAACAGTAATACAAACGTGCTTGTCTTTGGAATATGACTTTAATTTTGGCCAAAAACGATTGTATTTTTATACCCTACACCACTATGTGGTAAGGGGTATTATGTGTTAGTGCATTTGTATGTAACATACAAAAGGAAGCGAGATAGACCCATAGTTCCTTTTAGGGATATACATAGAATCACTTTCTGAGTCGATTTATGCATGTCCGTCCGTCCGTCCGTCCGTCCGTCCGTCCGTCCGTCCGTCCGTTCGCAACATACAGGTCGCATTTGTTGACCGATTTCGCTGAAAATTGGGGAATACCATTTTTTTAGCCGTCGGAAGATCAAGTTCGAAGATGGGCTATATCGGTCCAAGTTTTGGTATAGCCCCCATATATATTTTCGGCCGATTTCACGTATTTTCTGTAACATACACGCTATATATGTCCGATTTCGATGAAATTTGGAATGTGTGACTGAATTTGGTCTAAAAATAAATGTGCCAAATTATATCGAAATCGGTTCAGATTTGGATATAGCTCCCATATATATGTTCGCCCGATTTCACGTATGCGATGTACCAATCACGCTATATACGTCCGATTTTAATGAAATTTAGAATGTTTGACTGAATTTGGTATAGAAATAAGTGTGCCAAATTATGTAGAAATCGGTTCAGATTTGGATATAGCTCCCATATATATTTTCGGCCGATTTCACGTATTTTCTGTACCAAACACGCTGTATATTTCCGATTTCGATGAAATTTGGAATGTGTGACTAAATTCAGTCTAGAAATAAATGTGCCAAATTATATCGAAATCGGTTCAGATTTGGATATAGCACCCATATATATTTTCGGCCGATTTCGCGTATTTGCTGCTCCAAACACGCTATATAAGTCGGATTTCAATGATATTTGGAATGTGTGACTGAATTCGGTCTGGAAATAAATGTGCCAAATTATATCAAAATCGGTTTAGATCTGGATATAGCTCCGATTTATATTTTACATATTCACAGTGGTGTAGGGTATCATATAGTCGGCCCCGCCCGACTTTGATCCTTTCCTTACTGGTTCTTAATATTATTCTAGCAGGTAGGTGTTTTCAGAGTCTCGTTTATTTTAAAAGGTGTGGATATAGTCCCCCATGAATAATTTGAATATTTCATTTTAAAACCTTGGCGCACACCTCAAACAAAATGGCTGAACATATTGTGTCACTTTTTAGTTGGTGTCCAATTTTAGTTTAATTCAAGGCCATCCGGACAAGGCTGTATGACATTTCAAATATATGGTTACTCGCTTGCACGTTGATACGGAATAATTTCAAATAAAATCCATTCAACCAAAAATATTTTTACATGAATGGCTTTAAGTTGAATGAATAGCGCAATCCATGTGTTTTACACAACGTTGAACATTGCATAAACAAACATTGTTGGTCGGTCCATAAATGTGGCCTACAACGATACCAGCTCATTGTTTTCGCAATGAGCCCACAAGCCAACGGATACCTCACGATTTATAAGCCATATAAATACCACAAATACAACGTTACAGGGTATTGTAAATCAAAAAAGATGCCACAGCTTTGATTTGCCCAAATATCGCAACACAAATAAACCTACGCAGATTATGAGTGTGTGTGTGAGCTTCTAAACAAACCAAAATGTATGCACTTTATAAAGTAATATACATACATATCTAGGAGTGATACTTGAAATAGAAAAATAAACATTATATTATTTCTAAAATTAAAGAACGAACATTCATTTAGTGGAAGTTTTTAATTAAAACAACTAAACCCTACCTTTACCATACGTTTATTAAGTTTATACCTAAGGGCAAAGTTGAAATGATTCAATTATGAAAGAAAAACAAATTACTATTCAAAAGCGTGTGTAAATGTGTATGTAGGTTTTGAGACTGTATTTGTAGTTTATTTCTACATTTATATGTAATTTTATTTCCAAGAAAACTTGTTTGACGAATTTCTTTAATATTTCATTTTAGATTGGAAACCCAGAAACTTCTCTAATGATTGGTTGTCTAAAAACAGAAACCGAGCAGGCTTCATGGCGCAAACGGAGAACTTTAAAGGAATTTAATTAATAAAATTGCTTTAATGGTACATTTTAATTGAAACATTGGTATAACGGGTCTTGTTATTTGCGTTTGTATGTACATATGTACATGCATACATGCATGCATTTGTGTAGGTATGAAACGTTTACTTTAATTATATCAATTATTTAGCACTTTATAAGACAATTAATTTTAAAAAAGTCATTTAATGTAAAATTTAATTCATAACTATCTTGTCCCCTTGTTAATAATTCCCCTTTGATATAATACACTTATGCCAGCATTTTTTCGAATCATTATAATACGTCAGAAACGCGCTTTTTGGTATGTATATTCAAGAGCTTTCTTTTATTTCCTCAATCGTAGCTTTCCTTTCATCAGTGTCTTTAGTTCTCGGAAGAGGAAAAAACAAGCATCGATGTGTGCGTTGATGGGTTATCATGGTGCAAAATCCATGATTGTTGTTTCCAAAAATTTTGTGCGTTTCACACAAATTGCTTCGCGTAAACTGCGATTAACTTCAAGGTAGTATTCCTTATTGACCGTACGACCTTGTGACAGGAATTCATGATGCAGCACGCCATTGCATTCGAAGAAAACTGTGAGCAAAACCTTCATATTTGACCAAACTTGACGTGATTTTTTCTGTCTTGGATCTCCTGGACGTTTCGATTGGTTTGATTGGGGTTTCGTTTCAATGTCATAGCCATGAAACCATAATTCGTCACCAGTTATGACCTTTTTGAGGTAATATGTATCATCGTTGACGATATTCAACAGCTGCAATTTAGCAATCTGTCAAAAGCTAACACACTGACCCAGAAAAAATCATTACCAAATTATGGGTTTGTATAGTACTTTTTTGGTAGTCGTAACTACTTACAAAATGTGTTAGTACAATATTTTAACAAGGGCATGTCGCTCTGAATAATTGTTATTCTATAACCACTAGAATAACTGGATATTTTATAACCTCTAGAATTTTAAAAATAAGCTAAAAAACATATTATATTTATCTAGAACAGTTGGGGTGGAATTCAACACACTTTATATTTTTATCTTATTTACTTTTGCTCTCTGCTAGATTTGATCATGCGAACTTCAGATTTGTAGCAGAACACACTGCACACTGTGTTACTCGTACGAACATTAAGGTTGTTTAAACGCTTACACGTGCACTAACAACCGATGGTGAGCATTGAGCAAACAACCCTCGGGTTTGTGGTCGGACACATACGCACTGTGTCACCATACTCATTACTTAGTAAGTAGTGAAGTAAGTAGTTTTATAGTTACAAGTAATGCGGCCTGTAATATATTGACCATTTTATTGACTACTGATGGATAGCGTGTTTCTCTTTTGACATTTTTTTTTCGAAATTATTTCTCTTTTTTGAAAAAATAGAAAAAAATATTGTATCATTTTGTTTAGCATCTATTTTTCACTCAAAATTTATAAAAAAAAACTTATTTTAATGTGTTTGTTATGAGAGAATGTATTGTTACATAGAAGTGCAAGTAAACGAGCATGCTATTGACCAAATTTATCAGTAGGATGAATATTTTCAGAAGAATATTTATTACACAGATACCCAGCAAAATGTTCGATGCCAAAGATTGAATTTTATATGAACGTGGACCCCTAAAGATGCTATTCATTTTTGGATCCAAAACATGTCATTTACACCAATGCTATGACATGTCATTTTCACCATCCCTTTGCAATGACATTACCAATACGACGAAAGTTTTAACGATTTCGAGTCTCCAACAACATCAAGCCTATTGTAAATAACACTGTGCTACAAAAGTTGACAAAATTTTTTTTGCAGTGGTTCTGATGTATGTATTCAGTTTTGTGAGAGTCCACGGAAGACGAAAATACCTTTATTTTTTTGGGTCACTTCGTTTTTTGATTTTATAACGGTAAATGTAGTGAAAAACGGTGTTCTTGGATTTTCAAATTAAAACGGACATAACTTCTTTTTTCCACAACGGACTTTTACAGCTTATTTTTTACTTAAAAGGTGAAAATCATGTCTTTCGAACAAGCCATAATTTTTAACAAATGGTAACAAATGGTTAAGTTATAGTGATTTAAGTGTGACAAAAACTCATTAAAAACAGGAAAATGCTTTTCCTCGTGCTCTGGGCTGCGTAAAAGACACCAAACTGCTAGAGTTGCGTCGTTCATGAACGAACCGGCTCAAAGGAACGATTCCGTGAAAAGAACGAACGGATCCGTATCCAGCTCATTCTTTTATATCGTTCATTTAGATCCCCGATGGACGAGTCATTGCTGCTTACAAAATTAGCAGCATTGGTTTTGCAGTCAAACTCTAAACAAACGCTGCGTTAGCGGAAGCAGCACAAATTTCCACACAAAACAAACAATGATTCAGAGAGCTACTCTCGCTCAGTAACTCACCTCATTCAGTAGCACATTTCGGTCATATCTTTCTTTTGCATCATTCGTTCATCTGGTTCTTTTATATCAAAACCACCACCACTACGTTCAGAAACAAAACCACCCCCATTAGCACACAAACAAGCAAGTAACACAACAGTTGTGTCATTCGTGAACGAACATTTTCAAAAGAACGATTCGGTGAAAAGAACGACGGAGTCATATTCAGCAGAGAACGAACGACTTCAAAAGAAAATAACACAGTAAGTAAATGACCCGGATCTTTTTGACCCGGATCTTTTTGGTGAACGGAATGAAAAAGATCGATCCGCTCAATGAACGAGATTGCCCAACACTACAAACTGCGTAATTATTTATTTTTATAGAAAAGGAAATTTAGTTAGCTTTACAAAATGAAGAAACCCAATGAAAATTATGGCTTGTTCGAAATACATGATTTTCACCTTTCAAATAAAAAATAAACTGTAAAAGTCCGTTGTAGAAAAAAGAAGTTATGTCTGTTTTAAGTTGAAAATCCAAGAAGCCCCGTTTTTCACTACATTTACCGTTATAAAATCAAAAAACGAAGTGACCCAAAGAAACCAAAGGTATTTTCTTCTTCCATAGACTCCCACAATACCGAATTTATGCATCAGAACCCCTGTAAATTTTCATTGTTGCACAGTGTAATTAATCTTATATATTTAGAAATTGTGTGTAAATAATAGATCGATGGAATGGGTTCAAATGCTGATGAAAAGATCAGATATTTCACGACTTCCTTTGCATTGGTTCAAATGCTAGTGAAAAAATCGGATCTTTTACGACTTCATTTGAACCAATGCAAAAGATGCCATGAAACCATGTCATCGCATGGAACCCCTTCCTTCAAATTTTGCTGGTAAGTAATAATTATAATTGTTCCACAAACATCCCAGGCGGGACAGGTAAGTATTCATAATTAATTTTGGGATAATACAATTAGCCCATTATCATTAAACTTTTACACATTTCATTTCAGGGACTTCTTAATGATCTGAGGGATAATTGAGATGAACATTCCCAGAACCAAATAAGTAGAAGTTCAAATATAAGGATTCTCACACAACATCTACACATAATGTAATTAAATAAAGTGTGGTTAGCGCAAATACAAAATATACAGATTAACTGTCATAATTATATTGTTTAAACTGCTATATTGATTATAACTTCCTATTGATTTTGGCTATCAATTCTGACAACCGAATTATCTGGTTACAGGTAATGTAATGAAGGGACAAGTCGGTTTTCCAACACTATTGAATTGACTAGTTACTGGTAATGCAATGAAGAGACAATTGACTTTCCAAAGACTATCGAATTGTGTGTCAACTGTGTTTTGTCTCTGCTGAAAAACAAAAATTTTTTAAACATGTGCGATATACATATGTAATTATCCCACACTAGCATTCACGTGCTTAGTAGATATGATGTTGTTATTATTTTTTAGGAAAAATAAAACAACATTATTTTATTTCACGAGTAACTCTTTATTAAATTGTGGTAATGCACAATTATAACCAAGATGATAACTAAAACTACTTATTTTAGTGTCTCTTATTTATATCAATAATCATAGAATGGAAAAGAGGAAATGGGCTCATTCGGCCAGACAAAATACCGGGAATTGTTTATTTGTTAAATAGCTGATAGTTCAATATTCACATTGACAAATTATAGCCAACCATGATCAAAGTGATACAAAGTAATTCCAATGAATTATTGGATCAACTTTGGTTGCGAAAAAGAACTGCATTTGCATATTAAGAATTTTATATGTGAATATTGGGCAATTGCAAAAAGGTAAATTTCCAAAGAATTAATATTTGGTCGATTTTGATTGTTGCAAAAGTGCATGTTACTATTTGGACAATGAAAATAAGTGGCCTGATAAAATTTTGGGTAATTATTGGAAGACTGATTCGGATTGTGGCGGAAGTGTTACACGTGCCGGCATACAAAAGAAATTACATACATACATATGCTAATGTGTGTGTATGTGTTCGTTCTATTGTGAATATTGGCGTGGCCGTAACTCTTAGTTTTATCACGAATTAAAGCTATAGTTATATGAACGCTCATTTACATAATAATTTACATAACAAATATAAAAGTAGAACAATTTATCTTGATACTAAATTCTAAAGTAAATAATGTTTATATAATTCGTTCGCAAAAAGCTTAATTACATTCCTTGTCAATGGAAATACATTACAATACCATATTGTTGGATTTAGTTGGTTAAAAGTAGGAGACCAATGTGTATTTTCTTTACGAAGTTATTTTGTCGCTACTGTTACTTATTTAATATACGTATATTTCACTGAAAAATGTTATTTCACATAAACCGAATTTTGTTGTAATGAATTTTTATACACACAATGCATTTTAAATACCCATATCAAAGGAGCATTGTTATAGTAGTGGTGGTATTCGGTCACAAATGGAGTCGATATAACAAAATAACAAAAATGTCACAAAACTTGTCAAAAGTCACGTCTTCAAGCAAAGTGAGTGCTAAGAAAAACAAATTGTTTTGAAAGATGCAGTGAACTACTGACACAGTGATCTCGTAGTACAAACAACTGTCAAAATAATTTCCGTGCAGATAACAAAATTATAAGAGAGTAATAATAATAATGTCTGTGGTTGGTCCATGTTTATGTATAGATGATTCACAACGTAATGTTTTAGTTCGAACAATTTTACATGTTTTCGTTACATTTATTCTATACCTCGAAATGTTGTGTTACCAAGGGTCAAAATTCATTGTAAATGTACTATAATCTACTATATAGACCAGACAGAAATGTGAATGTAGTCAACACATCGATGCTGGCCCTTTCTTGCATTAGGGTAGTGTGCGTGTAAATTGACGAACAAAGGACACGCGCGATATAGACCATAGGAAACTGTGTTCTTCTCAGACTTTCCCGAAAAGAAATCTATTAAACTTCAATTTACTTTAAAATTCATTCCAGTTCTGTTCAAAAACCACCACAATGTCGAAAGGGTATTATAAGTGAAATAGAGCAAAACTTGTGTGTAAAACTTGGTAAAATTTTTAGTATAATGAAACATTGTTCCACAACATCCCATACGGGACAAGGGAGACTTCTCTCAAATCAATGAGTGCACCCCGATTCATATTAGCTCAATGATATGGGACCTAAAGTTTATTGCCGAGTCAGAAGTTTTACATGGCTGAAATACTCAGGAAATATCGCTAACATTACTGAGGGGTATTTGCCACAGTTGGAAATTTGATGTTGCCTAGTCGGGGGTGTGCATACCATTGCACCACGGTGGCAATGACTGTTATTTATGAAAGATATCTTTCACCCCCGTAAGTTAAATTTGGAAGAGGAACTCTTAATCTTTCCATCGATGGTAATTGTGCTGATGTACGGACAACAACATAGTTAGATAGCCTAGTATATACAGGGATCTCACAGTTTTAAATGTCTGTAGTGTAACCTAATCACGCTAGAGGTAGCAGTTATATTCTAATACTGGCAAATTTTTGCACGAGAAAATGCCAATAACTTTGAAAAATGATCGTGGGTTTGACCAACTAGGTTTGACCACTGTGGAAAAAATAACCAAAATTTAAATTATTGCGGCATATCTTGACGAATTACGAACTCGAAACTTGAAAACCAACTCTTGACCTCTCCTAAATGATACAAAAATATCTATTAATTATATCAATAGCATAACGTGTTGCTATCATATAAAATAAAGTCAGTGGAAAAGTAGTGCCCAGATGAAGTGATGTAGGGTATCACATGGTCGGCCCCGTCCTACAACAGCCCTCTCTTACAAGTTTTGTAATATTTTTGATGTACTTAAAATGTGTGCAAAATGTTCCTCAAAAGGCAAGTAATCAAGAGATCTGTCTACTAATCACAGATCTTTTGATTACTTGCCTTTTGAGGAAAATTTTGCACACATTTTAAGTACATCAAAAATATTACAAAACTTGTAAGAGAGGGCTGTTGTAGGACGGGGCCGACCATGTGATACCCTACATCACTTCATCTGGGCACTACTTTTCCACTGACTTTATTTTATATGATAGCAACACGTTATGCACTTGAATTTTATTTTTATAACCTCAGTATTTATGCTAAAGAGGGTATGCACACTCATACGGGCAAAATGTACCTCATCGAAATAATGGTTTTAGATCTCAAGTATATTTGGACGAAATCCGTTTCAGACAAATCCGTTTCAGACAAATCCGTTTCAGCCATGTCCGTCTGTCAGGCTGGCTGGGGCGCATGTAATACTTTATCCAAACTTAGTTTAAGTTCGATTATGGGTTACATCGGCCCACTCCTTCCTGTCCCTCCCCCACAAAATTTCGAAAATGTTCGGAAAATTGCTCCATACTTTGAACATCGTGACATTTCTACTAGACTTATATGAGGCTCCAATATGGACTCAATCAGTCCATTTCTTCGGGTACCTCCCACACAATATTTCGGTAAGTTCAGTTTGGGACCTGCATTCACTGCCCCCCACACGACGGTACCAGTTTCTTCAGGCGCAAGTCCATACTTCCTGAAAAAATAGCCTGAAAGTTGAAAAAAACCTCTATGACGCCTTGTGTAGTGGTTTGAGCGCAAGATAATTTGGCGTTCGTAATATTTAGTCCAAACTTAGTTTAAGTTCGAAGAAAAACCATATCGGCGCACTCCTTCGGGTGCTTCCCCCAAAAAAATTGGAAAATTGTGCTCACGATAACTCTTGAAGGGAGTGACCGATTTGGTCCATACTTTACACATTCTAATATATCTATCAGATACTGGTTCTAATATGGACTATATTTGTCCACTCCTTTGGGTACCTCCCACACAAAATTTCGAATAAGTTAACTTTAAGGGGTTATTCCTACTTGTCAATTTCAAAAAGTCGAAAAAATATTGGCTTATTTTGAAGTACAGGTAGTATAAAGTGTGCCGCAAAAAAGTCGATCGGAGTAAAATTGGCTGAGATATGACCTTTCAATATGGAGAACCCGTAGTGGTTTGTGTGTTAAGGTGTACTTTATTGGTTTACTGTACCACTTCTTTTTGCATAATTTTAATGCAACTCACAATGACTACCTGTTGGCAAGAAAATAGACTTTCATGCACGATTACAGATCACGTCCATCAATTGTTTTGGATGTTATTAGACCTATATACAACGATCTAAATAAAGAGTCTACTCGAAATATGCGTCGGCGGCTTCAATCAAAATAGCAACGAAAGCTTCAATCAACTTATTTGGAAAATTTGCCCCAAAACCCTTTCAAGTGAAGCACTCGTGCAGCTTACATTGCGATTGGTCTTTTTAACGAAGGTACAAAATCATTGTTCTTTTATTTTAGCTCGATCGGAGTGAGCTGTGGACAAAACGCACACGAATATGCTAAAAAAATCGACCAAGCACGAATTGAGACGTGCGACCGAGTACATTCGTGAAGGAAGAATGTTGCGAAGGCAACACCAAATTTCCATTTTACAAGCTGCATCGTCGGCGGAAGAGCTCCTGTATGGACCAGGAATAGATGACTCCTTGTAATTTTACCAAAAATATATTTTTTATTCATGTATACCGAAATAAAAACATAAAACGCGTTTTTCTCGAAATGCCACGTTTGAAGTCGGTGCCAACGATAGCTCGAAAACGGGTGGACCGATCGTCGTATATTTTGGTGAGCTTATTAAATATATAAAAAGCTTGTCTTTAAGCGGTTCAGATTTTTTTTTTAAATCGAAATTTTGACTTTCACTGGTCACTTTTTTTGTTAAAATAGATTTTTGAAAATTCTGTCTCGCTTAAAGACAAGATTATTAGGTTCTTAATACGCACCAAAATATATGAACATCGGCCCATTCGTTTTCGAGCAAGCGTTGGACAGCAAAACGCGTTGGACCACAAAACTGTGCAATATTTTTCAACAACAAAAATTCCAAAGGTAGTTTAAGATAATAATAATAAAAGATTTACCTAAAAATATTGGTAGTTTTCTCAGAAATAATTATGAAATTTTTTTTTTTTTTGGCCAGCACAAATAGGAATAACCCCTTAAGACCTGCTCTCGAATCACTTTAAGTTTTGTTGAAGCAACTTGCATTCACTGCCTCCATTAAGACGGTGAAAGTTTTATCAGAGGCAAGTCCAAACTTCTGGAGAAAACAGCCCGAAAGGTGTAAAAAACCCCTATGGCACCATATGTGTGGCTGGAGAGCACGATAACTCTCGAACTGATCAACCGATTTGGTCCAAAATTAGGCCCTCGTCATATTTTGTCCAAACTTAGTTTCAGTTCGGCCCACAACTTCCGGTACTTCCCCCAATAATTAAGAAATTTCCTAATATTTTGTCCCAATTTAGTTTAACTTCCAAAATGGCCCACATCGAGCCTCTCCTTAGGGTCCTTCCCCCACAAAAGTTCAACATTTGTGTCTAAGTGCAGTTTAGGGTCTGTTCAAAGATCATTTGGAAATGTATACTGTTCGTTGTGGTCCTGTTTATAGCGATATTATGTTTTCCGTGGACATGTACATGCTTCCTGGCATACTGCTCCAAAGGTTATGACCCACTGAAATGACTAGGTGGCGCGATATCTATCGAAAAGATTTGATTCCCAAAATAAGATGCTCTTCCATAATGGACTATGTCGGTCCATTCCTTTAAGTACCTTCTCCTCAACACTTTTGAACTTCAAATGTCCGAAAAGAATCAGCAAATTCTGAAAAGACGCTAAATACATTTGATCTGCCCGTAGATGAAAGTTTCAATTCACATAGGCTGAGGGTATATCTCTGTCTGTACTTGTCCAATGGCAGCGACCACTGTGCAGCTGTCTCCTGTTGTCTTTCTTTTTATGACTTGAAAGATTCGCTTTTAATAAAAGTTAAGTTGTTTTGTGTGACATGTCATGAAAAATTGAAAACATTTTACATTTTATAGTTGAATTTATATGAAAAATCTAAGAGTGCTATAATGTTATTTAGCTTTAAGAGATGAAGTAGCATTAACAGATGTATAATTATGCGATACTACGACTTATGGCCAAAAGGGGTATATACAATTTGATACGGTAAAAAAGGGCAATTCTTATCAAAATACATACATTTCGACATATTTTACATAGTCATACTTATTTTTAGATCGACTCACTTCTTTCAGACAACCCCTTAAATTTCGGTTAGGTCAGCCTCTTTTTGTATCAAGTTCAAAATATTAAAGAATCATGGCCTGGGACAGAAAATTACAGGTAAAGTGGTGGTTTTTGGTTGGTAGATGTGGTTTTGACAACCTACCAAAAAACCACCACCTCAACCTAGAATTTCCTTCCCCAGACCTTGACCCTGCGATATTTTAAGCGGTCTTAGTTATCAGGCCAAACGTTTGACACCTGTTATCATTTTGCTTTATTATTTCGTAAATTTTTATGGAAATAGTTCTTTATGCGAATTTGTCTAAAATGCGTTTATACACTTGTGAAGAGATTTAAATTAGTATTAAAGACAATCAGCATTATTTGCTGACCAATGTATGCACCTTAATTGTTATTGACAGCAATTGCGAACTCTTAAAAAATCCAATGAATGCCAACATTATTGTTTGGCCTGTGAACATCAATGAAAGTTCTATAGAATTCTGTTCAGCAAGTCCTTTCAATGCCAACAATTGTTCATTATATCCAGTTCAATCACATTGTC
This sequence comes from Musca autumnalis, assembly GCF_047663935.1. Classification (NCBI taxonomy): domain Eukaryota; kingdom Metazoa; phylum Arthropoda; class Insecta; order Diptera; family Muscidae; genus Musca; species Musca autumnalis. The sequence goes on along the minus strand of NW_027411644.1, from coordinate 6,529,981 downwards.
AGGTTGCAGGCTTCTTCTGTTGTTAGAATTGACAGTAATGGAAATTTCATGAAATACAATAAAAACGAAAAAGGATAACTTTTTCCAAAGAGAAAACATTGCAAAAGAAGAATTGTTGATACATTGATTGTCTATTGTTATGATTAATACGGGCAAAACAGAAAAGCAGAAATGTTTGTCATAGCTAAAAAACGTTAGTGTACGACGAAGCAAGTTTCCTCTTTTGATGTTGAAAGAAAAATATGCTAAACTTCTTCTTGTTGTTGTGTTTGTTTTATTTTGCAAAGTAAATTGCTAAATCTTTTTGCCGTAAAGTTGTCATCTCATATTTGCATTACTTTCTTTTTGCTTTGTATTTTCTCTTTTGTCAATTAAAATTAAAATGATGTTGTTCTTTTATTTATCCCCCACCGCCCTTGCCTGACATAGATGACATTGTGGCCCACATTCTCGTTCGTGTTGCGGTAGGATATTGAAAAAAGGTCTTTGCCACAGCTGCATGTTAATGAAGTTGTGTTGATGGGATATAAAGTGTTTTTTATTGTCTCGATGCCATGGGGTTACATTCATACACACAAGTCGGCAAAGCCACACTTGTGGTAAACATGGGGTTACACGCCATATTCTTTGTTTATTTTTAATTATAAATTCTTTAACAAAAATTTGTGTAAAAGGGCTACGCTGTCTATACCGTGTTTTTTAAATGATTTCATTAATTTACCTTCTAAAAGCGTTTGGGGATGAAAAAGATGTTGGTTTTTATTGTTGTTTAACATGACCTTCGATAAGAAAACAATGTCAAAGTCTTTATTTTCAGAGGTGCTAAGTTTTTTTTTTAACAAATTTTGGGCAAAAGAAAGATCGTGCGTTCTTGTTGAGAATTTGAAAATTCACAGGTCCAATTTCTGTGTTATTGCGTGTTGATTCGTTTGGTCTTTGGTTTTCTTAGTTGTATCCTCAAACGATTAAAAAATTTTCTTGTAGTATACCATGATTAGATTCCAAGTATTTTTGGAGTTGATTTAGTGCTCTTCGTCTCTCTGTCTGGATGTCTGGTACCCACAAGTTAGAATATGGGTCATATCGGTCAACACCTAAGGGTACCTACCCCACAAAAGTTAAATTTTCTTCGAAAAAGAGTAACCTACTTGGTTCATAATTCACAAATCGTAATATTTCTACCATACATAGATCAGGACCTGGATTCTAGTTCTATGAAAATTTGAAATGAAAAATATTTTCTTTATAATATTTTTTATTTGACATTTATTTCCTTTATAAAATTTTTCATTTCACAATTTCATAGAAACATAATTTAAACCTAGGTTGTATAATGGACAACTTTTCAAAAATTTTCACAAAAGTGCTGTTTAGGATCAGCTCGCTGAAATTTTTTTTTTAATTTTTTGCAAAAATGTATCCACATTGTCACTGTTACTAAAAATAATTGATGAACGCAGTGAATACCTGTGGTTAAAACAAAAATCAAAGCGATTCGAGAGTAGGTCCTAAGTGGAACTTTTCCGAAATTTTGTGTGGGAGGTACCCGAAGGAGTGAGCCGATTGAGTTCATATTGGAACCTCATCTAAGTCTGGTAAAATGTCATCGGTTACTCCCTTCAAGAGTTATCATGCGCCCAAATTTTCTGAACATTGTCGAACTTTGGGCCCGACCGGTTGCTTCGTTCGACAGTTATCGTGCGCACAAGCCAGACAGACGGACAGACGGACGGACATTGCTAAATCGACTCCAAATTGTCTGAAACACATTTCGTCCAAACATACTTGGGGTCTACAACCATTATTTCGATTACCCATAAATGCTGAGGGTATAAAAATTTTTAACATAAGTCCATGTTTTTGTATTGCCCCATATAATGGTATTTTGAGGAATTTAGCCAAATTTGAAGACTGAATAAGCTGCAATTTGGTATTTAGGATTCCTAGTGGTCGAAACATATCTGAAGAAGAAATTGTGGAATTGTGGAACTACCCAAATCCAACGAAAGTTGTTAATTTAAGAAGCCCTTCGAAGCAAATGTTCGTCTTTTTCTTCGGCAAAACTGACTGAGTTGTACACTACAATTTGTTTGCCTGAAGTCTCCTGAGAAATTCGAAAAACGAATAGGAGAAGACGAATCAAAAATCGATTCAAAGCGCCTGTTTGACCAGACAAAACGTGGAATTGATGGGTCATCCGCCGTACATCCCTAATTGGGGATCCAATTACTTCATTTGATTCCAGCATATCAAGAGAAAAGGCGTCGTGAACGATTTTCGTCTTCTGAAGATGCTGTTAAAGAGTTCAAAATCCATATCTTGGAGGTGTCTCAATCGAAGTGGAATCGAAGTGGTTTGAGCGCATGAAGAAGTTTATAAATCATACTGGAGATAATTCCAAGTATTCCAGCCATGTAAAACTTCTCTATAAGTGGTGTCGTAAGACACACCGTTCGGTCTCGGCGTTAACAAATAGATCCCATATCTGTAAACTAATATGAAACGGCGTTCAGTTATAGATATGTGAGAAGTCTCCCGTGCCCCTTCGGGGATGTGTGTGGGAACATGTGTATGTAATCAAAAAAAAAAAAAAATTAAAATCGCAAAAAGTCGCAGGAAATAATTTCAGACGTTATTCTAGACAAGATATATAAAAAATTAAAACAAATATGGAAGCTAAACTCGACTAATATCCATACTAAACCCCTATTTCAATCGCCGGAATGGAATAAAATGGAAGTTACATATAATTAGCCCGTAACATCTAAATTAAAATAACTTATGGCTTATGAAACTATTTAATTAAATTAAATACCTTTACGATAATTCCAAAATGCAAAAGATTCGACAATAATGTATTTACAGACTGCCCACGTCTATCACAACTGAAAAACATCATCGTGAACACTGCAAAAAAATATCTATGTTAAAGTTGCGTTTTGACCAATTAATTCCAATTGTTATATATGCCGTTAAATACACTTGACACTCTAGTTTAATGTTTCATGTCTTCTTTCAAGTCAATTTTTTGATTTTCTGCAAGCTAGATCGGTATTTTTCCTACTGTGGGACGCGGCGGTAAACAGTTGGTCCCATATCATTGAACTAATATGAATCGGGGGGCACTCATTGATATGAGAGAAGTCCCTTCTGGGATGTTTGTGCAAGAATTATTAGGAATTAGGAGAGAAATTATCTATCAGATCTTAAGAAATACAATTTTTTCTTGGGAAAATATATTGTAAACAATGTTCATGCCTTTTATGTACAATTTGCGAACAGAATATTATATTTTGTTCCTAAATATTTTTAAAAATCCAACATCTTTCACTTTTTTATATGACCATAATATCGTTGTTCACCAATCTTATGACCAAAGTTATCTCACAATAAAAGCCTTATGCTTCAAAGGATATTTCAGCATTTACTTCCATCCAACAAGTTTATGGTGATGGTTGGAATATCTTTTAGTATTTTTTTTTTAATATAAAACCAACTTCAAAGTATTATAAAGTTGTAAATAAATAAACTTGGTCAAAAAAACACATACCATTATCTTTTAGTACAGCTTGAGTAAATCCTTAAACCAGGTATTTTTGTTGGAGGGTGAAGATAAAGCAGCATAAATAACTTTGTTGGTTTTCAATTGAAAAACATTTTATTTTTCTTTTGCTGTTTGTTTTTAATTTATGTTATTTTCCATAGCAATGTAATCGTGTGCGTTGTGCGCCAAGAAACCAGTACATATTCACTCACTCACACACTGACTAACTAAACTTTGGAACGTGGTAACTTCAATTACTTTGTAGATTCAATTTATGAAAGTAAACAAAAAAATGGAACTTTGGCAAAAACCATAATATTATTGTGGTTTATTTCCGTTTTTTATTATTTTCCACGTTTTTTTCACTTTTTGTTTTGTGTTTAAGTTAGAGACTAAAATCACTTGGATGGTGTTGTTGCCTTTTATTATCAACAACTATTTGTGCTGGTATTGTTGTTGTTATTAATATTCTTGAAGACAACATATATTTCTCGCATGCAGACATCCGAGTGTACAAACGTACATATGGGTATCTTCCCAGCAAGCATCCGCACATACACATACATTGAGGAGATACTCTCCCTAATACTCAAATGCACACACACACGTAGTGATATGTCTATTTAATCCTTTGAAGTTTATATAAGGATCTTGGCCACAAAGAGGAGTTTCAGTTCGGCGTGACGATAGATAACAAACACTTTAGCACACAACACAACAAAACGGAAAGAGAAGGTGGCACAACAAGACACCGACGCCGATAAAAGTGAAAATAGATTTTCGTAATCACTCCTCTTTCACTCTTCTCATTTGGTTTGTCAAATGTAAGGAAGACACGCACTACCACCCCATACAGTCACAGACCCGCACTTGTTTTGTTTATTGACCAACCGAGAGGGAGGTAGTAGGTGCCGACATATTTATGCAAAAGTATTTCGACTTGGCAATTTTGTTAGCGGAATGAATGCGTATTTGTCGGTATTTTAATTATTTCTGTTGGACACGAACAAAAGACACACAATTTTTGTGGAAAATGTCGCACCGAAATTCCTTCACAATTCACGGTTTTACATTAACGGAAATCCACAATTTATGACATCTCCATTATTTTGCAAAACAACACTTAGAGGTGGAGTTGTTTTGGTTACACCTCTCAACTTTTCCGGGATGCTGTCTAAACGGTTTGAAAGTTACTCGTAAACTGTATTGAATGAATTTACCAGCAGTCAGGCAGCCAGTCATTCATGAATGTTCGAGTCGTAAGCTTTTTACGGCGAATATAGAGCTTTTCATACAAAAACAAGAACATTGGAGCACGCGAGGAGCAAAGCTTTATCCTTTACCTATAATGACTCGGTTGACAATATTTACATTAACAAAGGCAAAAACAAAAAACAACAACACTGGCAGAAAACAATTTTCAGGAGGTTGCGTTTAACAAAATTTGTTTTTGACATTTTTCGCCTACTTTTGTTTTGTTTTCTTTGACTTGTTTTGCAGCTTCGGTTATTACCAAATTGTAAATGTATCCTTGTCTGTGGCAAAATGTTGGTGTTTGTTTGAATAGGATTTCGTGTTTGTTTACATTTGGCAAATATTTTCCAAACAAATCGGATGATTGTCATAATAATTTTTACCATTTTTAACTCTTTCTAGACAAGAAGGGAGGGATAATTCAAATAGAATTCCCCATTAAATGAGAAGGGAGTTACAATAACTTTAATGAATTTTGAAACAAAATCGAGGAATAAGATACATACATACTTACAATAAAAGAATACATTTTTAATAAATTAAATTAATGTTTAAAATTAAAAAAGAAACAGTAGGTAAAGGATAAAATCGGTCGGGCCGACTATATGATACACTACCCCACCACGTTTTCAATATAATTTGGAGAAATTTGTCTACCCAAATGTCTGTCTAATTTTGTGTTTGGTGCGTCAAATTCAGTGGTGGCCAATACATTTCCAACAAAATTGACCGTTTTAGAAAATTTTATTTAAAATAGTTTTTTGTAAGTACAATTAAGTATTTTTTGCAATTATTTATAGCTTATTGCTTCAGTATAAGAAAATAAAAAGGTTTTGACACGTTATACGACACAAATTGTGAAAAAATATGAAAATACATAACACGCCTTGAAATTTAATGGTCAAAACATATGCAACTGAACCAAATCCCATGGAAAAATCTTCAATATTTTGTAAAATATCATTTTGTCAAATCATTTGTTTTTGTTTTGGAGAGATTAAAAATGAATAAATTTTGAAACTGATATCAGTCATATGGACCCAACCCTACGATCCTGCGTTTTTCGAGACTCAGACTTCTGACTTTTGCTAATAAATGATGCAAGTGCACTCTAAACTTAGAATTTTATTAAATTGACAACTGAAATGTAAAGAGATTTCCATTACGTTTGTAGTTTTTGACTCTTGGTCCCATGTCCATGCTTCTCCCGTACGACCCGCCAAAATTGTATTCACTTTTAATCTTCCCAAAACAAAAACAAATGATTTGAAACATATAAAAAATTATATTTTAGTTCAAAAAATACTTAATTTTACATTCAAAAAATATTTATTAAAATAAAAACCAAATGTTGTTCGTTGGTAATGGCATCAATTGAGAACGGCTGGACCGATTTCGATATTTTTCTGTAAAATGTGCGCCAAAACACGACTTGGGTTTTTATGCAAAGAAAATTTGACCACGCCCACTTTCTTCAATTTTTATAATTTCTACAAAAACTACTGAACCGATTTTCCTAAAATTTCCAATGAATGTGCAGGGATGTCCCCCCCCCCCCCCCCGTAAAATATGGGCTACAAATTTAGTTGAATTTTAGAAGGGGCGGGTTACTTCCCCTATACCCTATTTAAAGTTAATTTAGAGACAATTGGGGTTGTGTCTCCGACCTTACTCACTTTGTTAGGACCCAAAGACTTGACCACACCCACTTTTTAAAATATGTTACATCTACAAAACTACTGAACCGATTTTCCTGAAAATTTCAGGAAATATGCCCCATTCAAAATTCAAGAAAATATGCATACTATTTTCACCGGGGACCATCAATGTATGAATGGGGCATATTTAAAAAACGCCTTATATTTTTGAATAAAAATCAAATGCTGTCATAACCCAACTTAGGTTTTTATGGAAGAAAAGTTTACCACGCCCACTTTTTTCAATTTTCAATTTTAATCTTTTCTGCAAAAAGCACTGAAATTGTCAGGGAATGTACAGGGATGGCCCCCGAAAACAGGCTACATATTTCATTGAATTCCAGAGGGGCGGGATACTTCCCCAAGGCGATATTTTAAAACAAAAACTTTATATTTGCAAAAATTATACATGTATCGGTTTAAAAATTTACGGATAAATCTACAATCTACGTACTTCTTTAGGGCCTAAAGAGCTGACCACGCCTGTTTGTTTTTTTTTAATATGCCATAACTCCAATACTACTGAAGGGATTTCCATAAAATTTGCAGCAAAAGCTCAGTGTTTGCCGTTGTTATGTATATTTTATGAATTTCGGAAGAGGTGGAGTACCTTCCCATGCGTTTTTTTTAAACGCTATATGTATAAGCCAAACTTATGATTATATCGGTTTCAGCATACGTTTTGGTATGCAATGAAGTTGTGCACCCTAGGTACATATTTGGTACATAAAATACCGGACCACGCATATCAGCAGCAGCTACAACAACAACATCAGCCAAAGATGCAACAACAAATTCAGGAAATAAAGGTAAACATTTGCCAGCCATTACCATTAATGACACAAGCCTATCGGAAATAGCCAATATATTAGATAATAGTATTTATTGGTAGACAAAATTTCTCTTTAAGACCTTTAAAAAAGAACTTGCTTTCCCTTAGAGTAGTAGGACTAAATAACTTTGAAATAGTAACAAAAATGTTGAAAGAAAGATGTTACAAGTTTCACACGCATACTCCAAAGCCTTTGGTGCCGTTTTCAGTTGTGATTCATAGATTATCACATCTCTATACGAAAAAACTATAGAAGATTTTCTTAAAAATCAAGGATTTAAAATCGATATTATCGATTTAATATGTATAGCTGAGGACAAGTGGTTAATTAAACTTGGTAGGTCCACAGAAATGCGCAAACTATATCGAGTGAAGAAAATCATTCATTGTGATGTATTTTACGAGAAAGATAAGGGACGCAGAATCGTCCAATGTAGAAATTGTCAGCGGTATGGACATATTTCATTTAATTGTGGTATGCCATACCGCTGTGTTAAATGTGGAAAAGACCATGGCCCAGGTAACTGCGCCATTCCCTCTAAAGAACAATTGGAAAATCTGCCAAAAGATGCACCTACGTATACAGTTCGTTGCGTAAATTGTAATGTTGACGGTCATACAGCTGCGTCGCCGGATTGCCCCCGGCGCAATGCTATCCTCTTAAAAAAGACTGAACGTCTTGAAGAAAAGGAGGCCATTAAAAAAACCAAATCAGATCGCTGGGCTGGTTTAAAGGCAGGCATTTCGTTTGCTTCAGCCACAAGCTCCTCATCAACAAAAAATTTAGGTTCAAATAGTCCGAAACCATCAACAATAAAACCCCAACAGGGCCCTTTGAATGTGGCCAAACAAATTGGGGAGGATAGTCAAACTTATTTCGGCAAAGGGTTGACTCAACTCCTCAAAGATTTAGACGACTACCACGGGAATATCGTAGAATTTAAGAGTCTCAAGGGGCACCTGATGCCTTAATGGGACTCTTAATGTACATAAAAAATTATAATGATTAAGTGTATATTTGTTAATGTGAACTCAATGGTGTCTATAGAAAAAATACACTATTTACAATTATTTCTAAAAAAGCATAAGCCTGATGTTCTGCTTATTGCAGAACATAAACTAAATAACAGACACAAACTAAGCATTGATGAGTATGCACTTTATAAACAGTGAAGGTGAGTGGAAGATTAGGTGGCGGAACTGCCATTTTAGTTAAAAGCTCATACAAATCAGAACAAATAATGATAAACACAGGCAGTATAGAATCTTGCTGTGCCAGAATTTACCGACAAGATGGTAGTTCAATAGTTTTTGTTTCATTATACCTCCCTCCTGCTACACCACTCGACTTCTCCGGTATGGATGAACTCGCACGTTTGGGTTCTGCCAATGAAGTTATCATTGGTTGCGACCTGAACGCGAAACATCCGGACTGGGGAGGTCGAGTTACTAACAGGAGAGGGACGGAGCTTCACGGGTATTTGACAGATTGTCTAACCCTAGTATTATATCCCACGGCAGAGCCCACGAGGCTTAATGTTGGGAACGACTAGTTTATTGATTATTTTTTAAAACACCAGGTATAGTTCTGGAAAGTGAAGATTTATTGCCAACACATTACTATGATCATCGGATCATAGAGCGGTTGAGATAAGGTTATGTGTTGGCAACATACAAACCGTCGAAGAGCAGGTCTTCTATAACTTCAATAGAATGAATTTGCGTCGATTTAGAAGAAAAATTCAAGATGATCTTGTAAGTTATACTTTACCTATTGACAGAAACTCCTCTGTCTCAGAAATAGATAGCTGTGTGGATAATCTAAGCACGGTGTTTACAGATTCTATTGAGGCATGTGTACCTAAAAGAAAATGTAAAAGTTCCCTATTGGGTGAGTTACCCAATAATATACTCCGTTTTATTAGAGAACGTAAGCGAATGAAACTAGCGCTTAGAAGAACTTCCGATCCTGGCAGGTACAACACTCTTAAGGCTGATATTCGGAATATTAGCACTATTATTAAAGAATTAATAACAAACTTTGAAAGGCAAAGATATAAAATTTGGAAGTAAACCCACGTACTTATGGGAAGGTCAAAAGGGCTGCGGGCATCTCTTTTCAAGAACCCATAAAGACTCTAACTAATGACAGCGGGATGCAAATATCCGATGATGTCGAGAAAGCCGAGCTAATTGCTGACTACATGCAAAATATTTATCATCAAGAGGACAACCCGGATGGTGTTCCCTTTCGCAATCTCGTTCCCGAGGCAGTGGAAGGGATAGCCAATCGGGATCCTCTAGTTAATTTTTCGGATGATTTTCGCGCAGATGCCTCCATCATCGGGGATGCATCTCGCTGGAATGAAGTTGGGTTTGTTAAACCCCAAACTATAGAGGGAATTATAGACAAAAGACCTCCCCGTAAGTCGTCTGGCGTTGATAAAGTCCCCGATATTGCCATGAAAAAAGTGGGTGATATAATATCAATATTCCTTGCGATTTTGATCAACCAATGTTTGAACATCGGGTACTTCCCATCCTCCTGGAAGGAAGCACTGGTTGTTCCAATTAAAAAGCCCAATGGTGATGCTAAGGATTGTGCCAGTTATAGGCCCATTTCTTTGTTTTCTTCTGGAAAGATATTAGAAAGCGTAATTTTAGATAAGTTATGGAAATTTATAGATAGCAGAAATATACTTAGAGATTGTCAATTCGGCTTTAAGACAAGACATTATACTACGCATGCATTAACGGCATTTTCTGATTATGTCTCTAAGGGATTTAAGCGAAAAATGGGTACCATAGGCGTCAGCTTAGACTTTTCTAAGGCTTTCGATACCGTATGGCAGGAGGGTATTCTATATAAGATTCAATCGTTTGGGTTTGATGAGCAGTCGTGCAGAATGGTAGCGAGCTTCCTGGATGGTAGAGCTTTCAGGGTTAAAGTAGGTGGGAGGATTTCGGAGCAACGGCAGATCCTGGATGGAGTGCCGCAAGGCTCTTTACTAGGACCGGTTATCTTTAACCTTTTCGTCTGCGATATCCCTGGGCCGCCGGAAGGGGGCCTGCTACTCATTTATGCAGATGACATTTTGCTTGCATCACGTGGCAAATATGCTAAAAGCGCAGAAAATAGACTAAACCTGTACATGGAGAAACTACGTCAGTACTTTCTGAAATGGGGACTAAATCTAAATACAAATAAATGCGAGGCTGTGGTCTTTAAAGGCAAGGGTAAAACATCACTGCCCAATATGAGAAAATTTATACCAGCCATTAAAGTGGGAAACAACGTAATTAAAAGATCAGACAGGATGAAATATTTGGGTGTAGTATTTCACGATAATTTCGACTTTTGTAGACATGTAGACTACATAAATGTCTTAAGCCAATAAATTTTGGGTACCAACGTCTTTTTGCCATAAGGGGGGGGGGGGGGGGGGTGGAGGTTAACCCAAGATGTTAAATTAATGATATACCAACACGTTATACGACCAGTGGTTACATATTCTTTTGCTGCCTGGGCTGACCTTTCGTCTGCCCAGATGGAAAGAATAAGGAAATGGGAGAGGATGATATTATGCTCTTGCCTAGGCCAAGGGCGGAGACTTAATAATGAAGGAATTCCTTTGCTACCAGCAAACAAAACACTATATGACTCCATTGAGTTTAGCCGAATCGATGTCTTCATGACAAATTGTGCCTTAAGATTCCTACATAGATGTAGTGATATCGATAATGGCATTATTAAGAATTTTCTAGAATTGGAAGACGAACTTCCAACTCTACTTAACAGAAAGCACTTACCTCCCTCGGCTTTAACTAAGCTTGATTCGGAGGGCCTGCTGTTCGATAATGATGGGCGCCTCATGTACTATAACAGAAGATATGACCAATTTGATTGGGCATCAAATCCTGTTTATAAGATTGATCAATGAAACTTTGTAAATATTGTATATAGTTATTTTTAAGTTTAGTATGTAAGTTATTATATATTAGTTTGTAATTTTCTACCTTTTTAATACCATCATATGTTACCTTGTTAGCCTGTTTTTTCTAAATTTTTGCGGGCCTTGAATTAATTGATTTAATTTGTAATAAAACAAGATTAAATGAACGTCTGCTAGCACATAGTGCAGCACATTTATACCATTATTTAGTAGTCTCTATAAACTTGGAAAAAGTAAGAGAATGTTTATTTATTATTTATGTATTGCTTTAGCTATTAAGCACCTTTTGTAAAATGAAATTTGAAAATAAAAATAGCAATTTAAAATGCAAATGCCGGACCACGCCCACTTTTTTAATATGTTATATCTTGAAAACTGATGACCACGCCCACTCTTTTCAAAACATTATTTTTCCAAAACTACTGAACCTAATTTTCAGAAAATGTTGAGGAATGTCCCGTGGTCCAAAATGCTATATATTTGTAGACGAATTTCGGGGCCTATTGTTTTATAATCGCTATATTTCCTAAACTTATGAGGGCATCGGGTTACAAATTAATTTTCGAGACAACGGTGGCTGCGCCCCCGACCAAGAAAAACTATACATTCACAAATTTCCTTAAATTGTGAGGTGAGCCATGAACAACTAAAATATATGTATAAGTCTCAATAAGCGGGAGAATTCGACTTAACCATTTTTTTAACTTTTATAATTAGATTTCTTTAGTATAAAGACAGGAATATGGACGATAATAAATCCTAACCAGCATAAATTGGAGAAAAAACTGGCAAAATCCGTAAGAGAAAAGAAAGCTTACAGACCAGATCTGATGATAAATAAAAAATCCTCCTCGGTTTGACAATAGACCGAAGAAGTGAGGTAGAATATATCTTTTTTTGGATTGTCAAGCATAAAATCGATAAAAAGTTGTCATTATAACTCATTACGACGGGCCAGCAAAAAAAAAAAAAATTCCTAAAAGCAGCAATTTTGTTGCAAATGCATTAGCCATCACTGTACATAAAATTGGACGAAAATATATTTGGGAGCTATATATTCAAATCTAAACCGATTCTCAGTAAAAGTAGTAGCGTTCGTACTTTGGATAAAAAATTACCATACTCAAGTTTCACTCTGATATTATAATAAATGCGACCTCTACTTTGACGGACCTTACATGGACAGACGGACAGACATGCATAAATCGACTCAGTATGTATAACCCTGAAAGGAATTATAGGACTATCTCGCTTATATATACCTTATGTATGTGACATACAAATGCTTAAGGACATAATACTCTTTATTACACTTTGGTGAAGAGTATAAAAATGGTAACTTATCACCATTCCTTGTACTAGCATAGAAGACCTATCCCTTTAACAGTAAATCACAAATACAATATTAAATACTGGTTTCCTATTAGAGATACTACCCTTTAGATCTACCCTCCTTATACTTCTCTAAGACCGTAAATGCTACATTGGTGCAGTGGTTAACACGTTCGCCTTGTACTCAGAAGGTCTGTGGTTCAAACCCTGATCAAAACATCAAAATTCTCAGCGGTATCAAATCCCCTCAGCGTAATGCTGCCTTGCATGTCCTGAGTATTTCAGTCATGAAATACTTCTCTATAAGTGGAGCCGTGATACACGCCGCACAGTGTTGCAGCAGTAGATAAAAATCGAAAAATGTGATGCTAAAGTAGACAGATCAGTAGTGGAATTCTGTAACACATTTTTTGAGTTACTGACAAAAATCGTTAAATAAAAACGCAAAATTATGAATGAAAAGTATTAATAAAAGTTAACAACACTGTTGCCATTGGTAAGATTTAGCGACCGCTTTATTTTGATTGTTAATTTACCAAAAAATTTTGTTAATTACCAAAAAAATAAAAGCATTTCAATTTTACCGAGTTTTGTCGGTAAGTCAAGAAATGAGTTACAGAATTCCACTACAGGTACGTCATATCTCAAAGAATTATGTCGATATGTTCATCCATAATGAACCCAGCAAAATTTGAAGGAAGGGGTTCTATGCGATGACGTGATTTCATGGCATATTTTGCATTGGTTCAAAGCAAGTCGTGAAAGATCCGATCTTTTCATTAGCATTTAAACCCATGCAAAGGAAGTCGTGAAAGATCCGATCTTTTCATCAGCATTTGAATCATTTGTACATATCACTATAAACAAACAAGTCGATTTGTACATCCCTACATGTAGCGACATCAAAACAAAAGAGTATACATTTCCAAAGTTGTTGTTATAAAATTACAAAATTACAAATTAAATGTAGGTTCACGAACTAGAAATTCTTAAAGGAGTGCTGTTGGAGTCCATGTCGAAATCTGAACTGGTGATGAGTAGATAATAGAAAACCTTTTGTAAGATGAAACAAAATCAGTGGCTGAGAGTGGACGAAGTAAACTCTGTTGCGATGCAGCGGCGGTGATTAAATTGAAATTTTGAGTGTAAACTTTATGCTGATAAATTAGTTCTAGTTATTTCATGAATTAATTTGAATTAATAAAGAGTTTGGTTTGTCATGAAAATCATATTTCAATACAGAATTTTCCATTTTCCAAACAAGACATGAAAATGTTATGCAAAGGGTTGGTGAAAATTACATGTCAAAGCATTTGTCAAAATGACATGCTTAGGATCCGACAATGAATGTCATCTTAAGATCCGAAAATGAATGTCATCTTATGGTGGTCACGCTCATATAAAATTCATGAGTGAAAATGCTAAAAAGATGACATGCCAGATCACTTGCACCCATGATTCAATGGCATCCTTGGCATCGAACATTTTGCTGGGAAGTTATAGCTATTTAAATATGAAAAATATTTCCTAGATAATTTAAAGCGATACTCATATGAAACTCAGACGACCTTTAAAATAACTATTTCCGAAAATTTTGTTAAGTGGGTTTTTGGGTGGTCTATAAATATAAAAATTTAGTACAATAATTTGACATCCACTAGACATGGGCAAAATACCGTTAACAAGAATTAAAAAACTAAATTTGATAAAAAATATAAATTATTCATATTTCATAAAGGGAGTTTACCTAGGTTCACGAGGAATGAAAAATTAAAACTTTGGGTCCACACCGGTTCAGATTTGTATATAGCTCCCATATATATCTTTCACCGATTTAGCTATAAATCGGTAAATTTTCGATGAATAGCCTTTAAATTTAACATGGGATATTTTCCTAGGCCCCTGTCTAGTTTTACCGATTTTGATAAAAATCGGTTATCAAACATTGACCGATTTATTTAAAAGTAGATTTCATATCTTTGAGCCAATGCGAATTGCCGTGCACTCATTGATATGAGAGTAGTCTCACTTGTCCCTTTGGAGATGTTGTGGGTTTTTGATGATGCTTTAATGATCCTCTTGAAATAATAAATAGATTTTCCCCGTAACTTCCTCATTTCTTTTCTTGGCACTGTATATTACTGCCACCGGTAATGATATCTACGTAGTTAAAAATACTTAATGCCTAGTTGAATAAACAGTGCTTCTCCTGAACCTATCAGCCGAATTTGTTCTCTTCTTTACTTCCAATTAACTGGTAGGAGCATAGGGCCTCTACAAAATTTTTACAAGCTATTCCTAAATATAAGTTTAAAAATTTTCGTATTTATAACACACTAACAAAAATTGGAGCTCGAGATCTGTAGTGGAATTCCGCAAATAATTTTTTGATTTACCGACAAAAACCGTTAACATTAAAACGCAAAATTACACCTTGGCCAAAAATCATGAAATTTAAAAATGTTTTGTAACTTTACGTAAAGCTATTTTTAGGCTCTTAGTTGATTTATATGCAATATTGACACAAAGTAAATAAATTCAATATAGAGTATCCACAGTATTTTAGATACAAATTCGAAATTTGGAACCGAGAATATATATATATATATATATATATATATATATATATATATATATATATATATATATATATATATATATATTCATATATATATATATATATATATCTATATATATATAAAATTCTTTGAGTATGCCATGATGTTCGAAATTAAACTCCTCCGAAACGGCTGGACCGAATACCACGAAATTTTGTATGTGGAGTTTTTAGGTCTGAGAATAGGTTTTTAGCTATATTTTATACTGGTCAGATGAGTGACTAGGGTACCTTCCCCACAAATTTTTTTCAGAAAACGTGAAATCAAAGATATTTTTGAACGTATTGTTTAAAAATTTATTGCAATACTATGGTAATAACTGTCTTGATCCTGAGTGGTCATCTCGGAAGTGGAATATCGCGGTCAGCCCAATTTTTCAAAATTGTATAATTATAGATAATATACTTAATTTTAGTAAGCGTGACTACAAAAACGCTATGAGCACTGGTATACAGAAGGTATACCACATTTTGGTATACAGTACAAATGTCGCTTGACCGAAGTTTCAAAAAAATCGATTGAGAAAGCATGCAAAACCTAATTTTAAAGATGGTTAAATAACAAGAACGTGTAAAAAATTAGCATTGGACACTAAAACGACGGACCAACAATGCGAGAATACCGAAAATGTAGTGGGTGGGGGGGACCTCCACCACATCGCGTTTTAACAAATACATCAGCAATGGTGGCCTCTGCCATTAATGGGTGTTTTGGAAGCAGAATGCCGCGATTACGTTCAATTTTTGAAAACTTTATTCTTAATGCAAACACGCCATGAACTTCGACTTCAGTGCTTGGAATAACTCGATCACGATCAGGTTTTTTATACAGCAAAGTCTAGATAAATTCAACTAGCATTTTAAATTCATTTTTCATGAATCACTGATGTTTACATGTTTAGGATCTTAAAATAATAACGTATTCAGTGGATCAGCACTTTCTTAACAAGAAGTAAAAACGGCGTTAAGTTCGACCGCGCCGAACTTTTTTACCATTCACCACAATTTATATTGAAACCAGATTTTAGCCATTTCGGTTGGATAATGTGGCTAAACCTCCAAGTGCGACTAAATACCAAATATAGCCATATCGGTTGAGTAATGCGACTAAAACCTGAAAATCGGGAGGTACCGTTCTATGTAGTCTATATAAAAACGTAAACATGTACCGAATAGTCTATGTGGGAATGTCTTCTACCCACAACGAAGACTAAATACAAAATTGTAGCCATGACGGTGGGAAACATTCAAACTGTTCTATTGTAGCTATATCAGAACGTGGACTTATACCGACAAGTCTCTGCAGGTATGTTAACGACCCCCGAGCTTTATCAAAAAGTGGACCTGTAGCGACAATTCTCTGCAGGAGTATTTACGACCCAAAACGGACACCAACAAACAAAATTATATCCATTTCAGTTTAATAATTTAGGTAAAATCTTTAAAATACCCAACGTCGGGTGCTTTATCAAAAACTGGACACAGAATGGGAATGCTTATACCCCAAGGAAGACTAAATACCATTTAATGACGAATACCGAAAATCGGTGGTACAGTTCCATGGGAATTATATCAAAACGTGGACCGGTATAACCCATTTCCAATACCAAACATCCTAGGGGAAATTCATTACAAAGTTCAATGTTCGCTACATCGTTACATTAAATCACGTTTATTTTGATCAAAAAAAAAAAAAAAAAAAAATTCGAAGTGTTACAAACAGAAACCAAAAGTTAGTTATACCCTTTATAATAATTAAAAGAATTTTCTATTTTAAATCTGGAGATACAATTACATGAGAGTTTTGCTAAAAATTTTATTTTATGAAGTTTCAAGAAGAATGCATAGTTACATCAATTGGGTTCGAAAATCGCAACATTTCATTTGTAATTCGATTATTCTATTTGTAATTCAAATTATTCTATTTGCAATTCGACTATTCTATTTGTAATTCAAATTATTCCATTTGTAATTGGAATTATTCCATTTATAAAATTATTCCATTTATAAAAAGGAAAGGAACAAAAAGGAACAAATGGAATAATTCGGATTAGAAATAAAATAGTTCGAATTACAAGTAAAATAAGTCGAATTACAAATGGAATAAATCGAATTACAAATATAATAATTCAAATTACAAACAGATAAATTCAAATATTCAAATGGAATAATTCGAATTACAATTGAAATGTTTCGAATTACAAATGCAATTCTCGAATTACAAATAAAATGTTACGAATTAAAAATGGAATTCTCGAATTACAACTAAAATGATTCGAATTGAATCTGAAAAGGTGTAGATATATAAATATGTAGATGGGTTATAAATGTTTACACGGAAAACTAAAAACGGGCCAGCAACGCGGACCGGGTCAGCTAGTATATATATGTATATAGAATTGAAAATTAACCATATCAGACCACGTTCGGTATAGTCTCCATACAAAAGTTCCGCCATGAATTTTGAAGTTTTTAACCAGATTCTCCAACAGAATTGACGCAGTTATGTTTCCTAATTGGTGTATGCCAGAATTTTCAACCACAAACCCAAAATGCCAAATAAGAGTTAATATTGGCAAATTCCCGTAGAGAAAAAAGGATTTTCAACATTTAGGCTAATTTTTAAAAATATTGTCTGTAATATGGGTTTTGGAATTCCTTTTGGATCTTGGATTGAAAGATCCACGCTTGAATAAGGGTATTGCATTCGCGAATATGCCGAATAGAGATATACAGTGTGTTTAAGTTCGATTCATTGGTTACGCCAATGTATACGTTCGATACATTGTTTTCCCCTTCCGCAGCATTACAATTAACCGCATTAATTTGCCGCTCTTTCGAGCTCAATGGGGAAATCTTCTCTACCTTTCTTTTAGGAGTCGTATTCGCCTGGTTCGGATGCTGGGAGGAATATTCATTCTTTCCCACACTCTCTCCTAAAAGTCACATTCGCTCAGTTCGGATGCAGAGGGGCACTTTCCAATGCTGCGATCGTCGTTGTTAATCACGACCTTGTTAGCGCTATTATGCTCACTGGCAACGACACTTGCTATTTAACTTTCGAAGGAGTCACACACCTATTGCACACACCTATCCTTGAGCTATCGACGGTCAGTGGTATCACGTACGTGCTCCATAACCAAAATATTTTCCTAAGAGTTTGTAGTCAGGAGTTTCAGAATTTCGTGACCTTTTTTGGACGTATAAACCTTCCGGAAAAAATATCGAAACAATATAACTTAAATTGTTCACCATTATTTGTTCCTTCTATTTAGAAACCAATACAGTCGAAATCGCTTATAACGTCATATCGCTTATACTCGTAACTTACTTACTTAGGCTATGTTTATATTATAGCCTTTACAGGGTTAACCTTCTGAATGAGGATTTATTTGACGTATACACAAAGGAATTGACATTTGAAACCCAGTGGGTTTGTTAAATCCGGTTATATATAAACGTACTATTACTTAGCTGGAACATTACAGAACATTTGATCTATAGGCCGAACTAAGAAAAGATCTCCAATTCTCTCTATTTGTTGCTTCGCTTTCTGGAATACCTCGCCTTTTCATCTCATCATCCACTTGTTTGCGCCATCTATTCCTTGGCCTGCCAATTCTGCGTGAACCGCCAAGCGGTCCGTGTTTATACACCTTTTTAGCGGGGTCATCATCGCTCATTCTTATGATATGGCCTAGCCAACGCAATCGCTGCATCTCGATACGTTTAACAATAATGATGTCGTTGTACAGCAGGTACAGCTCGTGGTTCATGCGACGTCGATATTCACCGTCAACGCAGATTGGTCCATAGATCTTTCGAAGAATTTTTCTCTCAAACACACCAAGCACTGCCATGTCTGCTTGCGCAAGTACCCAGGCTTCGGAGCCATACATCAGCACGGGTAGTATCAGTGTTTTTTAGAGCGTTATTTTTGTTTGACGAGATGTGGCTTTGTTTTTAAACTACTTACTTAAACCAAAGTAGCATCTGTTGGCCAATACAATTCTTCTTTTTATTTCACAACTGATGTCGTTTGTTGTGTTTACGGAGGTGCCGAGGTAGACGAAGTCTTTTACTACCTCAATATTATAGGAACCAACTTCCACAGTCGGTCCGAGCTCAATGGACGCATTGCGCGTCGACACCATCAACTTGGTCTTTTCACCGTTTACCGCCAGACCCACTTTAGCAGATTCTCCTTCGACCTTCATAAAGGTATCAGTTACTTCTTTTACTGATCGGCCTATGATGTCTATATCATCTGCATAAGCAAGTAACATGTGACTATTGGTGTAGATTGTGCCACTTATTTTGACGTTTGCCTCTCGTATAACCTTTTCCAGCAGGATGTTAAAGAGATCACACGAAAGGCTGTCTCCTTGTCTGAAACCTCTTTTGGTACCAAACTCTTCGGAGAGGTTCTTTCCTATTTTAACTGAGGACCTCGTGTCAGTTAAAGTCATTTTGCAAAGCCGGATGAGCTTTGCGGGGATACCAAATTCAGACATGGCTTGGAATACCTTTGAACGCAGCGGGCTGTCGAAGGCTGCTTTATAATCGACAAAAAGGTGGTATGTGTCGATCTGCATCTCTTGGGTCTTCTCCAGGATTTGCCGCAGGGTAAATATCTGGTCAATGGTGGACTTGCCAGGTCTAAAGCCCCATTGGTATGGTCCAATTATTTCGTTGACCATTGGCTTTAGTCGTTCGCACAATATCCCTGACACGATCTTGTAGGCAATAGGGAGCTGACTTATGCCCCTATAGTTAGAGCATACAGTCTTATCTCCCTTCTTGTGGACGGGGCACAGGATACTCCGGTTCCAATCGTCGGGTACTCGTTCTTCCTGCCAGATGGTGCTAACTAGCTGATGAATACACCTTATCAGCGTGTCGCCTCCGGTTTTGAACAGCTCGGCTGGTAAGCCATCGGCTCCTGCTGCCTTATTATTCTTCAGCCGATTTATTGCTGTCTTTACCTCATCTTGGCTGGGCGGTATACATTCAATACCATCTTCTGGGATTGGGACTGTGGTATCTTCGTCGTCTTCGCTGTATCCAATGATACCAACAGTTTTGAAAAATGTTCTTTCCATATCCTGAGTACACTATCTGTATCAGTTACCAAATTACCTTGCTGGTCTCTACAGGAGGATGTGCCTGTACCAAAGCCATCGGTTTGATGCTTGACTCTTTGGTAGAATTTTCGGACTTCATTCTGGCTCCTGTACATCTCGAGTTTTTCACACTCCCGCTTTTCCATCTCTCTCTTTTTCCTGCGGAAAAGACGTTTCTCCTCTCTCCTTTTCTCCCTGTATCTCTCTCGTGCGCTACGCGTTGCTACGGATTGTAAAGTTGCCCTATATGCCGCATTTTTCTCTTCGGTGGCAGCACGACACTCCTGTTCATACCATGGATTCCTTGGTGGAGGCCTCTGGTATCCAAGTATGGATTTTGCGGCTGTTTGCATGGAGTGGGTAATGCTTTGCCATTGCGCTGATATGTTATCGGGATGAGGAGTGCTTTGATTAAGCAATTGGGCTAGTTGAGTGGAATATGCTGTGGCTATCTGTTGTGATTGCAGCTTACCGATGTCTAACTTTCGTGTTGTGTCTGTTCGTACTTTGTTTGCTATGTTAAAGCGGGTGCGTACCTTTGCTGCAACAAGGTAGTGGTCCGAATCAATGTTTGCGCCTCGGAACGATCGTACATCAAACACGCTCGATGAATGTCTTCCATCTATCACAACATGATCAATTTGGTTTCTTGTTTGCTGATCTGGAGACAGCCAGGTGCCCTTATGAATATCGAGATGATTAAATCCGGTACTGCTAACTACCATGTTTTTTGCAGCTGCAAAGTCTATCAGCCTCATACCATTGTCAGATGTTACACTGTGGAGGCTGAATTTCCCGACTGTTGGGCCAAAGATATTCTCCTTTCCAATTTTGGCATTAAAATCGCCTAGAATGATTTTAGGGTTATTCGAATTGCAGCAAGTCTTTCATTCACTGGAGTGAAGCTGGATACCAGATGTTTTAGTCTCCGACTAACTAAGAATCCGCAACCAAACTCATGCTTTACGTCATGGCAGCTATAATACAGTGCGTCACCTTTAGGTGTTGTTGTGACGCCTTTCCCAATCCATCGTATTTCCTGTATGGCAGTAATATCGGCCTTGTACTTTTCAAGTACGTCTGCCAATGCGAAGACTGCACCTTCTCTATAGAGAGTGCGAACATTCCAGGTGCAGATTCGCAGATCATGGTCCTTAAAACGTTTGCGGGGTTCGTCAACTTTAGAGGGGGTTGTTTTTCTTTTCTTTCGTTTTTTCATAGTATGCTGTTTTTTCTAGGGGAGGGTTACTAGCCCGACGCCCAAACCCAAGTTTTTAACGTTCTTATGGGAGAACGCGCGGCACATGTTAGCTCACTACCTTTAACGGGTGTTAAAGGCAGTTCCCCAGGTGACACCACGGGGAGGTCAGTGTCCACTTGAGATGAAAGAGGGACCAAGATAAATCCTGGGCTTTGCCATGTTAAAACCGGTCAGGACCGTTGCTTGGTATCATCCATCCCCTACGTCACCCTATACTCGTAACTACGAAATCCAAAAGTCCTGAGTTTCTCCCTTATAACTTCATATGGGTTGTAACGTCGGTGTTTGGTGAAATATTTGAATTTTACTATCGGTTATAACGTCGAACCATACTAAGAAGAAAATTTATTTCAATATTTTGTTGTAAGTATACAACAAAATACCAAACACTCGCACTACATTTTTTGAAGATGTGGTTGGACAACTAAATTACGATTTACATGTAGGCGGTCTTAAATATTTAATTAAGCTTGAATATTTGCCACCCAATGTCACATCTGTTTTACAACCCATGTACCAAGGTGTAATAAAGTCATTAAAATCGCATTGACGGAATCGGAAAATATCCACTATCTTGGCAAGAATAGAAAAGGATCAAAGTAAAAAATAAAATGTGTTGGACGACGTGTTATTCTTAGCAGAAACGTGAAAAATGTAATGTCTTCTGTCATTGCTAATTGTTTTCATCATGCGGGATTTGTTAATGGTCCTTTGAACAATTCTGAAGACATTTACTTCATTCTCATTTCTCCCAACTCGTAGAAGATAAAGATGAATTAGTTGGCATCAATGACAATGTTTTCACATTTGCCATGTATAACGACGACAACGTAGTATTGGAAGTATTAGTTGAATGAAATTGTAACGAAGAAATTGAGGATACTACAGAACCAAAATTTTAATTACCGCCAGTGTCAGAGGCGTGTCTTACTGTAGAAACTATTCAAAAAATGTTTCTGCCAGAAGATGTTACAAAGCAAAGAATGTGTTTTGGAAACCCTTTCAAAACTCAGAATGAGTTCAATTTAAAATTTATGTTGGAATACAAAAGCCCAAACTTAACATAGTATTTAAAATAGATCCATATCCTATAGTGCACAGTTTTATAAGGTCTGCTACCATAATTGTTTCAAATGCCTGCGTAAATGGAATTCCTAGTATTGACAATCTGCGATAGACTACTTTCCAGAAGACTTTTATTTGTTTCTTAAAGTAAAATAGTTTCATAATATACTATACTCTTTCTTCATGATGGACGCTTTCATTTGTATTTTTCCATGTCAGAAATGTTTATGAGTTTGAGGTCGGCTGAACACTTTCTTTCAAACACACGCATCTACTTTTGTCGAGAAATATAAAACATATTTACAAAACACAAGCTACTCTTTTTTCTCCTCTAGGCTACGCGAAATATTTGTTAATAGTATTTCCTTACATTGACTACAAGGAGTGGCCGCATTGGCCATAAACGGCTTTGCCTTTTTTACTACTCCGACATAGGCATTTGCTTAACTATCTGCATAATGTCCGAACAACAGCAAATTTGATTTCATAAAAAGAGAGAAAAATTGATTGATTGACCAAAAATGACCCACAAGCTCAGACATCATTGCATCAGACCACAAGAATAAACAACTTTTGTCTTCTTTTCGGAAAGTCTAGAACAGTAATTGTCCCTGCGTAAACAAACTTCCGTCTCCTCTTGTCGCCAGCAAGCAATCAAGTTCATAGTTTAAATATTATTACAAAATACTTTTTTTTGTTGAAATGAAATATCTGCTTGAGGTTGTGGAACACTTCGTCAATCTGCCCAATAACAACAGCATAGCACTCAAGCCAATCCTCCCTCGACACTTTAAAGGTATCTAATAACAGTAAACATTAGTAAGAGGGCAAGTACGTTACTGAGGATGATACACCTTGACAGCTCTTAAAATGAAGAGAGCAAAAATGTCGTTCAAAGGAAGAATAATGGCCTTGCTAGCTGGTGGTATCCAATGACACATTCAAAACATTTACCTGCAATTGACAAATTTAAAGGACATGGACAGATGAGTTAAAATTGTGGTAGTAGTTTTAAGCTTTGAAATATTTTGTGTGTGTATGAACTCAATTTATTAAATGAACTATGAAATGCGTGATATCCCATTTTTGTAAAATTATAAAATTGTTCAAAAAACTGTAAAATGTTGTACTGTATTACCAAAAAGTAGTACTCTTGGTACTGATTAAAACGATAAGATTTTGTATTTAAGTCCTGAGATAATGGCCCTAACGGGCCATGAATTTTTGTCAAGGAAACTACCAATATTTTTAAGTAGCAAAGCAAATCGTAATATTTCTACGAGATATAGATCAGGTTTGAATATGGATTACATATCGTCGGTGTCATGCTTAAGTGTTCCATACGCCATTTTTCCGTTTTGATATAATCGCATTTTAATGTTTTGCTGACTAAAGAAAATACTTATATTTTTGACTTCAATTATTTATAATAGTAAATAAACATATTTGCAAAAATATAGTTATAGAGAATATTTTAAAAATAGATTTATTGTCGAGTTGTTCCATATCCACACTTATGACACAAATGTGAAATATTGTACACCATATCGAACAAAGTGATAAAAACATTTTCAATATTTGCCTCAATAAATTAAACACTTCGAAAATTATAGGATAGGGTGACGTAGGGGATGGAAGATACCAAGCAACGGTCCTGACCGATTTTAACATGGCAAAGCCCAGGATTTATCTTGGTCCCTCTTTCAGTCCAAGTGGACACTGACCTCCCCGTGGTGTCACCTGGGGAACTGCCTTTAACACCCGTTAAAGGTAGTGAGCTAACATGTGCTGCGCGTTCTCCCATAAGAACGTTAAAAACTTGGGTTTGGGCGTCGGGCTAGTAACCCTCCCCTAGAAAAAACAGCATACTATGAAAAAACGAAAGAAAAGAAAAACAACCCCTTCTAAAGTTGACGAACCCCGCAAACGTTTTAAGGACCATGATCTGCGAATCTGCACCTGGAATGTTCGCACTCTTTATAGAGAAGGTGCAGTCTTCCCATTGGCAGATGTACTTGAAAAGTACAAGGCCGATATTACTGTCATACAGGAAATACGATGGATTGGGAAAGGCGTCACAACAACACCTAAAGGTGACGCACTGTATTATAGCTACCATGACAAAAAGCATGAGTTTGGTTGCGGATTCGTAGTTAGTCGGAGGCTAAAACATCTTCACCCAATGAATGAAAGACTTGCTGCTGCAATTCGAATAAAAGCTAAATTCTTCAACATCAGCTTTATTTGCGCTCATGCTCCCACTGAAGTAAAGGACGAACAGACCAAAGATATATTTTACGAGCGCTTAGAAGAAACAAATGACCGTTGCCCTGCCTATGACATTAAAATCATTCTAGGCGATTTTAATGCCAAAATTGGAAAAGAGAATATCTTTGGCCCAACAGTCGGAAAATTCAGTCTCCACAGTGAAACATCTGACAATGGTATGAGGCTGATAGACTTTGCAGCTGCAAAAAACATGGTAGTTAGCAGCACCAGATTTAATCATCTCGATATTCATAAGGGCACCTGGCTGTCTCCAGATCAGCAAACAAGAAACCAAATTGATCATGTTGTGATAGATGGAAGACATTCATCGAGCGTGTTGGATGTACGATCGTTCCGAGGCGCAAACATTGATTCAGATCACTACCTGGTTGCAGCAAAGGTACGCACCCGCTTAAACATAGCAAACAAAGTACGAACAGACACAACACGAAAGTTAGACATCGGTAAGCTGCAATCACAACAGATAGCCACAGCACTCAACTAGCCCAATTGCTTAATCAAAACACTCCTCATCCCGATAACATATCACCGCAATGGCAAAGTATTGCCCACTCCATGCAAACAGCCGCAAAATCCATACTTGGGTACCAGAGACCTCCACCAAGGAATCCATGGTATGATCAGGAGTGTCGTGTTGCCACCGAAGAGAAAAATGCGGCATATAAGTCTACTTTACAATCCGTAGCAACGCGTAGCGCACGAGAGAGATACAGGGAGAAAAGGAGAGAGGAGAAACGTCTTTTCCGCAGGAAAAAGAGAGAGATGGAAAAGCGAGAGTGTGAAAAAATCGAGATGTACAGGAGCCAGAATGAAGTCCGAAAATTCTACCAAAGAGTCAAGCATCAAACCGATGGCTTTGGTACAGGCACATCCTCCTGTAGAGACCAGCAAGGTAATTTGGTAACTGATACAGATAGTGTACTCAGGATATGGAAAGAACATTTTTCAAAACTGTTGGTATCATTGGATACAGCGAAGACGACGAAGATACCACAGTCCCAATCCCAGAAGATGGTATTGAATGTATACCGCCCTGCCAAGATGAGGAAAGGACAGCAATAAATCGGCTGAAGAATAATAAGGCAGTAGGGGCCGATGGCTTACCAGCCGAGCTGTTCAAAACCAGAGGCGACACGCTGATAAAGTGTTTTCACCATCTGGCAGGAAGAACGAGAACCCGACGATTAGAACCTGAGTATCCTGTGCTCCGTCCACAAGAAGGGAGATAAGACTGTATGCTCTTACTATAGGGGCATAAATCTACTCCATATTGCCTATAAGATCGTGTCAGGGATATTCTGCGAACGACTAACGCCTATGGTCAACGAGATAATTGGACCATACCAATGCGGCTTTAGACCTGGCAAGTCCACCATTGACCAGATATTTACCCTGCAGCAAATACTGGAGAAGACCCAAGAGACACCTTTTTGTCGATTATAAAACCGACTTCGACAGCCCGCTGCGTTCAAAGGTATTCCAAGCCATGTCTGAATTTGGTATCCCGGTAAAGCTCATCCGGCTTTGTAAAATGACTTTAACTGACACGAGGTCCTCAGTTAAAATAGGAAAGAACCTCTCAGAAGAGTTTGGTACCAAAAGAGGTTTCAGACAAGGAGACAGCCTTTCGTGTGATCTCTTCAACATCCTGCTGGAAAAGGTTATACGAGATGCAAACGTCAAAAGAAGTGGCACAATCTACACCAATAGTCACATGTTACTTGCTTATGCTGATGATATAGACATCATGGGCCGATCAGTAAAAGAAGTAACTGATACCTTTATAAAGGTCGAAGGAGAATCTGGCGGTAAACTGTGAGAAGACCAAGTTGATGGTGTCGACGCGCAATGCGTCCATTGAGCTCGGGCCGACTGTGGAAGTTGGTTCCTATAATATTGAGGTAGTAAAAGACTTCGTCTACCTCGGCACCTCCGTAAACACAACAAACGACATCAGTTGTGAAATAAAAAGAAGAACTGTATTGGCCAACAGATGCTACTTTGGTTTAAGTAAGCAGTTTAAAAACAAAGCCACATCTCGTCAAACAAAAATAACGCTCTACAAAACACTGATACTACCCGGGCTGATGTATGGCTCCGAAGCCTGGGTACTTGCGCAAGCAGACATGGCAGTGCTTGGTGTGTTTGAGAGAAAAATTCTTCGAAAGATCTACGGACCAATCTGCGTTGACGGCGAATATCGACGTCGCGTGAACCACGAGCTGTATCTGCTATACAACGACATCAATATTGTTAAACGTATCGAGATGCAGCGATTGCGTTGGCTAGGCCATATCATAAGAATGAGCGATGATGAACCCGCTAAAAAGGCGTATAAATACGGACCACTTGGCGGTGCGCGCAGAATTAGCAGGCCAAGGAATAGATGAAGCAAACAAGTGGATGATGAGATGAAAAGGCGCGGTATTCTAGAGTGCGAAGCAACAAATAGAGAGGAATGGAGATCTTTTCTTAGTTCGGCCTATGGAACAAATGTTATGTAATGGGCCAGCTAAGTAAGTAAGTAATCGAAAATTAAAGTTCTGATTTTTGAAATGTGTTTTTAAACTTTAATTTCATAACTGAAAAAAGTTTTCACGTCGAGGCGTGGATATCTCGTAGACTAGAGCAGATAGGAGAAAGCCGACCAAAAATTCAGAAAGAGTATACCGGAAAACCCTAGAAACGACCTGCATCCGAAAAAGTCAAAAAAGGCGTATGGAACACTTAAGCATGACACCGACGATATGTCAACCCCTTCACGTATCTCCCACACAAACATTTGGACAAAAATCCAATATAAGATCTACTCTCGAATTGCTTTGATCTTTGTTGTAACAACTGGTATTCGCTGTCCCCAGAACGACGATACAAGGTTTTTCAGGGACAAGCCCATACTTCCTGAGAAAATTGCCCCCAGACTGTAAAAACCCCTATAACACCACATGTAGTGGATGGAGCGCACGATAATTCGTTCGAAGGTGGACACTATGGATGGTGCGCAACTTTCGGTACCTCCCCCCAAAAGTTAAAAATATGTCACTAAAATGGTACGTGGTACGGAGCAACCGTTTAAATTTTGGATCTCCTACAATTTTGTCCAAATATAGTTTTACTGCAAATGGTCAATGTCGGGTTTCTCCTTAGGGTACCTCCCCCACAAAAGTTCAACATTTCTGTTTAAGTGCTGTTTAAGATCCTGTTTAAGAACCTTTGGAAAATTATGTCGATGCTACTCTGTATGGTCGTGTTTAAGTAAAGTTATGTTTTTCGTGGGAAAGTCCTAAATATGATCAATGCCTCCTAAAATATGACCCACTTCCAAAATGGACTATATCGGTTCATTCCTTCAAGTACTTCCTCCGCAATACGTTTGAGTTGTCGGGAAGTTGATACTTCCAAAAACGGCCACAAAATCTGCTTAGCCGGTATTAGAATCGATATTGTCAATAGATTAAAGTTTTAATTCACACAGGCTGAGGGTATATCTATGTCGGCAAAGCCGACTGATACTTGTTTTATATCCTATACCACACGGTAAATGGTATTATGTATTTCGGTTTATAAGTCCGAAAGAACGTTCGGAATGCGTTCAGCGGTGGGATTTTTGTTATTTTTCGGAGCTGTAGATGTCCACCGCTATCGAAACTGCATGGAACCTATCGATTTGCATTCATTTTCCAGAAAAATATCAAACTTTGAATAGAAAAGTCAGAAATTTGACTTATCTTTAAAATATTTCCTCTATTTCGGACTTTAAATCCATCAAATGTGACTTTTTGTAATTTTGTTGGGGTCTTGTAATTTTTGAACACGCATTTTTGTAAATTTTGATATTTCCTCAAGAATAGTTTTTGGAGTTCTAAAAATCGATTTGCATCATATTCCAGGACCTTAATAAACATTTTTTGCTCAATATTGGTTGGCAGTCGTTACTCTCTACCTTTATTTGTTTAAATTCTTAATTCTATCCTGGTGAACCATAAAACATGCTAATATTTTTATATTTTTTCATGAAAAGTACCCCCCATATAACGCCCCATATAAAGTACGCGTCATTTTAATATATTTTGAATGTGATGTATTGAATCACACCGTGATGGCTGAAATTTGGTATTTAGTCTTCCTTGGGGGTATAGAACTTTCCCCCAGAAATTGGTAGGTATAGGTCCACGCCATCATATAGCCCCCATAAAACGGTACCTACCGATTTTCGGTAGTTTGAAGGTTGTGGCCACATTAATCCACCGAAATGGCTGAAATTTGTGGTGGAGGGTATAAAAAGTTCGGCCCGACTGAACTTAACGCTTTTCCTACTTGTTTTTAATATCGATTCATATATTGGGGAGACTCATACATATGTGCATAAGTTCCTTCCGTTTTTCCATTAACCAACACAAAAGCTGCAATGGTGTTATATGATCAAGAGTTAGTTCAACCTATGTTGTTTCAAAGGTATTTAAGCAGAATCATACGAAGTACCTTTACCAAATTTGATTTCAATCGGTTCTGACCGACAGATAATGGGTTTGATACCAAAACTAAAATAAACATTTGGAATTATTTGCGAAATCTTTTCGAAAGCAAATGCCCATTGGGTTGTAGGTCCTTATTTCGCGTCAAAGATTTACCACAAAACGTCGCTGGATAGACTTTTCAATACAGCTCCCTTTCAACACTACGACTATTTAAAGACTATTAACAAAAATTTCAAAGAAAAACTACACTAAAATATACGTCATAACAATAACGAAAATATACAACCTTTTGTTTTTCTTAATGTAATTTCCTTCGTTTACGTCTTCTTTTGTCAACTTTGTCAACACTTAACAAAACACCTCAACGTATAACGAATATAATATAAGATTGAAATATGTTATGTATACGCTACATATTAAAGCTCCTTCATATGTCTTGTAAACTGAAAAACTTATTCAGCAAAAAAATTATTTCCTTAAACATGGAGCTTTTTACTTCAAATTATTCCAGCAGCATGGGTTAAACTGAGAAAAAAGCTTTTAAAGTATTAATTGAATGTAGTAATGATTCAAACCATTTTGCCAAGTTCGCCAAAAGCTTATTAAGTTCACTTAAAGCACTGAAGTTTATTATTAGATTTTACAAAGAAATTCCTCTACTAAAAATTATATAGCAGAAATTCTTTAAGAAAGCACTTGTAAATATTTCCTAAAAACAAGACACTTTCTCACTTCCTTGGATGTTGCAGAGATTGTTCGTATGGACACCACATGAAATTCTTCCGGGCAGAATATAATTAGATTACAATCGAAATGGAAAACTTTTACATTTACATGAAATTTCATCAGTTGCCACAACCACCAGAGTGGTTGAAGTCAAAATGTAAATACTCCCTCTCATATCCATTATATCGTGCGAGGACAGACACATTCATTACCCATAAAAACAAAGATACAAAGTTATTTATGTCTATTTATACATTGTTTTTATGAAGACTTAACAAGATAAACAAACGTATAAACATATTTATTTACAACACTTCATTAATCATGGCCGACATCTTATAGAGATTTAAGCATCATATAATTCTTGTTTGGTTAATCCACATTGTGGAGGGTTCAGATTTTTTCAATGATTTGATTTGGTTTTGGTGTTTTTATAACCTACACCACAATGTGGAAAGGGTATTATAAGTTTGTTTTGGTAAAAATTCATGTAACACCGCGAAATATTCGTCGGAGACCCCCAATGTGGTATACCAATCTTCATATCTCGGCGAGATAAAGCGATTTTGAGATGTGTGTCCGTCCGTCCGTCCGCGTGTCCGTCTGTCCATTATAAATTGTAATCAAAGTCCAGGCCGCAATTACGGACCGATCGTCACGAAATTTGGTATGGAGGTCTGTTTCACATCAGAATAGATCGCTATTTTAATTGGTGATGATCGTGAAATATTTAGCGGGTGAAATGGACCAAAAACATAATTTTATCCGATTTTGTAGATGTTCTGTAGGTCGCAATAATAGTCAGATCGCCTCGAAGTAAGGTAAGATTATATAACGAAGAAGTAGCTTGCAATTGGAGATTGCGATCAGATAATATTTAGAGGGTTAAATGAACCAAAACTTTTGTGTGAAAATTGTGAAAAATTTTAGTATACAGCTTAAATCTTTATTCTTGGAAGAGACATTCCGGGCAAGTAAGCTATACTTGGAAGAGGAACGCTTGACCTTTCTATTGATGTCAATTGTGTTGGTGTACATGATAAGATAACAGAGTTACAGCCTAATATACCCTGTTATTTGTTTGTAGTGTAATGATAAACACACTAGAGGTAGCAATTATAGCCCAATAATCACGAAATTTTGCACGAGGTTGGGAGTTAGGTAGAGGAAGATGCCTATAATTTTGGATGATGATCTTATATTATTTAGCGGGTGAAATGGACCACTACTTTTGTATGAAAAATAAAAAAAAAATTTTTGGTCTATATTTTATTTCCTGGAGGGCATATACCGGCAAAGTATACTACATATGAAATAGAACTACTGATCTTCCCCCTGATGAAAATTGCAATAAAGCGAAACAATTATTTTGTTAGAAATGTTGATATGTGGAAAGCTAATTCCCAAGGGTAAAGGTGTAGGGTATTGCATGGTCGGCCCCGTCCGACTATAGCCTTGGCTTACTTGTTGGATTTGTTTATGGAAATTCTAACTTAAAATTAATTATTCGACAAAATAAATGCAGTTGTTGTTATAAATAACATTGATTTTTTAACTCTACTTTGAAGATGATGAAAAATGATGAGGGAACACAGCAAAAAATAGTTATTTTTAATCACCTGAAAACAATAGGATACGGGCTAAGCGTTGAGAAACTCTTGCACCTTCATTTATTACATTTATAAAAACTGCTTTACTACGAAGACGAAGAAAGTGGTGAAGGAAGTCCCAGCTGCAGCTGGAATGCCCTCAATCTTCAACATCTTTACAGCGCCTTAAAGTATTTTAACTAACATGGAACTAGAGGAGTTGTTTGTTTGTGGTATAGTCTTCAGATTCATCCCCGGCGGATGAAAGAAGTGCTACAATTCGTCAGTTAAAATCTTTAATAGTTTGAATTTTATTTAACTAAAATGTCAAAAAATTTTGCCAGCACAATAAAACTTTCGACAATGGGCTGCTGCTGATAGACTTCGAGGTGCCAAAAGTGATTGTTAGTAGTACACCAGTTTCAGAATTAAAAAAACACATAAGGCCTTCTGGATGCCTCCAAATCTACTAGCAAGAAGTCATAATGATTATGCTACTGTAGGAAAAGGCATTCATAAAGCACATTCGAAGAGCAAACAATATTTCTAATAACTATGTATTTGCTGCATAGTTTTGAATTCAATTTAAGATAACGAATAATGAACGCAATTATACAACCTAATAGGAAAGTTGCAATCACAATGGAAAGCTGAGGTAAACACCTATTAAATTATCCAATTGCTTCAACTCCATACATACGCAACATCCATTAATCCTTGTACTACAAGGAGTGTCCTGCTTTTACCGAAATGGTGAGAATGGTATTTTACGATATCAATAGCACAACATATTCACGAAGCAGCTATCGAGAAAAGGTAGAAAGAAAACACTTTTCCGCACCTAACAAATTTAAAAACTGTTGTGTGGAAAAAATGCAGATGCACTGAAGTGAGATTGAAGAACATCAAACTCTTGACTTTTGTCTTGCTTGAAAGACGGAAGAGGGTAAGTTTATGGAAAATATACTTTTTCAAGCTGTTATTGGGCATTTCATATAAATGTATGCAGTCAGAATGAGGCTAAGATAATGAATAATGATGAACCAGGATACCTGTCGTATTGTTAGGGGTCGGATGCGACATGACGATATGTTGTATACAATAGAGGATGCATATCCGATGATTGGAACCTATGTATACTATGCCCGTTTATCCTACCATCACATACATAATACTAGTATGGAGCGTACTGTTTTAACGAAGGCCTTCGATATCGTCAAACATGTCAATCTGTTCGACGACATGCAGTACTTTCCTCCAGACGTGTTTGAAACGTTTGATAATCAACTATATGTGTGGGTACCAGTCGTTTGAGAAATTCACGAATAAGAAATCGAAAGCTCGTAGAGTGAAAAAAGGGGTGCCCCAAGGGTGATATCTGAGAAACTATTTCTGAAAATCGACACCCTCCAGCCGGGATGCAGATCGTAATGTATGCCGATGTTTATACGGTATCGGTTGCGTCGGTTCCTATCGTCGATGACATACATACATATGTATGTAATAGATTAAAAAGATTAATGCAGTTCTTCCATTTATTAATATGAATATACCTGCCACTAAATTTACTGCCATGTTGTGCACCACGTGGATGGCTGAAATATGGCTCCCCCTGGACACATTGGTCGATCGCATTTCGACTTCGGCCACTAACTATCCAAATATATTGTATGTACTCGTAACGTTTAATAGCCTGTTTTATTTGTCCGCACATGCCAAGGCTATTTGCGACAAGATCAGATGTAGGAATAGGGTCCCTCAAGCATATGGGGAGCTGACTAAGAAATATTGTTGACCTTTTATAAAGCAATATTACCGGTCTGTAGTAAGCTAAGCGGTGCCAGTTTGGTATGCTAATGTTATCTCTAGCCAGTGGAAGAATATACAAACCTGGCAGAATGCTATGGCACGTTAAGGGTGATCTTCATGAACTAGAGGGAGAGGTTCAAACGAAAACCTCTAAATCAACCTCTTAGGCAGGCTTGAATATCATTCACACTGATGCAGTTGCACAGGCTGTTCAAAGGTATAGTTTGAATGTAGCACTCGGAGACCATCCTCTATCCTTCGCAGTAGAAGAACGCCAGCTACCTATGCAAGCACGAGTGGATTTAGCTCAATTAAGATCCTGACGATACAACCGCGTCAATTCGTATTGGACCTAAATTAGGAGTATGATATCCAACACCGTCCGCCACGCTGCATCTTTAAGCTAAACGTTTGCGTTACTACATCAACAATGATACTGGTGTCGCACAGTGTTGCCGCGTGGACAAAAATCAAAAAATGTGATGTTAACTTTTACATATGTTTATGTTTTTTTCTTACAGTAAACACATGCAAAACAAGGAATCTGAAAGAATTTTGTCGATATGTGCATCCGTAATGAAGTTATAGCTCTTCAAATATGAAAACAATTTTCCCAGGTAATCTAAGGCGATAATCATATGAAAATAAGGCGACATTTAAAATAACATTTTCTGAAAAATTTGTTGATAATACTAAAAGTTTTGGATGGGGATTTGATGAGTGGACTATAAATATAACGTTTTAGTACAAAAAGTTGACATTAACTGCACATGGGCAATGTACCGTTATCAAGAAATCCAAATTTAAATTTGATAAAAAATATTCAAAGTTCTTAATATTTAGTAGAGCAGATCTTTTGATTGCCACCTATTGCCACCTTGGCTCCTGTTTTCCGTTAATTGGACATCTCTTCCAAATCAAAATGTGTAAAAACATTCTGCCCATCTCTGCAACCTTCTGAGATATATCGGTTCAGATTTTATATAGCCCCTATATATATCTTTTCCTGATTTTGCTACAACTCGTTCAATTTTGATCGAATAGCCTTCAAAGGAAAATATCACATATTAATTTTGAAGGCTATTCGATTAAAATTGACCGAGTTATAGCAAAATCGGGGAAAGATATATATGGGGGCTATATCCAAACCTGAACCGATATGGACCAAAGTTCATATTTTTCATTCCTGTGCACTCATAAGCACTTGTGCAAAAATTCATCAACCTAGGTCAACGCCTTCTATTTTTGTCCACATTTGTATGGAAGCGGCAACACTGTGTGTCGCCGACATAAGTGTGCCAATGTATGTCTTTATTCCTATTTTATTTCCAAGCCGCTGAGGATTTCTATTTTATTTGAATTTATTTTTAGGAACAATATTACATTTATTATTACACTAGCTGAACCCGGTGCGCTTTGCTACCCCGACTTAGATAAAATATAATGGAATTCTTTTTAATATGTTAACGTAAAAATATAGGAGATATGAAGGCGTTCTCTACCCATTCAGGGCTGTTTTGGAGCTAATATGATATTTTTGTATGTTTCAGGAGGTAACACTCCTCCTGAAGCCTTTTCGACTATAAGTATTGCTACGGTAGTTATATACTCTTACAGTATTAATTTCTCTTTATTTGTACAGATTGGATTTGGAGAGAATAAAATTAAGAATAGAATCAGGTTTGAGAACCTTAGGTTTGAGGATAGTTGTAATTTATTTTATAAATGGGATTTATTATTTCCAGGTCATATACATATTAACATATTGTGATATCATAAATTACTTTTGGGATAACTCCCACTCGTATTAATAATTTTTACTCAAATAATGATTTAGTTATATCATATTAAAACATTATTCTTAAGAAGTCTCTCTAAGATATAATTTTTGAAGCTGTAGCCTTGGTCAATTCCTTCTCAACTATAAGTACTTGTGTATATAATTATGACTTCTAAGTATCTTCAAAATTTCATTGAAATTGGACATACGTAACAAAAACATGAAAATATATATGGGAGCTATATTCCGATCTGAACAAATCTCGATATCATTTTGCACATTTATTTTTACACCAAATCCCGTCTCACATTCCAAATTGCAATGAAATTGAACATACATAACGTGTTTGGTGCACAAAATGCAGGAAATCGGCCGAAAATATGTATGGGAGCTATATTTAAATCTGAACCGATTTCGATATAATTTGGCACATTTGTTTATAGACCAAATTCCGTCACACATTCCAAATTTCATTGAAATTGGACATACATAGAGTGTTTGGTGCATAAATTACAGGAAATAGGCCGAAAATATATATATAGGGTCAATATCCAAATCTGAACCGATTTCGATATAATTTGGCACATTTATGTCTACATTAAATTCCTTCAGACATTCCAAATTTCAGCGAAATTGGACATACATAGCGTATTTGGTGCATAAATTACAGGAAATAGGCCGAAAATATATATAGGGTCAATATCCAAATATGGACCGATTTCGATATAATTTGGCACATTTATTTCTAGACCAAATTCCGTCACACATTCCAAACTTCATTGAAATGGACATAAATAGCGTGTTTGGTGCATAAAATACAGCAAATCGGTCGGAAAAATATAATGGAGCTACATCCAAATCTGAACCGATTTCGATATAATTTGGCACATTTATTTCTAGACCAAGTTCTGTAACACATTCCAAATTTCAGCGAATTTGGACATATATAGCGTTTTTGGTGCATCAAATGCCGAAAATCGGCCGAAAATATATATGGGAGCTATATCCAAATCTGAACCGATTTCGATATAATTCGGCACATTTATGTCTAGACCAAATTCCGTTACACATTCCAAATTTCAGCGAAATTGGACATATATAGCGGGTTTGGTGCATCAAATGCGGAAAATCGGCCGAAAATATATATGGGAGATATATCCAAATCTGGACCGATTTCGATATAGTTTGGCACATTAATTTCTAGACCAAGTTCAGTCACACGTTCCAAATTTTATTGAAATTTATTATAAATAGCGTGTTTGGTGCCTCAAATACATGAAATCGGCAGAAAATATATATAGGAGCTATATCCAAATCTGAACCGATTTCGATATAATTCGGCACATTTATGTCTAGACAAAATTCCGTTACACATTCTAAATTTCAGCGAATTTGGACATATATAGCGTGTTTGGTGCATAAAATTCTGAAAATCGGCCGAAAATATATATGGGAGCAACATCCAAATCTGAACCGATTTCGATATAATTTGGCACATGTATTTCTAGACCAAGTTCAGTCACACGTTCCACATTTTATTGAAATTGATTATAAATAGCGTGTTTGGAGCCTCAAATACATGAAATCGGCAGAAAATATATATAGGAGCTATATCCAAATCTGAACCGATTTCGATATAAATTGGCACATATACTTCTAGGGCTATATCCATCACACATTCTAAATTTCAGCGAAATTGTACATATATAGCGTGTTTGGTGCATAAAATAAGGAAAGTGGCCGAAAATATATGTACATGGACCTATATCCAAATCTGAACCAATCTCGATATAATTTGGCACATTTATTTCTAGAACAAATTCCGTCAGACATTCAAAATTTCAGCGAAATTGGACAGCGTGTTTGGTGCATAAAATAAATAAGTCGGCCGAAAATATATGTGTATGGGAGATATATCCAAATCTGAACCGATTTTGATATAATTTGGCACGTTTATTTCCAGATCAAGTTCCGTCACACATTCCAAATTTCATTGAAATTGGACATAAATAGCATGTTTGGTACATAAAATAAGGAAATCGGCCGAAAATATAAGTATGTGGGAGCTATATCCAAATCTGCACCGATTTGAACATTATTTGGTAAATGTATTTCTACATCAAATTCCGTCACACATACAATATTTGGAGATTGTATTTGAAACAGTTCTAATGATATTTGCATACAAAATCTACATTTTTTTGGAGGTACCTCCGGTTTTGATGCTATATCTCCAGAACAACGCGGAATTTCAAAATATGATATAGCCTATTTTCATTCCAGGCCATGTAGCAATATACCCTAAACATTTCAGTAAGATCTGTTCAGCGATTTTGGAGTCTATAAGGCACAAACAAACAAACAGACAAACAAATTTCAATTTTATATATATAGATTACATGATATATTCATTATAATGTACATATATATCTCTCATTTGAAATATTTGCATTGTTATTACGTTTATACAAATACAAAAAATGACTACTTCGTCTTCATATGTGTGCATAGTTATGTATGTACATATGCACTCGTCTAGTATACTTGGTCAACTGCCCCAAAGGATTAGCAGTCATTTCTATTCAAATTGAAAAGGATTGACGAACATGTATTTTATCCAATCATGTCTTGTAATGGTTTTCAAATCATAAATCAACAGAGAAGCTGTCAGCAACATTTTATCAATTCCAGCAGCAACCAACATCTGTGCATGGCTGTGAATCGATTTGCTTAGAATAATGATTTTGTTTGTTTTTGAAACAAAAAAATACTGATTTGTTTATTTTTAGAAAACATAACAAATTTTTAGTCGCAAATGATGGGTTTGATTTATGAAACTATTAATTGAACACAGGGTGATAGTAGAAACAATATCAAACAATCGGAAGTACGAAGTCTATTTATAAAGTTTTAAACTAAGAATAATCCTTTAGTTAAACCGATATTAAAAGACAAAATGACGATTTATTAAGTTGAGTGAGTGCTATCTTCTGTGACCATAAAAAAGCAATAATAAGATTATTTTATTTACATTATCTTAGTTATTAATACTCTTCTGAAACATGTATTATTGAAATTGGCTTCATTACAAATTTTAATAAAGTTTGTCAAAAATTTTCAGAATCCAAAAAAAAACTTGTAAAACAAAAAGTATATTTTAATGTTTTCATCATTATTCATTATTAGATGCATACTGTTTTCTGTATTGAACATTTGACAACTATATCTATATTCTTTTAGCTCAATTTTAGAAATAATTGATAACCAGCCATATAGACATGCCAACATCGATGAAACATTTTACAATCACATTGCTTAATTTTATAAATTTGCATATTTAATTAAATCCTACAAGTCACAATACCAATCAATTATAAGCATCCAATGAATACTATTTACACAGTCACACATATATACGAAAATAATTCGATAAGCAAACACAGTTGTCCATTGTCCATGGTTATCTCTGTTAAAATGAAGTCAGGCACATATGTATGTATCCTTCATACAACCAATAGAGATTATTCTCGGTCAATAATTATGTTTGTCAGTTTAGGCGTTTGTTGCTGTTGCCTCGCATAACCTCGCATGCAAAAGTTGATATTCAACATGTTGCCAATGAAAATAATCGAATTCTAGACATCACATCCGGTTGAGTTTTCACATGACATTTAAATGTGTGTATATGGAATTCATTACATGTTGGGGCAACACAATTTAATGGTGCTGTTTATCAGTCAAGGTAGGGTTATAATTGGAGCCGTAACGAAAGTGCCTAGAATTATTTTTTTACTTGATTTTCCGCTTAAACTGAAAACTATGCTCCTCGATATTCTTTGTTTATGCAGTTCGGTCTTTAGATTTTTCAAAGTATTGCCTTGTCCGATTTCGTAAATACTAACTCTTTTAATGTATATAACAACACGAATAGGAGTGTTGGAACTCACAGTCGTCCTATCATCTTGAACTTATTTGGGCTAGGGGGTGTATAAACAATAGGGTGTGTATAAACGATATTCTGGGAATGGCTGTTCACTGTTCTAGATCCTAAACGTATGAATGTTTTCATACAAACAGAAGTATGAAATCAGTCATACGTAGTTTTTTATGCAAACGATGGGAACTAGGTAGTGAACTAGATCGTTCAACTGGCTTGGCACAACTCTGGTCAGCATGTTTCAACTTTCTGCTGCTATTGAAGTATTCGTGGATTCAACTTCCG
The DNA here is from genome assembly GCF_047663935.1 of Musca autumnalis. Taxonomy (NCBI): domain Eukaryota; kingdom Metazoa; phylum Arthropoda; class Insecta; order Diptera; family Muscidae; genus Musca; species Musca autumnalis. The sequence continues at coordinate 6,490,410 of NW_027411644.1, read as the reverse complement.
TGGATTCTTTAGTAGTCGCCAGCTAAAACAGACCACATCTGCGATATGATTATATTATAAAAATGCCATGTGTGTTTCCAAATCCCAAGTAATTTTAAAATAACCCTATTAAAACAAAGATACAAGTATATCTCGGTATATTACACTGTGCAACATTTTCAAGGTAATTGTGTGCAAAAAACTTCTACTGCGGATTTTATGAAAGTACAGACCCAATCGACAATAATCCTACTTTGGTTTTGTTAGATCGGGTTAAGATATTATGGTCCAATCTAAACATGGCTTTAGTGCAATCCAAGGCAATATCTCTGAAAATGACATGAAGAACATATTTGGAGAAACAATCAACTCGAAAATCTGGATTTATTGCCGCAAGATGAATAACATATCTAAAAATGTCATTATTTTGTATATTTCGCACCATATCTCCAAAATTTTACATATTTCGTTGACTTTCCCTAAAAAAATATCAACTGGGATGTAATTCACAAGTCTTCAGAACATTCCATTCTTGTAAAATGCCTTTTCCAGCTAATTTTTCCAAGACAATTTGATGAATTTATTAACAATGCATAAAAATTCCAAATATGAGTATTTGAAATATGTTTTGTAGAAAGTATGATACAAAATACCGCCTAAGCACCATGAAGTAAGTATTTTAGAGTTTCGGAAAACTTTTGCGAAAAGTTACTTGGTTCAACTCCGAATAATGTAGGTGCTACTAATCATAATGCCAGAAATTAGGTAAACTTTCGTATATTTTATCGATTTTGATGCGCTAAATGGATCTTTTCTTAGTTCTTCTGTTTGACACGTAAGTTCTACTACCTAAGGGCTAAAATATTACTGAAGACCACAAAGCAAAATTCGTTTTAGCTTCTGAAATAAAGCTGTAAAATCCAAATGTCCCTTAGAAGGTGTTTGTATTTTCAGTGTTGTACAGTGTTATTTAGATTATGTTATTTTGTGGATGTGTCAACTGGTGTAAAATAATATTTTACAATTAGACCACACATGTCCCAACAAGTTGAGTCATGACATTTAACCTCACACCCAAATGTGTCACTCAATTTTACACCAAACAAACGACCAACCAAATGGTTATAAGTCTGTGAACCGACACCATTTATACTAAGCATAACTCGAAAAATACACACACACAATTACAATGCTGGCACTTGCACCCGCACATTTCGGTAACGAACGACATGCATTTCAAAATAAACAAATTTTGTTGTTAACCTCAAAGTGTCCCGACCTTATTGTCCTCGAGTATGGCTGTATCAGCAACGACATGTCTATTTTGTGCGTGGCATGCCAAGCCGTAAAAATATTTAAATGGAGGGAATGCTAACTACATCGACAACAACATCGACTATATGGCCCCCGGTCACACGCAAAGAAGATATATTGTAGGGGCAATCATATTCTAAGAACAAAATAGTGTATTTTAAAAATCTAAAAATATATATTGTTGTTTTAACCATATATTTTGTGTCAGGTACCATAATGAGACAAAATGTATTGCTGCACCAACAATAGATTTTTTTCAGTTTTTTAAAATATACCTACTATTTTGTTATTAGAATATGATTGCTCCTGCAATATCTCTTCTTTGCGTGCACTTTAGCTTAGTTTAGAAGGTTTAATTTTGTTTCCGTTATTTCAATGATGTCTACACAGAAAAAAAATGTACTGTATTATAGGAATAGTGTTCATAAAGTCTTTCCAAAGCTCATTGGATCCACCCATTGCACACTGGTCGAAACCACTGATCTAGCGGCGCAAAAGTCAAAAAATCGAACTATAAAATTGCGAAATATTTTCCATTGTATCGATTACAGAAACTTTGCAGACAAAGATTTTGTTTTTTCATTTTTGTTGTTGTAAATATTCACTCAGTTATTCACTATCAAATACAAGAGTTTTTGCTGCATCAGATTTTAAAAAATTGTTGCAAAAAATTAACTTCATATTTGTTTAAAAGTTAAATAAATTCGTAATGAAAATGGACAAGATATATTTTTAATTAATAGCAGAGGGTGTGATTAAAATTATAAAAATTAGTTTGGGGTCTGGAGGTACTTAGTAATATAGCAATAAATTTTTAAAAAATTAAATTTTTTAGTGTTTTTATGTGTTGTACGCGCTTGTTCCATAGAGTGCATCTTGTAAACTTGGCCGAACTTAGGTCCGATTATATTTTGGGGAAGGAAATTGGACTCTCTGGATACTGAATAACCACATTCGGGCTGCAAATATTTGCAAATCTTTTGATGACTGCACTTTTAATATAAGGGATTTTTCATGAAATTCATACAAAATTAGCTGTGCATTTGTATGGGAGCTAAATCAAAATATGGACCTATCTTGAGAAATGTTTGCAAGGAGGAGTTCTACCCCCGGAGGCACTATAATACCATATTATAGCTAAATATGTTATTAAATATGGTTTAACAAGTAAAAAATCAATGAATCGGGGGTACCATAAAAGGGGCTACATTGAAACATGAATCCGTATTGAAAATGTTTTGCAAGAAGATTTTATACGCAGTGAGAACACGAAATGCAAAATTACAGCCACGTTGAATTAAAAATGTGGTCATGCTATTCAAAATACCTTAAATTGGGAGGTACGGTTACATGGGGGCTATATCAAAACGTGGACCTATGTTCATAATTTTTGGTGGAAATATTTTGTGACCACTAGGAACCCTAAGTACCAAATTACAGCTAATTTGCTACGAAATTGCGGCTTAAATCCTCAAAATACCGAAAATCGGAAGGTACCGTTATATGGGGGCTATACCAAAACATTAGCCGATATTGTTCATATTTGGCCCATTATTACCCACAGGTACAAGCTGAGTTTGTGCAAAATTTCAATGACGTATCTCAATTCGTTTGCAAGTTATGAATTTCGCGCCGCAAGATCAGTGCTTTCGACCACCGTGCATTGACCAAAAATTAAAAAATTAATGTCAATATTTTGGTACAACATCTGACAAATCTGACAGCTATGACATGGACCTTTTTAAAAACATATTATTTTTTTATTTCATTCGAACGCGATCTTCTTAAGAATAGCTTCAAAAGTCGGAACATTTGACTAATATTTTTTTGTTGGGAGTACAACCTATATTTTAAGTGCAAGTAAATATATTCAAAATATCGCGAAACTAATACGTATATCAAAATATTATAGTGGATTCTTAAGGAGGAGGTAACAGCCTAATTTTCATTAAAAAATATTGTTTTAGCGTGTTGTGGAATTCTAGTTAGCTGCATATTTTCTTAGTGTATTTTCTAATGTCAATTCGATCATATACTTACATTTGACCTAAGGTTTTAGTCATGATGCCCACCAGTGCCCACCTCGGCAATAATTTTCCAAAGTAGGTCATGGGTTTAATATTATTCAGTATTAAAATTAGCTGCCATCTAGTGCCAGATTATAAATGGTGGGAAATAATAGCGTATAACTCTGTTATCTGACCACATATATAAACATAATTGGTATCAGTGGCAAGATGAAGAAATCTTCTTCCAAATTTGTCTTACGTTGGCGGTACGTGCCTTCCAGGAAGATCTATATTAAAAAGCTTACCAATTTTCAGACAAAAATGTTGATTTTTTTAAGTCGCTAAATTGGTTGGATTTTATGTTGTATTGGAGATTGTTTTGTTTCCCCAAGCCTATTTTTGCATCATAACATAATCGCGACCTTTGTTCATGTCATTTTGTATTAACAGCATAAAACAATTCTCACCGTATACCCCCTCCAGAGGGGAAAGGGGGGAGAATGTTACGCTCGTGGTTTCTTAAAACACTCTTCGCAGCAGCACAAAGCTGTAGTCGGCGCATTGGCTTGATTTTTCTACTCTAAATATTTTTGGCCACTTTCTCCATACAAGTGGATCCACTGTGGGTTGGTGAAATATTTGTGTACGTCCCATTGTTATTTAGGTTTAGCAGTAATTAGAAACATTTCACTTGCAATTTGAGAATTCCAATTGAATTTTGAATTATTTCATTTGAAGTTTGAGAATTCCATTTGATATTCGAATTATTTCATTTGCTATTTGAATTTTTTCATTTGTAATTTGAATTATTTCATTTGTAATTCGAATTTTTCCATTTGTAGTTTGAACTTTTTTCGTTTGGATTTAGTTTTCTATTCAAATTACAACTGAAGTTCTTCGAATTACATGTGGAAATTCACTGTCTACAAATTTCTTGCAATTGCAAAACACCTTCCCGTGCCTTTACAGAATGTAATAATCTGATATACAATATGTATATGACCAGTATAACTGATGGCATTACATTGAAATGAGTCGTAATCAATTTCTGTAATGCTTCCGTAATGTCCAGCAATTTGGAATGCACCATAAATGAACAATATTACGCTTTTCCACACTTGCTCGCTTAGGCATACATAAAATATTTGCATGCTTCTGTCGGTCTGTCACACTGAATTTAGAAATGGGCAAAAACGAATGGAAATGTTGCCGTAATTTATATTGCCACAGCATACTTCTAGTCGGGCTGTAAATTTGTGTAATAACCAATGTTACGACGACGAGGCACAAGAACATCAGCTATTTGCCTACTTCTTTGCCACAACGTAGGTATAACAAACGTACACATGTTCATACGTGATTGTATTCAAAAATAAAAATCCAATGTTTCTTATTTCTTTGTCATTTCAACGGAAATGCTTTTTTATGGCGGAACGTATAAAAATCATAAAGTACGGGTCCAGCATTTCCATTTCCTTTTGGCATAGGAAAAGTCAAAACTTTAAAAGTTTATTTTTTACCTTTTCAATGTTATACAAGAGAGAGAAAAATTACGTTTCGTGTCCGAAATTACTTTATTTATTGATTGACATATTTTCATGTTTTTTATTAGTTTTGTAATGCGGAACTCAAACTGTCCATTGTTATGGAGAGGAAAAAAGGGAAAAAATATTATCTCATGGTTTAATTAGAAAGATTGGCTGAAGCTCTCTGTCAGTTTAAATCTTTTCTTTCGAGTGTTCCTACAACTTCAAAATTATATACACAATCTGCGTATGTGTGTGTGCTGTTTGAATAATATGCCAAACTATTTTAAAAACTTTCGAGACGAGCTGATTTATCAGAAGGTTTTTTAAATGAAAAAGAATGTCAGAGAAATTGTCATCACAGACCACTACATGTTTCGCACTTTGGTGAGAAGTAAATGAATAAGATTGTTAGAGTTGGCAATGCCATCTGCCTTAAAAATCCGTTGTATTGAATTCCTAATTGCAATTTCGCAATAAATTCAGTATATATAGAACGAAAAATTTAGGGTCATAGTCAGATTACAGCACAATATACACCTGATGAGCACTTCTCACCAAAGTGCGAAACATGTAGTGTAGCGGTTTACGATGACAATTTCTCTGACATTATTTTCATTTACAAAACCTTCTGATGAAGCAGCTCGTCTCGAAGGAGAAAAATAACAAAATTAAAAAAAAAATGATCTCCTTAACTGGTAAACAAAAAATGTTCAAAACAGTCGATTCCATAAAATTGTATGGAAGAAATTCTTCTATTTGCATTGAAACAATCATTTCATCATATCCACTATCCGATTATGTGGAGAAACTTTGGCAGTTCATTCATTTGTCGAGTTTTTTTATAAAATGCCCAAAAAACGTATTTAATAATATATAAACAAACCCACCAGTTGCTTCTGTGTTTACTGATTTTGAAGTCATAAGAATTCATAAAAACACCAGGGTTTTATAAATTGTTTTCATCTAGATGTAGATCTTATACCATGTATTGCCTGTTTTTCATTTGCTCAAAATCTATGTAACTCTAATACTTTATAGAATGAACATTTTATAGTTTTTGCCTTCATTTTGTGTCAATGAAGGAATCGTTGTGCAAAATATCTGTGTAATTTTTTGCCAAATATACGTTTTGTTGTTGTCCTTTTGTAAGCTAGCAAACTAGTCAAGTCTCTGTTAACACACATGTTTATAACTTTGATAGAGCTTCACAACCACAAAGGGTTCCGTTTTGTTTGTTAAAAATAAACAAGTAAAAAAGTATGAGTCGGCTTTGCCGACAGAGATATACCCTCAGCCTGTGTATATTGAAACAATTTTTTCCCAAAATACGTACATATGTATTTAGGGGGTTTTAAAAACGTTGGGCGTTTGAACCGAAAAATCTTGATTAGGATTAAAGAACAAAAGTTTTGCGGAGGAGATACTAAAAGGAATGGATCGACATTGACCGTTAAGGAAGTGGATCTCCAGCCACAACATATGGTGCCATAGGGGGTTTTTGCACTCTTCGGGCTGTTTGCTCAAGAAGTATGGACTTGCCCCTAACAAAACTTTAACCATCGTAATTGAGGCAGCGAATGCAAGTTGCCTCAACAAAAATCAAAGTGATTCGATATCAGGTTTTAAGGTGAACTTATCCGAAATTTTGTGTGGGAGGTACCGGATGGAGTGGACAAATATAGTCCATATTTGAACCTGGTCTATATCCAGTAGATATATTAGGATGTGTAAAGTATATACCAATTCGGCCACTCCCTTCAAGAGTTATCGTGGCCACAATTTTTTCGAACATTTTTGAACTTTGGTGTGGGAGGTAACCGAAGGAGTGGACCGATTGAGTTTATATTGAAACCTTATTTAAGTCTGGTACACATTTCATGATGGGCAAAGTATGGACCAGATCGGTTACTCCCTTCAGGAGTTATCGTGCGCACAAATTTTCCGAACATTTTCGAACTTTTGTGGGGGAGGTACCGGAAGGTGTGGACCGATATAGCCCATCTTCGAACTTAAACTAAGTTGGGTAAAATATTGCGAAAGCCAAAATTTAAACCGATTCGGTTTATCCGTTCGAGAGTTATCGTGCGCTCCTGCCAGCCAGACAGACAGACAGACAGACGGACGGACATTGCTCAATGAACTCCAAATTGTCTGAAACACATTTCGTCCAAACATACTTGGGGTCTAAAACCATTATTTCGATGAGGCACATTTTGCCCTTATGAAAGTTTATATACCCTCGTTTGCATAAATGCTGAGGGTATAAAAAGACTTTCAGAGAATGGGGTAAACAAGGTATACAAATATGGGAAGTTTTTTTATTACGAAAAATAGTTACCTGTAACAAAATTAAAAAATACCCTTTTAGATGGAAAATATTAACGGCTTTATATTTTTATTTATGGCATAATAGAAAAACTAAAAAAAATAACCTAAAAAATAATCTGAATAGATAAGAATTGAGAGATAATTCCATCTTAAAAAGTTGCAAACGAATCGTAATAATTTTGATTTCTGCAAGACACACCGAAGCGATTTTTGCTGAGTATGAATAATTATATAATCAGAACGAAATAGCACCAAAGAAACACTTCAATACATTAACATTCAAGACAAAGGTTTGCTGCATAAGATGGCACCATGGTGTTGCCTTCAAATATGAATTTTAAATATGTATTATGCCAACGTGGCTTAATACCTTCTTTAAACCAAATTAGATATGCATATGCAGTTGCGTCCAGCTAATTAGGGACAATAAATTCAGTTTAATAGATTACTCGACTACATTAAAAATGTGAAGATTTTGATGAAATAAATTTTGCATATAAGGTATTGGTATAAGCACTATCGAGTGATGTCAAAATGTACGGAAATTCTCCATATGTGGGGGAAGTACAACCCCCTTTTCTAAAAATGGTCCATATTAGCCTGGCCTGCTAATTATTGAAATTAGTAGTTAAATGAACTTTAAGGTTAATTGATGTACATTTTTATACAAGAATAGCTCGTATTAGTTAGTTTATAGTGTATTCCACTGAATTTATGCTTTATCCCCACCGCAAGTCCTTTAAGGGGCAGAAGTAATACTATAATCTCTAATAATATGCTTTAGACATTATTTTCCGTTAATATACCAAAAATATGCATATTTTTTTGGCTCACCAATTTGGTTGAGTCATTAAAGTGAAAATCCTATTTGACAAGATCTCACTACCAAACATTCGCTTCACCCATAATATTTTCAATTCCCAGGATACCAGAGCGTATTAGGAATGTTTTAACTTTCGGTGTTACTCATACGCTCAATTCGTTATTTTTTAAATGGCAAAGCTACAAAACATAAAAATACAAATACCCAGCAAAATGTATTTAAAGTTGTTCTATGGAGCATGCCGAAAGCTAAACTGGCGATGAAAAGACAATATAAAAACACATTTTGGATGAGCGAAACATGATGATGGAGAGCAGAGGAAGTAAACACAATAGAGATTGAAGTTAATTGATACTTTTTATAATTTGTATTAATATAATAAAGTTCTTTTTTACTCTTTTTATTGCGTATTCACTTTACATTCATACATTAAAAACACATTCCGATGAATGTATATAAATTCAATCCAAAGCACTCAATCAAAAGACGTGCCGTGGATCGAAAAAGTGGTGCTTCCTAGACGTGTGTTGTGGAAACAAAATTGACTGCATTCTCGCTACACCATGTTCTTGTAAAAAGCACGACTTTCTGAAATCATTTGCACTCATGATTCATTTACTTCTTCGGCTACAAGCATTTTGCTGGCTAAACAATGTCGTGCAACAGGCACACATACATATTTTATGGCGACGGCCCAATGATTTTATTATTGCTTACTTCACTGCTTGCCTATTAATAATATTTTACACAGATTTGAGTAGTCATATCTATAGATATCTCAGAGATAAAACCTATTTATTAAACGGACTATATGTTGTTGGGAAATATCAAACAAAACTTATTTCAAGACTTGACTAGGGAAAAATAAAAAATAATGGTGGGATGTGGCCAGAGACTCAATACAACAACTCAATTATTCAATGACCGCTGGTAAAAAATATGAGAAAAACACATATACATGTAGAACTCAAACCAAGTGACCAAGTGTTAATTCATACTTGACTTTTTATAAATTCGACTTTCATTGTGGAAATTTACATTTCTTTTAGATATGTACGGAGTTCATAACTTATAAACGGCTGATATCCTCTTTTTTCATTTTGTATATAAATTTGTAATTATTTTTTTGCCCAGTCTGCTGAAAACAAGGAGTTTAACATTTTTAAAAGAACCTGTTTTTATGGCAAGGAATTGCCAAATGTCACAGAGTGTCAGATTACTACCCCATGAGCTTTAAATGTTGTCGTCATCGAAATTTTTTCGAACATCTACATAATTTCTGTTTTTTTGAAAAATATTTGATTCATTTTTGTTTTCAAACAAAAAGTACTACAATAGGAGGAGTTATGTAGTAAGTAGTTCGAACTAAATTGAATTCGAACCGTCTTAGTGAAACAGGCCGGTAAAGAGTGTACGAATAAAGCAATGATAGTATGAACAACAAGGACAACAATATGAATGAGGCAATGCTTAACCGCTACTAGGGGAATTTCCTTTGCGAAACCAAGGCAAGAGAAACCCACATTCATTATAATCCGTGCGCTAAGTACAACAATATGTTCTGTAATGAAACATGTGTATGTTTATAGAGTTAAACACACACGCATGCACATTCATATATTCGCACACAGATTTTCGTTTATGAAGTCTCATTATTGGCTGATATTCTATACACCACCTCCAACTACACCTACACCGAATAACAACACCTATTGCTTTTGATAACAAATTAAAAGGGAAAGTACGGTGCGCCTTAACTAATTTTACATGACGTTTTTGCTGTTTCTGAAACTACAATCTTCATAGATGTGAAAAACCGAAAAAACAAAAAAAATCGCCGGGCGGATTTTCAAATGTCAAAGTTGTCATTTTTTTAGGTTTTCACGATTTTGCTTAGAACCGCAAGCCCTATCAAAATGGGATTAGCAAAAATGTTGTAGCAGTGAAAATTCTCTGCAAGATTGACCTTAATGGTATTTTCGTAGGTTTTACCATTTTTGAGATATAGAAGTTCAAATTCGGACAATGTACTGACTGTATCGCCTCCTTATAAAACAATGACATGCAGGTTGCACCTTAACGAACTTTAAATGAAAGGTGCTTACACCTGGGAAGTTTTTGCGGATTCTGAAACTACACTGTTCATAGAAGAGAAAAATCGAAAAATAAAAAAATCGCCGGAGGGATTTTTCAAATAAATCGCGGTCAAAGTTCACCTTTCATTTAAAGTTAGTTAAAGCGCACCGTGGCATAGTTTAGTAATTTAGGCTTTGTTGTGAATGCTGTCTATTGTATTCATTCAGTGAATGTTTCTTGGTTTCTGTACAAAGGAGATTGTTGCTGGGAAAGGTTTATGTGTTTACGTTTGCATTATTATTCAAATTGTTTACTTAATACTTTTTACTGATGATAATCGCGTTTCTATTTATCTTTGTTATTGTTGTTAATATAATTTAAGCTCTGGTTTTGTTGTTCAATAAAATTAAAAGAATTTCGTCGGAGCACAGCCATTCACCTTTAGCCCAAAAAGGAATACAAATACCTATATTGCTATTAGGTGTAATTTAGGTATGAATACAACTATATTCAAAAATAACAAAATTAATTATAGAATACTTAAGAGTTTTGTTATTTTTACAATGCACCCATGCAAATTCAATTTGTTTACTTTCAACAACAACAAGAATATGAAACTAAAAAACCGGCGTCAAACTAGCGATATTTCTAAGGTCAATCATTTAAAACATTTTGTGGCTTGTCAAAAAATTTAAAGCTGACGAATTTCAATTGCGATATGAAATTAATTATTTTACTCACTGTATACAATTCAAACTAAGATAGTTTTCATGGTTACCTGCTTATGAAGTCATTGTTCATTTTGAAATTTATGTATTTTTTAGCGTTTTAACCAATAAACTCCACGAAACTACCATATGGGTGACGTAGAGTATGAAAGATAAAAGAAATGACCCTGACCGGCTTTAACATTGCAAAGTCTTCCAATTATTTTGCCCATTCTTTTTGCTCAAGTAGACACTGCCCGCCTCTACCATCCTACTATTAAAGAAACCATCGAATCGGTTCAATACCTTCTTGTAGCTAAGGAACGCACCCGATTATAAGTAGCAAATAAAGTACGAACAGATACAACATGGAAGTTGGTAAGTCGCAATAACAGTAGACAACCAGAGAATATTCTACTAAACTTGTCTAATTGCTTAACGATAGCACTCCTCGCTCCCAGTCCATGAAAACAGTCGCAAAATCAATACTCAACCAAGTAACCCGAGGTATGACCAGGACTGCTGTGCTGCTACTGAAGAGAAGAATGTTGCATATAGGGCTAACAGTCATTACACGTAGCGCAAGAGAAAGGCATCTGGAGAAAAATGAGAGAGATGGAAAGAACATTTACCCTATGATCCATCCATCCACACGAAAGGAGATACGACTCTACTCCCTATTGCATATAAAATAGTGTCTGGGATATTCTGCTAAAGACTTACGCCTATGGTCAATGAAATAATTGGGCCATACCAATACGGCTGTAGAACTTTAGAAATCCACCATTGATCAGACGTTTACCTTGAACAAATCCTGGAAAAGGCCAGATATATGGATCAACACTTACCATAATTTTGCCTATTATAAAGTTGCCTTCGACATACCTATACGTTCAAAGGTATTTTAAGCTGTATCTTAATTTGATTTCTCGCAAAGCTCATTCGGTTTTGTAAGATGATACCGACCCGTTATCAGAATGTAATATGTCCGAACAGTTTAGTACCAACGCTCTTTTGGACAGACAAAATGGCACAACAACAACATAAAATAGCCATCATGGGTCGATCACTAAAGGAAAAATGGAAGGAGGATCTGCTAATGCGGCTTTGGCATTAAACGGAGATAAGCCCAAGCTGGTTCTTTCGAAACCTGGATACTTGCGCGAGAAGTAGGAGACAATTCATATAAAAAGCTGTGGTCCCATCTCTGTTGACGGTGAGTATCGGTATTGTATTAACTTCATAGCCGGTACCAAGCCCGGTTGAGAAAGGGTGTGGGAACGATCGATGACGTAAACCCATGGAAATAATAGATGGAAAAAGTAAGAAAGAATTACTTCCCCCTAAAGTACCGAAAATATATTAAATCGACCGAAAATATATGTATGGGTAGCTATATTCCTATACGAACCGCTCTCGATATAATTTGTCATATTTATTTTTAAACCAAATCCCGTCTTACATTCACATTTTGTGCATAAAATGCGGAAAATCAGCCTGAATCAGTCTGAACCGATTTCGGTATAATTTGTCCCATTTATTTCTAGAACGAATTGCGTCACGCTTTCCAAATTTCAGTGAAATTGGACATATGTAGTGTGTCCAAATCTGAACCGGCACATTTATATTTAGAACAAATTCCGTCAGACATCCCAAATTTCAGCGACATTGGACACATATAGCGTGTTTAGAGCATCAAATACAGAAAATCGGCCTAAAATATAGATAGGAGCAATATCCAAATCTGAACCGATTTCGATATGATTTGGCACATTTATGTCTAGACTAAATCCCGTTACGCATTCCAAATTTCACAGAAATTGGACATAAATAGCGAGCTTGGTTCATAAAATACAGGAAATCGGCCGAAAATATATACATGAGCTATATCCAAATCTGAACCGATTTCGATATAATTTGGCACATTTATTTCTAGACCAAATTCTGTAACACATTCCAAATTTCAGCGAAATTGGACATATATAGCGTGCTTGGTGCATAAACTACAGAAAATCGGCCGAAAATTTATATGGGAGCTATATTCAAATCTGAACCGATCTCAATATAATCTGGCACATTTATTTCTAGAACAATTTCCCTGAGAAATCCAAAATTTCAGCGTAATTGGACATATATAGCGTGTTTGGTGCATAAAATAAGGAAGTCGGCCGAAAATACATGTATTGGGAGCTGAACCGATTTGAATATAATTTGGTAAATTTATTTCTACATCAAACTTCGTCACGCATACAAAATTTGGAGATTGTATCTGTAACAGTTCTAAAGATATTTGCATAAAAAATCTAAATTTTTTGGAGGTACCTCCGGTTTTGATGTTATATCTCCAGATCAACGCGAAATTTCAAAAAAATATATAGCCTATTTTCATTCCAGGCCATGTGGCAATGTACCCTAAACATTTAAGTAAGATCTGTTCAGCGGGTTTCGAGTCTATAAGGCACAAACAAACAAACAGACAAACAAATTTCAATTTTATATATATATATATACACTTGTTTGTTTTACACAAACAATAAATTCTGTTTTATTATGTTGGGATAGTTTGCAATGGCTTGCATTTTTTTTTGCATCTTTGAACTGCATAAAAACACATTCCGAAGAGTGCCTTTAAATTCAATCCAAAGCACTGCATCAAAACACGTGCTTTGGATGCAAATTGGACTGCATCCTATCCTACCCTGAAGGGTTAGTTAAAATGCGATTCTAAAGGGATAGTTAAAATGCAGTGCTACGGAGTGCATCTTTCAGTAGTCACGCTCTTGTAAAAATCATGAGTGAAAATGCATAATTTGATGCACTTCCAGATCACTTGTACATATGATTTAACTGCATCTTTGGAGGCAAACATTTTGCTGGGAATGTTTAGAGTTATGGTATACATTTTTTACATATTATTTTATAATCTTTAACTTAACTACATGCTGATGTGTATAATATCAAAAAAATGTTAATTAACTATTCCTATATTATAATTTCCCAGCAAAATAAATTGGAAGCAGGGCAATGTAGACTACTTCTATCACGGCATGTTTTGATGCAGTTCAAACGGAGTCATGAAAAAGGCACTCCATTCCTCACATTTTAACCGCTTTTGGATGCAATCCAAAGAATCACATCCATTTGCAGTTAACATGCAGTGCCTAGGGTTAGTTAAAATGCAGTGCCAAAGGGATAGTTAAAATGCAGTGCTATGGAGTGCATCTTTCAGTAGTCACGCTCTTGTAAAAATCATGAGTGAAAATGCATAATTGGATGCACTTCCAGATTACTTGTACATATAATTTAACTGCATCTTTGGAGGCAAACATTTTGCTGGGTTTATATGTCCCATTTACGTAAAACAACCGGTGCCGCTTAAAATACTTGCCATTCATTGAATATCCAAGGACAAGAAACAGCGGGCGTCTCTTAAAGGTACTAAAAAATTCAAAACTAATTAAAAAAAATTATGCGGAGAACCAGACCTTTAAACACAAATCTGTGCATTTAAAAGAGTGCTCGCTGCCAATAATAGTATTTGTACTGCCTGTTAATAATTATTGTGTGAAAAAATGTTAAGTTTTGTTACCTCTTCGTGACCACTTAACTTATTTAACCTCCTTTCGTTTGTCTTCTTTTTTCTAGAAAATTGTTATTGCACCACATAACATTAAATCATTTCGTTACCTAGAACGATGTCTCTACTTTCATTACATGCTCAAATTTACACTGCGGTCTTCTGAATGATCCTTCCAGACGTGTGTGTTTGACCATTTTTACAGCTGCTTCTACCAAAAGCCAGTTGTAAAATAAAAGTAATAAATGTTGAAATAAGTAACGAACTAAAACAAATATGAAAACTTCCAAAATAACTAAAAAGATAAAAAACTCTTTTAATGGTGGTTTGTCATATAAACAGCATCATGGGAGTATTTAACGTGAAATGATAATCGCTTTAATGTGTTCAAAATGAGTGAGGGGCATCACTTTATTACCGAGAATATCTTAAGGAAATTATTGTAACACATCATTAGGAAAATGTCATACCCATACATATGTACATGTGTATTCAGCCATGTATGTACATATGTTGGTGTGTTAAAAATAGTAAATGGAAATGTTATTTATTATTGGTATTATGGTTAAAGTCGGCCACGTACATACCCAAATGTTAGAGGTTGTTTGAAAAATTAAGCACCGGAAATATTTTAATGGAAAAATTAAATTTTGTATCCGTTAGTGGTAACTTAAACTTTAATGTCAAAATAATTATCTCCTTCACTATGATTTGTAGGATACAAAGCAATATGCTACAAAAGGGACACGGTGCGCCTTAAATAACTTTAAATGAAAGGTGCTTACATCTGGGACGTTTTTGCGGATTCTGAACAGCAATGTTCATAGATGAGAAAAATCCAAAAACAAGAAAAAATCGCCGGAGGGATATTAATTAAATCGCGGTCAGAATTCACATCATTAAGGTTTTTTAGGATTTCACCATTTTGCTTGGAAACGGCAAGTCCTATCGGAATAGAACTAAAGAAAATAATGTAGATGATTTTTACTGCTACAACATTTTCTCTAGTCCCATTTCTAAAGAACTTGCCACTTCCAAGCAAAATCCTGAAAACCTAAAATAAACCTAAAAATGTGAATTATAACCGCGATTTTTTTAAAATCCCTCCACTTAAGTTTTCTTGTTTCTTGATTTTTCTCATGTATGAAGATTGCTGTTTTAGAATCCAAAAAATTTCCCAGGTGTAAGCGGTTTTAATTTAAAGTTAGTTAAGGCGCTCCGTGCTTGGTATTGTTTTATAAGGAGGCGATGCAGTCAGTGCATTGTCCCAATTTGAACTTCTAGGAAAAAACCATAAGTGTCAGTCTTGTAGCGAATTTTCAAAGCTACAACATTTATTTTAGACCCATTACGATAGCACTTGCGGTTTCCAAGAAAAATTGTGTAAACATAGAAAACCCCTAAGATGTGAACTTTGTCCGCGATTTATTTGAAAATCACTCCTGCGATTTTTGTTTTGTTTTTGTATTTTTATCTTCTATGAACAATGTAGTTTCACAATCCGCAAAAACTTTGTTAAGGCGCTCCGAGGGGAATATTCGCATAGACGCTTTAAAAAATCCAGGAATTGTACATGAAATCGGACGGACATATATATGAGAGCTATAGCCAAATCTGAACCGATTCTCACAAAAATCAAAAGCGTTTTTCGATTTTGAGAAAAACGTCTTTGAAGTTTTTATTTCGCATACAAAAGCTAAAAGGTTCTCCCAATTAGACGCACCAATATCAAGTAACAGAACACTAGTCGATGGCTCCCTCTAGCAAAAAATATGTATAATGACTAGCTGACACGGTTCCGCGTTGCTGGCCCGCCGTTTTTGATTTCCTTGTATGACTTAGTAATCTATCTACAATTTATGTATCTAATATTAATACCTCTAGATTTTCGAATCGAGGTGACTATAAATCGGGCCCTCATACAATGGAATCTGCAGATGTAAAATAGAAAATTACTTTAATTATAGCATCCACCATAAGGGGATTTTCGGTATTTTCAAGGTTTTAGCCGCATTATCCTACCGAAATGACAATAATTTGCATTATTCAACAGAAATGACTATATTTGGTATTTACTCTCCCCTGGAGGAATCAAATATTTTAGCAGAGAATTGTCGGTATAAATCCACGTTTTCATATAGCCCCCATAAAGCGATATCTAAAGTTTTGAATGTTTTAGCCACATTATTCAACCGAAATGGCTAAAACCTGATTTCAATATAATTTATGATTTCGGGTATAAAATTTCGGTCCGGTCGAACTAAACATCGCTTTTCCGGAATTCTGACAGAGGCCACAATTGTTATTGTATTGAATACTAATACGTCTAACAATCTCTGAGGTTTCGCGATTTGTTAAAACACGTTGTTATAGATACACCTCATTGTTGACCCAATGCACATTTTTTAGACGTTCTAGTTATTTACGAGGGCAGTTCGGAAACTTCTTAGCCTAGCACAAAAAGCGCGGTATAAACAGAAAAAAGTTAAGTGTTTTGGAAACTTCCATCTCTGTTATGAACACATGTTAAATTTTGTTTCAATCTGGCAAGTCCTTCCAAAAACAGCAACAACAACAGAAATTGTAGCCAAAGTGCATGATCTGGTATTAAATGATCGATGAATAAAAGTGCGTGAAATTGCTAATATCATGGGCATCTCAAATGATCGAGTCCATTTAATTTGCATGAAGAACTACAGATGAAAAAGCTTTCTGCAAGATGGGTGCCGCATTTGTTAACAGTCGATCAAAAACGCATAAAAATGAACGTTTCTCAAGCTTGTTTGGATAGTTTTAAGCGAAATAAAATGGATTTTAAGCGTCGTTTCATAACTGTTGATGAGACCACTATACTCAAGAGACAAAAGAACAACCCAAACAATGGACTGAAGCTGGAGGAAGTGTCCCAAAGAAGACAAAAACAATTCAATCGGCGGGTAAGGTTATGGCAACGGTTTTTGGGACTTCAAAGGTATTTTATTGATTGACTATCTGCAAAAGGGTAAAACAATAAATTCAAAGTACTATTGCAACCTTTTGGATCAATTAAATGTACAAATTCCAGAAAAACGTTCTGGCTTACAACACAAGACAACGCACCAGCGCACAAGAGTGTTTTAACAATGGCTAAAATCAACGAATTAAAGTACGAGTTGCTTGACCACCCACCTTATTCTCCTGATTTAGCTCCCAGTGACTTTTACTTGTTCCCAAATCTAAAGAAATTCCTTGCTGGCAAGCGTTTTACCTCAAATAAAGATGCAATTACAGTTGTAAAGCACTATTTTGAAGACCTTGAGGAAAACTATTTTAATCAAGGGATAGAATTGCTAGAAAAGCTTTGGACTAAGTGTATTGAAGTTTCAGGAGATTATATTGAAAAATAAAAATATTTTTGAAAAACTAACTATTCTCTTTCATTGATAGGCTAAAAAGTTTCCGAACCGCCCTCGTAACCATCTTTGAAATTATGGATTTTTCAATCGATTTTTTTTTTGGAATTTCAGTTAAGCAACTTTTAACATTATGGGGGTTGTGCTGTATTTCAAAATGTGGAGTTGATCGCGCATTCCCACTTATTGAAGCCAGTTTTTATAGCGTTTTTGTAGTCACGCTTACTAAAATTAAGGATATTATCTATGTATAAATATACATTTTTGAAAATTTGGCTGACCGCGATATTCCACTTCCGAAATTTCCATTCAAGATCAAGAAATTACCATAGTATTGCTAGCAATTTTTAAACAAGACGTTCAAAAATAACTTTGATTTCACGTTTTCTTAAAAATTTTTGTTGGTGAGGTACCCTGGTCACTCCACTGACCACTATAAAAAGTAGTTTCGGAGGAGTTAAAAATATAAAATTCTCCTTTCACGGTGTTCGAAATTGAACTCCTCTCCTAAATCTATATATAGATTTTGTCGGGTATTAAAAATTTAACACGGCCCGAAAAGTGATCTAATGTTAAATTTAGGCGCAAATGTAAAGGAAGGACAACCTGAAGGAATTGAAGGTATAATCCATCTTGGAACTGTATGTTATTTTTATGGTCCGAACCAGTTGGTCACCGAACGACGTCAAAAAGTGCCTTCGGCATAAATTTAAAAGGGAGAATGCCACGCTCATATATTTTCAGTAGGACTATTGAATTGAATATATGGGGAATTCCAAGTGAAATCGGACAGTTCGGAGAAAAGTAATTTTTGATTTCAATTGTTTTTGGTCCAACAGAACATTTTAGTATATTTTAAAATTTTTTTTGACCAACGGTACAGAGATGTCGCCTATTGAAATTATCACATTTTTAAAGAACTATGTCCAAATAAATACTCATAACTTCTTTAATATTGGCCCAAATGGGACCATCTTTTTTTTGAATTGTTTGTTTTTTCATCAGCTATCGAAAGAAATACTTAAAAGAGAAATGCACAGTGGGCTTCAATGCAATTTTCGGGATTTAATATTTAAAATCAATTTTTAAATATGATTGTACCCGTCGATTTTTTCAAAAAAATTATATGTTAAACTACGTTCAATTACAAAAATTTTAAGCTCTAAATCGTAATGGGATGCGAATAAATACTATTTTTTCTGAATTTTTTAAAATTTGTCAATACAATTTTTCCTTAATACCTTTGTCCGAAATTTGTATTTCCTGTATTTTTGAAGCTAAGAGTACATATTTATCATTATATATTATATATTTATCATAAAAAATAGAAAAAAAAATCCACAGTGGACATTAATGGAATTTTCGCTGATGCATTTTCAAAATCGAAAAATGACGCAGTTTTTAAGATGTTTGAGATAAATTTATAAATATAAAATCAAAACAAATATTTATAAATGAAATTTTTAATTTTTATAATTAAATAATAAATTTTGGACAAAGGTATAAAGGAAAAATTGTATTGACAAATTTTAAAAAATTCAGAAAAAATAGTATTTATTCGCATCCCATTACGATTTAGAGCTTAAAATTTTTGTAATTGAACGTAGTTTAACATATAATTTTTTTGAAAAAATCGACGGGTGCAATCATATTTAAAAATTGATTTTAAATATTAAATCCCGAAAATTGCATTGAAGCCCACTGTGCATTTCTCTTTTAAGTATTTCTTTCGATAGCTGATGAAAAAACAAACAATTCAAAAAAAGATGGTCCCATTTGGACCAATATTAAAGAAGTTATGAGTATTTATTTGGACATAGTTCTTTAAAAATGTGATAATTTCAATAGGCGACATCTCTGTACCGTTGGTCAAAAAAAAAAATTTTAAAATATACTAAAATGTTCTGTTGGCTAGGAGCATTAATTGAACCAAAAATAATTGAAATCAAAAATTACTTTTCTCCGAACTGTCCGATTTCACTTGTAATTCCCCATATATAAGAGTATATTTTAGAAATATATGATAAAAATGTGTATCTAGATCAGTAAAATCAAACCTTAAATTAATATGCAACATTGTGACTCGTTGAAAAAAATAGGTTCCACATCAATGTGCTAAAAGTGGAATATGGATGAGTGCTTCATTAAAATGAGCGAAATGTTCTCTTCTCCTTTTAGAAATCTGTGAAATTATTACAATTAAAAATATTAAAATATCCAACATCTGTTAAATGTTTCCATTTCATTTCAAAAAAAAAAAAAAATTCCTGTTTTTTACAATTCATATCAAAATATTTATATTCGTAATATACATATTTTGATATTCTGTATTTTTGTTTTCTCCGTCCTCTTATTAAGACATGTTTTTAAAAATTAAATATGTTGTAGTATCGTTTGACAGTATCGCCATCCATGGTGACCGGTCATCCACGTATATTTTGGTTGTCTGACAGTCGGAAATCGATATAACACTGTCATTCTAAACTAACTGACAGCTTAAATAGGCATTAAAGAAGCTGGACTCTTAAATATTTTTCACAACGACAAAGACACAATTCCTATTATGTCTCGAAAAATTTTTAAGGAAGATTCTCACCTATTAACATTCCAAAACAAAAATTTCAGCTGATATAATTCGAAGGTTAGGCAAAGACCATTAAATTACCAGTATTTAAAATATGTACACGCAGAGAAAAAATATTGTTGGAACAATCATATTCTAAGAGCAAAATAGTGTATTTTAAAATTCTTAAAGTATGTATTGTTGGCGCAACAATATATTTTGTGTCATCATGTTTCCTAATAAAAAATATATGGTTGAAACAACAATATATATTTTCAGATTTTTAAAATACACTATTTTGCTCTTGAATATAGCCAATCTGGCTGCAAATTGGTAAAAAAGAACAATAAAAATCTCATAAAATATAGTTTACAATATATTTTCCTTAAAGACTTTCGTGTCATTTTGGTCAAAATATAGTTATCATGTTTTATTTAATTTAATTTTATTTTCATTTAATACGAGGGCGGTTCGGAAACTTCGTAGCCTATCAATGAAAGAGAATAGTTAGTTTTTCAAAAATATTTATATTTTTCAATATAATCTCCTGCAACTTCAATACACTTAGTCCAACGCTTCTAGCAATTCTATCCCTTGATTAAAATAGTTTTCCTCAAGGTCTTCAAAATAGTGGTTACAACTGTAATTGCATCTTCATTTGAGGTAAAACGCTTGCCAGCAAGGAATTTTTTTAGATTTGGGAACAAGTAAAAATCACTGGGAGCTAAATCAGGAGAATAAGGTGGGTGGTCAAGCAACTCGTACTTTAATTCGTTGATTTTAGCCATCGTTAAAACACTCTTGTGCGCTGGTGCGTTGTCTTGATGAAAAATTATTTTTTTTGTGTTGTAAGCCAGGACGTTTTACTCGAATTTGTACATTTAATTGATCCAAAAGGAATTTATTGTTTTACCCTTTTGCAGATAGTCAATCAATAAAATACCTTTGAAGTCCCAAAAACCCGTTGCCGTAACCTTACCAGCCGATTGAATTGTTTTTGCCTTCTTTGGGGCACGTCCTCCAGCTCCAGTCCATTGTTTGGATTGTTCTTTTGTCTCTGGAGTATAGTGGTGGATCCATGTCTCATCAACAGTTATGAAACGACGCTTAAAATCCATTTTATTTATCTTAAAACGATCCAAATAAGCTTGAGAAATGTTCATTCTTATGCGTTTTTTGATCGACTGTTAACAAATGCGGCACCCATCTTGCAGAAAGTTTTTTTATCTGTAGTTCTTCATGCAAAATTAAATGGACTCGATCATTTGAGATGTCCATGA
Organism: Musca autumnalis; assembly: GCF_047663935.1. NCBI lineage: Eukaryota > Metazoa > Arthropoda > Insecta > Diptera > Muscidae > Musca > Musca autumnalis. The sequence goes on along the minus strand of NW_027411644.1, from coordinate 6,468,833 downwards.
TATTAGCAATTTCACGCACTTTTATTCGTCGATCATTTAATACCATATCATGCACTTTGGCTACAATTTCTGTTGTTGTTGCTGTTTTTGGACGTCCACTACGTGGTTCATCTTCAATGCTTGTACGACCACGTTTAAATTCAGCAACCCAATTTTTTACTGTTGCATATGAAGGAGCACTTTCACCTAACACATTCACCATATCATTACGAATTTCTTGTCCCGATAAACCTTTTTTATGTAAATATATAATGACAGCACGCATTTCTAATTTTTCCATTGTTTAAAAAAATGCGGATGCGTCTTTTTTGAACACCTGTTTCTATATGAAGGAGTTGCCAGATCGAAACAAAATTTAACATGTGTTCATAACAGAAATGGAAGTTTCCAAAATACTTTTTCTGTTTATACCGCGTTTTTTGTGCTAGGCTAAGAAGTTTCCGAACTGCCCTCGTATGTGAAAAATCGTAATTTTTTATCATAAAATCGTCATTTTTCAATTTTGGGCCAAAAAATCGTCAAATTCGGCAACACTTTTGGTGACAAATGTTGCTATTCCATAATTAAAGCATCACTCATGAATATAGTATTTAAATTGCAACTATTTTATGTATTTCACATGTACGCCTTCCTTCGTTGCTGAAGAACAGATTTAATAAGAAAATATATAAGAAGCAGTTTTTTCTTTGAGATCTAATTAAAAATGAAATGCTTTTCATGGCATGACTTACTTTGGCACATTCCATCGGATTACATTTCTGCTTACACTATCCTGTTTGTCTTAATGTTTCTATAGTATTGATAGTACATAAAATTAATCTTCTGCAACGTTTCCTTTTTCATAACAAAGTTCAAGGTACTAATGACGATAGTAAAACCACAAATTTTATTTTTGAGATCAAAAGAAAACTAAGTAAGTTTTGAGATTTATGACATGGGGGATTGCACATGTAATTTTAGAAAGTACATTTCTATTAGAGTAAACCGAAAATGTAAGAGAGATATTTCTTATATTTATTAATGGAGAAACCGAAGTTCCCTGTAGTTGTAGGGTTCTATATCATAGTGCAAAAAAAAAAAAAACAAATTTTAAGAACGAAGCGTGATAGAAGACCAAAAAAATAAGTTATGTACCTCCTCGTTTTTCCCAATTTGGCCCAAATTTTCGATCTCGTAATATGTAGTCCAAATACAGCTTGAACTAGAAGATAGACCATATCGGTTCGGGTATCTCTCCCACAACAGTTATCTAAAATGATTCGCTCGATAGCTCTCGTGGAGAGTAACGCATTTGTTCCAAAATATGAATATCGCAATATATCTTCTAGGCATAGATCAGGTTCGAATATGGACTATACTGTTCCACGACTTAGGGTACATCTCACACAAAATTTTAAAATAACTTGCTAAAGTGCATTGTGAGGACACATTTTGGATCGTTTTCAATTTATTCGTAATATGTTTTTCTCGCAGCCTCTACTAAGACCTTCTAGTCCATACTTCAGAAGAGTTTAAAATTTTGGCTTAAATGGAGATAAAGGGCTGTTCCAGAAATGTTTTGAAATTTTCATCGAAGGTAGTCCAAGTGATTCTGATCGCTTTTTTTTTCACGGGCAAGTAGATTTTATGTAAAATAAAAATTACTGTCTACAAAAATAGATTTGTCTTAACTGTATAGTGTACACTCTAATAAATACATAAATTTGCTTTCATCAGTTATGTTGCTCCAAATAAACTTATTAGGCCATCTCCTCTTTAGAAGAGAAACTTTTCCACTTTCAAATTGCCACTTATTTTTCAATATGCATAAAACCTATTTCAACAGAATAAACTGGCATTAATCTTGTTTTGACTTTTATGATATAATATCCTGAAATGTGTATAGGAGTATGTGTGCAAATTTATTACAATATTAAATAATAAAAATACAAGGTATATTTTTTGTGTGTTCAATGCAAATCATATGAATCCGATATTCTGGTTGGTTTTTGAATTATGTAAATATGTTATATTTTGATTTGTTTTATTGATAATAAATGTAAATGTATTGATAATAAAATGTATTTATTTTTGCATGTGTATATTTCTAATTAACTAATTATTTAAACCAGCAGAATTTTTATTAATTCTGAGTTTAATGTCATTTGGCAATTGGCTTGGTAGCAAACGGGTTCAAGACCACGTGTATATATATATATATATATATATATATATATATATATATATATATATATATATATATATATATATATCTTTAAGGGTGCCTATTAGAGTTGTGCCAAAGGAACTATATGGAACTATCTAGTTCACTTCGCAGTTCCAATGGCCCACATTTTTTCTTTGAACAAACTGCGTATACTTAACATCACACGTTATATTTCATGATGTTACTCATACGTTTTGGAACTAGTACAAGGAACTAGGAGCCTATTCCGAAAATCTCGAAAACCGGGATTTATTTTCGCTTCCGAATTTGTCGAGTGCTTGCGTTAAACAAAGTCCAAGAGAAGACTTTTGGCATTGACTGCAGCCATATCAACTTTTTTTAATAGTTCCACAAACATCCCACAAGGGACAAGGGAGACTTCTCTCATATCAATGAGTGCACCCCGATTCATATTAGCTCAATGATATAAGACCTACAGTTTATCGCCGAGTCCGAACGGCGTGTCTAAGACACCACTTTTGTAGAGTAGTTTTACATGGCTGAAATACTCAGGAAATGTCGCCAACATTACTGAGGGGTATTTTGCCACTGTTCAAAAGTGTTTTTGATGTTGCCTGGCCGGGGAATCGAACCCACGATCTCATGTGTGCAAGGCGGGTGTGCATACCATTGCACCACGGTGGCACCCACCCATATCAACTTGAACCGAATGTAATAATAGCCCTCGACCTTGCGATTTTTTCGCTCATCTCGATCGCGATTTGTTCCTTCCCTGTGATTCGTTCGCTCCTGTCAATTCGTTCGCTGTCTGCGACTCGTTCGCTCGTTGCGATTTGTCCACTCACCGCGATTCGTTCGCTCTGTTGCCTAACCATATGCAATTCATTTATATACACAGTATCGTAGGTTGTTCGTTAACGTGCCGAACCCTATATAACTAAATGTCACCCAGGCGAACACCAACATTCAACGGAACGTCACACAGTCGAACACTATCACCCAACCGTTGCTAGCCCAATGCTAGATGACTATCGTCATTTAGCCAAACACAATTACTCAGCCTATCGTCATCTACCCGAATACCATTTCTCAACCGACCGTCACAAAGCCGAACACCACCACTCAACCAACGAAAACTGTTCTACCACTGCCGCAGGCCGATCGTTCACTAGACGACCACCGTTGGTTACTTCCATCTAGTCATCACTCCCAAACAACACCGATCCGAGTAATGCCGAATCGAATATCGCCGATCACTGTATTCACTGTAAATATAACCATCTTTGCATTAACTGCCAACAACCAAACCACCCAGTAACAGCTTATAGCGGCCAGGTTAACGCAAGGTTATTCCATAACTAACATCAGTCAAACCATCACACGCAATTTCACCTAACCTCAAAACCATTTACGCAATCATATCAATAAAGCATAGAAACACAAGTAATCGTTTTTCTTACTTAAGGTGTGCGGGTCATTAAAAAGTTGTATCTTCTAAACGCACCCATTATATAGATAAGTTAGATCTAACGTACTTAAAATATATTTATGTTGCTGAAGTTATACATAACAATTCCATTATACAAGCTTATCAAAAGATAACCGCAAACACCTTTTGCAAACAACTTTTCACACAATAACATCCCTCTCCGTTTATTTTATCCATACCTTTTCATAACGCCCAATATTAGAATTATTGCGACACAATAACCAAATTTGTTCATATAATACCAAAACATCTTAACATCAACAAACTTTTCAACACCACAATGTATGTACTTGAAAAACTCTGACAATTATGATGGTAAATGTTCAGAAAGTTTTAATTAAGCCTTTGGAAAATTAAACAAAAAAGTTAAATAAAAAACCACATGGCACAATGAAACATCAGCATAAAGTCATTTAAAGGAGAACATGTTTTTAAGACCCCACAACCCTGGAAAAAGGTTTAAATTATTTAAACATGAATTTTCCTCACTCTCTCTCTCACACACATGCATTCATTATAATTATGCAACAGAGCTTCCCAGATTGTAAGTCAGATTCGAAACATTGAACAGCAACACCTGTGCAGACAGATATTTAGTTTTGCTGGCACAATTGTTGCCAACGTAGCCTTTATTTTAATTTAAAAAAAAAAATATTTTAAAAGAAAAATTAACAGAGAGCCAGATTGTAAAAGAGGTGGCAACAAAAGCAAAGGCAAAAAGTAGAGCTGCCAAAAGTTTTTCATGACAAAGTTAAACGATTAGAAAAAAACTATAACAACAAAGAGATACCTTATAAAATGGAAATATCCTTCCTGCCATGCCTGAATCTTTTATGGGAATTTCTTTTAAAAGAAGCAAACAAACATATTCGTATAAGCCATAGTGTATGTTTACAGTTGAGATAAAATAAAGTAATGTTCAACATTAAAATAATTTAAAAGCTCAAACTTAAACCTTTTCTATTGTTTGTTTGTTTTCTTCCTCTTCTTCTTCTACAACTGAATCTATCAACAGAATTTTTAGTTGCCAAATATTGTTGTAAACAAAAACATATCGTACGGCCTTGATACTTGCCAATGCGGAAAGGGTAGGTCTGTCGTAGGTACAATTTTGAAAGAGAAAAACTATGGCAATGATGATATTTACCTGAAGGACACTTGTCAATATGTACATTTAACTGCATATGAATTTTATTTATGATAATCATTACAAAGCATGTGTGGGAGGCATGTAGAGAATTGGTTCAGAAATTTTTTCATGAAAAGAAAAATTCTTTAAGCTTAAATAATCTGTGTAGTAAAACTAGATTTTACAAACAGTTTGAAGGCAATTATTATATATGTTCTTTTACTATTGGATGGATTTGAAAACGCAAATAAATCAATTTGTTGGCATTAAAAACATAATTTTCATATTGAAAGTTAATGCTAACAAGTAAAAAAGTATCAGTCGGCTTTGCCGACAGATATATACTTTCAGCCTGTATATATTGAAACAATTTTCTCCCAAAAAACTTATGTATTTAGGGGTTTTTAAAAATGACAAAATAACAAAATATGGACTAAAGCTGAAATAAACACAAAGATGTAAAAATCTGCAGTCCAACAATAAAAAACGCCAACAACAATAATAGGCATTAGCACGGCCTTGTTGATCAATGCGTAATGCAAAAACAACAACTTTCTCGTTGTTTTACCCCCGCTTATTGAAGCAACACTCCTATGTTCGTATTCTTTGCAAAGCAAAGACGACATAAAAACAGTGGTGGATATGAAATTCTTTAGTTCGACTCAAATTGTAGGGTAATCAGTTTTAGGGCCATATAGCAAATTTCTCATTTTGTTTAATTTGCTGGATGGGCTTATTGACCTGTTTATCGATACAGAGTCGGTGGAAAAGGGAACTAATGAAGTTGTTTGGTGACAACTGAAACTATAGTATTCCCTACCCTCCGCCCGCAACTAATCAATTTCATATCCACTGTAAAACATTTTGTTGTTATTCAAATACTTGAATACAACAAAATATGGACTAAAGCTGAAATAAACACAAAGATGGTTTTTAAAAATGTTGGGAATTTGAACCGACAAAAATGTTCATTAGGATTAGAGATCAAAAGTTTTGCGGAGGAGATACTAAAAGGAATGGATCTACATTGACCATTATGAAAGTGGATCTCCAGCCACTACCATAGGGGGTTTTTACACCCTTCGGGATGTTTGCTCAAGAAGTATGGACTTACCCCTGAAAAAACGTATACCATCGTAATTGAGGCAGCGAATGGAAGTTGCTTCAACAAAAATCAAAGTGATTCGATAGCAGGTCTTAAAGTGAACTTATCCGAAATTTTGTGTGGGAGGTACCGGCTGGAGTGGACAAATATAGGCCATATTTGAACCTGATCTACATATATCTAGTAGATATATTAGGATGTGTAAAGTATGGACCAATTCGGCTACTCCCTTCAAGAGTTACCGTATGAACAAATTTTCCGAACATTTTTGAACTTTTGTGGGGGATGTACCTGAAGGAGTGGACCGATTTGGCTTATCTTCAAACTTAAACTATGTTTGAACAAAATATTACTAAGGCCAAATTTTGGACCGAATCGGCTGATCCGTTCTAGAGTTATCTTGCGCTCCAACCACCTCACACGGTGCCGTAGGGGTTTTTTTGCAACTTTCAGGCTATTTTCTCAGGAAGTATGGACTTGCCCCTAATGAAACTTATACCGTCGTATGGAGGGCAGTGCATACAAGTTGCTAAAACAAAAATCAGAGCGATTCGAGAGATGGCCCTAAACTGAACTTTTCCTAAATTTTGTGTGGGAGGTACCCGAAGGAGTGGGCCGATTGAGTCTATATTGAAATATTATCTAAGTTTGGTACACATTTTACGATGCGCAAAATATGGACCAAATCGGTTACTCGCTGCATGAGTTATCGTGCACACAAATTTTCCGAACATTTTCGAACTTTTGTGGGGGAGGCACCGGAAGGAGTGGACCGATATAGCCTATCTTCGAACTTAAACTAAGTTTGGGCAAAATATTACGAAAGCCAAGATTTGAACCAAATCGGTTCGTCCGTTCAAGAGTTATCGTGTGCTCCAACCAGCCAGACAGACAGACGGACGGACATAGCTCAATCGACTCCAAATTGTCTGAAACATATTTCGTCCAAACATACTTGGGGTCTAAAACCATTATTTCGATGAGGCACATTTTGTCCGTATGAAAGTGTATATACCCTCGTTAGCATAAATGCTGAGGGTATAAAAAGTCCTCCTTGAAATTAAATGATCTCTTTTAATTTCATGTTAACCGAAACGTTATTAATCTATTCGAAAAATCCAAACTATTAGAACAGAAGACTTGTAAGAATGGAAGTAAATGTAATTTCTTCAAAAAAATATGTGATTGTTAATGAATAATTAATAACATAACTCCAGCATACATGCATATGTTCCCACAACATCACCGAAGGGGCAAGAAAGACTTCTCTCATATCAATTAATGTACGCCGATTCATATCATCTCAAAGATATGGGACCTACTGTTCATCGCCGAGTCCGAAATGCGAGTATTACGACAACACTTGTAGAGAAGATTTTCGTGGTTGAAATACTCAGGAAATGTAAGCCAACCATACCTTGAAGGAGATTTGTCACCGCCGAAAATTTGGATGTTCTGGTCAGGAACAAGACCACAGACTTTCGGAGTGCAAGACGAACGCACTTATCAATGCAGAACGGTGTCCACCTAATGAATAACATACATTGGTTAAATATATCCTAAAGTGGGATAGAAAATTTATATTATCATGGTGTTAATCATCATATTTTCATTAATATCTTAATATATGAAATTCAATAAAAATGCAAGTCTGGACATAATTCAATATGTTGAATTGATGGAATTCTGTTTGTGGTAAATTTGATCGAAATATCGAGTGAAAACAAACAAAATCAATAAGAATACAATAAGTGAAGATGGAAAATTTAATTTCGCAGTCATTTCTAAGAGTAAATAAACTAACAAGCAAAGGTTATATTCTGAAAGGGCGTGACTATATGATACAAGCCATTTTAAACTACTTCAACGTTATGTCCTACAAAAATTTCGAAGAACTGGGCATACAAAACAATTTGAATATGACCATGTTTGAATTTCATGTAACCCCTTGGAAGACGTCCACGAGAAGAAAAAATATAAGCTATGGAAATAAAATTTCAAAAATTGGAAATTTGGATAGGTAATTTATGGTAACACAGTTGGGATAAATTTAAAACTGAGAAAGTCATTTTTCATGTTGGTCACTCCTTATCGAAATGCCACAAACCACAACTAGTCCGGTCAAAATAGACATTGAAATAGCAAAAATTCCCACAGAGCTGAATTTTGGTGGAGAGCTAGGGTTTGCCATTAGAAGCAACGTCCTAAAAGTCCCTATCGATCCCATGTGTGCAAAAAAATTATTCGGGGTCAAAGGTCAAATTTTAAGGGTTTTTAGGTTTTCGGATTTATTTCTTGAAAACGGTTGATCTAATCAAAAAGTGACTAAAGTAAATATTGTAAACAGAAAAATTATCTACAAGTTTGCCCTTTATAATTTTTTTCCTAGAAGGAATTATTCTTGAGATATATACATATTCAAACGAACCGGCTATAATAAGCGAAGTAATCGGGTCTGACCCCCCAAAAAAATACATATTTTCTGGAAGAGCGAAATTATAGCTATCTTCTAAAAAAAATCCAACAAAATCGGAGCGTGTTCAGTAGAGTTATTCAATGTTAGAGTCATTTTATGCAAAAATAGCCAATTTAACCCACATGTATAATCGAAAGCCCAAAGGGAACGACCCCAACGAAAACTCTCCGATTTTTTTCAAGTTTTGTCCGAAGGTAGGGTTTGTTGCGCTGATTACGGAATTGTATAATTTTCAACGGGTGCGGATCCGGTTCGCCGGTTATTCGACCCGAAAGGCCAAATTTAAAAACCGGGTTTGACCCGGTTCTACTGAGCCGATTACTGCAAAGTGGATATCGTTTGAAAGCTTACGGAAGTATCTAACACACAGTGTCGTTACTTTAACCGACCCGCCTCATAATGTACTTACGCTGCCAATTTTTTATTTGACCTTTAGATCGCGATATCTCGAAAATGATAAGTCTTTTTTAGGAATCATAAAGACCACTCTTGTAGACAATTATTAAATCAACAACTTTTACTTTAGCCGGCTTTTGCTAAGTCTTACCGTTTTTGAGAAAAATTAAAACTGAATAATGCCTCCAAAAATGACCTTTGACCCCGAATAACTTGTTTTGCACACATGGGCTCGATGGGGACTTTTAGGACGTTGCTTCTAATGGCTAACCCTAGCTCTCCACAATTCAGCTTTGTGGGAATTTTTGCTATTTCCCCTTATACGCATGTCTATTTTGACCGGACTAAACGGGGATATTTCGATGGATTGGCGACTATTGAAATATACCCGTTGTTTGACCACATACGGCGTCCTACTTTGCCTCATTGGCAAAGTGTGATTTTATAGTTAAATTGTAAGGCTTATTTAAATTCCCTAATAAAAGCGGAGGTGTATGCATAAAAATAAAAAGTTGACTATTACCCGACCGAATTTTTTTTTTTTTTTGACTATTTCGACCACTATATATTATGAGACCATCAATTAATTTAATAAGACCAAAATTCATTTTTTAATATACACTCCGTTTCATGTCAATAGCACATTTCAAATTACTTTTTGTTACTTCATTTTAATCGATATCCGTAGAATAACCTCAGAAATGTTTATATATCTTGGTGTGTAATCTTATGAAGTATCTTTCAACAAATTGTTTGGATTCGATAACGTACCGTTATAATTTTTTTAATTTTCTTTCAAAAAGCCCAAAATTTGTAAGGTTTAAAGTGTTTCATCGGAATAGCACATTCTTTAATAACTTGAGTAAAAATGCAAATTTTGAATATAGGTTGGATTTTTTGAGGCAGCTATAATGAATATTATAAGGAAAACATGTATTCGTTTCCCGAATCAACTAATCACTATTTGCAGGTTTCCGATGGCAAAATTTATTACTTCTTACATCTCCGAAAAGAGATGAACTCAATAGACCATCAATATTGCCGAGTTGATCGTCTAATGGAATTGAACGGAACAAAATATTACTGTACTAAATTTACGAATATTTCCAGTTTATGTCTGTTCCATAAATTCAAACTATTTTCTTTCTGTGTATAGGAAGAATGTGGTTTTTTCTTTATAGTATATTGGCTCAGATCTAGAGCAATAAAAATCGCCCAAAATTTTAACGGTTAAATTACATTAAGGCCAACATTGAAACCTATTATGCAATTAGGTTCATAGGAATTTGAAGTTTCAGGAAGAAATTTACCCAAATTTCAGTAGCAGCTCAAGTTTATTTTGCACCATTTGTCTTCTGTCATTCATTTTTCATTAAATATTTATAAATTTTTAACGTATTATAGACAATTAAAGTCCACAGCTTTCATAAGGTCTTATTTCCCCGGTATTAAGTCATATTCCGACCAATTTTAGCGTTTTAAACTTAAAATAGCTTTTATCCGTTCCAATTTTAAAGAAGAAGTATTCAAAATTTGCATTTTTACTCAAGTTATTAAAGAATGTGCTATTCCGATGAAACACTTTAAACCGTAAAAATTTTGGGCTTTTTGAAAGAAAATTAAAAAAAATTATAACGGTACGTTATCGAATCCAAAATTTTTGTTGAAAGATACTTCATAAGATTACAAACCAAGATATATAAACATTTCCGAGGTTATTCCACGAATATCGACTAAAATGAAGTAACAAAAAGTAATTTGAAATGTGCTATTGACATGAAACGGAGTGTATAAAGGTGGGGTGTAAACTTTTAAACCAAATAACGGGATTTTTGTTATTCGTAACTTCCAAATCAATTTACTAACCCATTATTTTAACTAGAAGGTGACAAATAATCTAAAGATCATAAGTTCTAATTTTAGGATAGTTGTGGTGAATTTGTATTCAATTTCAACACACTCCACATTTGTATTTTGCTCTCTGCTAGATTTGAACACACGAACTTCTGATTCCTCATATATTCCTGGATGCCAACAGCTGAGAAAAGTGTACCTTTATTTCTATCCTAAATTATTATTCGGATAAATGTCAAGCCATGATCTCTTTGATATTCCTTTTTAAGATAAATTTTACAAATAAACATAAAAATTCTTTAAATTGTTGTGCACAAAATTCTTTTAAATTTTGGACAGCTTCTAACTGACTACCAATAACTGGCTCTTCAATAGAAACCACAAATCCTTTATTTTGTGGCCCTTCATTATTTACTCAGAGCAAATTTTCATTTATTGAACACATTAGATCTGATCCATAGTGGAAGAACAAAATCAATTGTTTATTGTTTGCTACCTTTAACCGCAAACATTATGAGATGAGATACAAAAAACAACAATAACAGCAGCAAAAACCCAACAAGCATTCAATGAAATGTTGTAGATGACTATGCCACAAGGGATTAAGGGAGGGCTATCAAAACAATTGAGTTGGTAGCTTTTAAAGGCATACGTAAGGATTTTTAGGGCACTCATAAGGATCACTATGTGCATGTGTGTGAGTGAGTGTAATATATACATTTTGCAAATGTATTTTTTTTTATTAATTTTTGCAACATTTGTTGAGGGAGTTTAACAATAAATAAATGTTGTGTATATGTGTACTATTGGTCGGTTGTACATATGTATGTCGTTGGTCTCCAGGAAAACTCCTACATGTAAAATCAACACAATTCTTTTATTAATTTTCTCGTTTAGAGTTGAGCTTTATGACCGATTATTTTTTGCAAGTGGAAAATATAAGCCGACTATTCGAACCCACACAGCCACCAATGTATGTTACTAGTTTCGCTGTTAATTTTGCAGATCATCTGTTTAAAAGGGCAAAAAGCTTTTATGCATTTTTTTGTTACATAAATAAACGAAAATAAAGGTTGACCTTTTGCATTTGATACGTTTGCTTTTGGTCTTGTATCGATACCAAAGCAGCTTATTTTTCTCCCTTCCTGTTGACATTTGTTATGATGTTTTTAAAAGGTAAACCTTGGAACTGATGAGCAAAAGTCTGTAATATTATATAATAATTGTTCCAGAAACATCCCAGGTGGGACAGGGGAGACTTCTCTCATATCAATGAGTGCACCCCGATTCATATTAGCTCAATGATATGGGAACAGCGAGTCCTAATACACCTATTGTAGGGAAGTTTTACATGGCTCAGGAAATGTCGCCAACATTACTCAGGGGTATTTTGCAACCGTTGAAAATTTGCAAAGATGTCAATGGAAAAAAGAAAAAAAAAACAAACACACAAACATTTTTGTGGTCCTAAAGAAAACAACATAAGTCGAATTGTGTCAAATTTGATTTATTCCTACCGCCTATATGGTAAATAACAAAAATGTTTTGCAATCGATGAATCCTAGTTTCACCCTTTCAGAATTCGCGAACTGTTAACATATTCTATAAAGTATGACTACAATTCTTTAAAATGAAGTGTTTTAGGAGGGATCCCATAATGTCGACCATTAAAATTAATTTTCGTAGAAGGTGTGTTGGCATCCATGTAGAAAAATGGGTAAAATGGGTTGAAGCCAACAAGTTTTTTTATGTTCCCATGCGATTTCTGGCTTAACCTTACATTTTATAGACCTATTCCCAAAGAATGAATCACAGAATACTCCATGGGCAATAAGATAGTAGTGTATGATTTTTCGATACATCCACTGCATCCACCTAAAATTGATGCTGACAATTTGAAGCCGGAATTTCGGGGTTTTTTGAATTTTTTTAATAATCCGGACACGCAAGAAGATAATATTCTATAGAACTCGCGATTTTACGTCGTTTGGTGCATATCTCATGAGTGTGCTACTTACAGCATCCTAGTAATTGGAGTCGAAAGGCCAAAATTTCATGCGTGAATTTTTTATGTTTATGAATTTATGTTTAAAATTTACAAGTGCCATTCAATTTCCTTTGAACCCCGCGTGAATTTAGTTTTTTTACGCGACGGATCTTATGAGCCCTTCCGCGAGCGAATCTATCCACTAAAACCGCGGATATAGACACCTTGGAAATCGGAAAATCAGCAAAAATATATTTTGACAAATCCGCGACTTTCTTAAACAATTTTTACATAAATGGACTCCTTTACTCGCGATTATAATATTTGCGGAAACACGTGTCATAAAAAAACAGAGATACGCGAGTAATATGGGTATTTCGCCAAAAATTGAATGTGGAGGCACATCCGCGGTTTTTGAAGAATCTATTTGAAATAGGTGTGTATTGACGTATTTTTGATGGGCGCTGATGAAACCGGATGCGCATCAAAATCGTATGCACATTGCGAGACTTTTACCAACTTTAAGGTTTTTTGCAGTGCATGATGCAACTGGCGGCACACATTGGCCGCTGACTGAATCATCGAAATATGCATAAATATTGAAAGAGATTGATTCGCTTTATCCAAAATCGGATGCGCATCAACCGACTTTAACTAATTCGCGAATTACAGGCATTTTAGTTTGCATATCATTTAAATGATAGTAATTTCAATATTACTCTTAATTTTCTATCCATATAAGTTATCACAGTAAGCAGTTAAGCTTTCACGATGGTAAACCATGTATTTTGATAAAGTTTTAGCAGAATACTTTAATTTATGTATTAGATTTTAGCGAAATAGTTGGATAACACTCAAATATTTTTTTCTAATTTTTCGAAACAAACCAAAAAATATATTTGTAACAATATTTTCCAACAATGAGTTGTTTCTCTTTTGTTGTTGTTATAATATGCAATTTATAAAGCCAATGTTTATAATTTTGGTTTCACATTTTTTTACGCGTTGTCTAGTTTCTGTACTTATTTTTAATTTAGTTTTTAGAGGTTTATACGGACTCTCAGTTAGTATAATTTAAATTTATTGCCAGACTTTTTTTTAATTTTTTTGATTTTCCGCGAAAATAAAAACACATTTTGGAAATTTTGATGCATCTACGGATGGATATCAAATTCTGTTACTGATATATGCTTACATTTTCTCAATACAAAAATTAAGAAATTTTAAATTATTTTTTCTTTATAAGAGGATAAAAACCGCTATAATTTTTGCGCGCATCGGCCAATTTGTGAACGCGAGCAGATTAGAAACCAGATTTTTTTCCTTTAACTCTATACCAAAAATAGTAGATGTGCTCCCGAAAAATTTTTTTAATTTTTTTCAAATGGAATTGCAAAGGAATTTTGTTATTTGCCATATGTATTTTTGAGTTAAAATTGGATTTTTGGGTTGAAAACACGATTTCAGCCTTTCTTAATACCGTTCTCACGACTCTTAGTAAAAGAAATTACGGTGCTCGTGAAACAACTTTAAATGAAAGGAGCTTACGCTTGCGAAGTTTTTGTGGATTCTGAAACTACATCGTTCCTAGATGAGAAAAACCAAAAAACCAAAAAAAAAAATCCTTTTTAAATAAATCGCGTTCAAAGGTCACATTTTTAGGGGTTTTAAGGTTTTCACATCGATTTATTTAAAAATCCTCCAGCGTTTTTTTCTTGTATTCGATTTTTTTTCATCTATGAGCATTGCTGATTAAGAATCCGAAAAATTGTCCGAGGTGTAAGCGATTTTTATTTAAAATTATTTAAGGCGCACCGTACATTACATTGTTTTATAATGAGGCGATACTTTGCTTTGTCCCAATTTGAACTTATATATCTCAAAACCGGTAAAACCTACAATAATATCAATCGTCAACAGAGAATTTTCACTGCTACAACATTTGTTTTAATCCCATTTCGATAAGACTTGCGGTTTCCGAGCAATATCGTGACAACCTAAAAAACCCTAAAAATGTGAACTTTGACCCGATTTATTTTAAAAGAGCTCCGGTAATTTTTTTTGTTTTTGATTGTTCTCATCTGTGAACATTGTAGTTTCAGAATTGATTATTAAATTCGTATTTGAATGCAAGAAGATACAATGTTCTGTAATGTATCAATGGAAAAGAATCTAATTTTGGCTTCATTAAAGCTGGTGTACCACAATGTAGTGTTTTATGCTCTGTTTTACATACCCTTTATACAACCTGTAAGAGATGAGACTATGATTGCTACTTATGCCGATGATACTGCCGTTCTTGCTATTAACGATGATCCTTCTTCAGCTACTGTCTGACTCCAAACACATCTGAATGGTATCGAGAATTGGGTCAATAACTGGAAAATTGGAGTCAATACCGAAAAATCTGTGCATGTTACATATTCCCTAAGGAAAGGAGACTGTCCTGCACCAAAATTAAATGTGCTTACCATTCATTCTGCAGATTGTGTTAAATATCTCGGTTTGCACCTTGATAGAAAACTTAACTGGAAAAATCATATAACATATAAGAGACAACAACAATATCTGAAGACTAAAATAATGTTCTGGCTTCTTGGTCCAAAATCAAAACTAAATCTGAATAACAAATTACAAAACTATAATACCATTCTTAAGCTTAATTGGAAATATGGAATACAACTTTGGAGAAGATCCAGCACTTCTAATATTTAGCTACTTCAACGATATCAATCAAAGACACTTAGATTGATTACCGATGCTCCTTTGTTTGTTAATAATAACGTGATTCATAGAGACTTAAATATTAATGAAATTACAGATGAAATTAGAAAAATTAGTACTACGTATCTTAACAGATAAAGTAACCATTCGAATATTTTAGCAATTAATCTTTTAGATGATGCAGATTAAATTAGAACACTAAAACGAAGAGATGCTTTAGACCTCCCATTTATTTAATAAGTATTATAAAATATGTAATCTGAAATTAAAATTGTAATATGTATTTGTTGTTAAATCCACTGAGGTTTAACAACTTATTAAACTTATTGCAAATAAAAAGAACAAAAAAAAAAAAAAATTTTAACTAAGAAAGTTAAAAAAAAAAACAAAGAAAGAAAGAATCGACAAAATTTACCAGATATTTCAAAAAATCGTTAAAATATCTGTCTTTTACTCCAGTGTAAGGTGGAATATTTTCGAATTGGGCACTTTTCTCTGAAAACCACAGTTGTTTGCCCTAGCTTTTTCTTTTACTTTATCAATCACGTGTCCTTTCTGATTTTCAGGTGAGTTATTGGAAGTATTGAACTATCCTGTTTCTTTTTCACCTCTTTTTATACACACTCGACCAGATGCAAATTCTATGACAAAACCTTCTCGGCAATATCGATTTGCCACCATATTGTTTTCGCGTCTTTATAAACCATAGCTTTGTTCCCGTACACATAAAAGTTGTACAATGTTCACTTCTCTTTAAACAAAAATGGCGCTGATTGACACTCTTTAAAAACTTTTTTACTCGATATATGTAGACGAGTAGAAATAGTAACATTGTTGCCGGTTATACACCCACATTGATATTTGTTCCATTTTTTCATGTTTTTTTTTTAATTTCTCCGTTCCCGAACTATTTCAAAAAACTTTTGTGAGAGAAAAATTTTTTACAGTTCTCTCTTTTGAAAATTTTACTATTAAAAAGTACGGAATAATACTTTTTATGTATCACACTTTTTGCATTGGTTTACACAGAGACACAAACACACACATTTCACATTGAAATTTATTTTAGAATTCCCTTATAAATGTTGTTAGTCCCTGCCTATTGTTTAGTGTAAAATAGTTGATGTCTTCTTTCATCTAAATCTTCTGTCTATATGATAGAGATGTTAAACACTGTTCGTCTTATTGTTCAAGAGTAATGCCTTCGATATTTCAAAGATACGACACCAAGACAATAGCCAGATCAAAAATCATCTGCTCAATGTCAAGTATTGCCAATAAAAACCACAATACTGACAAATGAAGATGACGATGCTGAAGACGATGTCGGTTAACAACAATGAACACTTGAAAGCAATCAATGATTAGTCCAATGTATGAATGAATAAATGTCATTAATGTGTCAAAACCAAAATCAACTACTAAATCGACATTTCATCGGTGGCACTGACATGATAAATACTCTGTCATTATTGTTTGAGGGCTTGCTATTTGGAAGTATTTAAGTATATCTCATTTAAATCGATGAACAATAACAATGTAATGATGCTGTCGATGTTTAGTGATATTGCTATAAAACATAGTATAGAAGGACTAAGGTTTCAGTGGAAGTATGATAGAATTTGGATAGAGCCAACGATAAAGAATTTTCCCGTCAAAGGTTAAATTGGGAAGAATTTCCGAAAAGTACCTTTATTACGTTAATGGACGCTATTTTTTCATATGCAGTATTTAGGGCATACATTTCTTCGATAAACCTAAACATTCTTCAATACTGTTTCTTGATTTGTAAAGGGGAATAGATGAGTACCATGAAATTTCATTGAAATGAAAACTAAACCCTGCTCTTAAATTTCTACAATGGCTACAAAAGGACAACAAAATATTGCAGAATGTACTGTGTGGTACATAGCAACATTTTGTATGACATCGCAAAATAAATGTGAGACACTGTTATCGTTATGCATAGCAGAGTCCATAATTTATTGCGCAAATATTGACGAATTCACCTGAGAATAAAATTTGTTTTGTTACCATCAATAAATACTGTTCAATATGAAAAACGCTTATATCTTCAACACGAACCACTTAGTCATTAATCACTGTTTGCAAACGCAGGGGACAAGAGACCGTAACATCTGTTCTCAAAGATTGTATGATTAATGGATATTTGACATATTGCTAAATTAACTTGTGTCCAATTCATACCTCGAGGAGACATTGAAGTTGCAACAATTTGAAAAACACTCACTTAGAGGGTAACTCCCTACAGTACTGTCCCAGTAATTTAGAGGTAACATTTATCCAACGCAATGAATATGACTAATTTTAAACGATTTAAGTAATTAAATGTTATTTCATGGAAATCATTGGCAATTTTAACCACACTTGTCACACTGAAAATTAAATAAAAATCCATAGCATTCTTATGATAACCACATTTTCTAATCCCTAAGACATTTAAAGTAATATTTCAAAAACAAAAGTGCAAAGCATGTCCGCAATATCAATTCAAATGCTGTTCTCTTTTGGCAAATCCTATCTTTGTGTGTGTGTGTGGTTTATATTCAAAGCCTATTTCGAAGCATACCATTTCACCCATTTGCAAATAAATTAGATGCCATTAATCATCTCTTCTCTAGCCATCCTACTAATTTTCTGAAAAATAAAAGATTTGTTATACATTTGTCTTATTTTTACCACAACCAAAACATGACTCAATCATGTACACCCACAAACACAAAGAAATGACATGTCAAAATGTCATCGTTACAAGCAACATCAATTTAACTTTTAAATTGTTTAATTCATTAACATGGCTAGGAAAGAGTGTTGATATGTCTCAATTTTGAGGGAGGCATTCTTTAGAGAGTGGGTGCCACCGTGGTGCAATGGTATACACACCCGCCTAGCACGCAGAAGGTCGTGGGTTCGATTCACCGACTAGGTAACATCAGATTTTCAACGGTGGCAAAATACCCCTCAGTAATGTTGGCGACATTTCCTGAGTATTTCAGCCATGTAAAACTTCTCTACAAGTGGTGTCTTAGGACACGCCGTTCGGACTCGGCGATAAACTGTAGGTCCCATATCATTGAGCTAATATGAATCGGGGTGCACTCATTGATATGAGAGAAGTCTCCCCTGTCCCGCATGGGATGTTTGTGGAACAATTATATTATTATTATTCTTAAGAAAGTAGCAGTATCCGTGATATTGATCAAGACACTTTATACTGCAATCGGAAATTGTGAAGAAAATCTTTCTCTATTTACAAACACTCCTGGCATTTTCCCACAAAACTCAATACTTAGAATGGTATGTGGATCCATTTGAAGGTCCGTTTTGGTTTTGCATGAAGTCCTTGTACCTGCAATGTCTTAGGAAATGTTATGCTTTTTCTTAATGAAGATACACACTTTTAATCTGTTTATGGGTCCCCAAAAAATTATACATCTTATCCTTAGATAAAACATTCAACACAAAAATCAAGGAATTTTCCCCATTGTTTTCGGATTAAGCTTATATCAGTTTTATTTTTACAAACACTATCCTCGTATATTACTACCTTTAATACTAATCGCATTAAATTATGTTTTACACACTTCTTTGCAGCCATCTTTTAAATATGTTTTGTAATTTCGAAAGTATGAATGAATAATAATAGTACAGTCATTACCTAAAAGTTTATCACCATAAAAACATAATGTACATTAATGATAATACACAGTGGAAATTAGACCGGCCTTGTTCAGTTTTTTTTATCGCATTTAGTAAAGCCACAATACACCACAAATGACAAAAACGTCATTACAACACCAGAATGGAATTTCGCCCGCCACCATAATTCAAGTTCAACATGTTATCATAGTTTCGCTTTCCTAACGGAAATGAAGGCATTTTTATTGCAAATGACTTTGTGTCGTAGTAATAGTGTGCCAAGACACCAGAAAAAAGTGGCACTTGTCATAGAAATGAGAATGAGAAATGTGGAAAAGTTTTAAACCACATTGACATTGAAACAAGTGGGCAAAGGCTATAGTCAGGACGGGACCGACTATGTGATACCCTAAGCCAACCACTACCCACGTACATAAAATTTTCACTAGTAAACATTTCTTTAAGGGAATATTATCTGACTGCCACCAAACTCAATATGCTCATTCCTCTCTGGGAACCCCGTTAGCCAACAAAGTTTCCTGACGATCCGATAGAATTTGCGAATTGTAGCGTGATTACAAAAAATAGAAAAAATGGTGGGCATTGCCGACTATTGTGATATCTCCCATGTTTGACCGCCTTCGCCAACCAATTTTGCGTTAATATAAAGGTGATATTTTCCGTTGGAATACTCCTACTGGAAGCTGATATATTCACATAAGAATAAAACTTTGATTTTTTCTCCAAATAATTTTTTTGTCCATTCCGACCCTGGAATATTATCCACCACCATTAACCACCAAATTTTCGTGACGATCCGATCAAAATTGCGTCCTGTAGCGAGATTTCCAAAAAAAAACAAATGGTATGTATTGCCGACTATTGCAGTATCTCCGTTGTTTGACCACCCACTCGAACCTACCTTGCATCGTTGTAAAGATGTGAGTTTCTACTTTCATAGCTAGGCTCTGAATTTGGAAGGTCTTCAATCACAGCTGAGATATTCGTCATTACAATAAAAATCGCAAAAATGAAAACCTGTTTTGCATTAGCGATTATTGCGATATCTCCATTCGTTGACCTTCTACGAAAACCTACTTTACATCATTGTAAAGGTGACATTTTCTTCTTTCATTTTCAGGATTTTCTTTTTGTATACCCGTTGTATTTTTCTCCAAATAAGTCTTTTGACTATTCCGACCCCTGAGTATTATCTGGCCATCACCAAAATCAGTAATCCCATTAACCCTCAAAATTTCGTGACGATCAGATCACAATTGCGACCTGTAGCGTGATTTCCAAAAAATTGGAAAAATGGGATGTGCTACCGACTATTACGATATTTCCGTTATTTGGCAATCTATGCCAACCAACAATGCATCATTGTGATTTGCTACTATCATAGCTAGGCTTTGCTTTTGGAAAGTTCACAACCAAAACTGTGATATTCGTCATTATAATTAAAATCTAACAAAAATTAAAAGTTGGGTTTTATTTGCGAAAAAAAATGTCTTTTTCTGCAAATAAGTTTTTTGTCCATTCGCACCCCAAAATATTATCGGACCAGCACCAAATCAATAGGCTTCTATTCGTCCGGAACCCCCATCAACACCAAAAATTTGGTGACGATGCGATCAAAATTGCGACCTGTAGCAAGATTACAAGGTTTAGATGGACAGGCGGACAGGCGGACACACATAGCCAGATCGACTCAGCTCGTTGAGACATTCATTTTGATATATATAAGTATGGGTCTACAAAAATTATTTCGATGCGTTACAAACTTTATGGCCAAAACCAACTGATAATACCCTGCCCACATAGTGGTGTAGGATATAAGAAGAAGGAATGAACACAAAAAGGCGACTACTACAAATAGCAATGAAAAAAATTGACAAAACGCACACACACAAGTACACGCTTCGTGGAATTAATCACAGCACACAATAATTTAGACAGGTGCTGAGCCCACAATTAAGGTGCAATCCGTGAGAGTTCCTGTTTGTATGCATCCAACTTTAGATTATTTCCGTTAAAACATTTCCTTCGGCATAGCCTGCTAGACAATGGCAAATAATTGTAGAAAAGAAAATAAAACATCATTGAAAACTGATGCTACAGCTGTGCAATTAGGAGCTTTTGAACGCCTGGCATACATTAGCATTTGAGAACAACAACTTAAGGAGAACTGGCTGCCAATCCTCTGGCCTAAAGTTTTGTCTTTTTCCAAGTTAACATCCCGATTAGATGTGCTGTTCGTCAAGCGTTTGTGGGCTTTTTGTTGTATCTTCAAACGAAAACACGAATGTCAACACATATGTTTTATGACAGTCCTTCTTGTTTAGCAATGAAAAGAAAAATTGTCCTTTAAATAGGTTTATTGTTTTTTTTCTCTTTTTCTCTTTTCTAAGATTAGCAAAGTTTGTTTTATTCGCACGTGTCCTTTATGGCCGGTAAAGCCTAAAGAAAAACAACAATATTGTCTAAGTTATTGCCCAGAGATGGATATATGGTTGGGATGTTTTAAGCCAATCATCGTTTGAAAAAAGGCTGCCACCATAAGTAATAGGAAAAAACGGACATTTAAATTGACCAAACTCAAAAAGGAAAGCATAAATCAAGTTCAAAAAGGTCTTCGTTCGTGTGCGTAGTCATCTGCTTGTATGTGAAAATTCGATATGGCCAATAAATATAAATTCTTATTTGAAATGTCGATTACTCAATTGTGGATGGAGTATCAAATAAGAAAATAAACCCGTTGATAGATTGAATCAGAAGTAAAATGGGAAGAAGTTGCTTGTGATACCCACACAACTTTTTGTGCAGATAGGATGATAAACGAGTATGACCTTCGGATATATGATTAGTTTATAATACTTAAGTTTATTTTGTCTGTACGTTCAGCTTCATGGTACAAATTCCCCAGGCCTGACAGCTTCACATTTTTAACGGTGGTAAATGCTCGTATATCCCTCAGCATAATGCTGGTGAAATTTCCAACGTAAAACTTCTGCAAAGGAGGTGTCTTAGGACACGCCGTTCACACGGCGGTAAAAGTTAGGTCCCAAGTCAATAACTTAATATGAATCGAGTGTACTCATTGATGTAAGATAAGTCTCCTTTTCTCTCTTCTTTTAACATAAAATAACCTTGCCAAAAAGTGTTGGCGTATGTTTCATCTCCTGAATTATTTAAAGAATTTTTGCAAATGGAAAGCCATTCCGAAGTGCGTTGCGGCTTAAAGAAAACAACGTATTACGCATTGCCAGGAATTTGGTTCATAGATCTGGAGAATGAAACCCCTAGTCTGCAGATCTACGGCAGTACGAAAAGCCAGCCCCGCCACAGTCAATGACATATATGATAGTTTGAATATCTACATAGCTGACTTAGTGCATTTCTTCCATCTGAGGATATGAAAATATCCGGCGCGAAATCCACTGCCACACTGTTCATCACCTGGACATCTGTAATGATACTAGCTCTTGAACATATTGGACGATGGTGACCAGATTTCGACTACTAACTGCGCTAAGATATTGGGTGTAAAGTTCGATAACATGTTTAAGTCTTCGGTGCAAGCCCCATATATTTGCGATAAGATTAGGAGCATGGCTTTCAAGTCACTGGCCGGCATCACTTGATGTGCAGACAAGGAAACCTTTTTGACCTGTTACAATGCAATTGGCCTGTCTGGTAAGCTACACGGCATAATGTGGTATCCAAATGTTAGCGCTATAACAACAGTTTACCTCCTCATCACACCATTGGAAGAGTGGCGTGGAAGTGGTCGATGCAGTACCTGCTGCCATCAGGATCGATTATCATAATCTAGAGAGAGGTCCAAAGGTTAAAAACGAGACCCTCTAGATCAACGAGGCATGTTGTACAGCATTCACACGATGCAGTTGTCCAAGAATTGAATTCTTAAGCCCCGACTGAAGGCCCTCTATCTGCATCAACTTTTAATTTGAATAGTTATGGGGTTATTTCCGTTCCATAACATCGGATATAGGTTCCAAAAATGTTGGGTGTTATATCCTACATTAAACGAGGACTAAGACCAAAAACATATTTGAGAGTTATGTCCGTTGGTAGTTATGTCACGGAAACCCATCCATGCCTACAGAAGAACTACGGTTGCCAAGACAAACACGAGAGGTTTTAGCCCGATTAAGATCCGGACGTTATAGCTGCTCAACTCGTATTGCATTCAAATTTAAAGCATTCTCTTGATTCTTTATGGGCGCAGCCAGTACAGTGTGCGGAATTTTTAAATCTGCACGGAGGAAAAAAACGCCTCTCTAACATCTGTCCCAAACATATTTTCCAGCAGACATATATATGTTTGTATGTTCATTTGTATGCTCACTTGCTCTCAGTAAGCGCTCACTGGCTATCTCTATCATATACACACATTTATAAATGGTGGTGGTTTATTGAAAGGCATAGAAAAAAGGCAAAAGCAAGAAAGACACATAGGTACATAAAAAAATTCCAAAGAAATACATAACAGACTTTAATAAAAGAAAAACTGAATGGAATATGAATTTGATTCGATTATAAAATTTATTGGACATTTAATTTACTAAAAAGCACTAATTTCTTTAAGAGAAGACAAAATACTGATTTATTCACTAACTTTACCGTCTTTACACAACGATTGTATTTAGGCAACTGAAGGAAAAAGAACAACATAATTAATAACATTTTTTTCCTCTTCGCTTGCTACGTTGGTTAACAACAACAAAGCTTCTGCGTCTCCTATTACACCATACATACAGCTCTTTATTATAAACCAGCATTCCGCAGTCGCAAAAGCCCTGTTGTTACTCTCTTTGCCAAAAATCGTCTCTCCACCCATAAAAAATATGTTCTAACATAAAAAAAATATGTTGGTACCCAAACAACTAAGATTGAGATATGTTACAAAATGTTTCAAACATATATTTGTTTGGACACAAACAAATTATGTTTGGATCTAAGCATATATTTGTTTGCAATCAGTCCCGAACAAATATTTGTTTGGATCCAAATATATATCTAAAATATAAATATTCTGCGTGTGGACACAGAGCAATCGGAACCAGATAACTGAAAAATGTACGAACCAACATATTTGCCTTGCTACATCAACAAACACCGCCCTAAAAATCATGCTACGATAAAGCTGAAAACACATCCAACGTTTGGGTAAAGTTTGGTGTCGTTTTGGCCGCTTTTACACTGTTCGGCATGATGCCGAAAAATTCAAATTCATTTGAAATATATGCCGGCAGACATATCAACGCTGGACTTTGGTGTCGGCGTCACCCTGTTATTGTTGTTTTTTTCCCAACGCCCAACACAAAACTTTAATCAAACGTTGGATGTGTTTTCAGCTTAAGAAATGGGATATCAAATACGTAGAGTGATATCAACTGATCGGTCCTGCTTAGTTTTGATCCTTTCCTTACTGGTTTTAAATAGTTCGTAACCGCGCCAAACCCCTAAAATGCAGCCTTACATTCAATTCTAAGTGGCATCCATTCGTCTAAACTCGAGGAAACCTAACAAACTGAGAAATTGTTATGGCCCAATTATCGTGACCGTCGCCTTAACAAAAATTAACTATGTTTGCGAGACCCCATAGCCACTTTATTTACACTCACCGAGGAAATGGAAAGCACTGATGCATGGGAGTGCTATTTCAAATTTGGTCCACACGAATACATCGTACCGTTTATTCTTACCTTTCCTGTCCTCTTTGTGACCTACCAAAACAAGAGAAAATAAGAATGAGGTCGCTTTTAAAGTCTGCAGTAAAAGCTTTAAAAAAGCACTTCTTACTATGGACGAAAATAATCCCAAAATAAGAATAACAAATATTTTCCAACTCAGTTTGCACACAAATAATCATAAAACATTTTCATTTGAGAACTTTTATTTACCGCTTCCTGCATTTTCTTGGTTTTCTTCATTCCACAGACCATTCATACTGTGGATGCACAAGTTACGCTACTACCAGTTAACCGACCTTGACATATCAGAACAAGGAAGGGAAAGCAACCAGTGAATGGATCCATTACAAAGGATAGCTTGCTTGGTTAGCCGGCCGACTGGCTTAGCCATTGACTGACTGAGTAACTGTGTTGAGATTGTTTCATATGGTTTTGAAATCGACCAACAGGATATAACAGAAAAAGTTAAAGAGAGACGGTGTATAGGAGAAAGGAGAATAAAACGGTATAAGTAAAAAAAGGAAAAGTAAAAATTATTTTTACTCATTATTTCGTCGACATTTTCATTATTATTCATTGTTCTTTAATGGCAATATGCCGGCTTGTTTGTTTTTACTACTACTTTCAGTTCACTTGGACGGAGAGGCTGACTGAGTCTTTCAAAAATAAACTGTTGTAGCTGCAACTTCTGCTGCTGTTATAAAAGTGTTTTAGCATTCGGCTCCCGAAAACTCCTTCATCTTTTCATTTTAACTCGGCCATGTTGGCAAATTGCTTTAAACATTTTATGTGATTTCGCTGGTCATTTCTCCTTTCCTCCCGACAAGAAAAAAGTTTTCGTGTTTTCAACAGCTTGCAGCTGTTTCTTGTTCCTTCGATGGCTCCTTGCCAGTTCAGCTTTTGTTAACGTCATCATATATTCATTGTTTTAATAGCCTTTACTGGCCGTCTCATCATCTTTGTTGCCAAACTACACTACTCAAGGAATTGCAACAGTTTTGGGATTAAATGCTAACGTGAAGGTCACTGGGAGGAAGGCTGGATGGGTAGTAGGTCATCATTATGAAGGAATGTGGCCGCCAGATTATCTCTGAATCATTGTAGCTTTTCTAAATAACAAGAACTTTTGCAATATCTCAGATCATCCCTTTTCGTCTCAATATTTAATATTTTCTTTGACATTTATCAATTTTTAAGCTGAATTTGTTCGTTGTTATTTTTTTATTATGGTAATTAAGTTAATCGAGATGAACTTTGAATCATGTACGAATGCATACTAGAGAGCATGGCACTTGCATATAATTTGAAACATGAAGAGATTTATTAAAAATGATATCAAAAATTTATATATGTACATATTTCCCGGAGACTTTGACGTACTTTACGTCAAATTATGAATGAAGATTTATGTTAATGCGCTGTTTTATGCACATTCATATAATCTACTCCTGCTTCTTCTCGAACCACTACATTTAATAAAATTCTCCATCTTAAAACCACTCTCTGCTAACTTCGTATGCCAACACCGTATAATTGTGTAGTGCATGTATTTGCCTCATTAAGAATTCTGTTTAATTTGCCTTGCAGCATTAATTCATTTTCTCCCTACACGCAGAAAAATTTATGTTAGAAATATGTTTGGGTCCAAACAAATATATGTTTGTAACATATCTCAATTTAAGATGTTTGGGTAAAACATATTTTTTATGTTAGAACATTTTTTTCATGGGCGGAGAGAGGATGTTTTTCAAAGAGAGTAATAACAGCGCTCTCGCGGCTGTGGAATGCTGTTTTATAATAAAGAGTTGTGTGTATTGTATAATAGAAGACGTAGAAGCGAAGAAGGGGGCTTTGGTGGCATGTATGCGTCAAACTCGCGTGTTTCTTGTTTTGTTGTTGTTAACCAACTTAGCAGCAGGCGAAGAAGAAAAGAAGAAATTACATGAATTATATTTTTTTTCTTTCTTCAGTGTTTTAGTTGCCTTTGTAGAGTCAAGACGGTAAAGTGAGTGAATAAATCAGTGTTTTGTGTTTTCTTCAAGAAATTGTGCTTTTTAGTAAATTAAATGCCCAATACATTTTATAATTGGAAATTTTATAATTGAATCAATAAGGTGAATGGAAATATTGTATTGGACAAGGAAGAAATCGCATTTAATATTGGTAATTACATACATACTTATGTATATTTGAAATATGGCATATCCATATTTATTTATTACATTACATAATCATTTGATTCTAGATGCCGATTCCCCGCTGATGATTTCAACTATGAGGACAATTTGTTTTATTTCACAACTATGGACAAGTGTTCAACTACGTGTCTATATATTTTTCCTTTTTAAAAGTGTGACTATTTACAAATTATTTCAATCAGTTTTTCTTTTATTAAAGTGTGTTATGTATTTATTTCTTTGGAATTTTGTATGTACCTATGTGTTTGTTGTTCTTTTGCCTTCCAATAAAAAACCACAACATTTGTGTGTATACTATAGAGATAGCCAGTGAGTTCTTACTGAGAGCAAGTGAGCACACATTTTAAAGTGTTTTACATTGTATTTTACGCTCCCTTGCTCTCAGTAAGCGCCCACTGGAGCATTTTTTTTGTGCCTTTTGGGTTTGTATTTTTTTGCACCCAAACATAAAATTGTTTCCACCCAAACATATCTTTGTTTGCACCCAAACATATCTTTGCACTCAAACATAAATATCTTTGCACCCAAACATATATATGTTTGCACCCAAACATATATTATGTTTGGGACTGTTGCAAACATATATATGTTTGCTGCAAAATATGTTTGGGACATATGTTAGAGAGGCCGTTTTTGTTGCGTGTAGTGACCATTGGGATTCTAAATTGTTCTTCATTCAAAAACAATATCGCACTTCTTTATTTGATATTTGATTTCTCAAAGATCTTCAGCTTATTTTTCATTCACAATGACACAAAGATATTTTTATTGACATCAGTTTATATTAATTTTATTACTCCCATACCATTTGATTTCAATATAATTAACCTTTGGGAAATGAATTTGAGAATAACAAAGTAGGCGATTTCTTGGGATCAAATGTTGGCCTTACAAAAATCTAACCACAATAATTGAATTAGTAGATAAATATGAAATTCAATTTTCAAATTTAAGTGGACAAATATTTTCAACTAATTGGGTTGCCGAGGTAAATATGTTCGAGACAGTAGAAAATTGGTCATAACTCATAAATGTACTAAGAGTTCATTAATTGGCATTGTAGGCATACCCACACACAAACAGACAGTCATAAATAGAGCACTAATTTTGCCGCAACTTCTAGAAATAAATTGTTTTGAATGGGTAAAGGACAGCAGCATATTTTTGTTTGTGTTAAGTCAGCAGCAATTAATTAGAAATATTTCGTGCGCATCGAAAAAAGCAAAAATTAAAATATCAATTTATTTTTGCTAAGGTTGTAGGACGTGGCAAATAGTAGATTTATGTTCACAATATATAAAATTATGAACACAACACCATTGAAGGGAGCACAGTTCATAATGGAGAATTGCCATCTTCCATAAAATGAGAATTGTTTTGTTTATCATTTGAAAAAAAGAGAAAGTCTTTTTTTTAATTTTATATATGTTGAAAAATCTCGTGTTGAATTGGTGTTAAAAATCACGTGTAAAATTTTGTTAAGAAAATTTGTGTAAAGTAAAAATTGGGTGTCACTTGTATTTGACATTAAATACACAAAAAGATAAACATCCCTCGTGGCAACACGTTTAAACTCATCAAATGATTTCTAAACCGAGAGTGCCTTAAACACACATTTTTCAAATCATGAATTGTGTTTGCCAAATGACAAGAAAATTTAATTTATGTATCTTTGTTTAATCGAAATCGTTGAACGTTATTTATGTCACACTAAAGATACATTATTTTCCTTGCTGTACTTCCATTAAAAGTCATTGGTGGTTTTTAATGGGTTTTCAATAAAGATTTTCTCATATATCCTCTAACGGAGATGGTAATTCCTTCAAAAGCGACGCATAAAGAGAAGATTATATATAACCGAATATTATTTCATTGAGATTAGCTCGAAAGCTCTGTTTTTTCGATATAAAACAAAGAGAAGAAACTGGACCCATTAAAGCTATATTTAAGTATTTTCCACGAATGTGAAATATAACATTGATTGCGTTCTCACCATAAGAGGAAACGATTGCCTGCAAATGCAAAAAAAAAAATGTAAACTAATGTAATTCAAATGTCTATAAGGACAAAGCATTCCCAAATAGAAAATAACCTAGCCAAAGTAATTTTATTTAATTTTACTTTACATTGCACAGTGGATGTAGTTATACAGGAAGGTGTGACAAAATTATTTTTGACAAGTAATTATCGATCTGCAAAATCCTGAATTAGGGTAAAACCACTCGTGTTTGCCTAGGCAACTGGCTTTCTTCTGCTGCGATGGATGGGGTGGATTCCGAGTACGGCATTGTATTTTCATTTTGTAACATGACCGCTACATTGCACAATCGCCTCTCAAGTATTACGCCCCGCATCATATTGATGATGGACAACTGGAAAGAAGCTTATTATCGTGGTCATTACCTCTGCTGTCATCATTGTCATAGCGGGACCACCCTGGCACGATTCTGGTACTGTCGGCGCATCTGGTACTATATGTGTAGCTAAATTGAGGGCATTTGTCAAATACTCAACTCCGGGTTCATCCAGTTTAATAAGCATTACCATGGAGATTCCGAGTGGGTCCAATCTTTGGATGATTTCGCGTTTCCGATTGTCAAAGTCCTATCATTATTGCCGGATACGAGAGTAATTTGACCGTAGCCCACCATTCAAATAATCGTCTAATGTTGCATTTCTTCAGGTGGCCTATCCACGTTTCCTCTAGTAGGCGGCCGGTTGACTTCAATATCGCAGGGTGAACCTCATCACGCGTGTATGTAGCGAGCTGCTGCAGCCGTGATTATGTCCCGAAAATTATACTCAGATACCCGAGGATCTGAGGAAATGGGCGGATCTCTGAAGCCGTGAGTGGTAAATACTCCGAACTATTGCCAATCCATGGTACAGCCGTCAGAAGATGGTCTCTTAGGTTGGTACTGGACAAACTGATGTATAATGACAGCAATTCATCCTGCTGCAGGTGACGGTGATCTTCCTGTTTCCGGAACCGTGGCTACCATGATGTTCTTTCGACTCATAACTGACTGACTTTGTTGCAATTGAATTGCAGAGATTATGCATATCCGCATCGCAGAACAACAACACGGGGTGTACGAGTTGCGTTTGTTTATTGAGGTCCTTTATCGAACATGGAAACAATTCAGTCTTTGAGAAAAATAAGTTATCCCTTCCTACCAAATTAACGGGTTTTCAAGATTTTGGTAGCAATCCTAAGTCTAATTATCTTCAATTTATAATTGACCTCTCGTGTAGCTAAGATACTCCTTTACTTATATTTATTCTGAATTCATTTCTTAATACTAAAGCCTTCAAGATCAATACATACCCAGCAAAATAAATTGGAAGTAGTGCAATGTAGACTACTTCTTTCACGGCATGTTTTTATGCAGTTCAAACGGAGTCGTGAAAAAGGCACTCCATTCCTCACATTTTAACCGCATTTGGATGCAATCCAAAGAATCACATCCATTTGTCACATTTTAACAACATCCGGAGGCAGTTCAACGGAGTCGTGAAAAAGGCACTCCAATTCCTCACAATTTAACAGCATCCGGATGCAGTGCAAACGGAGTCGTGAAAATGGCACTCCATTCACTACATTTTATTAGCAGTTGTTAGAGATCCCTACATGTACATAAATCAGTTTGTACATCTCTACATTTCCAAAAAGAGATAATCGTGTTAAAATTTCCAATCATTTGTTAATACAAACTAAATAATATTTAATTTGTAAACATTTTTCCGGTAACTCACGAGAAGAAAATTTCCCAATGGAGTGCTGTTGGAGTACATGTCGAAATCTTAACTAGTGATGGGAAGACAATATCAAACCCATTTAGCAGATGAAGCAAAAGCAATTAAGCTTGGATTTAATGAAGAGCGGAGGAAACACACATGTTTGCGATTGAATTCAATAGAGAATTTTCATAATTTGTGTGAATTTACGTAATAAAGTTATTAATATGTTTGTTTTACACAAATAATAAATGCATTTGATTTTGTTATTCGAAACACGTGCTCTGGACTGCCTCCTATTCTGCCCCAAAGGGTCAGTTAAAATGCAGTGCCAAAGGGTCAGTTAAAATGCAATGCCAAAGGGTCAGTTAAAATGCAGTGCCAAAGGTTCAGTTAAAATGCAATGCCAAAGAGTCAGTTAAAATGCGGTGCAATGGAGTGCCTCTTTCAGTAGTCACGCTCTTGTAAAAATCATGAGTGAAAATGCATAATTTGATGCACTTCCAGATCACTTGTACATATCATTTAACTGCCTCTTTGGAGGCAAACTTTTTGCTGGGTAGTATTAACAATGTAAAAATAATCCCAAGTAGGACGTTATAACTAAATAATGCAATATTCATACCAAATTAAACCACATATTATTGGCTCTCCAGCTATAACTACAAAAAATTGTACAAATGAAGGTCAACTTAGGCGACAAACAACAAATTTAAATCCAACTGCTCAATTTTGAAGCATCCCTTTTTGTAGCAAAATGTTGATAAAAAGGACAAAGGATTTTACAAACATGGAATTAAAAATTCTGGGTATAAACATTGGTGTGGTCCATGAAGACATATAAAATCTAAACATATTAGACAAAAGAAGGCCATTTGTCACTTCTTTATAAAAGGGACATAAGATTCAGCTAGAAACAAAACTCTCTACATCAATGCACATTACGCTCCTTACATGATCAGAAATGTGCTCTCAACATTTAACTCCATTAACAAAACAGACAACAGAATTAACAACACGCTTTAGCCTCAAAAAATACGATCAGTAGTACCGGATATAATTTCCAAGCCATAATTTATATGGGCTAATAAAATAAGCTAATTTCTTCTCATAAAGCATGGTAGAAATAAATAGTTGAATATAACCTACGATTAATACCAAATACTTTACGTTGAACAAAATCCCCATGTCTTTCAAATATGAGCTTATCATCAGCATAAATACCTAAAACTTTTTGAGCACTGACAAAATTAATCAGGTTCTGGCCCAAATAAATATTAAGGTCATGAGTATGATTCCCAAACCTCATAGACCTAGTCTTCTGGGGATTTAACTTTAACTTATTATCCGAATACCATTGACTGAACATCGATTAGCAATGGTTAATTTCACATTGAAAAGGCGTAGCATTGTTACGGAATTAGGTTTAACTAATCTCCGTGTAGACGTTGTTTTATTTCCCAGTACGATTTGCAGCAAATGAAACAGGGTTCGTTTTAGACTACGTTTTGACAATGCTTTACTTACTTTATTACACTTATTCGGAACCGACTTTAATTAGCACACAGCTTGTCTCTTGTAGGCACGCAGCTTTTCTTTAACCATCTGTTCTGTTTAACGACTAAAACACAACCGACTCGCTTTTCTGATCCCACCTGTATTTATCCCAAAATCTCCTTTTTCGGGAATTATCCAGAGAACATGTGGTAACCCCTCGAATCTGTGCAACGAACACACAGACGCACATTCACACTAAGCAAACAACCACACTCACATACATGGGCGAAGATCAATACAAGTGGACAAGCACACTAATGACGTAATTACAAAAACAAACACAAAGAAAATACTACGAATGAAAACAAAAGAACATCAATAACATGTAAAGTAAGAACTGGAATGATTAAGAAAATTCTACATGGTAGTTGTTGTTGCTTAAATAATGTAACTGCGTAATAAAACTGTACGTTACAATTCAAAATTTTAAATTAACGGAAATTCAACTAAATTATCTTAAACCTATCAGTTACATTCGTAACAGTATTCTGTCGATTATCACCAAAGACTAGAAAAACTTCATCCGTAAATAAAAGTGGAGTACAATTGACTCTAAAAAAGCACTCAGCAATACTATTCACATACAAAACAAAGAGTAAAGGTCCTAAAACAGAACCCTGCGGTACACCACATGTAAGAGGAGGCGTTGTAGAAGAAGTACCATGTAAACAACAAATTAAGATCATTGACATAAATAAGATAAGACAAGTTTACAAGCAGCAGAGAAATTAAAATCATTCTTAAGCTTTCTTATTAAGATATGATGAGAAATAGTGTTATACGCCTTATTCAGGTCCAAGGACAGCACTATTGTAGTTCTATGATGTTTACGAAAATCAAATTGTCCATTATAAATTTAACTGTCAACATGAGACATTATCTGGTATTTCATGATATGCACACATAATGTAGACAAAACAGGCAGAATGGAAATTGACCTCAGATCAACAGGACCATTAACAGCTTGGCCCTTTGGTATAGGAGCACTGCGAGCTTTTTTTTTCCACAACGACGGAAACAGAGAGAATGTTAGAATGCATTTTATCAAGTCGAGAATGCAATCAGATACATAAGGGAAGATAAGCCTGACAAAATCCACAGGAATCTTATCAGCCCCAATTGATTAAGACTTAATTCTCTTCAACGCCATTACAAAACCTTTAATGTAAAAACAGTTAAAAGAGAAGCCACCAGCAAACGAAGAATTAATGACTTCAACATCCATACCACAAATCAACTCATCATCACCAAAACATCCAAAAACTTTAAGAAATCGCCATAGAGCAGAAAAACCCATAGCATTAAATTTCCTTGAATAGTTTAAAGATATATGTTTATGGTTAAGGGTATGCTAAGATTCATAAAAATACATTTGTAAATGATCCGTTTGTTAGATTTTTATTCATATTTTTAATGATTTATTTTCCCATTATATCCCAAACATTGAATGACTTCCCATAACTGGATAAAAGATATACTTTAAAAGTTAAGAAATGATTATAGAACAAAACAGAACAACTAACTTTCTAATTAGGATTTGAACATTTGTAGGTTTTATGAAATTTAAAACATTTAATGATATCTAATTTAAAGGTATTCCAACTTTTGAACTTTGATGTTATGATTTTTATGGGGTATGCCTCCAAGATTTAGCTGGTCCTTAGACAAATATGTTGGTCATTAAAACTTTTCTCCTAAAATTTGTTTTTCCATTTACTTCCTTTTGTGGCTAATGGATACTTAAAAAATATTTTTTTTCCTTTATGGCGTTTTCGCCATCACTCCCTTTTGGTATAGCCAGCTGTTTTTCCAAAAGCATTCATAATCAAGCTAAATTCATTCATCATTGAACTCCTGTAAAGTCCATGTTAAAATATGAAAGAAGGAATGTTGAAGTTATACCCGCCATTAGGACAATTCGAAATATAATTCACTTTATTTTGAATTCCATCAGCTCAGTTTGTCTTTGCCCCTCACCAAACAAAATTGTATTATTTCCATTATGTTATTTTTCTGTTTATTTACATTCCAATTTGTATTGCGCCCCTTCAATCTGATCCCGTCTTAGGGATATGATGATGAATAGCTCCTACCATAGGCAGTCAGGATAGATGTTGAGATGAATGAATGGAATTTTATTTCATATTTTCTTGAATTGTATTTAGAAATTTTCTTGATAGATGGCCTGAAGCACAGTTAGTGTGCCGTGGGCATGATTTTGTGGTCAAAAAACAACGACTGATTGTAGCTCTGACATGGTTACAAGCGATTTAATTTAAAGACGTTTATAATTACATTACATGCGGATTTACATCTACATTATTTTTACTATTCACCTGTCCCGCCCCTTTCTCACTACACAGTAAGGCAATTGACGAATGACTTTAATGAGGACAAGGAATTCAGCCGTTTACCTCAGAGTATGTTTAGAGAAAGTTTCACAGAAAAAGTAACAAACAAAAACAAGTAATATGTTGTAATAAAAAATATACTAAGCCGCAAGCTATCTAGATATCTTGATTCTGCCATGCCGGACAACTCTCTATAGATTCAGATTTTTGAGTTGATATAAATTTGTTATATTTTCCAATACATAATTTCATTTCAGTCATGAATTCCAACTAAATTGTATTTCCAGGATTTCGAAGAAGAATGTAAAAACATTATATTTACCATTAACCTAAGCTAACTTAGTTAGCCCTTTTCTGCAACTTCAATTTGTAATTAGTCTAAAACCTTATCTATAAATACAACTCATAAACACGTACACAAACATGCACCTATACATGAAGCATTAGATTAAAAAGGACTTCCTTTAATTTGAAAATATTTTCATTGCCCTTTGGCCAAATGGATTCTACTAATTGAGTTATGTGTTGCTTTCTCAGTAAATGGCCGTAAGCGGAAGTAAGCAACTGTGCAGTTTAGTTTACTTTTGCTCGTTAAAGAATAGACATATACAACAACAAAGCCATAACATTTCCATAAATTACTCAAGTAAACACATTTCAAAATATTTAAGATCTTTAATTATTAAATTATACGCTTAATTAATGTGGCATTTATACTCTGGAGAGGGGAGTAAGGCGTACGATGAGGGAGTATTAAACACTGGGTTACTTGAACTTGAAATGAAAAGAATTGCTAATGAAAGACAATAACATTTTATACCCAGGAGGAAATCTGTAGAAAATCAGTTTTTCGTTTTTACTTGTTGTGCTTTTTTTATTTGGCATTCAATAATTAAAGTAGAGGACTCAAACATTTTGTTAATGCGACATTCTCGAAGACTTCTAAATCGCCTTAGTTATAGCCTACAGATTACTCACGCCTCTATACGAGCAAAGATTGTTTATAAAGCTATATTCTACGAATTTCAATAAATATATCTTCCATCCCCGCCGTTATCCTTTATTTTTCGTTGAAGATTGTGAAAGTGTTAACCACTAAAGGTTATCCAGCGGCGTGTTAAGCGACCACGACATTTGAACCAATTACCTGAGTACTAAATATAACTTCAATAAGAGTAACGTCGTTGTTTCTATGACATGCCAACGTTTAAGTAAATATGCCTTGCTTGAATGAGTAAGATGCTAAAATCAAAATCATTTGAACACATGGTTGAAACAATCTTTGACATCGAACATTTTGCTTTGTAAATGTTATACAGGTAGTGATCTATTACCTCAAATCGGTGTTTTTCGAGGTTCGCTGTAGGATACGCTACAGCATTTGAACGGAACCTCGTTGATATCACAGCACTTCAACGAGTAATGAGCTTAGTTGTCAAGTCCTTGCTGTAGTAAAAAGGCTATGTGACGGTCGAACTCAGTCTCTACAAATCAATATCTAACGGATATACGCACCGTTACTAAAAATCCCAAAGAAATACCAAACTCAATCTCCCCGACTTTTAGAAATATGGACATTGACAGCGAATCCCTTTTACTGTCGCCAGCAGCTCAAGCTCATGCGTGACAAAGAAACGGACAGTAGTTATAGGCGGGGGCAACATCAATGAACTAGACGACATACATAACAGTTTATAGAGACAGGGCAGTGTGGTCTTCAATCTCATTGTGGAGAAATTCCACTAAAGTTTCTTGGAAGATAGCAACCCGGACGACATTTGGAATAAAATATCAATGATGGAAGAGGATTAGGCTATGGGCACGACAGTGATCCATGTCTCAAATCCAGACTTAATGATGCGCCTCAACTCGTTTAAAAGGATGCTGAACCGACATATTTCATTGGACAGGTTTTGTTAACGCCGGACAAATCCCATAGGCACATACTTTTTAGGAAATTGTAAGGGAGAATGACCCATCACATATACGGATGATTTGATGATCTGACCAATTATTGAAAAAAGTGAGTCCTCGACCTAGGCGGAGACAAAAATAGTGAAGACTAGACCCAAATTCTCCGAGGCGGCTTCACTGGGCTCTTCATCTGCCTCACGTCCAAAACCCCATATCTGGGTTATGGAGGTGAGATAGTTGATGGACAGAGGGAAGTCATTCAACTTCGATACAAGAACGAGCAGTCAAAGCTTGGATGGTTATGTGACAGCATCAACCACTTTTAAGGTCGCCAGCTCTCAGTTGGCCAATCTGAAATCAAGAGGTTGTAACGAAGAAGGTTAGTTAGAAGATCATCCAAATCTCTAAAGTAAGTGCATCTTCGAAGCAACCTTGCACGTCTGAGAGGGCGAGCAAGGAAAGTGTGGACCCTAGTTTTTCGCAAGATATCATGCTCTTCTACCGGAAGCATGTTGACAACCTGTGCAACGGATTGTTCCAAATGATCTCAGGTTGACAATCATAGACAAGGCAGGCCCCAATTGGTGTATCAGTGATAGTCTTTGGACAGTTCAAAGGACATTCTCATCTCAGACGTTCAGATCAATATATGGTTCTATCAGTCAGCCCTGTACAAGGAAGTCAAGGTCATTAGTTACGAGGATAAGGCATCGGTGGCTCATAATGGCATTGGCTCACATTTGAAAGGCAGTAATCTGGTGGCCGTACTTCTTGATAGTCCGTATAATGATAACTTCAATATGGCGCTGAAGTTAGTCGAGGAGCAGAACATTAGTTTTAAAATGGGAAGTTGGAGAATTTGTAATTCCTTTCCTACAAATGACGATCATGTCATTAAGTACTGGCGAAGACTATTCAAAAAGTATAAGGAGGGTGCTTAACTTCGAATTTGGAAAGTTACGACACCGAATCCCTCAGAAGCAACAGTGGTATGGAAGCAGAAATAGCTTAAGTTTGTGCAGGTAAATCTTCATCACTGCAAAGCTGCTGAACTCCTGCAAGCTCCTTCGACCTTATTTGTATAAAAAAGGTAGGTGAACTAAGCAACAAGACCTATGCTGTATTTTTCGTCCCAAGGGAGACAAGGTGAGAGCTTATCGATTTGGTATTATTCACATCGTTTACTTCCACTATCGTTAATATCCAATGTCGAAGTTTGTGCTAATATGTAATATTTTTCACGACCAATGCCATCGCTGCAAGTCTTGGTATCTTTGGTTTTACATTCCAAATAACTCAACTACAATTTGTTTGCATAACCTAGTAAAATTCAATTTTAGCTCAATCGAATATTTTTCTATTGTCATAATAGTGAACTACAGTCAGATCAACCATTATCAAGTTCTTGTTTGTTTCAAAATCCTATAAAAATTCCAAAAATATACTTTCTGTAATATCTGTTTATATCGGATTTTTATTTATCAAACGCAGCCATTGCTTGCAACAGCTGCTGTATACAACATTGTACATTAAATGCTCTAATACAAAAATACAGATTCTGAATCTCTTGATTATCAATTGATATTTATTTCAAAATATCATTCTGACCAGGAGAATAAACTTCTTTCCCCTTCATTCCAACAGACAATTGTTATTTATTCCAATGCACTCTTGCCCAGTTTAATTTCCAAAGCAACGATTTAATTATCATACATTCGTAATTATTAGTTGTGACACCCATTTTCAACCCTCTATTCGACGACATTCTTCCACCAAACCAGACTACTTATTGCCAAAGCATTGTGTGTATTGTTGTTGTCTAGCCAGAATGCCAACATAGTATGAGCCGAGTCATGTCTACATTAGCTGTTAAGAATACAGATGGAACAGGAGCAACAGCAACAGCATAACGACCAAATCACTGACAATATGCGTTTTAACCCCATTTTCTGGCATTAATTAGTAATTGGCATTTAAAGTTATCTGCAGAAGTGATGGTGTTTGCGTTTGGTTTGGTGAAGTGGCCGGCTGTTTTAGCAACCCGTCTAGACATGCCAAACACTGTTCAAACATTTATTCACCTTTTAATTTCACAAAACAACTGGTCTTACTC
Organism: Musca autumnalis; assembly: GCF_047663935.1. Lineage (NCBI taxonomy): Eukaryota > Metazoa > Arthropoda > Insecta > Diptera > Muscidae > Musca > Musca autumnalis. The sequence goes on along the minus strand of NW_027411644.1, from coordinate 6,430,255 downwards.
TGCACCCTCCTTACTTCCATTTTTTTTGGTTTTTAGTTGAGCTTTTTGTTATTAGAAAAGTTTACAAAGGCTAAACACGATTTTCACGATGGTCGTCCGCCTGTCAATGAGAATTTTTAATTTTCTTTGATGAGCTTTGATTTCAATACCTCAGGTAAATTGGCCCAAAGGTGTCGGTTTTTTCCATTTTGAAATGAGACTGCTTATAGAGATTTATTAAGAATTCGTAGGATGTTCCATAAAACAAAGTCGATAGCCCGTAAAATATGAATATTCGTGGCAGTGAAGGTGTTCTAAAACTCAATTACAATGTGGGTTGATTGGAATATAAAATGTAATAAAGTCATTAGAATGTGTGGTTTGTGGGAAGGAATGAATTAGTGCTTTGTGAAGAATGCCATAGAACAATTATTTTTTCTAAATAAATGGCAACAATTTGTTTAGTTTTAGGCACGTCCTATAAAATTTAAATTTATTGATATTGTATTTGAAAAATGAAACATTTCAGCGAAATTTATAAATACTTGATGGCATATTTTAAAAATTTTTTATATTTCGTGGCAATATAAAACAACAACAGTCGTAACTACGGTAATGGTAATGCGTAATACTAATAGGATTTGAAATATTTGTTTCAATTTCAGTTACATTGAATATAGAATCAACTAATATAATTTGTATAAAATATTAAATTTCTGCAAAATTTAATTTTTCTTGTAGTGAAATATTACGGACATCGTATGGTCGCATACAGGATTTCCAAATTTCTAATGTAGAGGGTTACGATGGGGACATAGACAAAGAAAATTCTATACACTGACATTGGAAGAGGTACAATTTTGTACAATCATAAAAGTGATAATCGCAAGCCTTTGTATTAGCTGTTATATTTTTTTGAAAAGTTTTTGCTGTTATACTATTCTTAGCTCTTTCTGAATTTCACTTTTTCCTATCTATGAAAATCCTCAAAATATTTGCTCTCCCCCAAAACCTGCAAGAATCTACTTTTTCTCAAACTTATAAAGGAACAATTTTAAATTTATACCCTCAGCCCTTAGGCTAAAAAGGGTATATACAATACGACCAAAAATGTGTCTCGTCGAAATAACGGTTTTAGACGCCATGTATGTTTGGACAAGGTTTGTTTCAGATCATTTGGAGTCGATTTAGCCATGTCCATCCGCCTGTCTGTCCGGCTGGCTGGTGCGCACCGATAAATGGGCCATATCGTTCTCCTCTTTCGGGTAGCTCCACTGCAAAAGTTCAACATTTGTCTGAAAAATGTTGTATACGATAACTCTCGAAGGGAACAATCGATTTGGTCCAAACTTTGCACATCGTACACATCGAATATGGACCATATAGGTCCACTCCTTCTGATACCTCCCTCACAAAAGTTCCAAACTTTTCGCTAAAATGATGTGCACGTTAACACTTGTAATATTCCTATGAGAGATAGATTAGGTTCGAATATGGACTATACATTAGAGTGGGGCGATTTGAACACCATCACGGGCGCCTGGAGTTTCTGATTCTTGGGATTGTACTGAGAAAAAAGTCAACTAGACCATATTTCTACGGTGAAAATCGAGCCCCCGGATTTTGACTTGAAGTTTTTTTCAAGGATTTTCGGATATTTTGGCATATAACAACCAAACCACTGATATTTTCGATCCAACACAAAGACAACAATTGTAGCCAAGACAATAATAAAGAACTCTCTAGTACATCGCAAAAGCATTGGAACGCTCCTTCAGGCAGTTATGGCCTCGAGAAGGTGCACATTTTCGGGAAATATCAATAAATGACACTGTGCTACAAAATAGGACTCAAATTCAGTGGGTGGAAAATCCCTTTTGGAGATTAAAGCCCTTGGTGAGTGTACTAAGAACCTAAAAGGAAATTTTCACCATAGGTCAAGTTTCCGAGATTTCGCGTGATTAATGGTTTAATTTTGGCCCCTTATTTGCGAGAAAATAGCTTTATATCTCTGTTAAGCGTTATTGTAGCTTCATTTTGAGATTACATGTCTTCAGTCAAATCGAATGGTGAATCTTTCTGTAGAATATTTCATCCCTCTAACTCAATTCCTTCCATGTCCTTTTCGTCCTTTTTTTTTGAACCGTAGTAAAAGTACCACAAGATGAGATTTTACAGCATCCAAATATTCTACAAAAATGTTGTTCAGAAGATTTTAGGTACGGTTCTCATTGATGATCAAACGATATTTCCCCGTTTTCATGGTCCTTTTTGACATTTACCCGTATTTTGTTGAGAAAATTATGTTTTGTTTTTATGTATATTCGTTATTGGTCTGTGGTGCATCTGAAATACTTACCATAAATAGCTCTTGTAATGACGAACATGTTAATAACAAATTTTATTGAAGGATAGATCCGGTTATCTAAATTTTTGAACCGGATATTCTGATATCAAAACCGATTTTGGAACCGGTTTTAAGTAACCGTTTAATCGTATATGTATATCGTTGGAAAGCTAATAAAGTGGTCACTCAAATGACAGCAAGTAGCTGATTACAACTTTCTTGGTTCCGATGCTAGAACAAAAAAACCGCTTTCTTAAACCGATTTTGATGTAAAATATCACTGCGTTGACGTGGTTCAAACTTCTGAGTTATGGCGAAATTAATTCATTCTTGATGAACTTTAAGTGCATGATAACAAAACAACATAACACAAATTCATCTCACAATAACTCAGAAGTTTGACCTATGGCATAACTGTCTTTCCAGATTTATAAAACATCTTATTCGACTTTCATCGCCAAAAAGAATTTTTCAACCCAGTGATATTTTACATCAAAATCGGTTTAAGAAAGCGTTTTTTTTTTTGTTCTAGCTTCGGAACCAACAAAGTTGTAATCATGTAATCAGCTACTTGCTGTCATTTGATTGACCATTTTATTAGCTTTCCAATGATATATGTACATATACGATTAATCGGTTACTTAAAATCGGTTCCAAAATCGGTTTTGATATCAGAATATCCGGTTCAAAAATTTTGATAACCGGATCTATCCTTCAATATTTTGAGGTATATTTTATTAAAAAAATTATGGTGAAATTTTCTGTAGAACATTTCTTTCATTGATAACATGCTTCTAAAGTGCATAATTTTAAAACAGAATGCAGCGAAATAGGGAAAAAATGCCAAATTCGACGAAAATAAAAAACAGTTTTATATACCAAAATTGCTGCCTAATTTTTATAGTTCTATGTTATTGTTACAGATGTCTTTTGTTCACAATCTCATAATAAAATTCGATGATAAACATTTTTTCTTTTGACACTATCTGCGTAAAGTGAAGTATTTTGGAAGATTTTGCGTCAGTTTGGAAGTATACGACATTAACAGATTGGAATTTAAACAAAAAATTTACACCTATAATACATCATTTTGTAATGCAATTCTTTTAAAAAGTATTATACATAGATACCTAGTTTATTCTGAGACTCATAGTGAAATTTTGTGTAAAATATTTCTTCTTTTGACAATTTTTGTCTAAAACTAAGTTTCATGGTACTTTCATGCATTAACTCGAAAAAAGTCCAAGACAAAATTCATCAAAAAAATGATGAGATATTTTCGTGTTTTTTCGTCAAAATTGATGCATATATTTTAATGATAAATAATGTAAATATAAGTTTCATTTCTTTGGAGACTTACAGTAAAATTTTATGGAGAATATTTTTGCCTTTGACGATTTTGCTCTAAAATTATGTCATGTGGGAGAATTATGCAAAAACTCAGATGAAGTACGAGTTTAACCCTAAAACGTGTTTTTATTTTTTGCTTATTCCTGGCATTTAGGTAAGTTTTACGGTTTTGACGTATTCTACTACCTATAGTAAAACTTTATGGCAAAGAATTTTGTAGAACATTTGGATTTGATATGACCACATTTTAAGGGAGTTTTTGAACAATTTTTGAAAAAAGGACCAAAAAGACCCCTTTCATGAACCGTATGAGGGTTAAGTTTTTTAACAGATATATTTCCCATATCCTCCTCTGTAATATTGCCAAAGACACTATACACCTAAAATGCATAGATTCCATGATATTTCAACTCGAATATTTCGAAAAAGCTAGAAATGGGCGGAACTTGCCCCACCTACTTTGGTTACTTTTCGATGTAAACGTTAAAAACGCCGATACACGTGTCTCATATTTTTAGGTCTACTTTCATAATCTGCTTAGTTTTCCTTGTCATTTTTTTTGTTGTCGCACAGTGTAGTTTGTCCAAATGTAGTTTAACTTCGAAAATGGTCCATATTGGTCTTTTCCTTATGTTACCTCCCCCACAAAAGTTAAACAATTTTGTTTAAGTGCAGCTTAATGTCTGTTCGAATGTCTTTTGAAATTCATAGCAATGCTACTCCTTGTGGTCATGGTTAGAGAAATATCATGTTTTTCGTGGGAAAGTCCATGTTTCCTGGAAAGTCAAAAAGCTTTAAATGATTTACTGAAATGACTGGAGGTGCGCTATCTATCGAATAGAAATGACTCCCAAAATAAGAAGCACCTCCAAAATGGACTATGTCGATCCATAACTTCAGGTACATCCTCCGCAACACTTTTGAGTTTCAATCCAAATAAATTTTTTGTCTGCAAGTTTGTATGTCCAAAAAGGACCACAAAATCATAAAACCTCCTAAATACATAATTATTGAGGAAAAGTATTTTGATTGCGTAGCCAGTATTCGATTACACTGTGCGACACGAAAAAATTAACCACATTCTTACACCGCAGCGTGATAGAAGACGAAAAATAAGAAGACACGTGTCTCGGCGTTTTTCCCTGTTACTTCGAATTTCGCGGTTATGGGCCCCCAAAGACCTGAGGCCTTGGTGTCAAAAAGGACCATTTTGTCAGGCTCATGTCTTCTAAACCGCTAAGAATTTTGGTTTACTCGTGGAGGCAGAGTTGTAGCTCTCATCTTAACGAATAATAATTGTGAAGACATAAAATCCATTCAACCTTATCTTCAAGGTCAAAATCGTTAAGGTCAAGTTTCCGTTACAATTTTTTCTCAGATTTTGGCCTACAGATATCAAACCGATCAAAATTGAATCAAACAACCAACTACAAACATGTACCAAAGATTTCAATAAACAACTTTCTAGAACATACGAATCCTGTAGAAATGGTTCTTAAAGGTCAAAATAGCAAAACAAATGCAATTTTTATTTTCTTTTTTCGGTTTCTGCTCCATAGAAATTAAACCATTCAAAATTCAAGAAAACATTCAACCACAATAATGTAGCGAATATATCAGTATACAACTTTGTAGAACATCAGAGCCCACTACGAACTGTTCTTAAAGGTCAAAATAGCAAAAAACTTCAGAAAATATTCGATTTTTATACTTTTTTTCCGATTCTGGTCCATAGATACCGAACCGTTCAAAATTCAAGAATAAAAGCAACTACAAAAATTTACATAAGATCTCAGTTAACAACTTTCTAGAACATATGAACATTCTAGGAGCGGCCCTTTAAGCTCAAAATATCATTAGTTTTACTCATTCTTTCCTGGTCAGGTCCGTAAATAACAAACCTTTCAAATTTTCTAGAGTGTTGAACAGTTTGTTATTTCCACACCTGTGCATTAACCATAATATTAGTGTTGTGAATTTTGAACATGAAGAACCGTTCCTAGAATGTTCATATGTTCTAGGAAGTTGTTAACTGAGATCTTAGGTAAATTTTTGTAGTTGCTTGTATTCTTGAATTTTGAACGGTTCGGTATCTATGGACCAGAATCGGAGGAAAAAGTATAAAAATCGAATATTTTCTAAAGTTTTTTGCTATTTTGACCTTTAAGAACATTTCGTAGTGGGCTCTGATGTTCCACAAAGTTGTATACTGATATATTGCTACATTATTGTTGTTGAATGTTTTGTTGAATTTTGAATGGTTTAATTTCTATGGAACAGAAACCGAAAAAAGAAAATAAAAATTGCATTTGTTTTGCTATTTTGAACTTTAAGAACCATATCTACAGGGTTCGTATGTTCTAGAAATTTGTTTATTAAGATCTAAGGTACATTTTTGTAGTTGGTTGTTTGATTAAATTTTGTCGGTTTGATATCTGTAGGCCAAAATCTGAGAAAAAATTATAACGGAAACTTGACCTTAACGATTTTGACCTTAAAGATAAGGTTGAATGGATTTTATGTCTTCACAATTATTATTCGTTAAGATGAGAGCTATAACTTTGCCTCCACGAGTAAACCAAAACTCTTAGCGGTTTAGAAGATATGAGACTGACAAAATGGTCCTTTTTGACATCAAGGACTCAGGTTTCTGGGGGCCCATAACCGCGAAATTCGAAGTAACAAGGAAAAACGCCGAGACATGTGTCTTCTTATTTTTCGTCTTCCATTACGCTGCGGTGTCAGAATATGGTTAATTTTCCATGACACAAAAAATTACACACAGTGTTATATATTGTACGAAGATGAAAGTATCAATTCACACAGGCTGAGGGTATACCTTTGTCGGCAAAGCCGACTGATACTTTTTTACTTGTTTTTTATTTCTTCCGTTCAGCCTGTCCTTCAAATATTTTTAGAAAAATTCCTTCTTGTAATTTAAATCATTATCTAATTTCTAATTGTTAAACCTACACCATTCACATTAAAAAATATAACCCAAATTCACATAACTTCTAGTTATTCATTTAATTGGGATTTAAGAACCCCCGTCATTGCTGGTAACATCTAAAAAACCTTGCAAGACCCTGCAGAAGTAAAACTCCATTGATTTTTCCTCCACATAATTTAATTTAAAAACGTTTGCTTTTTCTTTGGCATTTCGAAAAGTAAGAGGAGAACATTCGAAGAAATTTGCAGCATGTTCTCAAACAAACTATGTAAAACATGATTCCGATTACAAACAGCCTTTAGTCTTCTGTTTAAAACGGTTAGTAGATTAAATGGCTTCTTACAATAATTTGCCAGAAGTACTAAAACGCTTCGATACACATTCTAAAAATCAAAACAATATTAGTGAATTTTTTGAAAGGGGGAGTTTTTTTTAAGAATTATTTTAAGACCATATGCCGTACTGTAGTAACGATATTTATAATCATGACAAACAGACAGTCAAATGTCTAAAAACGTTTCAACAGACTGTCTTGATTTGCATGTTAAATCAGTGGGTATTTTAAAATTCGCACTTTGTGCGTTTTGTTGGTGCAGAGAAACCCGCATGAAAACAAACAATCACAGCCCTTCATATAGCCCACACACGAAATCACACGCACTGACTTACAAGAAATACGAATATATACATAGAACAAATCTCCATACGTACATTAACAACAGTAACAACTACAAACCAAGTAAATCTAACACAAACAAAAGGAAAAAGTACTTGCACTTACTATACACATATGAGATATTCAATAATAGATTGGAATTTATTCGAATAGCAGAAAAGCCGACACATGAATTCAACGAAAGTGTGGATTTATTTAAACATAGTAATGTAACAGAACACATCTCCCAGTGCGTTGTCGTCGTCATCGTTACCAGAATTACAATTCAATTGCAATGTACTCTGAGGTAAGGTCGAGAAAATAATGGACTTTTTGAATCGGAAAAATTTCATTGTCGCGTAGAGCTCAAGTTCAACAAAACTGCAGCTTGCCGCTTTCTGATGGTTACAAAGTGTTGAGGAAGGATCGAACTAAAAGTGGAAATGGCGGACTAGCTCTCCCATTGGACCAGTCTGTTCAATACAGTCCTAACCCGCTCTGAGCTCTAATGACCCCTACATGGAAGGTATGGGGACAGCAGTCAGGTGGGAAACTGCCGAGGTAGTGTTGATTAATATATTTATACATACATAGTCGAACCGACTGGTCATAGGTGACCACCAGACTTCATCACATCTGAACCCCAGTGTTGACTCTTCTTTGTAAATGTGGACAAAAACGGAAGGACAGAGACCGTTAAGACTTGCAAATGAGGGGGATGAGTTTAATCGAGCCAATCCTACTGACCCTGTAGTTAGTGTGCTGAAGTAAGTATGTTAGTCGGTGAGCCCAAGCGGAACAAGTGGCTAGATCATCTGATGAATTGCAACATTCGATCCGTAATTAGTGAATTGTGGGCAACGCTTATTTTACTCTCAAACCCTCAGAAGAAAGAAAGTAGGAACACAATCACGTTTGGCGACATTGCGCTGATTGATTCGAAGTGATGCGGACGTTATTTTAATCAACAATTACGCGAGCACCCTGGGAGTGACAGGGCGAAGAGTACTATGTCGCGTTAGATTTCTTCCCGCCGAGAAGGTACTACAGCAGTTTAAAGTGGATGATGTTGCAAATGTCATTAGAAATGCTAAATCATCCAAAGCCAGTCGTAGGTGGAATTCAGGAACAAGAAGTCGAAGCCTCGTAGGGTGAAGCAGACGCTTTCCCAAGGTGGCATGATATCTCCGGAACTGTTTAACTTCTATCTCTCCTATATTACATCTGCTCCCGATGGCATTGAGATCGTTAAGAGGGTTGGTTGTACGATCTTGGAACCTTCCCTAATGTCATTTGAAAAAGCTGAACTCCCATTTAAACTATCTTACAACCAACTGCCGATATCCGTCGCGCGAAGAAAATGCAAAACTTCCTCCACAAAGTGTATGACCACTTTCTACATCACACGCACTGCAGAGATAAGCATAAAGTTCAATATCCTAGTCAATGCTAACAGAATTCCGACCATTAACTACCCCAAGAATGATATGTAGAAACAAGACCCGCCGGCAGCACTTGGAATGCTGAAAAAAAACATTGTTGACCATATATAATATGTTATAAGTTCAAAGCTATAGAACAATATTCAAAGCTTTCAGAATGCCGCCCCGAGAGCTTCAACAGAGTGCCTCCTCATGTCAGCAGTGGATTATCTGCACAAGAAGTCCAAGATTCGTCCAGTACCTAACACAGTGACCAGCTCTCGTTGCAGTACTTGCTCGTGTGTTACCGTGAAAATCATCCTAATTATCGTATGGTGGATATCAAGCAGGTTGGGAAAGCATTCACACATATATAGTCACAGATACCATAAATTAGTATCGTGTGAATGCGGTCTGGGAGCATATCTCTATCTATCAAAGACGAAGAACTTCACATTACACCTTTTCAACTGCCCAGCCAAACATAATCAACAACCTCCCGTAGCTTTGTGGTTACAGCCCATCTAAGCCACCACATTATACGAAGTTACAAGAACAACATAATGTAGAGGGTAACATTGCTTGAGCACACAGTTGAGAACCACCTTCGTGAAAGATTGTCCACCAAGTCACATTTTACTTCAGGAAAGCTGTTGCTGATAGTTATATCTCCTAAAACAGGTGTAATATTTTTTTATATACACTTACTTATAACCACAACAGAACGCATAATATTGTCGTCAAACATATAATTTATTTACAAGTACATGGGAAATTCGGGCACCTAATTTACCCAAACCCCGTTTTAGCTGTAACCACATTAAACCATTTCCACAGCCTGACCTAGAAAGTGTATGTCTTGCCACCTTTAGCTATTCTCTTATTTAGCGGATCGGTCCTTAGAATTATCAAAAAAATCTTCGAAGCACTCCTACTCTGATCTAACTAAGCATCTAACCATTTTTCTGAAGCACAAAATAAATTACACTGTAGGCCATGATAGATCAATTAATTAAAGTAACTTATGTCCTTTCCAACAGATATGGACTTAATTATGCGGATACTTTGTACATATCTTATATAAACATCTTACAATGTTATTCATACAAAAACCTTTATGAGAAACTTCTTCTTTCGATTGAAAAGTCGCACTGGAAATATAGTAAAGATACGGCAAAACTCACCATGGAACTGTCCATAAACACGTATATTTAAAGGCAATTCTCGTGCAAACTCTTAATGAATATTTGTTTTAAACTTACTGCAGCAGTACGATGGAGTGTCATGAAATTGTGATTTTTACGCACAACGAGTATATTAGGCATGAACGTGATCGGGATTCATAACATTTGCACATCGTGAAATGGTGAAGATAGACTGTTGGTATTTGACAGGTAGCCCATACCATAAAGGTGTGAGAAATCTCTTTCTTTGCAATATGGGGTTGGGTTGTTATAGACTGATTACAAATGAAATGATGTAATAGGGAACAACAGCAACCAACAAACAAAGAACAAATAACAGTTCAAATAAATAAAAATAAGGATAAGAATATTAGTCTGGTTAAACAAAGATAAATCGTATGATGCCACAAGTCCCTACTAAAAAATTTGTGTAAACTGCTGACATTGGCAAAACAAAGTTAAGAAAAAGAACAACAATGAACAATTTCAAAACACCTACAGTTCTTGACAGATGTCTGAAATAATACATTAAAGGTATTAGCTTTGAAGGGAAACAAGAAATTGATAAGAAACAAGCAAATAAAATTGGCATCACCAACGTAAGATAATAAAACCAAATGTCCTTCCACTTGGCATTTATTCCCAACAGATGTTATTTTATTATTCAATGGGTATTTTGTGCACATTTCCTAATTGAAGTTTATTTACATAATACTACCGTACGTTTGCAGGTGCCTCAACACGATGCAGTTTATTTATTAAATAATACTACAATATGCTTCGACAATATATTTTTTTATAGTTTTGTCTTGCGATTTCCTTTATAAATATACTAGCTGACCCGGTCCGCGTTGCTGGCCCGTTGTTTGGGTTCTCAGTGTAAACTTTAGTTATCTATCCAGCATTGATACAGCCATAATTAGGCATCCCTCTAGAAACTTCATAATATAAATCAATGTTTTGACATAAATTCCATGTAATGGTATCCCCCAAATGTAAGATATAAAATCTCTTTTATTATACCCTTCACCATAAATTGACAGTTTAAAGCACTTTGTGACCCACATATAATGATCGGTGCACGTCAATTAACATTGCTATATATTGGATTGTTGGTCTCGGTTGGGGTCGTAATTATTACTGCAGAGAATTGTCAGTATAGGTCCACGTTTTGATAAGCTCCCATAGAACGGTACCGGCGGATTTTCGCTATTTTTGAGGATTTAACATCATTATCACACCGAAATGACTAAAATTTGGTTTTAATGTAATTTAAAGAGGAGAGCATACATATTCGTATCGACCGAAAGACACGCCCTTTTATTTGCGCTCGGTATGCAACAGTTATAGGTTCACGTTTTGATATAGCTCCCATAAAGCAGTACCTCCCGATTTTCGATAGTTTGGAGATATAGTCACTTTTGGGGGGTCGTAAACAGTCTTGCAGAGAATTTTCAGTATACGTCCTCGTTTTGATATAGCTCCCATAGAAGGGTGGCGCCTGATTTTCGCTATTTTTGGTGGATTTAACCTCTGGATAGTGAAATCTCAAGTTATCGGGATTTTACTGTATTCCAAAATGTGGAATTGATCGCGCTATCCCACTTATTGTTTAGAGTTCAGCGTTTATCGCATTTTTTAGGCACGCAAAATTATGTATATTATCTGAAATAATAAATGTTTGAACATTTTGTGATGACCGCGATATTTCACTTCCGCGAAGACCATTCAGGGTCAAGACGGTAATTACAGTAGTATTGCAAACAATCTGTAAACAATACGTTCAAAAATATCATGGACTTTAAAAAAAATTGAAGGAGAACCTCCGGTCACTACACTTAGCCATGTTAAAATAGCTCACGACCGCGCTATCCCACTTGTTCAAGCTAGTGTTCATATCATTTTTGTGTCACGCTTACTAAAATTATGTACATATATTAATTGAAATAATACATTTTTGGAAACTTTGTGATGACCGCGATCATTCAGAGAAAACAATCTGTAAACAATACGTTCAAAAACATCAAAGATTTCTGATTTTCTTAAAAACATTGTGGGGAGGACCACCGGTCACTATTCTTAGCAGTAAAAACAGCTTACGACCGTTCTAATTAATTGAAATAGTAGATTTTTGAACATTTTGGGATGAACACGATATTTCACTTCCGCAACGACCATTCAGGGTCAAGACAGTATTACCATAGCAATGCAAACAATTTGTAAACAATATATTTAAAAGTATCTTGAATTTCGCGGTTTTCTTAAACAATTTGTGGGGAGGACCACCGGTCACTACACTTAGCGGGATAAAAAAAAAAATAGATTACGACCTATTCTCAGACCTAAAAACTCCACATACAAAATTTTATAAGATTTCCCAATCGATTTTTCGGAATTTCTTTATAGTGACATCTCATGTTATCGGGATTTTACTGTATTCCAAACTATGGCGTTGACCTCGTTATCCCACATATTGAAGCCAGTGTTATAGCGGTTCTGTAGTCACGCTTACTAAAATTAGGTATATTATCTGAAATAATACATTTTTGAATAATTTGGGATGACCGCGATATTTCACTTCCGCGACGACCATTCAAAAAAATATATGGCCTATTTTCACCACCGGTGTTCCCAGTACATTATCTGAAATTTTCAAGAAAATTTATTCAGCCGTTTTTGAGTCTATTCGGAACATACAAACATACAAACAAACAAACATACTAACATACACACATTGCCTTTTATATATTAGATTCATACTTAATTATAACTGCGAAATATTCTGCAAGGGCTCAGTCTATAGGCTACCGAGGGTATGTGCGTATCGTCACCATAAATGCCCAAAGACGTAACCCACATGAAAATCCAAATTCGTTTTTTGATGGAATTTAATACATAAAGCTAAAATATATGATCCGGCAAAACTTCAAGCTTCCACGTTCAAAAATAACGATCCTATTCAAGAAATGACATTTCGGAAATGTGATAACATTGCAGATTTTGTTGTAATGACAGATCCCAAAATCAAATTTTTTCGCGTTTTGTTTGTTTTGTTTTTCGGGCATTTATGGTGACGATATATACACTTTGGTACGTTGAAATAATGTATGTTTGGGTGAATCCGTTTCAGACAATATGGGGACGATGTATCCCTGGCCGTCCGTCAGCCTGAATCTGTCGAACGGATCGACCTTTAGATCCAAAATTTGGTCCCCGTAATATTTCGTTCAAACATAGATCAATTTCGAAGATGGGTCATATCGGTATACTCCTTATGGAATCTTTCTCAAAAAGGTTCAAGCAAAACTTGTATTCAAAACTTTTGGTCATCATTCAAGTGAGCTGGTAAAGGGCAAGCAATAATATCGTTGCAGTATTGCTGTTCACCCGATCTACGTATGTATGTATGTTGTGTGGAAAGCTAGAGGTATCTAGGCGTATGAGTTATAATTAGGACGTTGTGTATACTTGTAAATTACACTGTACGACAACAAAACAATGACAAGGAAAACTGAGTAGATTATGGAAGTAGAGCAAAAAATATGAGACACGTGTATCGGCGTTTTTAAAGTTTACATTGGAAAGTGACCAAAGTAGGCGGGGAAAGTTCCGCCCATTTCTAGTTTTTTTTCGAAATATTCGAGTTAAGATATTATGGAATCCTTGCATTTTAGGTATATAGTGTCTTTGTCTGCTTTACAGAGGAGGATGTGGGCAAAATTTTTGTTAAAAATTTTAAACCTCAGGCGGTTAATCGAAGGGGTCTTTTTGGTCCTTTTTTTCGAAAATCCTTCAAAAACTCCTTTATCATATCCAAATATTCTACGAAATTGTTTGTCATAAAATTTTACTATAGGTCTCAGAATACACCAAACCTGTAAATCGCCAGAAATCTCTACAAATGAAAAAAAAAAAACGGAAAAAGTCGGACTTCATCTGAGTTTATTCAAAATTGTCCCACAAAACATAATTTTAGAGAGATGACGTCAAAGAAAAAATATTCTTCATAAAATTTCACAATCGGTCACCAAAGAAATAAAATGTCTATCTACATTATGTATCATAAAACTCGCAGCATTAAATTTGCTAAAAAAAATAAAATATGTATTTCCCAATTTTTTTGATTAATTTTTTTTTCTTCTTTTTTAGAGTAGTTTTTCCCATCATTTAAAAAATTAATTCGATTCGCTAGTAAATTTTTATGATATATTATGTGTGTTTTGTTTTTGTTGAAGATTCAAACATATGATTGATTAAGTTCATATTATTAAATATTTTAGTTATTTATTTTGATTATTCCATATATCTATTTTTTCTTTTTCATTGTAATGGCAATGTGCTGGCGCGACTAGTTACAGTGCCCATAAATCTTACCGTACATTAATAAAAATGGAATTCAATCAATAGAAAAATATTTCCACTTAAAATTGAACATTTAATTAAAAAGATACAATAATTTGGCCAAAATTCAAATATTTTTTCCAAACCATCAAAAACTGGTGGTAAAGCACCCCCATTCTCCTTTACCACTAGTCTACTCGGAACAAGAGAATGAGTTCACCACCTTGGGCAATGAAAATCAAATATTTCTAATTTTCAAGTAAATCAAAATTATGCAATTTCCATAAACTGGAAATCGTAAGTTTTACACGGTTTACGAGAATGAATCAACAACGAGAACTTATGGAAAATGCCTATAATTAATCTTAGGAGAAACCTCCAAAAACGAGTATTCACCACTTGTATTTTACTAACACAACCACCAGCTTCAGTTCTGCCGACAAAAAGGTGTAGACTACCCCTGCTAACCTCCATAGCTTGCATTGACAAGTGAAGATTTTAAAATTATTCATAGAACCACAGAGCATGTCGTACCATTACAAATGACAAAATGTAAACAATCTTACACAAATTTTAACATTCTAAAAATATTTGCGACTAATACAATTTTTTTCCAGAATCAGACGAATTTATTTTTAGCAGTTTCACATGACAGATATTTTGCACGGTGTCATTCATCCTTGCCCTCTATGAATTTAAACGTCTGCACCATCCCGAATGGAGCTAAGCCCAAACTACTCTGGTTTGTATTGGCACCTGACGTTCTACCTAGGACCGGATTCAATGTTAGCTACGGGCGACAAAAATGAAATCGATCCGTACGATTCACCTTAGCTGTCATCCCTGTCTGGCACAGACTTCGAGTTCGATATGGGTAAGTAGCTACAGTTTGAGAATTGGTGACACATCCCCCATTCCTGGCTAATTCATCTGTTCCAACATTACTTGGAGATACCGTCACAGTCTAACCCTTTGTACAATTTAGCATTTGCAAACATCATCCATTGTAAATTGTAGTGGTTCCTCTTCCGCAGAAGGAGATCTAATGCGAAGTAGGACTCTTCTCATCTCCCTGTCGCACCTAGCGTGCTCAACTAATTGTCGTAACTTGCGCACCTCTTCGAATCATTCAGCTTAATGTCGCCAAACGTGACGGTGGTCGTATCTTCCTTTTTTTGTAAATAATTTTACATTTCCAAGAAAACCATGTTTTTCTACAATTTGTCGAAATGAGTGTACTAATGTTTTTATAGCTTCTAATCGTACCTATAACTGGAATATGTTAGAGATGGTCTTGTTTTGAATTTCAACAAAAACAGTTCATATAAAAACATTACTGAAATATTCAGAATATAAATATTCCAAATATGAAATTCGTTTTACGTCTCATACATTTTACTGCTCTTTTATTAAGGATGCGATTTTATTATTAAGAAACACACATTTTCATAAATATTTTCCCACTGTAAAATAACATTGGACAATGTTATCATTTGCATATGTTCTTTTTATTTATATAGCAAAAAATATTCCAAAACAAATGCCTCTCTGTTCCACAGCTTCCCCCTATTTTTAATATGAATATTCTCACATAATGTTATTAACATTGCGAGAGAACAGTGCCATATAGTTGGTCAAATGTTCTGTTACCAACTAACATTGGTCAATGATGCTGTGCGGTTTCGCGGCTACTGTTGCTGCTGCTAGCGCTGCTGCTGCTATTGACTGCTAACTGTGATGCGTCTCCGCCAAAGGCATCGTTGGTAGGAATGCGATGTGGGAAAATTCACAAATTTAGTTTGTTGTGATAACTCGCGCGTATAACATTCAGATAATACATGGAGCTTAATGCACGCGCTCGGAAAACAACAATTGAGATTGAAAATTCAAAAAGAAATTAGAATGGAAACATAACAAATTTTAAAATGTGCAAACAAATTGAAACAAAATGTTTTTATTCTTAACCGATAAGAAATGCAACGAAATAAAGTAGCCATAAAGAGAAAAAATAAAACTATAAAAGAAAATGAAACATAAAAATTTGAAAAAAATGCGTATTAACATGTTGGCAAACATATACATAATATTATTTAATTAATTTTTATGGTGTGCATAATCCATGCATAATTCAATAAAAAATAAAGTAATTAATAATTACTTTAATGAATTTGCATAATTAACGATGTAATATCGTTTTGTTGTTTGTTTAACATTCCCTTTCAACTGCAGCGTTTTTGCACTTTAAATAAATTACTTTAGTTGTGTGTGTGTGTGCAAAAACAACATCAAAATATTTAATGTCCTTTATAAAAACAAATGAGCTAACAAAACGAGTTTATATTACGTTAAATAACATTTAATGCAGAATATTTAATTAAAGTGGAAAAAGTCAATTTTAAAAAGTGAAGAATAAACATTGAATTACAAAAAAATATATTGCAACAATCCCGTAATCTGTAAGTGCTGTCATGGTCTGATAACTTTCTTTTTCTATATCAAGTGTGCTTGTTAAAAAATTATTGTGTAGGCACATACATATGTATGTATGTTATAATCCCTTAACATTCAATACATACATATGTATATACTTTGAACAAAAATATGCTTGAATTGTTGTACAAGGCCATACAAACAAAAAGACTAGACATAATATAACGCAAACAACAAAAATGTTTATGAAACAATGTATAGAAACATTACCCTTAACAGAAACAATGCAGGTTCCAGGAAATTCAAAATCGCAACCAAGCACTATAGGCCCAATGGCAGGTTTCTGAGACAAAAAGTATATTTTTGAAGTAAAATATTTGAGTAAAATAGTAACGGGTTTAAATTCCTAACACTTTGAGCCACTTAGAAACAAAATCATTTCATCCTGGCAACGCTTCATGACCACATAAATCTATCAAACGAAGAACAAATTTGTTTAGCTCAACAATTAAAAAGCGCTAACGTAATAATCCGTTTTTTTAAGGGATAATACGTGTAAAGGCATTTAAATTAATATTCTGATTAAGAATTAAAAAAGTTAGATTTGGTAAGGAATATTTGATGTAGACTTGTGGTGTATTTTTTGTGTAGTTTATACGGTTTTTGGAATAGAATTCTTGGTGTTGCGACGTATTGGCGAAACTATATATATATATGGTAGAAGGGAATAGTGAGTACTATATGTGTTGAAAATTTTATCCCCGTATGGATCCGTAAACTTGTAGAAAAATACTTACAGATAGCGTGACACTTAAAAATTTGGATATTTTAAGTATTGGGTTGGGCTGGGAGTGGGACTTGACACAAGTCGCGAAATTTGATAGTTATCTTAATCGAGTTATACCAAGCATTGAAATCTTTTATGTTCAAGATCTCTTAATTTAGTAATTGGGACTACAAAAACATACTAAATTTAAAAATCTTAACATGTAATTATAAAGAATTCAAAAATTGAACGCGATCGCGTTATTCTACTTCCAAATCATCAACTAATGATGGAGGTCACAATTACTGTTGTATTGCATCCCAATACGTCAAATTATCTCTGAGATTTCGTGTTTGGCTAAAACTCGTTGTGGGTGAGGTCCCCCGCCCTCTCCCTTCCCCGGTATAAAAACTATCTTACGATCTACTCTAAGACCTAAAGAATCTACAGTCAAAATTTTATCAAATTCTGTCCAGCCATTCGGAGGATTTATATTTGGAACATCATGGCAGGCCTGAATAAATTTCTATATACATATATGTAGATATATATATATATATATATACCTGAACCAATCAGAACCAAATTTTCTGGACGTGATTCTTAATTGATTAGGATGTACCATATAAAATTTTAAAGTCATCGGATGCAAATTGTGACCATAGTGCTGCTCAAATATAAAGTCGGTTGAAACATATATACGAAAGCTATATCTATATCTGAACCGATTCCTTCCAAATTTTGCAGATATATTTTTATGCTCACTATAAACATCAGTACGAAATTTGAAAAGTTCAGCAGCTTCCAGTGATTTGTTGCCTCAAAAACCTGTCATTAGGCCCATATTGCCAAGGAGGAAAATTTCATGTAATGGTATCAGAAACGAAATTTATAAATTCCAGAAGAATTCTAAGTCAATTGGGACGTTAAATTCGGTTAAATACGTACAATTCCATTGAAATTGAAATGTTTACAAATCAAACTTCATTAGACTTTGTTAGATTCTGCAGATTTTATAAAGAAATTAATTTCATATCTTTTATATGTGATTTTTCGAATATATGTTCATGGAATCTTTGGAGTGCGGTAAATTGAAAATAAATTTACCTCTTATGTTCTCTTTCAAGATGAGCCGAATGTTTATATTTTTAGAATTATTTATCGGCTTATAGTGGCCGTTTGGCACGCAATTTTTTAACAAAGGGTTTGTATATTGGTTTGTATGTAGTTATATCTACCAAAAAGTATGATATAAACCATTATTTGGTAATGGGCGCCTCTAGTATCAGTGTGTTGTATAGAGTGACTTTGGTATAGGAATAGGTTGATTTGTTTTTGAACTACTTGACCACAATTATAATTTTCTTTTTACACAAAACCTAAAATTGTTTGTTTTATTCTGTGGCTGTTCCAAATTGAATCAAGTCGTCGCTACATCAAACAATTGCAACTTATGCTGCCTTTCTGAGTACAATGGACGTTTTATGCGTTGGCACCATCAACAGGGTCTGTCACACACACATTAGCAGATTCCTTTTTCAAAAAATGTTCAAGCCACTCGTAAAATTCTACACAATTCGGAAGAGTGATTATTTATTATTATCAATGAACATAATGTAAAGCGAAAATGTGAGGAATTCGGTATGACAACATTTACGCTTTATTTGAACACAGTTTTTATATTTAAGTAGCGGGTATTATAAAAAACAATTTTTTTATAAATTGTGTTACACTTACTAATGATTTTCCAATTACAATTATTACAGAATTATATTATCAACTAATAATTTTTAAACTACTATAAATGTTGTAACTGGAATTTGTTACAGTCCCATGCAGAATACTGTGTCAAACATAATATTATTACTGTACATAAATATAACTAAAGAAATCATGATCTCACAAACAGAACACAAAAAACACCCAAAATTAAAACACAAATAAGAAGGTGTAATAAAACACAATCCAGAGTCTAAAAAAGAAATTTTAAAATCAATTATAATTAATTATAAAATTAATAAAATCAAATTGGAAACGAAAAAATCAAATACATGAAAAAAAATTCAAAATAATAGAATATAAAGACTACGCTCACATAAAAATAAGCAAAAAAAAAAAAACAAATTCCATTCTCTAAGAAAATCAATTTTCACTTCTAATCAAAATATCAATTAAATAGAAACACAATGACAACAAATCCAATACAAGAATAATAAAAACAACAATCATGCGTAAAAATGTTAAGAAAAATTCTAAAATTAATAAAATAATAAATCATTAGCGAAAGTGTAAAAAATCCTTAAATAAATAAATTCGATAGAATGGAATTACAACAGCAACAGCAACAACAAAAACCACACGGCTATAGCCATAAAACTGAGTAAACAGAACGCAACGCAACAAAAAGTGGCAAAATAAACCACACAAAATAAATATAATAAAATAAAATAAACAAATAATAATAAAATAAATAAATAATAACCAACCAAAATATTGCATTTAACGAAATCGATTCGAAATTTTATTTGTAGTTTTTTATATTCACACAAACAAACAAACTCATCATCAGCAAAGCCGTATCAACAAAAGTAAGTTGAAATGCAAATAAAAAAAAAACGGTTGGCATATTAAACGCAATTGAATGATTGTATTTTAAGAAAAAATACGAATTAAGAAGCCTTTCGTTCGAAACCAGGTCACCCCAACAGTTCCACAAAAATCCCATACGGGACAAGGGAGACTTCTCTCATATCAATGAGTGCACCCCGATTTATATTAACTCAATGATATGGGACCAACTGTTTATCGCCGAGTCCGAACGGCGTCTTAAAACACCACTTGTAGAGAAGTTTTACATAGATTAAATACTCATGAGATATCGCCAACATTACTGAGGGGTATTTTGCCACGGACTTCAGCGTGTAAGGCGGGTTTGCATACCCTTGTACCACGCTGGCACCCAACATCCCAACTGTAGGATAAAATAATTTAAAGCATTTTAATAGAGCGTATGTTTAATTTTTTTATCGTTTCTCTAGAGTTCATTTTCACTATTATTATTTTAAAGCACAATTCTTGGTCACGTCCCAAAGAATGCATGGAGACTTTTTCTCTTCTAGTTACCAAAACCAAATCTTCTAGCACCAAAACCTCAAATGCCACCCAAAAAATTCTAAGAATGCAACCATCTTCATTAAAAGATTCAGTATATATGCTATTCCAAGGAAAATGCGAGACAAAAATTTTATATGATGTCGTCAAAATTAAAAAATAAAAATATAAATCTCTTAAAGAAAATGCATATATAAAATATATTCTACGTATATAAGACTAAAAGAGAATATGCATGATACGGAAGGCCATTTGGGAGCAACAGGAGCCGATTAAACCACTACTAAGTGGAAATCAGAAGTTCGCTTGTTCAATTCCGACAGAAGGCAAAATAAAGTATTTGGATTGTGGTGAAATTGAACACAAATTCAACTGCTTATTTATCGACTTTTAGTGGCCATAGAATTACGATACTATATCGACACCTCCAAATAATAGTATGCTAAGTCTAAAAAGTGAGTTTTGCAGGAGAAGCTCTCAAAGTGTGGAAATTTTTCTGAACTTCAGTACTATGCTATATTTGTTTATAACTTCTGTTCGGATTGACCGATCATTACCAAAATTTGACAGAATTTAAGTTAAAGGTCGTTCGACACCTCCAAATAATAGTTTGCTAATTCTGAACAGTGAGTTTTGCAGGACAAGCTCTAAAAGTTTGGAAATTTCTTTGACCTTCAGTACTATGCTAAGCCAATATTTGTTTATAACTTCTGTTCGGATTGTCTTGTTATTACCAATATTTGACAGAATTTAAGTTAACGGACGTTAAATATAAAAATGTAAAGAACTTGAAAACATGCTAAGTCGACTTAGCATACTATTGTTTGGAGGCGTCGATATATTCAGGTGACATTATTGTATATAGGGAATTTTGCTGGGTAGTAAAGCAACCTATAATGGCGAAACACAATAACAAATAATATATTGATATCATGGCTTTCTCATATGAAATCGCATCTGACTGCAACATTGCCACTGTTGTGCAATGGTATGCACGCAGAAGGTCGTGGGTTCGATTCACCGGTCAGGCAACATCAAAAAATTTTCAACGGTGGGAAAATACCCCTCAGTAATGTTGTAATGTACGCGGGTTTCCACGGCACAGTGTCCACAGTTTTTGCGCAAATAATTATTTTAAAAAATCTCTTTGTGAGTCGTGCTAAAAGAGTCAATTTTATCGAAATTCGCTTAAAGTTGAACAACAGTTCTCGCATTATAATACCCCAAACATGCGCTTCAACATATGTTAAATTCCCACGTAATTGCCCATATGTACAAAAGATCCAAAATAGTCTCACCTTAGAGGTCTTCAGTTTGATTACCATTCATAGAACGTTTTAAAAAATATTCTGGCCTCATAATATCGACAATAGTCGTTGGAAATAATTACATAGTAATGATTTCTACTTATCGTACTACTGATCATATTGTAAAATATTTCAGAATTTCAACCAAAGTGAGCAAAGGCTATAGTCGGGACGGGGCCGACCATGTGTTACCCTACACCACTACCCCTGTGCATAAGCTTTTCACTGGTAAACATTTCTTTTAGGGAATATAATCCGAATACCATCAAACATAATATGCCTCTTTCTCGCGGGACCCCTTTTAGCAACCAAAATATCGTGACCATCCGATCAAAATTGCGGCCTGTAGCGTGATTGCAAAAAATGGAAGAATTGCGTGCATTGTGGCATCTCTCTCTTGTTTGGCCACCTTCGCCAACCTACTTTACACCAATTTAAAGATAATAATTTCTTCTTCTATTGACAGGCTTTGCCGTAGGAATACCCCTACTAGAAGCCGATATATTCTCAAAGAATAAAACTTTGAATTTGTCTCCACATGAGTTTTTCCCCATTCCGACCCCTAAATATTATGCGACTATCACCACAATCAATAGGCTTCTTCCTCTGTGGAGCCTGCATCTACCCCCAAAATCTCGAGACTATCCGATCAAAATACGTAATCAAAATTGCGGCCTGTAGCGTGATTGCAAAAAATGGAAGAATTGCATGCATTGTGGCATCTCTCTCTTGTTTGGCCACCTTCTACTTTACACCAATTTAAAGATAATAATTTCTTCTTCTATTGACAGGCTTTGCCGTAGGAATACCCCTACTAGAAGCCGATATATTCTCAAAGAATAAAACTTTGAATTTGTCTCCACATGAGTTTTTCCCCATTCCGACCCCTAAATATTATCCGACTATCACCAAAATCAATAGGCTTCTTCCTCTGTGGGGCCCGCATCTACCCCCGTGACTATCCGATCAAAATACCAACCGGTAGCGTGATTACAAAAATGAAAATTTGATATATTACTGACTTTTGCGATATCTCGGTTGTTTGCCCACTTACGCCAACAAACTTTGCATCAATATAAAGGACATCTTTTCTTCTACCATTGGCGTGCTTTCTTTTTGGAATACCCCTACCAGAAGCAGAGATATTCGCATAAGAAAAACACATTGACTTTTCTCCACATAAGCTTTTTGCTTATTCCGACTCCTGAATATTATCAGACCAGCACCAAACTTAATAGGCTTCTTCCTCTGTGGGACTCGCATCAACTCCCAAAAAATGCGTGACCATCCGATCAAAATTGCGACCTGTAGCGTGATTACAAAAAATCGAAAAATGAGATGCATTGCGATATCTCTGTTGTTTGACCTACTGTACATCGTTGTAGAAGTGATATTTTCTACTTTCCTTGCCAGGTTTTGCTTTTGATATACCTCTTAAAGGAACAGAGCTGCTTTGAAATAAAACGTTGACCTTTTCTCCAAATAAGTTTTTGCCCATTTCGACCCCTGCATATTATCGGACCATCATCAAAATCAATACGCTTCTGCCTCTGTGGGACCACATTAACTCCCAAAATTTCGTGACGATCCGATCGAAATTGCGACCAGTAGCGCGATTTTGAAAAAAATTTAAAAATGGGATGTATTTCCGACTATTGCTATATCTCCGTTATTTGGCCACCTACGCCAATCCGCTTTGAATCATTGTAAAGGTGGGATATTCTTCTTTCATAGTCAGGCTTTGCTTTTGGAAGAGCCCCAAACAAAGCTGTGGTATTAAATTTTGTGATATTCAAATCGCAAAAATAAAAAGATGGCTTGTATTAGCAACTATTGCGAATTCTTCTTTATACATCGTTGTAAAGGTGATATTTTCTACTTTCATTAGCAGGTTTTGCTTTTTATATACCCCTTATAGAGGGGGAGATATTCGCTTTGAAATATAACGTTGACTTTTTCCCAAATAAGTTCCATTCCGACCCCTGAATATTATCCGACCATCACCAAAATCAATAGGCTTCTTCCCCTCCAGGACCCTCATCAACACACAAAATTTTGTGACGATTCGATCAAAATTGCGACCTGTAGTGTGATTAAAAGGTTTAGATGGACAGACGGATGGACTGACGGACGGACACACATAGCCAGATCGACTCAGCTCGTCGAGACATTAAGTTTGTATATATAAGTATGGGTCTACGACCATTATCTCGGTGCGTTACAAACTTTTTGGCCAAAACAAACTTATAATACCCTACCCACATAGTGGTGTAGGGTATAAAAATAAGAGGACTAATTTTCAACTTCCCTCATTGTTTTATTCATTGTTGCCACAGTTAACATGAAAGGGAATACATCTACGAAATTTAGTACCTCAACTTGAATGATTTAGTTGTATTTTTTCAGCTTTGCGGTTCGCAAAAAGTATTAAAATTCCTTTTAGATAAACGTTTCTTAACGACAAGTAAAACAGATGAATAGCAACATTCTTACATCTGTGAGCATATCCAACTGCAATGCATTCGTCATTCAAACAAAAAAAACTGAGCCATGTGTATGGTTTTGCAATGCACATATGTATACGTCGTCGCATTGTAATTACACATTTGAATAGAAAATTTATATACCCCCACTACAATGAGCTTTTTTCTCCCTCTTGACGCATAATTACCTTTTTTCTAAGGTGGGAAAGAATATATATTTACTTTATTGCTTACTTTTATATAATTGCATATGTATATGAATGTATGTATGTGTCCACAAAACCACAACTTTTCGTTAAGGGCCAGAGCTTACAACCACACTAACGATGACAAACCGCGTTTGCTCTAACAACGTCAAGTTACAGCCGCCATGACAAAGGCTAGAACGAAAAGGAAAACTGTGTGCAAATGTGATAAAATAGGAAGAGTCTAATGTGTAGAAAAAATTGGTGTAAATAATGCTGTCAGGTATTTTCTTGTTTATACTCTCAGCTGTCGTGTAATGTGGAGGATATCGTTCAGTCAGTTTATATGTATGTTAGTTTCTGAAGATATGTGGAGGATTTAGGAAATAGCTTTGGAAAAAAGGTAAAAGACTACTGACAAAGCATGAAAAGAAAATTATTAATTTCTCGAATTACGAGCATGTATCCAATATGTACCCAGTATGTTCGGAGTATTTCTGAAGTGTATACCATACATCAAGGATCTGATTTTATAACTCATTTATCACTATTTTCGAATAAAAATGTACTGTTCTTAAGAAATAGCAACTAAAATGTATCATTCTCTATCTGTAACTGCATAATCGCCCTCCCTTACTTTAATCTGAAACTAATCGATATCGTTGCAGAGCTCATCGACTATTCCCACACCCGTTTTTTGCGGATATGCGGTTATCTAAGCGTATTTCAAACAATCACAGAAACAATCACATTCCACCAGTGGCAGGGAATAACGTAACTAACACCAACGATAACAATACACAAGAAAAAGAAGAAGCATTAAAATGAAAAACTAAAATAAATGTTAACTCAAGTGTTTGCTCACTGAGTAAACCCCATTCGCTAAAAGAAATACAACAGTTTCTTCCTCTTCTCTACCTTGTGCCCGCCATTACGGGAAATTTTACAATTGATTATTTTTTTCTTCTCTTTTTTACAAAATCTATACAGATCAGTCAGTCATTACCATCCAAATTTCATTGTTTAGCTTATTGATTAAATCCTGCCATTGGGAAAATCTCAATTTTAATGATTTTGGAGAATATTGAAAAAATGCATTGAAATTAACTTATTAAATTTATCATCACCTTAATTTTTTACTTTAAAGGAAATAAATAAGGAAAAAATGCTAGCCTTTTTGATAGCACTGAATTTGGTTTACCGATATTCGAGACAGTAAAAATATTTTTTTATTCCTAGTATTTTCGTAACTCTAACCAGGTGCTGAGTGGAGGCAACGTTGTCTGCATTTCCACTGGAGTGGAGTTTTCCCGGCTCAGACCAATTACTGCACATGTCTTCTCCAACAGATAAGGAATATCCTCATTTGTCCAATAGAATCTAAGGTTAGAATTGTAAATACATTTGAGTAGTCCTCTTTAAAAGCCACTTTCCCTGTCAGTGTTGCAACATTTGCAGTCCATTTCAGTCGCCTCCTTAATAGTTGAGTTGTTCTTTAGGTTTCTTTGGCTACACTTCGACTGTCAGCTCTTCACGAGACTAATTATTTTCAATATTTTTCTGTTGAGAATTTAAAGAGAACTGATCTATCGGTTAGTCTTAGCTACAGCATTGTTTAGGTCGCTAGGTTCCCGAAATATTCGGTGAAAAAAATTTACTTTACCAAACATTGTCGCTAATTTTGAATATGCCATATTACATTATTTTACATATGAATTTGAAACATTCTACTGTGTGTGTGTAAATATCTTATAAATCACCAAATAGCTTGAGAAAGTATATTTGCTGTGAAATTGTCCACCCAAGCATAGCAGAATGTTAAAAATCTTGTTTAGTATATTTGACAAGAATACAAGTGTGAATATTTTAAGATTTACTCACACGCACATTGTCAGCATAAACAATTCTTCGTAAATATTGCAACAACAACGACATCGTAGCTAAAATTGTTATTTGTCATGCCAATTTTTTTTTTTTTGTGTATTTTTAAAATGAAAACGAAATGTTTTCTATTTTAAAAAAAAGTGCAGAAAAATATTTACATTGTATGTCCATAAGTAAACATAAATCTTGCATTAAGTCGCTTCCCACACTCAATATTTTGTTCAAAATGCTTAGAAAACGACTATTGCGATTATTAATAAATTTAGTTAATCATATAAGAAATAATCCAATCTTAAATTGCTTATGATCATAATCAAACATTATTGTCACCACAAACTATATATTGCAGACTGCAAGAACCATAACAACTGAATCCGATAATTAATTGGTACCAGAAAACGGTTAATTAATTTGAAATTTGCATAATCATTGACACCCGACTAAACGTCAACATGCACCACCCTAATGAAATATTTTATCACACAAATCCAACGCATGGTGTCTTATTCTCGTAATAGGTGGTCTCTAAACTTCACTCGTCAGCACAAATAAATGAAAACATCTGTATGCGTGCTTGCCAAGTTTAAAATAGTCATAAACTATTTGTCATTTTGGTCGTATTTTTGCAAATACATCGTCAGACCTGAATGATATCAATGCACTTAACCAAAAATAAAAACAGAAAAAGTTTAATAAATATAAAGAAATTAATAGCACTTTTAAAGGATTCCCATGAGTTTTTTCAGTCTCATTTAAATGTTGTCATGTATTTATTATTTTATTTCAATAAAATTTTTCTCATATTGAAAATATTTAGTCCAGACTATTATATCAATATACCTCATCTTACCACTTTAAATAAACACAATGACTATATGATTTTCAGTAAATCGACAACACTTTTCACATAGTTTTTCAAACGTTTCTGTCAGAAATAAGTCTTTCATATTTCATTTATAATACCGCTATATGTATGTACGTTATTAGCATGTATACAACCCACTGGCCTTTTTTTCAATATTTTTTAATTAAATTTGACATTTCGTTTGTAACACATCGAAATATTCTAGAGTTGTGCCAAAGAAACTATATGGAACTATATAGTTCACTTCGCAGTTCCAACGGCCCACATTTTTTCTTTGAACAAACTGCGTACACTTAACAGCACACGTTATATTTCATGATGTTACTCATACGTTTTGGAACTAGTACAAGGAACTAGGAACTAGATTACCCAACTCTAAAATATTCGCCGGAGACCCTATAAAGTATATATATTCTTGATCACAAATAAATTCTAAATCCATATAACCATGTCCGTCTCTTGAAATCAAGAAACAGTTCGCAATTTCGAAAATAAAGCTTTATAATTTGGTATAGAAGTTGTTATTACTCCTAGAATGTTTGGTATTGAAAATGGGTTATATCGGTCTACGTTTTGATATAGCCCCCTTAGAACATACTTTACCATTTTCGGTATTTTGAAGGTTTTAGTCTCATTAGTACAACGAAATTGCTGAACTTTGGTATTCAGTCTTCGTTGGGGTTACAAAGCTTTCCACTTGTCGCTATAGGTCCACGCCTTCATATTGTCCACATAGAACGGTACCTCCCGATTTTCGGTATTTCGAAGGTTGTGGCCCCAATACCCCACCGAAATGGCTGAAAGTAGGCATTTAGTCTTCGGTGAGGCTATAAAACTTTCCACCTGAAATCTGTCGGTATAGGTACACGCCTTTATATAGCTCCCTTAGAACAATACCTCCCGATTTTCGGTATTTTGAGGGTTGTGGCCTCAACATAGCTCTTAAATGGCAGAAATTTAGTATATGTTTTTCGCAAGGCTACACAACTTTCACCTGAAATTTGTTGGTATAGGTCCACGCCTTCACATTACCCCCTATAGAACGGTACCTCCCGATTTTCGATATTTTGAAAGTTGTGGCCCCCATATACCACCGAAGTGGCTGAAATTTGGATTTTAACATTCCACGGGGTATAAAATATTACAGAAGATGATTATCAGTATAGGTTCACGTCTTCATATAGCCCCCCCCCCCCCAGGAAATGTACCTCCCAATTTGCGATATTTTGAAGGTTGTGCCTTCAATATTCCATCGAAACAACTGACATTTAGTATTTATTTATATTGCCCCCCATAGAATGGTACCCCAGATTGTCGGTATTTTGAACGTTTAATCCACAATATTCAACCGGAATAACTGATATTTAGTATTTGGTCTTCGCTAAAGGTAAAACATCCCCGGTACAAAACATCCCTTGCATGAAATTAGACAGTATAGGTCCACGTTTTGGTATTGCCATAAATTAAGACATTTTAAATATTTTTTGACATTCTTTTACCGAATTGGTTGTAGAATCTTGGATTTTTGTGTTCCGAGAAGATAGAAAACTTACTCTCAAAAAGCTATCCAAATCCAGGATATCCAGGATTGAGTCTAGCCGGTATTGTTCAATTTTATGTTTTTTGAAGTTTTTGGTCAAATTTTGGAACCCAGATTGCTGTAATTTAAAAAAAATTGTAAATATTGGTCCACTTTTTGGTAAGAACGACGATTACTCCCCATATGAGCTCTATTGAAGGAAGTATTATCAGTTGGGATATACTACACCTGAAAAAATAGGAAGAGCTTAGTACTTTCATAGACGAAAGGAAATTAATTATTCCAAATGTATAAAAAGTTCGGCCCGGTCGCACTTAACGCCGTTCTTACTTGTTTTACAAGTTTGACTTCTCTCGAGTTACGTCCACATTTGACCCCAATGGATGTTATTTTTTAATTAAAAGTTTAATAACACTGTGCGACACAAAAAAAATTAACCATATTCTGACACCACAGAGGGATAGAAGACAAAGACTAAGAATACAGTTTCGCTGTTATGGGCCCTCAAAAACCTGAGCCCATGATGTCAAAAGGACTCATTTTACCAGGCTCATATCTTCTAAACCGCTAAGAATTTTGGTTTACACGTCGAAGCAAGGTTGTAGCTCTAGTCTTAAAGAATAATAATTTTGAACACATCAAATCCATTTAACCTCATCTTCTAGGTCAAAATCGTCAAGGTCAAGTTTCCGTCATAATTTTTTCTCGGATTTTGGTCTTCAGATATCAAACCGATCAAAATTGAAGCAAAAAACGATCTACCTAAAATTTACCTTATATATCAATAAACAACTTTCTAGAATATGTGAACTCTGTAGAAACGGTTCTTAATGTCCAAAATAGCAAAACAAATGCTATTTTTATCCTCTTTTCTCAGATTCCGGTTCATAGCTACCAAACCGTTCAAAATTCAAGAACACAATCAACTACAATAATGTAACAAAGATATCAGTTAACAACTTTCTGGAATATACGAACTGTCTATGAGCGGTCCTTAAAGGTGAAAATAGCAAAAAAAACTTTTGAAAATATTACATTTTTATACTTTTTTCTCCGACTTTGGTCCACAGATATCGAACCGCTCACAAATTACGTATACATCCAACTACTAAAATCTACCTAAGATTTCAATAAACAACTTTCTAGAACATATAAACATTCTAGGAATGATTCTTTAAGTTGAAATTCGTCAAATAATTAAATTATTCTTAACATTTCCCCCAGCTCATTTCCCCCATCTTATAATGGAACATTTCCCCCATCTTATAATGGAATGTCTTATCGGTCCACTTTTGACCACAGCCTCCATATAGGGTTACCATCCTTTTCTTAGTACTTTATAAGATTTAACCACATTTGTCTGCAGAATTACTTGTAATAATGTATTTTTGGTTCTCAATGCGGAGAAAAATCTCCACTTTTTAGCGTGGTCCAACATTAGGGTATCCCAAAAATAAAATAAGTTATTTGTTAAAGTGAATACCACCAAATCTTTTTTTCGGGAGTTTTCATTACAGTTCTAAGTTACCGTGACCATAGAAATCGCTAATAGTAGAAAAAACATTATATTGAAACCAAATTTAAGAAAGGATGATAAAATTACTTAAAAAGATTCAAAAATATATAAATTCAGCAAGTAAATAATGGTGTTAAACTTTTGGTCATAACTGCCAAAACCGCAATTTTCCGCAAAAAGTCTATACAGTTTTAAAATCTACAGGCGCTAGGCTTCACTGTGGTACTAGTGGCCATTTGTGCGAATTTGTAGAAAGTTACTTAAACTTTAAGGAAATCCATACATTTATATTAAATTTTTTCATATTGACCGATATTATAACCAAAATATATGGCAACCCTTGCAATTTAGAGGAATTTTCACAACTAGAAAAATGAAGCTAAGGCAATTTGCTAAATGAAACAACTTAAGTTATGGCATTAAAAATAGACCTTTGTTTCATAAATTCGCTTAAAACATAACCATTTTTTCTCATTTTTAAATACAATTTTTTCTTCAAAATTAGTCATGCTTGTGCGGCTTTTTCTCCTTAAGAACCGCGAAAAATGTTGAGTTTTGAAAAATTTGGAATGTTTTAAAGCGATTTGCATCTTTAAATTTTTAAAATGACGACATGAATTTTTTGATTTTTGTCGTTGGGCGCATCCACTGTGCAGTGGTGTAATTGCAAGCACGCCTCCCTTGCATGCTGAATGCACGAGTTCTATTCGAAGACCAGATAACAGCAACAACAAATTTTCGGGCACCCATTCTCTTATATCTTATATATATACGTTACAAATGTGATTCACTGAAATAATGGATTTAAACGCTACATATGTGTGTATGTTTGAACAAAATCTGTTTCAGACAATTTGAAGTCGATTTAACAATGTTTGGCTGTCTGGATGGCAGGACCATACGATATCTCTCAATATATTGTCCAAACTTAAATCCAGCGCGATGATGTACTTCCTGAGAAAATAATCCAGAAGCCCTAAAAATCCTAGCGGTACCAATTAAAATCATTGATGAGGACGATTACTTACGAATAGGGTATTCGTTTTGGACTAACGTCTAAAAGTACATTAACTTCCGATGAAGTCGTTATGGAAAAGCCTTTGTCCAAAATTCGCTTCAGTACAGTCTAAAGGCTGCTCGATGATCGTTTTGAGAATTTTACTGAAGGTACTCGTTATAGTAATGTTTACAGCTAAATAATGTTTTTCATGGGCAAGCCCATGTTTCCTGACACAACTGTCCAAAAACTTTAAAGAAAATCAGTTCGGATTTTAATATCAGCTATATTATGGAGGCGGCAGTCAAACAAAACCTCTGTTCGAATGGCCTTCTTGAACTAAGTGGCAGGTAGTCCAAAAACTAAAAGCATATCCAAATAATATTATGTTCGTGCACCCTTTGCAGCAAAAAATATTCAATTATTTTGCAACAAATGCATAAATCTCAAATGCTACTTAATTTCGTATTGTATTATGACGCATTTTTACCAAAACTAAAAGCATCCAGTCACTAAGCTGACCTTCTGCAGGAATCACATGAATAATTCATTGAAACTACTTGACCCATTTACCTGTCACAGTAGTGAAAAACTCATTTAGTTGTGTGTGTGTTTTCTCCACTATTTTTTGTGTGTATTTCCCTCCGCCAATGTTTATAGATCATCAACAATAATGAATATATTTCCATATTTCAATTTTACTACAAACAAATAAAAAAAAAAAAAAAAAAAAAACATTGTTCCACAACATCCCATACGGGACAAGGGAGACTTCTCTCATATCAATGAGTGCACCCCGATTCATATTAGCTCAATGATATGGGACCTACTGTTTATCGCCGAGTCCGAACGGCGTGTCTAAAGACACCACTTGTAGAGAAGTTTTACAAGGCTGAAATACTCAGGAAATGTCGCCAACATTACTGAGGGGTATTTTGCCACCGTTGAAAAATGTTTGATGTTGCCTGGCCGGGGAATCGAACCACCGACCTTCTGCGTGCAAGGCGGGCGTGCATACCATTGCACCACGGTGGCACCCACTACAAACAAATATCTGATAAAATTCCATAATCTCAAAAACTAAAACAATGGTTTATTCCATGAATTTTATTTCTTTGCATTAATTATTGTTTTCACTTAAATTATTCAGATTATTTGTTTATTTGGATTGCAATTTTTATCTATTCATAAATATTCCCTACATTTTTTGTTATTCTTAAGATGAGTAATAGTTTCCATTTGATTTGATTTGATTTGTATTTACGACGACTGGCAAACACTTTTTAATTTCAAATTGGGTCCTTCTTTATCTGAGAAAAGAGGACTCAATAATATTATTAGTTTAACGTCATTATTTATTTTGATATCAAAACAATGTTACAGTTGCAAAAAAAAAAAAACAGTAAGAAAAGGATCAAAGTCGGGTGGGACCGACTATATGATACACTACAACACTGCGAATAGGTAAAATATATAAGGGAGCTAAATCCAAAAGTGAACAGATTACGATATAATTTGGCACATATATTTCTAGACCACACATTCCAAATTTCATCAACATTAGACATACATGGCGTCTTTGATGCATCAAATAGCTTAAATTGGGCCAAAATATATATGGGAGCTATATCCAAATCCGAACCGATATAATTTGGCACATATATTTCTAGACCACACATTCCAAATTTCATCAACATTAGACATACATGGCGTCTTGCATCAAATAGCTTAAATTGGGCGAAAATATATATGGGAGCTGTATCCAAATCCGAACCGATTTCGATAAAATTTGGCACATATTTATTTCTAGACCAAATTCCGTCACGCATTCCAAATTTCATTAAGATCGGACATATATAACTCCTTCGTGCACCAAATACCAAAAATCGGCCGAAAAATTATATGGGAGCTGTATCCAAATCTGAACCGATTTTGATAAAATTTGGTACATTTATTTATAGACCTAATTCCATCACACATTCCAATTTTCATCAAAATTGGACAGATACAGCGTGTTTGGGGCATCAAATACCTCAAATTGGCCGAAAATATATATGGGAGCTATATCCAAATCTGAACCGATAAAAAATTATCTTCCCAAACTTTCAGCCAAATCGAATAATAAACGCGGCCTGTACGTTGCGAACGGACGGACGGACGGAAATGTTACGACAGTCTGAGCGCATGGCGAATTATTGGCGAATTGAAAATACTGCCAACTTATGTTGCATAGTGTAAACGTTTCTTGTCTTCTTCACTGACTTCTTAGCGGTGATGATGACATGAAGTATTTGATAAGTCTTCGTAATAGAATTTAATTTGTTTTTGATTGATACTCCAGTCATCTGCCCAATGTTGATGATGGTTTATGAGTCGCCACTTAACTGCAAATCAAATCTTTGTTTTGATGGCTAAATTAACATAGAGAAATTCCGTTTACACTTTTGGGATAAGTCACAACACGACATAGTCCTTACAATAATACAGGATTTACTAAAACAAATATCATAAATATCTTTAGGCTAAATGTACCAGTTATTATTGTCATCTTCATTATTGCATACATTAAATATGAGAAATTTACACAAACACAACAACACAGATTGTTGATTTAATATAGGTACAAAATCCGGAAACCCTTAACTTTTCTAAATGTGTTTATTTATGAAATATCCTGCAGCCAGAACGTGTTTGCTATTTGTAAAGCTTTTTCCTGTTCTGTTCCAATGTTGGCTTATAGCAGAGGACAGAGGGAAATGAATTTCCGTTGTCGGCACTTGAACATATAACATAAACTACTGATCAATGCTGCTGCTACTGCGTAGGTGTTTATCTTGGGCGTATCGGAGTGTGTGTTTGTGTGAATTTGGTTGTGGAATTATGGTTGTCGTGTTAACGAATCTCCTTTTAATCAGGGTCGTGTTTAAAGATTCTTCCACGTTGGAATGAGCATTTAATTGTCTTGACACATAAAACATTTTGTCATTTCTTACGCCTGAGCTATGAGGACAAAGTTTTTATATTACAGACATATGTATGTATGTAACCATTATTCCAATGTTGATAGAGGAAAATTTAAGACAAAGTTTGTGTAATAGACTATATTTTGTATTTATCTCTGTTTCCTTATACCAAAGTTATTGTAGCTCAAAGATTTCAAGCAAATAAATTAGTGGTCCCAGTTTAATTTAGATAATAAACAAAAATTAACTAAGCCAGTCAAGGCAACCTGGCAATATATACATATATGAAGTTACGTTAATAAGGAAACTTTAACAAATTCGGAGTTTTTTATATTCCATATATGATATAATGCTTGAAAGAAACACTGCCGGAGAAGCTCAATACAATAATACTATACCACTCTCTCAAGTATAAAACACGGTTTTTCTCCGCCATCGATAGTGCCAATTAAGGCACTGATTGTTTACTTAGCTTATAGCCTTGGATGTCCGACATGAGATAGTATATACAGGCACGTAATAATATATATGGAAACATGGGCGCCTTCGCCACGTTTTTGTTCAAAATGTTCTCATACCAACACCGTTAAAGTTTTTTCAATTATTATTTTTGGTACAAATATTAGCATATATTGACTATAAGTTTTGATAAATACATTGTTATAATTTTGTTTTTAAATTATTATTTTTGAGAATTTACAAAATATCTAAAAAGTGGCGAAGCCTCCCCACCCACGGGGCAGCTTCGCCATCGATATTGAACATTCTCCAACGGACTCTAAAACTGTAATTTACAATACTTCTTCCTTAAATATAAACATTATGCAAAAAAGAAACATGTTTTCTATTGAAATGAAATGATTTTAAAATTCACAAAAAGTAACGGATTCTAGTGGTTAATTGAAGTAGGTACCTTGAATTTAGGTACAATAATCATAATATAACTAAAACAAGATACGTTTAGGATAATATTTTATTTTAACTTCACATTATAGTGTGGTATATCTATGCAATAAAGAATTTACCTTAAACATGACACATTTCTAACATTAACCCACAACACCCCTATCATAATATTAATATATTGACAGTTGTATTTGCTTTTTTCATGCGAATTATTGGGATTTATATTCTCCAGTAGTTGTCTTCTAACGGTAAAGAAGATATCACAAAAAATACCTACGATAATTATTTTTCCCAATACCCCAAAAACACAAAACCGCGCGCGTCCGCTATAATACCGATGACACAAGTGTCATCTTTTGGGAGATGATAGATCTTTATTAAACTCACAATTTTGCCTTAAAGGATTTTTTCTAGCACTTATATTTTGCGAGAAAATCGGCGCTGGCGGAGCCGCCCCAGTGGCGAAGGCGCCATATGTTACCATATATAATGCCCATGTCTCTCAACTGTGACAACCCTCAATACGTCCAGTAAGCTCCCATCAACTACGGGTTTATTTGGCAGCACCATAAATAAAACATATGTTCAGGTGCAAAACAAGAAGATGCTGCTTTTGTACCTTGCCAACATAATGAGAGAGTATCCATCTCGTATTTGTATAGTATTCTGTGTTTTCTTGTGTGCAACATGGGACTCCCGCAAAGTAGATGCTCGGCATTCTCTAACTCTTCTAAATCTTCACATAATCTACAGCAGCATGAACATAGCCACACATTCGCACAATATTTCCTAAGCACACGTGCCCTATAGGCAACATCGTTTTTCATGGTGAGGCATTTGTTTAACACAATATAAGCACAATTTTAACTCTCTACTTCCAGTGGTGCCCGATACTGATCTACAGTAGTCGACGCCATTGTCATCAGATCTTGACGTTAGAGATCTAATCCTATAGTGACCTGTAATATGTCATACAGTGATTCTCAACCCTGTACGAGAAAAGAAAACGTTCTACGTTGAGAGTTCGCAGGCGCAGAATGCCTTAAATGCCCTGCATCCTGGTGCCATAAGCCATCTGCATATTCCATTTTGGAAGTGTGTCTTATTTTGGGAGTCATTCCTCTCGATAGGACCATTATATCAGGAAACATGGACTTGTCCACGAAAAACATCATATCGCTGTAAGCAGGGCTACTATTGGATTCTCGCACAGACCCTTAACCGCACTTAAACACAAATGTTTATAATTAGTGTGGGTGGTAGGTACCCTAAGCAATAGACCGATATGGTCCACTTTTGAAGATAAACTAAACCAAATATTTCGAGATCCAAAGTTTTGTCCAAAACCATTTTAGCAAATATTTTTGAACTTTTGTGGGGGAGGTACCGGAAGAAGTGGACCTATAAGAACCATCTTCGAATTTTATTTTATTTTAGACCAAATCGGTTACTCTGTTTATGAGATATTACGCTTTACATTTTAGCGAATATTTTCGAACATTTGTGAGGGAGGTACTGGCAGGAGTGGACCTATAAGCACCATCTTCGAATTTCTTCTAATATTCTAAGAAATATAATATAATTGTTCCACAAACATCCCATACGGGACAAGGGAGACTTCCACGACCTTCAGCCTGCAAGGAGAGTGTGCATACTAATGCACCTCTGTGCATTAGAAATAATACGACATGCAAAGTGTGGACCAATGCAGCATTCGGTTCGGGAGTTGTCGTGCGTAGCAGCCTTAGGGGTATTTTACAATTTTTGGGTCATTTTCTCAAGAAGCATGGACTTGTCACTGAAAAACTTGTACCGTCGTGATAGGGGCATTGAGTGCAACATGTTGCAAGAAATGATCCGAGAGGTGATCATAACCTGCACTTTTTCGAAATTTGGTGTGGGAGGTATCCGAAGCAGTTGGCATATTAGTTCATATTCTAAACTTATCTATGTATCGTAGAAATATTACAATGTCCAAAGTATGGACTAAATAGGTTACTACCTTCTAGAGTTATCGTGCGCACCATTTTAGCGAAAAGTTTTCAACTATTGAGGGGGGGTACCGATATGAGTTGTCCGATAAGGCCCATCTTAGAACTTTATTTAACTTTGGGCAAAATATTATTATAGACAAATCTTGAATCGAATTGGTTTATGCGCTCGAGATTTACCGCGCGCTCCATCCACAATACATGATGTTTTTACCGTTTTCGGGTCATTTTCTCAAGAAGTATGGACTTGCCGCTGAAAAAACTTGTACCGTCGTAAGAGGGGCCTTGAGTACAACCTGTTGCAAGAGAAATCAAAACGATCCTAGAGGAGGCCTTAAACGGTACTTTTCCGAAATTTTGTGTGAGACGTACCCGAAGAAGTGGACCAATATAGTCTCGAACTTGATCTATGTCTCGTAGAAATATTACGATGTCCAAAGTTATGACCAATTCGGTTACTCCCTTCGAGAGTTATCGTGAGCCCAATTGTAGCGATAAATTGTTAACTTTTGTGGGAGAGGTACCCGAAGGAGTACCCACCCATGACCCATCTTCGAACTTAAACTAAGTTTGGACACAATATTACGAATGCCAAATTTTGGGCCCGATTGGTTGCTTCGTTCGAGAGTTATCGTTCGCACCAAGCCAGCCAGCCAGACAGACAGACGGACATGGCTAAATCGACTCCAAACTGTCTGAAACACATTTCGTTCAAACGTACAATCAACCATTATTTCGATGAGGCACATTTTGCCCATATGAAAATGTATGTACATTCGTTAGCATAAATGCTGAGGGTATAAAACTTACCTTCCGAAGTCTTAAAATAAACAGAAAAATCTATGATTTCATTGAAACCAAAACAATATTTTGTTTAATTTCTGCCTATGGTTCTCTGTTTCCATTGTATTTGTAAAACAAATCAAAAGTAGAGGGCAAAGAGTACACCCAAAGAAAATAGTGGTCAAATAGAATTTATATATGTATTTACGAGACCGTCAGGAGTCACAGCCTTAAACCAGACGAGGATATCCAGAGGTTGGAAATCTAGAATCATGTTCAAAGCAGGGTCATTAGAATTGTGGCAGCCCTTTGCACACTCGATAGTTTGGACAGTAGTGCCTTATTCTCAAGTGCAACATAGGCACAACCACGGTTACATACAGCCGGTGTATAACTTTTCCCAATGGAGTTCTTGCAGGAGTATAGCACAATAAGAGCTTTCTTCGCCCGCTCCTCGATATTCCATTTCCATGTCAAGCGATGGTCCATGATTGTACTAAAGTAATTAGCTACCGAAGAAAGTTCTAACGCGACTCTGTCCGTGGAAATCTGGAGGTTTGCGTTTTCTGTAGCATAGTCCGAACTCCGTCTTCTCCTGGTTACCTTCAAGACCATTGTCATGCTCCGAGTTTGAAAGCATGACAGGAGCATTGCATAAGTTAAGACATAGACAATTATAAGTTAATTTAAACTTGAAAACCTTACGGGAATAAAAATCTCAACCAAAGCTTGTATTTGACAAAATGGTTAGAAATCCTCATTTGCTTCTGTTGAATTTTCTATCCCATATCAATTCAATATCCTTTCTCCTAGGCATACTGAAAATTGCCGCATAGAAAATTACTTGTTCGCTACTATATGAGGAAGTGAGTTTAATATTTCTTTCACTCTTTCTATCTTTTCTATATTTTTTTGTTGAAAAACGTTCCACTCTTATTTTCTTCTAGTACCTCTATCGTGTATGTTTATATGAGTGTACTCATTGATTATACTCTACTACCAACACGTTCTTATGCTTCCAAATCACAGCCCAATGATAGGCAGCCCGCCTATCATTAGTTTCTCACAGCTCCATCTGCGTTGTGTCGTTTTCTCAATGAAAAGTTCATGATCTACATGAAGCATAATCCTTGATAACTGTAGACCACGTTAATGCAGTCACTTAACGTGTAAATCATTACAATGCGGCTAATATAAACATTTGTTAGCATTTTGCTAAGCAACAGTGACACCTAAAGCTGCCAGGCTGGATCGTTGGCATCACGACTTGGTGTATCTTGGTGGACATTGCATTTGATGTTTGGTATTTGGCACATCAGCAATACGTATGTACATACTTCTTGTAGTTATAAGCAGGACTTTTTCCGCATTTAAGTGAAATCTATGTACATTGTACATAGGCATGTTGTCTTCATTCAGACTTGGTTTGTTACTTTCGGTGGAAAGTAAGTAATATACTCTACTTGCTTTGAAACTTTTATCCCGCTATATAGAAGCAAAAGTTTTTACATCTGTCTCTTTTACGTACAAAAATAAACTCGAATAAAAAAACTTATTATTTCGCATCTTCATCCCAATAAAATATTGTCTTTGAAATTATATATTCTTTGCTTTATTATGACATTGCCAATGTTTTTGTTGACGTTGGTGTATAGTTTTCTTTGATCATTAGTAAAAATTATGATGTTTACGCAAAGATGGTGCATGATGATATGGCTGAGTTGTTGTTGCTGTTTTTTCTTCTTCAACAATATCTATTGTTGTCACGTCATTGATCCATGCTACATGTACAAGGACCAAATATAGACTCCTGTGCGAATAAAGACGACAACAACAAACTTGTATTTTATTGGCTGTAAAGAACCCCATTCAATGTAAAATGTGCCATGAACATAGCTTTTTTGAATAGTGGATGACTTCAAAGCTTAAGATAAATACTTGCGATAGGTATGCTCAATTATGGTATGAAAAAAAACACTGCTGAGAAATTGCTCTGAATTCAATAAGGGATTCAGTCTCATTACCAATATGACAAGAGGGCTTGACATTTTCTACAAAATTAACCGAAAAATACAGAGTGATAGATAAGTGAGGAT
The DNA here is from genome assembly GCF_047663935.1 of Musca autumnalis. NCBI lineage: Eukaryota > Metazoa > Arthropoda > Insecta > Diptera > Muscidae > Musca > Musca autumnalis. The sequence goes on along the minus strand of NW_027411644.1, from coordinate 6,390,205 downwards.
AAGAAGGAGAACAATATTTGTGAAACTTAAACAGACGGGGTACTTGCAAGAAGACTACGCACATTAATGCCGAAGAAAAACTAATAAATTAAATAGCATTTTCAATACCCAAAACCCAAAATGCTGTAACAAAAATTCATCATCATCATCTCTCTGTGAGGGTCGAAGAAGCCATCTGACGAATTGCATGGGGGCTATCTCTTTGCAGCAAAAATTAAAAAAACGTTCCACAATTTTTGCTACTTGCATGCATAAAGCATGTTCCTTCAGATTTCTTAAAATAGCCGTCTTTGCTCCTCTTAACTATCGCACGGATGTAGTAATAATGGCACCAAATGGCCAACAACAAGTTTTTGCCATGCACTACCAACCAGAATTGCAATAACAACAGCCGCTAAAAATGTATAAAGACGCAAAAAGAACGACAATTACAACAACGTTTGATGGCATCAAGGGTGTAATTTAAGCTTTTGCTTGCTTTCATCTTTTAGTTTTTTTCTGCTTAGCGTTTGCATTTTTCCTACTGGCGGTAGTTTTTAACGTGCAATTGCTGCTTTCATTTGAAATCTACCTTCACCTCCCTATTGCCACACTGCAGTGGAAGAGAATATACTAAAGGGAATTGCTAAGAAAATAATTTAATTCTAGTATTATGTTCTCGTTACAAATAATCAGGCTCAACTTTCTGTCTGTTATGGTTTCCTCTTTGGCGGTTGGATAATTATGGCATTACATTGTAATTTTCGTGCTTTTTTATTTTAGTGTTAGATTATGGTCGAAAGACAAATATGTTTAATATTAATTCATTTAGTCATAATTTTGTATAAACAATAAAAGACCAGTAACTTTTTAACAAATTTACTCATTGTTAATTTTACAACAATTTCATTTGTTTGTTTTGTTTTTGTTACAATAACACAAGAAATTTAAACAATATCGATAGTTGTTAAAAGTTACAGAATAGGCCCACAGGTTAATTTCAGTATCGCAAATTTCACGTATAACTTCGCCGAAATAAACGTTTTCGCATGTATTGACGCTTTCATTTCCATTCTATTTATATTTCATTGAACATTTATCATTTTGCTTTAAAACGTACTTTTTGGTTATCCGTCTGTTTGGTACACATGATAACTCTCGAATGAATCGAGCAATTTGGTCCAAGGTGTTGGCCTCATAATATTTTGTCTCAGCTTAATCATCAAGATTGAAGATAGGCTGTATAGATCCAATCCGTTCGGCCATTCCCCATAAAAGTTCAAAACTCCATATCGGTCCACCATGTTGGGAATCTCCCACATCGCGAAAACGTAGTTTACGGACATGTCTCGGATCCTGAGACCACCAACAAAATTCTAATGAAACGAAATAAGTTAGGTCAAAAGCATGTTTAATAGGATTGATATCTATGGTGACTAGATATGAAAGTAGGTGAAAGTATTGCGATGATCTGTAGTATGTAAGAAGGTTTCTTCCGGAGATTGAAAACTATTCCTCGACTTGCCGGGAAATGAAAAATATCGGTATGGATATAAGTATGTATGCATATAAATCTTAAATGGAGCTGGAAATTGATTTTTATTTTGACTTTTTTTTTCAAACATAACAGAAAAATGTGTTTCAATTTCTCAGGAGTTTTGGTTTCTCCTACTTTCCTTTGAACTCTGACCCTGTCCAAGGATTTTCTTTTTTATCTTTCACAGTCTTCCCACAACGGAAAAATATAATCATTGAAAATGATTTCTTTAATCTACCCTACTTTTTATTTTTGACATTTTCACATCCCACTATTCGTGTATTTAAAACATTAGAGCATTTGTTGTTATTTCGAAAAGTATCCTTTAGCTACATCCCAGTGTTTCATATGAACATTTTCAAAATACTGTTTCGACGGTTTATTTGCCATTCACTTTTATAATTGTGTTGTCCTAGTGGAGACATATAAATGTGTAAGTCCATATATACATACATATGCAGAGAAAAGTCATTAAGTGTGTGTCTGTAGGCAACTTATGACGATTGTTATAATACAAATAGTTCATTTTGTTCTGCAGATAGTGACCTATGTTAAATATGTGCGTCAAACTAGGGATATTTATGATTCGTCTGTTGCAATTAACAGTCACTAATTTTGTCTTATAAAGTCAGTAGGTGTTTCTAATTATTTTCTTTCAACAGTGTTACTCTGCCTATCTTCGCGGTATGGGATAAAAAGTGAATCAAAACATTTTTTAACTCTTGGAGTATCGAAAAGTTAACTCTAGTGCCATTTAAAATATGTACGCAATTGCCTAAATCCATACAAAGTGTGTTTATTTTCGTAATTCTTTTAATTACCGACAAATACCAACCGTATCTGAAACCTATGCATTATAGCCGCTTCTTTCATTTGAAAATTCATTCATTTAAGTGAATAATTATCTCCAGGTAAAATTGCTAATTGTTTAAATTCACTTTATAAACATCGGAGGCCAGACCATTCATGGGCTATTAAACATGTCGATTTTTGCATCAGACGAAATCGAAAACATCAATCCTTTCAAATCAAACTAATTTCTGTTGAAACAAAATCAAATGACTGTTGAATGTTTTCATTCATCCGCCATGTATTCGTCGAATTTGTTTAGCAGTTAATATCCTCACTTCGATTATCCGGTCCCTATGTTTGTGTGATTTTTTCTACGATACGATTCAATAATTTTTCAAAATAAAAAATAAGCATCGTCATGAAGAGGATATAAATTCACATGCATACATATGTTTGTGTTCATGTTCCCATATCCGGTGGGCAACAAATGGTAAACAAGTCAAGTAGCAAAGAAGTACAACACAACAATCAAATAAATATGTCTGACAACTTTATGTTTCCAATAAAAATACAAAAACACATTTATTTGCAATACTTTGGTGTTTATTAGGGTGTGTAGTTGATTAAAATAAAAAACAATTGAAGAATGCATACAATGTGACACATTTCATATTGTTGCTGTTCTATGTACAGAAATTTGTCAGCAGAGATTTATAGGGAATAGGTTTTGTGGGTGTATCACTACTCAAAAACGCCAAGTGCTACCTCATTTGCTTAAACAAATACCCAAGCGTCAATTCCCTGAATCAGAAACAGTCACAATTGTAAGTACCAGTGTCTCGTATATGAGATATGAATTTGTATTCAACCTTCTTAGACCAATTTAGCATCTGTTAGACAATATTATTCTTGTTTTTATGTCAGTTAATACAAGTTTTATAAGCGATACCGAAATACATGGATCATTCACTACCGCTTAGCTTCTTTGTTCTGTACAGCAATATCAAAGGGATAACAAATTCGGTCATATCTTGGATGGTTTTTGATTAAGGTCGTCGTCAAGCATTTCTGATAAGATCGCTATCTTTTGTGACTAGATAGATCAGAGTTATGCACTAGTTTTTTTGGTTTTGGTGCTAGGGTATCTTTCTGTTGATAAGGCCTTTTGACAATTATTAACTTGCGGAATGCTACCTCAAAGAATTGCGGGTTCATACTGTACCTGTTCGCTATTAGATATCGCTCAAGAATCCAAGGAAGAATTTCAGGAGAAGAGAAGGATATTTCAAAATAAAAAGTTTGCCAACAGCCTGTGACTGTAAAAAGCAATAACTGGAGCGATGAATCTAAATAAGCTAAGAGTAAATACTTAGTCGTAAAAAAAGTAACATTGTCATACGAGTTTTGGAAGTTTTCAGTATAAATTTTTAGGTGTTCATAGTGTAGGTATCATTAGCAGTAATCCTTATCTTTGATCGCAGACAGATCTAATCCACACCGTATGCATAGAATAGAATGGTCCTAAATATGTGATCAAGGACCATATATCAGGAAGTTTTGCCTATTGTAGTTATGACTACAATGACTACACGCCATTAAAATATCCACACTTGCCATCTTGGAACTGGATCTATTTTTGGAAGTCATTTTGTAGGATTTCTTGACCTTTTTTTCAATATGGCAGGTATCATGAACTTGCCCACGAAAACAAATTATAGTTGTAACTAGAATCACAGGTTGGATCTTCGATAAACATTTCTAAACAATCCTGAAAAGCAATTAATCTGAACTTAGGCAAAGATTTGAACTTTTGGAATGGAGGTATACGAAGGTGTTGTCCGATATAGATCATATTGAAACTGTACGATAAAGAGAAATATTACGATGAGCAAAGTTGAACCAGTGTCAGTCATCACCAGCCACTTACGTTGGTTACCATAAGAGCTTTACAGCTTATGGATCATTATGTCAGGAAGCATGGACTTGCCCATGACACACATTTTGTCGCTGTAAATAGGACCACAAGGAATACCTTTAGTTCGAATTTCAAAACGATCTTCGAAGAGCGCTTAAACTACACTTATTTACACTTTTATGAAGAAGGTGCCTAAATGCGTTGTCCTATATGAACTTTCTTGGAACTTCATATACATTTCGAAGAAATTTTACGATGTGCAAAGTTAAGACCAAATGGGATACTAAATTCGTAAGTATTCGTGCTTATCAGCTATTCCCTCTGGTGCCGACGTAAAAAAATTGACGTAAAAAAATTGTCAAAATTATCCTAAACATGTCCTTAAACTGCACTTGTGCCAACATTTTGATATCCAGAGGAGTGGACCGATATAGTTTATATCCGAACCTGATCTATGTTTGGAAGAAATATTATGAAAAACAACTTTTGAACCAAATCGGTTTCTTCGTCCAAGACCCAGAAAAAATACTCACACAAATTAACCTACTTTCTAATTATTTTAACAAGGGCATGTCATAGGGAATCAGTACTTATTTTTGGCAACTAAAAAGTAATTAAGAAGTTACGACTTGAAGTAACCAGAGAGTAACTACTTATTTATCTAATTTTTAGTGTCCAAAAAATAAGTACTGATTCCCTATGACATGCCCTTGTTAAAATAATTAGAAATTAGGTCAATTTTGCTGGAGAGTAATTGTGCGTACGATTTTAACGAAACATTTAAAACTCTTATGGGAGTGGTACTGGAAGGAGTGGAACAATATGGACCATATTCGATCTATGGATAAATTATTCGATCAGAAGTTTGGACCAAGTCATTTGATTCCTTCAAGAGCTATCGCGCTCTCAAGCCATGCAGAAAGATGGACAGACTGAGCTAAATCGACTCCAAATTGTCTGAAACGGATTTCGTCAAAACATATTTGGGGTGTAAAACCATTATTTTGATGAGGCATATTTTTGATCGTATCAAATTGTACGAGTATAAAACTAAAGGCTGAGGATATGTATACTGACACTCATGGCTATAATTTTACGTTAAATTTTTATTCATTGTCCAATGTAACATCTCAAAACAGTATTTAGAGTTAGGTTGATTGTCTCTAAAAGCATTCGAAAAGATATTAATGACCTGTCTTAGTAAGACGATTCAAATTTAAATTCATTCGAACTACTTCCACACTAATTTTTTTAATATTTCATTCAGTTTTGTTTTCAATCAAATATATATTTATTGCAATAGCAGGAGTTTTATTTTATTTTTTATTTTATTTATTTATTTTATTTTATTAATAGATGATTTTTCAAACTTTTATAGTAAATCCAATTGTTGTATAAGTATTTTTAGTTATAGTAAACATCTAATAGTTGGCTTAGCGATATTGCTGTTAGCCATATTAAAGTTATATTTATATAATAATATACATCTATATAATAGTAACAATAGTTTTTTACATATTATATTCATTTATAATTAGTTGCCTATTTTTGAAGCATGTAAGAACATATTTATATAGAGAGAGAAAGTTTGTGCCATTTCATATATCGATTATTTCATTTATTTCTATTCTTCCCGAAGTACATATTTCTATATTCCGAATAAATGGGACATACGCCAATAAAATGGGTTGTGTTTTCAATTTCATTCATGGTGCAAATTGTACAAAGTATATTTGCATCAGCTTTAGAAGTAAACGGTTTAGAGGCTAGATTTAGCAAACCACCTCTAGCTTTTATAATCCAGACTGTCACATGTGAGGAGAGATCCTTAGTTAACTCTTGCATCTGATTATATTGTAAACTCGAATACAGATCATGGAATTGCGAATTCCTCGCAGTATTGGATAATACATCACGTTCCCTAGTACTCAATGCAATAATTATCTCCTTCCAATACATACATATTGGTACGGTGTTATTGGGAGGAGTATAACCTAAATTTTCACATAGGTCGGACCATTCTTTTGCACAGTAGATGTTTAATTCCATGATCTTTTCGGCAAGTATACGAGGTAATCTATTGGGACTAAGTCTTAACACCCGGTCGAAGCATATAATGTGGTTAGGCCAGTTTCTAAGTAAAGCATGTAGTTGGGCGTATTGTTTGGAAGTAACAACATTTTTTTAATAAAGAAACGCAACAATTTCTCAACACATTCATAGCGCTGAAACCCCCATATTGGTGCCGCATAGAATAATATAGATTTTGAACAAGCAGAGAATATTTTATATTTATTATGTTTTGATATCTTTGGATGTGTGATGTATTTCAACCAAGTAGAATTGATAGCCATTTTGGATGTCGCTAGTTTTGTTTTGTAAATGTGTAGTAAATGATAAATTGTAAGTTAATTCGACTCCCAAGTACGTATATTTATTGACAATCTCAACTTCTTCATTTCCATAAAACCATTTTAAATTGGATGCAATTCGATTGCCTTTGCGAAAAATAAGTACTTTCGATTTAGACAGATTTTAACTTTTTATGCAATATCTGTGTAAAGCATCTATCATTACTTGTAAACCTTCGGGTGTTTCAGATAGCATAACAATGTCGTCAGCGTAAAGTAGAACTTTGACGATCGTATCAGCTACATCGACCCCTCCAGGTAATTCATCCGGCAAATCATTAAGGTACAGCGAAAACAATGTTGGACTTAGAATGCAGCCTTGCTTAACACCAGAGCTAACTGTAAATGAATTAGAGAATGTGAATCCGTCCCAAACTTTTGTTGTTGTATTATCATACAAGGCCTGCAGTATTCTTATTAGTTTTGTAGATAGACCCATAGAAGACAGCTTGTAAAAAAGACTGTTCCTCGGGATCAAGTCAAAAGCTGTTGAAAAATCAACAAAAAAAACTATTAGTAGATTTATTATTAGCCCTTTTTAGATGTATAATATTTACAAGATTGAAAATGTTGTCTACAGTAGAGTACCCCTTTCTGAAACCTGCATGGAACTCGTTAAGAACATTATTTTTGGTAAGCCAAAAGGTTATGCGATTCAACAATATGTTATTGAAAATTTTGGATATTGTATCCATAAGGGACAAACCCCTACAGTTTGAGGCAACATTCGGATCACCCTTTTTGAATAATGGGATAAGAATGGATTCTTTAAAACACTCTGGGATATCTTCATATAAAAATATGTTATTAAACACATGGAGTACTTCCCTGAGAAAATTCATTGGTGCGTTTTTGTAAAACTCGTAGGGTATTCCATCTTGACCCGGCGAATTTTTCCTTTTGAGCTTTTTTATGACATTTTCCAATTCAAAAAATTCGATTGGAGAATCCATGAAGGGATCTACGTAAGAGGGAATGCACCACAATATAGAGCTATCACCAATATTATTTTGCAGAATACTCTCAAAATGAATCCTAAATTGATTGGAACTGATATTACCTCTACGCAATTGATTAGACTTTTTCAAAGATTTGGACAGCGCCCACCAATCTTTACTGCAGTTTATCCTATCTAGCTTGGTTAGGTTGTTATTATAGAATGCTTCTTTTTTCTTAGTACACAAATATCGGAATTTGGACCTCGATAAGAAATAGCGTTGCCTGTTAATTATTGTGTGAGATTTTCTATAGTTTTTTTAAATTTTTAATCATATTGGATCTGAATCGAAAGCACTGCCAATCAAACCATTTTTGTTTGGGTTCAAAGACTACATAATTTTTCTTTCTCACTTGAGATTGTTTTATTTTAGAAGTTATTTGATTAACCAAGTTATTTACAGACTGATTTGGCATATATCTTTAATATGTTGACAGCTCCGATAACTTATTTTTATATTGAAGAGTATGTTTATCTTGCCAATATAGCTGTTTGTTTTGTTTATTGTTGAAGTTCAATCTCATTTTCAATTGTTTGAGTGGAGTATTCCCCCATTCGCTCAACTTCATTTATTACCCTCTATTACAGAGAGTAATGTTTTTCAAAACGAACTGACAGTGTTGCAAAATTTTGCTGATCGCTACCAATATCATGATTTCATCCCGGCGAAGGGAATTATCAATTGGCTTCTCAGTTTTTGAAATGATGCCTTTTTAGCGAAAAACCGAACTCTTTAAGTGTCTAGTATTCTCATATGAATGAGAATCACACTCACTTTTCGGCTTTTCCAAAGAAACACCAAAATCAAAATATTTTGCAACATGTCAGCACGTATCAACTAAGAATTCTTCGAATTCTGTGAGTTGAAAAGAACACCAACACAGTTGCCTGTGAGGTTGTTATTGGAATTTTGTTTTTTTGTTTTTTAACAAAGCTCCATTCATTCGCCTTTTGCTATAGCTTTTGAAATGATATTTGATTTTTCTGAACGAGAGGACAGTTATTTGGTATTTTTAACTCCAAATGTAAGGGCATATGATCAGAGAAGGTTTCTAAATCAACGTGTATATTGGTAACGAACTGCAAAAAGCTACATGAACATATATAGTAATCAATAACAGAACTTCCCATAACCCCACAGAAAGTAAAATTTCCATCAGAATCACCTGATGTTCTCCCATTTAAAACAATGCCTCCAATATCATTAACAAACGTTAACAGCTTTCTGCCATTAGTGTTGACTGTTTTGTCTTTTGACTGCCTTAATTCAGTTATATCTGTAAACCCATCAATAATACTTTCTTCAAGACACTGACCTTCACCAATTCTAGCATTTAGATCTCCCATAATGCAGAAGTTAACTGGACTGTACTCACTAAAAAATTTTTCAAATTGCTCCATATCCGATTTCCATTTTGTACAATTTAGGTATGAGGGAATCAAATAGAAAACAGACCCATAGAAGTTGGCTGATAATACCACGAGGTTGGTCATAATAAGAGCAAAACTGAATTCGAATTGTCTTAGTCTTAGAAAGTTTAATAAATATTAAACCCTGAGAGTTGACCATTTTTATGACAATGCAAACCAAAACTGAATATGAAAATAAGTGAGCAAAGGCTATACTCGGAATGGGCCGACTATGTGATACCCTACACCACTGTCCATGTGCAAAAGCTTTTCACTGGTAAACATTTATTTTAGGGAGACACTGAAATATTCACCCACCATGGCTTTTATACCAAATGACTTAGAGCTAACCAACATAATTAACTGGGAAGTAGATTGTCGACATTAGTCAATGTCTTGATTATTATAGGTCACTTCTGTTGAAATGCGTTCATCCAAATTTGGGATATTCTCATTACAATTTAAGTAAAGAGTGGTACAACAACTTACTTTACATCATTGTAAAGGTGAACTTTTATTCTTCCATTGACAGGCTTTGATTTTAAAAGCGGAGATATTTCCATAAGAACATCACGTTCCACATTAGCTTGTATATTTACTGATGCTTGTACAGTTTCTGACAACCACTAAAATCAATAGATTTCTTTCCCTCTGGGACACACATCAACCCACAAAATTTCGTGACAATCCCATCATTTTGTGACGATCCGACCTGTGGCATGATAACAAGGTTTAGATGGACAGACGGACACAACTAGCCGAATCGATTCAATTCGTCGAGACATGAATTTTGGTATATATAAGTATAGGTCTACGACCATTATTTCGATGTGTCACAAACTTTTCGGCCAAAGCTAACTTATAATACCCTCCCCACATAGTGGTGTAGGATATAAATACGAACAAATTTTCAGCAAAGAACATAACAGAAAATCATAGAAACATAGCTCGTGGTTTATGTTAAATCCTCTTCAACAATTTACTCAGAAAATAATGAAGCGTTTTTCCAACACCCACATTAATATCCACTGTGTATCATGCAGATCGGTGTGTGTTTCTTTATGTTGGCATGTATACAATTGACTAGACGCTGAGCAGATAAATATTTACACATTATTGCTGCTTGAGCACGTTTAATATTATTTACAATATATCCAAATAATATCACTTACAAACCCGCTAACCAAACGCAGTGAACTGACATTCAATCGATTTGTAAATAATAATAACAACACACGCACACATACAAAAGGGCAAAACGAACTTGAATAGCAGAAAAAATCGTTTATTAACGTTGAACACATAATTCAATATTAGGTCCTAGGGACATGCTTGATATTATCTGTTTAGCATTCAAGATGTGTCAATTTCATAGATGGTGCTTTAAGAAAATATGAGTATCAAATTTCCACTCACATAACATAAACAAAAATATTTAATATGTGCACTCTTTTGATAAACGAAATTTACATTATCTTAAAAAAGCCAAGTGCTTTAAAGATTTAATGATATCCCCTTTAGGTGACGGAAAAAGCCCTTAATACTTAACTTTTAAATGCCAATGTTCTCCAAGTAAACCAACAATAAAAATATCACATCATTAATATTTTTTTAAATTACCAGGGTTTTTGTAAGAAACGATCATCGTTACAATTTTTATGTTTTAGAAATTTCATATTTTCAATAAAATATTTTCTAAATGATTATGTTTATTTGTCATATTGTAATTAATGGAAAATAGAGAAAACGCTAAAAAGTAGACAAATAATCATACCGGGCTTATGAAATTCACTCAAACGACATTTCCCGGCACAACAGATCCACGACATAATTTTGATTTACCATCATAGTAAACCAATAGCGATTTTATAAAAATTAAATTTTTTTCTCAAAAAATTGTGAATTGTTATTTTGTTCAAATTCACGGCAACTAATCAACATTTTTCTACAGGCGCACAGCATTTACATGCATCATACATACATTTATACATATGACACACATGAATACAACACCATCTCTAAACATATTGACCTGCTGTAATTATGATCGATAGTTATGAGAGCGTCATGCAAATCAAATGCAAAATTTAACGAAACCCAATAATTATTTCGAATAGACTCAACGGGTCCGAACTGGTTGGTGTTTCGATGCTATGGTTGCTGTAGCAAAGACCACACGGACAATGTCGCCAAAAAACATAACTCACAAAACATGTTAGCTGTTTGTGATATCCGTTTCATTTGATTTGAATTGACATTGTTGATTAGGTGCAGAACTTTTGTGGCTTTTTGTGAATACCAGGAATATCACTACATGGCAGGTGGGTTTAAAAAAAAAAAACAAAATATTGAAAATACTGCCGCTTCGAAAAAATTCCAATTTTGTTATGCAATACTTTTTTCTAATCACATATACAATCATTTCGCTACACGATCAATTTTAAAGCTATTTTTCAATTGTCGGAACCACATGCTCTTCATGCTACCATGCCAGGTAGGTATGTTATAAACAAGAAAAGTTGCATATATCCCTAACACATTTGTCCGTATAAATACATATTGGCAACTGAATTTTATTGATTGGTGTGGCTATTACTACTTCAGTTATTGCCAATTTCTGTTTCATAGCAAACAAAAAGTAATTGATCCAAAATTATATCATCACCAATCAACTTGACCTGCATGTTGGCGGAGAATGTCTATTGCAGCGTCAAAAATAAAATGTCAAACAGTCTGTCAGATATACCGAATAACCATAACCCCATCATGACATGTGGTGGTTACTACTATGACTATATAGGATTTATTTCGCCCCATATGTGTCCATACATCATACATACAAACTAATACATGTACATTAGGATTATATCCATATTTTTTGGTGGTCAGTTGGTATATAATTTTGTACAATAATTCAAATACATATCCATGTTTAAGAGATCAATATTAATAATTTTTCAGCTTAAACATTTTTAAAAAATTAGAGTTTTTTTTTATTTTATATACACATGGGAAAAATATCAAAATGTAGGGAGAAAACTTTATGTAAAAACCCTTAGAGAATATTTTTTCTAATTAAAAATTTAAACATGCTTTGTTTGTACAAATATTTATAGAAAACATATAAGAATTCTCACAGGCAAAGTCATTAAAAACAGTCTGTAACTTTCGCGAATTCGTTGCAAATGACCACATATTTATTCTCTTGTCCGATAGGTACAATAAATACAAATACAAAATTAGAGAGTTTTTAAAGAAAAACAAAAATTGCAATACTGACAAAAGTGCATTAAATGCACTGTCGCGATTTAATAACAAATTGGTCCAGAATGGTTAGATTTTAAATTAGATAAAAACTATTAATAAGTTATTAAGAAAAGCCTATATGCCATTATAACGAATTAAATAAATAATGCATTGTTGAACTTCAATGCATTTGGTGCGGAAACTTTTTTCGCGATAGAGAAAAAATGACACCGTATTTCATAGTAGTTTTTCATGCTCTACACGGCTATGCGGTGGAATTTTTGATATTTGCAAAAAAGTTATAACCCTAATGTACATATCGTCATCATAAATGCCAAAAGTCGTAACTAACAAAATAATAATTTTATAGGAGAAGCAAAATATGTTAAAAAAAACTGTGTTATGGAATATTATTCTTTTGAATGAATGGGAGTAAGTAATTGAACCAAAACCGCGAAAACTCTTGATTTTGGGATCTGTCATTACAATGAAATTTATTTATTTATACCATTTTCCGAAATGTCTTTTCTTGAATAGGATTGTTATTTTTTAACGTAGAAACTTGAAATTTTGCAAGAGCATGTATTTTAGTCTTATGTATTAGATTCAATCAAAAAACTAATTTTGACTTTTTTTGAGATACGACTTTGTGCATTTATGATGACGATATGTAAGTTCAAACATTGATTGAAGTGGTGGCGTTTGTAGTGAATGGATTTTTGGTTGATTGGTTCGATGTACGACAAATACCACTTTTGGTTTCCAACATCCATTACTGTCGCCATTTAATTATAATCTCATTGAGCGTTTAACATGACACTGCATTAATTTAGTTATTACAACGTTAAGACAATAATTATTCAGTTGAAAAAGTTGTTTTTAACAACCAAAAATATCGGACTATTACGCTTTTTATGGGGATATATCATATCCAAAACGATTTCAAAGGATTGTAAAAATTTTTGTTTAGTTTTGTTAATCCATGTCTAGGCTTGGCACACTGACATACCATGGCATTTTTTTTAATACACTGTGAACAAACATTTTGGGGCAGGGATAATTCCTTTTGGAGATGAAAGGCCTTGGTGAGTATATTAAGAACCCCAAAGGACAGATCCGCCGTGAGTCGAACTTCCGCGTTATGTCGTGATGAAGTTTTTGCTAGAGACCCTGTAAGCCATCCGGAATTAGCATTATATCTTTGTTTACTGTTGATTTATCTTATTTTTGAGACGACATGTCTGCAGTCAAATCGAATGAGGATTATTTTCGTAGAACACTTCGACCTTCTAACTCGCTTCCTTCAATGTACTTTTTTGATGTGTACATATCCACGTATGAATCTACACTTACCTGTTTCATAATCTAAGAAGCGTCGCGCAGTGGGAATTATGTCGATCAAAAATGGACTTGAAAGAAACTATGAAACGTTAGTACAGTATTGAACTAAAGTATTGACTGTACTTAACGGCATATACATTAGGCCAGGGCGATTTGAAAACCTTAATGAGCCCTTCGCGTTTCTGATTCCTGGGATTGAACTGAGCAAAAAAGTCCACTGGGCCATATATCTACCGTGAAAATCGAGCTTCCCGGTTTTGACTTTAAGTTTTTTATTGACGTTTTTTAGATATTTAGAAATAAAAAACTATAACTGAATTTCTCACAATTTTCCAACATAAATATTCAACAAAACAAAAAAACATTATATTTTTGAAAATTATGAGAAATTCAGTTATAGTTTTTTGTGGGGGTTTTTCCGACTTAAACCACTATAACTTAGTTATAAAAAAAAAATGAAACGGAGTTACCCAATCGAAATAAAGGCATTTTCGTTGTCCATGGATTCCAACACGATAGAATTTTGCACCCGAACGCTTGAATAATTTTCTGGAAATCGCTCTGAAAATTTTAGGTACGGCTCTCATTGACAACTAATTGATTTTGTCGCGTTTTCATTGTCATTTTTGACATTTACCCCTGTTTGCTTAGAAAAAACTGTGTTTGTGTTTTTGTATTTTCTGTAACGAATATACAAAAAAACAAAAGATAATGTTTTCTGAACAAAAACAGGGTAAATGCACAAAACGACCACAAAAATGCGACAAAATCGATTAGTTGTCAATGAGAGCCGTACTTAAATAAGATATTACGCTTAAAGTATTTAAAACTTCTATTGTCACCTACGAAAACACTTTTTTAAATACGGATTTATTTTTAGCACATTTATGTTCACTGAAAACACCACAAAAAAATATCTGCATTTAAAAATATAGTCTCTATTAAACAATAATGTCGCTACTGTTCGAAGCGTAATATTTTATGGACAAATCTCACTGCTCCTCTTTTAAAATCTCTAAATAAGATATTTTAACCATAACCCACAAATGATACATATATCAATCCTATTGCCATAATTGGATTATAATTATCAAACGGATTTCCAATTGAATGCTGTTGCTGCTGCTAATGCCTATGCTTGTAATTAAAATGCATTAAAACAAACAAATTGAATCGAATTCAAGTGAGACGCAAATAAAAAGCGACTGATTCAGATCGTTTGCAGCGATACAAAGAAGTAATTTCTATAATCGCAACATAAGATAAGAGGCAACAGAAGAACTGTGAAAAAGAAACATTTCTCTTGAAAACCAACATTTCACTTCAAACTTAAAGCGAACTTTATAATTAAATTTATGTTTTAGTTTCAATTAAAATTTTTGCAAAAAAAAAAAAAAAACAAAACAGAAATTGTTTCTATTAAATATAAGATTCAAACCAAGCTCATTGTCACATAATAACAAAGCCGATAGTTATATTTGCAACTTACATTTGCCAAATACTTTTCATAATTTTTTATTAACACAGGTGTTGAATAAAAAAGACAATGATAAGCGAAATTTGTGTTGCTGTCATTTGTGGTGGTCTACTGGTCTTCTCCGTAAAACAGCACTCACGTAGCTTCCCAGAGAGAGAGAGAGAAAACAAAAGAACTCCTTCCATTTCCTTGGTTCTAATGTATCCAAGTTGCCAGACAAAATATAATGAAGCAACAACAAAAAACCCGCACAGATGCAATGACTGCAGCCATCATTTCTCTGACATATATTTTAGTCGAGTTCCTTTTTTTATTTTTTGTTCTCCGACATTAAAAAGGACCAAAAATTCCTGTTTTTGTTGTAAATGTTCAGGGGCAAATGACAAATAAGATTTTTTAAAGACATTGCACATGAACATTCCAACAGCCAATGATGAGGGGGTGTATTTTGCAATTAGTGGAGGGCATAGAAAAATAATCTAAAATTAGTATTTGTCAGATCTTCTGCAAAAAAAAGAAAATACTGTAAAGTAAAAAATTTGCCACAAAGTGATGCTCGTTTGAGTAATTAAACAAGTCAAATAAAAAACATTTTATTTTGTTTAATTGTTAACACTGTGCAACATGAAAAAATAACCATATTCTGACAGCGTGGTAAAAGCAAAAAAATGAGTGGACACCTGTCCGGGAGTTTTTTCCCATCACTTGCACTTTTGCGGTTCATATCGGCTAAACCGTTAAGAATTTTGACTGACATGTAGCACTTGTCAAAAAGAACAACAAATCGTTAAATAGCAAATTGTTCAAAATTCAAGAAAATTTGTTTGGTATTTACGGACTTAATCCAATTTTCACCTTGGAAAACCGTTCATAAATATTTCATATGTTGTAGAAAGTTGTTTGCTGAAATCTTTGGTAAATTTTCGTAGTTTATTGTTTCCCTAAATTCTGAACGGTTTGGTATCTATGGACCAGAACCAAACAACGAAGGGCACAAAATCCTATTTGGATAAAGTTATTTGCCCTTATGACCTTTATGAACCGTTCCTACAGAGGTCATATGTTCTAGAAATTTATTTATTGAGATCTTAAAAGACACCCTAATTGAGATCGGTTAAAATATTTTAAATGTTGGTGTTAAACTCTTTCTACAAAAACGCCGAAACATCCTTATTTCACGAATCTTTTATAAGCACTGTGTTCGGGAGCTTACCGAATTCCTAAAGGCGACCACCACGATGTCTTACACCCTGGTCGACTCGGCGCACCAATCCTTTGTTGCTGGAGGGGTGGTTGATGTTATTCGAGCACAGCACCGATGGCTTCGTCTGAGGGTAATGTCACTCTTTTTCCACACACAGCCTATTATTCCAACTGCACCACAACTGGCTAACTCTAAGGGCAACGATATACGGATGTGTTATTTAATCTTTACTCGGGATGGTTGACACGAACTGGTGGAACCGTGTGATCTTGGACATATACTAGACGGCACTTGATGGTATATTGCAACTACCTCACTGGTTAAAGAAAACACTTGGAGTTTAAAGTTCACTGTGATATTTATTTTATGATTTATTTCAATAAACCTTGCTCGATGGCGGAACACAAAGAAGGAATAATTCTAACAATTTTAATAATGCAAAAAGTAAACATGAGTATTCTGTGGTTGCTCTTCTTCTTCCTCCATAACCGGTTTTCTATGTTTTCTTGAGTGAAGGAGGGAGAAAAAGAGCGAAAGTAGAGCATTTTTTCCTTAGAAAGAGAGTTCAAAACAAAGGGCGACAGTATACATTAGGGTAGGACGACGTTTATGGGCCCATTTCAGTGATGACAATTTAGCGCTTTCTACCATAAACATCCTCCCCCCTTGGGACGAGGTCCCAACTAAATCTATGTTATTAATATTACTTCAGTTATTCAAATGTATGAGAAAAGTAAACTAAACAAAGAAAAACTTATATTACTCATAGTACTTCAATTATATAAATATGCGAGAAAAGTTTCAATTAACTTTTAATTAACTGTTTGATTATAAAAAATGAAAGGGTGATACCTAGGGTATACAGATGAGGGGTATTTAATACTAAGGTTTAGAAATGTAGATTATATATGTAATTCAAAAACGACGAGGCGCCAGCTCCCCTGCTCTCCTCCAGGAACATATCGGGCAAGATATACCACTTTAGCAAGGTAACTAAGCTTTTCGTGCCACGTCTCCAAAGAAAGTCCACCCAAAAATCGTATTCTGGGCGTAGGGCATGCCGCGCTCAATAATCGGTAGGCCCAAGAATATCCCCTTTTCTGCCGGCTTGCCCAGAGTGACGGTGTATGTGCTAGGCGTCTCGAATTGAGGATCTGCCAGTACCTTTTCTGGGTAGAGTCGACGAACGCACCGCATATCGGCGACATAACGAGGCGTGACGATATCACATTCGCCGAACGTCACCAGGCGACTGGTGTACGTTAGCACATTGTTGCGCGTTGAAGTCAGCACAGCTCTGACCCGGTTGGGATAAGGCAGCCCTTGCGATGGCGTTCCCATGAACAGGGCATCTTCCTCACAAAGAGGGTCGATAAGGACACGAACCTTCTTCGGGGTCTCCTCGATCCCCGGAAAATGGAGCATAGCCTCGGCAGTCATCTCTAGCCAGACTTCTTTAGAGTTATCAAGGGGGTGCAGGAAAGAGTGGTGGGCACGATTGCACACGTTACACCCCACGCTCCACGGGCAAGCAATCACCTGATGGCCCATGCCGAGACAGTTCAGGCAGCATTTATTCTTCCGCACAATGGCCTCCTTGTCTTTCGGCATCGCTTGGAGAAAGGCTCGGCAGTGACGGAATGAGTGCCGTGGACATTTGGACATTTAAAGTTATCGTTGTAGCTCATCTGCAAGAAAGAGTAAGATATAGTTAAGGGACAAAAAGATTACAACACATATCTTCATCGCGCAAGACATCAACGAGCTGGCTTGTAGAGCAAGAATTTATTCGGGACGAGGAAGAAGAACCAATTTGTGCACTGGACGAGTAATTACGCCATTCAAGGTTTTTATGTCCACAACGCGAACCCTGTCGTCCTGACCCAAGTGTAATTTTACCACACGGCCCAAGCGCCACTCGTTTGGAGCAAGATTATCACTAGGCAGCACCACAATGTCATCCATTCGAAGGTCATTTTGAGCCATTTTCCATTTGGTGCGCTTATGGAGCTCCTTCAGATACTCCGACTTCCATCGTCGGCAGAATTCCTGAGCAATCAATTTCAGCCGTCTCCAGCGGTTCAACAATGACGTCTTGGTCTCAACCTCCTCAGGCTCGGATGGTGATAGCAGCGGCCCGCCAATTAGAAAGTGGCCGGGAGTAAGGACACCGAGGTCATCAACGCTATCGGTGAGGGGGGTAAGAGGCCTAGAGTTCAGGCATGCTTCTATGTGGGCCAGAATAGTGGCAAACTCCTCAAAGGTGTGCCTTATCTGCCCTGCTATCTTCTTCAGATGACTTTTGCAGCTCTTCACCCCTGCCTCCCACAGCCCGCCCATATGCGGAGCTGCGGCAGGTATGAAGTGCCAGTCCAACTTTTGAAACCCGTATCGGGTAAGCGAAACAACCCTCATCAAGCTAGACCGGAGTTCCCGATCAGCGCCCACAAAATTTTTGCCATTATCCGAATAAATATGGCGGGGGCAACCACGCCTGGCAACGAAACGAGACAGAGCGGCGATGAAGGCAGGGGTGGAGAGGTCACTCACAGGCTCCAGGTGTATAGCCTTGGTGACGAAGCAGACAAATAGACATATATACCCCTTCGAAACGCGGCAGCCTCTACCGCTAAAGTTTTTTATTTCCACAGGGCCAGCAAAATCAACGCCCGAAGTGGAGAAAGGGCGAGCGAAAGTAGTCCTCTCCGGAGGAAGGGCAGCCATCTGCTGCGTTTGTCGCTTCTTTTGAGCAAGAACACACTTCGTGCAATTTCGATAGTGCGCTTTCACCAAGTTTCTATCTCGTATGATCCAGCATTCGAGGCGAGTCGTAGCCAGAGTTAGCTGGATGCCACCATGGTTGGTCTGCCGGTGAACCTGGTCAACATAGAGCGCAGCGAATCTACTCCGATGAGCCAGAATGATTGGGTACCTTTCGTCATACGACAGGGAAAGTGTGGAACTTAATCGTCCATTAGCACGGATAAGATTGTCTTTATCCAAGAAGGGATTTAGAGACAACAGGGAGCTACCAGACTCTAGCCTCCGACCATTGACGAGGCAATCATACTCCGAGGGGAAATGGATTCTCTGCGACAGAGACATCAAACGGTATCGAGCAAAGCTTATCTCTTTTGAGGATAGTTTTATGCTTTCATAGCAAACGACCCCCTTGGTTCCAGAATGCGTCCTATGGAAGAAACGAAACATGTACGCTACAACATGAATCGCAGTGGGGAGACGAGAAAACCTTTCCAAAACGTCCTCCTCTACGACAGATCGGGCAAGATGAGTTTTTGCAAGTTTAGCTTCAAGTGTTGTTTCCATTATCACTGTACCTGAGGGCCAGTCCTCTCTACGAAACTTGAGCCAGTTTGGTCCGTGCCACCACAGATCGCAATCCTTCAACTCCAAAGGAGTCCGCCCCCGGGTTGCCAGTTCTGCCGGATTCTCATCCGTGGGAACATGCCGCCAGTCATTTCCCACTTTCTCCTGAATAATGGACACCCTGTTCGCAACAAAGGTTGTCCAGGCATAAGACGGCTTTTTGAGCCAAGACAAAACAATAGTCGAATCAGACCAAGCGAACAAAGATGCCTTCGAAATATCCAATTGAGGCAGAACAGAATCGACCAACTCCGCCAGTAGCAGAGCACCACAGAGCTCCAAACGGGGCAGAGACATTTTCTTCAACGGGGCAACCTTAGACTTCGCTACGAGCAAGTTCGAAAAGATTTCTATACCCACTTCTACTCTCAAGTATAACGCCGCTGCGTATGCCGACTCCGAGGAATGGTAATATTTTCAATTCCTGCCGAATTTGAGACAAAACTCTTCCAGCTTGATAAAGTAAGCGGCTTCAGCGGATCATCCTATCCAACTTCATCGAGCCAAAGTTGCTGCATGAAGATTTTCGCAGTTATAACGACCGGGGAAAGCCACCCCAACGGGTCAAAAATCTTGGCAATAATAGACAAAACCTGCCTCTTGGTATAAGAACTTCTTTCCCGGATTTTTTCCATAACAAAGTAGAAACAATCCGTAGAGGCATTCCACCGAATGCCAAGCGTCTTAGCCGAGCTTTTGTCTCCCAATTCGAGAAAGTCCTCATTCAAAAGATGCTCACGAGCCAGACCCCTCAACATATCTTTAGAGTTAGACGTCCACTTCCGAAGAGCAAACCCCGCTGAACCAAGAATTCTCACTAATTCCTCCCTCGACCTCAAACCTTCCGAGACAGTATGCACGCCTACCAAAGCATCGTCAACATACATGTTGTTTCTCAGTATTTTCGAACCAATGGGAAAGCGCTCCTCCTCATCATCCGCCAATTGCAAAAGCGTCCTGATAGCCAAATATGGAGCGCAATTGACGCCAAACGTTACCGTATTTAATTGGTAATCAGCTACTTCCTCTTCCGGGCAAGTCCGAAATAAAATGCGCTCATACTTGGAATGCAACGGGTTAATCCAAATTTGGCGATACATTTTAGAAATGTCCGCATTAAATACATATTTGTATAAGCGCCAATTTAATACCAAAGAAACAATGTCTTTCTGAAGTGAAGGGCCAACATACAACACGTCGTTTAAGCTTTTTCCATTTACCGAGGGACACGAGGCATTAAAGACGGCTCTCAACTTCGTCGTCGCGCTATCAGGCCTAAACACACCGTGATGGGGCAAGTAAAAACAATCTTGATAGTTCACGAACCCTTCTAATTTGCTCATATGGCCTAGGGACAAGTACTCTAGAATCACGTCATCATAATCTGACTTTCGACTTGGATTCCTCATTAGTGACGCTTCATTGCGTAAAAATTGTGTAAGTGCAACGTATCGACCTGATCTTGACGCACAAGCAAAAGGATCATCAATTCTAAAGGGCAAGCTTACGGTATACCTCCCGTCAGAACCTCGAGTCGTCGTCAATCGGAAGATTTCTTCACACTTCTGATCGTCTATCGAGACAATTGGCACCTTTGGAACCTCTTCAACTTCCCAGAATTTGGCTAGTTGATCCTGCACCGCCACTCTAGTGCAATGGGAAACGCTTACAGAATTCGCCTTTACTATATTTTTCGCTGGACCTGTCAATATCCACCCAAAGACGGTTTCCTGGGCTAAAAGCGAGCCAAGTATGTTTTTCCTAACACCATTGAGCAATATAACCGGGTAAACGTTACCACCGAGCAAGATATCTACCGGTCCACTTTCATAAAATTTGGGATCCGCATAATCCAAATCCGGAAGCTCATCAACCCGAATTTTGTCCAAAGGCTGCGTCGGAATATCCCCAGTTATCTCCGGGACCACAAAGGCCTCCAAGCTCAGCGAGAAAGAACTATCCTTTATTGATCCAATTACAATTGATGCTACCCTTGAGCACTTCGTCAAATGCTCACCGCCCAAACCAGAGATATCCGCAGAAACGGAACTCGTTGGTAACCTCAACATCCTCTGAATCCGAGAAGACACAAAGGTATCGTCTGAGCAAGGGTCTATTAGCGCCCGGAACCTATATGGAACTCCATTCTTCACAATGTTTACCCAAGCCGTGGCAAGCATTGTCCTACTTGAGACAGAGGTATGGAAGTTTGAGGATGTTGTTGGGCCAGAAGATAAATTCCCGGTAGTCAACGACGTATCAGGGGACCTGCTCGAGCAAGTACTATCATTTTGTGCATCTTTATGTTTATGGAGAAGAACATGATGCTTCGATTTACATTTCGTGCAACCCTGTGCCTTACAGTCCACAGCTCTATGACCCACTGTCATACAATTAATGCACCGATTCTCCCTCTTGACAACATTCAATCTACCTCTAAACTCCATACTAAGGAACCTCGGGCAAGATTTCAGTGAATGTGTCCCTTTACATAAGCCACATTTCACCTCATTCACTTTAGTATGGTGCACTCTAAATTGTTTTGATTTTTCAAATTGAGTGTATCTCGGACGAGAATTCTGTCCTGATTGCGCTCCACTCGAGCAAGTTATGTCGGCAACACTCTCTAACGCCTGAAACCTCTCTGTGAGAAAATGATTCAACTCCTCCCAACGAGGCATTTCTGACTTATTTTGCAACGATTGCTCCCAAAGCGAAAGAGTAAGTTTAGGCATTCTAGTGGAGCACTGATAAACAAATATCGGGTCCCAAGACTTGACATCGACCTTGTACAATTCAAGGACCGATATACAGTTTGTTATCTCCCGCTGTAATTTTTTCAGGCTACTTGCCGATTCTTGTCCGCAATGAGCAAGATTAAATAAATTCCTCAACTGGGTATTTATTAGGATTCTTTTGTTCTCATATTGGTTTCTCAAATTGTCCCAAGCAATTGAGAAACCATCCGCCGTTAAGGGGATATGTTTAATTATCTCCTTCGCTTCACCACTTGTCTTCTGGAGCAAGTGATATAGCTTCTCAACAGAGCTAAGCTTTTTATTAGATATATAAATGGCCGTGAACAAGTCACGAAAACTTGGCCATGTCAAATAGTCCCCATGAAAAATGTCCGTATCACACGGTGGGACAGCAATCGAGGAAGAAGTCTTTTGACTCTGGGCAACTGGGGCTACCTTTCTTTTCTCCTTCCATTCCCCTATAATATTATTGCCCCTAACATAACTCTCATGTGCAAGATTTTTATGTGTTTTAATCATCTCCTTATTTTTCTTGTGGCATTCAGGATCCGAAGTGCAACCTTTCAAAGGCTCTTTAAACTCAGCCCACAAGCTTTGAAACTCCGAGCGTTCAATCTCAATGGCTGAATCATTAAACCCCGAGGCATCAGTCTTCTTCAAATGCTCCTCGTAGGAACTAACCTCTTCACATTTATTTAAAAACTCCTCTAGGCTTGCCATTGCTCTATAGGAACGTCAAAATCCCAAACGGAATAATTCCAATAAGCCAAATCCCCACTATCGAACAAGTACAAGAAGGGGAAACGACCAGCGTTCCGCAACGTGAAAGATTTTTCTTCAAGATAATCAAATTTATCGTTAAATTACAGCTGCACCCAATGTGCTTCAGTCGCACGCACGATTCCAACAACCGTCCAAGAGTAAGCAACTATTATAATAAATCTTCCAAATATTATTCACGAGCAAGTTTGTTTCCACAAATGCTCCACACAGATTTCTTAACCACCGAGGATAATTTTTCCAATACTCCACAGTATCGACTTGTCTCCAAATGAGCAAGAAATTAAATATGAAATCACTATTCTTAGCAATCAATCAACAAAATTGTTCCACGCCATACATCGAATCAATCAATTAACCAATCATCGATTGAGAATTATTGTTAACCATATCCAATACAACTGGTTTATAACAATCGAGCAATATTATCAATGTTTGTATATCCCAGAAAAAATTTTAATTTATCATATATTTGACTAGTTCCAATTGCAAAATTCAACGCAATAAATTTCTTCCTGGGTAAGGTAATCACAACGGCATAAAAATCCCAAAACTGTTCAACGTTTCTATTGTCAAATTCAAAGCAATAAATTTTCTCATGGGTAAGATAATTATAACGACATTTAAATTCCAAAATTGTTCAACGATTCTATTAAATGTCGCTGCATAACACTGTGCATCTGATTGCTATTTATTAATTTCAACAAATTTTCGTTCCCTTGCTTTGAACCATCAACTCTTCCAACAGTGGAGGCAATAGAAATCCAAAAAAAAAAAAATAAACACATCAATTTCTGGCATCTACTTTGTCTACTTTTCGCACATTTGGTTTGTTTTTATTTTCGCTCTTCACGAAGAGAAACACACCCCATCCATGCAATGATGCAACAAGCAATCAAATTCCACAATCCGTGCAAGCAAATTAAGAGACCACTGGCCAATGCATAAGAGACAAAGAGATATCATCCACCGCACAAAAAGAGTCAGCGCAAATAAAAACACCTGACAGAGCGCAATCGTACATATAACGAGAAACCAAGTACGCATACATAAAGGCAAGCGCCAATAAAGTGAATGCAGCCAGCGCACACACAGCGAGCAATCCAAAAAAACAAATTAACTCAGGCAGCGCAAAAAAAACCAGACAGAATGCCGACACACAAATAGTGTAAATTAACAAACTATTTATTGGTTTACACACAAGAGTAAGCATCAACATCAATAAACAGCGTTAGCGCACAAGCAGCTAGCTATTCCCAATAGCACCAGACAGCGGGAAACACACAAGCAGCGAGCCGCCAAATGTCGACAGCGCCCGTCGAATAACCAACGCACAAGCAGAGAGCCACCAAATGTCGACAGCGCCAAAGCGCCCGTCAAACAACCAACGCACAAGCAGAGCCACCAAATGTCGACAGCGCCAAAGCGCCCGTCAAACAACCAACGCACAAGCAGAGCCACCAAATGTCGACAGCCCTTATGTATCAACAAAGGGAATGGCAGGCAAATAAATAAAATTGCCGGTTCACCACCACAACGAGATAAGTAAATGGACAAGGCTCGACAAAAAAAAAATTCAACGGTACCTGGGGAGCCAATGACCTGGCCAACCTTGAAGTTTTTTTGGCACAATTATGCAATGACAAGGCTCCACTTTTTTCTCGAAGCACTTCCACCAAATAGGGCCAGTTTACGTGTATTACCCAATGGCATCAATAATCGTAAACAAATCTCTGGTACTTACTTTTGTAGTCCAATAACTTCCTCGTTGGTTCTCCAATTGCCGGTTGAGAAGGACCAGATGTTCGGGAGCTTACCGAATTCCTAAAGGCGACCACCACGATGTCTTACACCCTGGTCGACTCGGCGCACCAATCCTTTGTTGCTGGAGGGGTGGTTGATGTTATTCGAGCACAGCACCGATGGCTTCGTCTGAGGGTAATGTCACTCTTTTTCCAGCCTATTATTCCAACTGCACCACAACTGGCTAACTCTAAGGGCAACGATATACGGATGTGTTATTTAATCTTTACTCGGGATGGTTGACACGAACTGGTGGAACCGTGTGATCTTGGACATATACTAGACGGCACTTGATGGTATATTGCAACTACCTCACTGGTTAAAGAAAACACTTGGAGTTTAAAGTTCACTGTGATATTTATTTTATGATTTATTTCAATAAACCTTGCTCGATGGCGGAACACAAAGAAGGAATAATTCTAACAATTTTAATAATGCAAAAAGTAAACATGAGTATTCTGTGGTTGCTCTTCTTCTTCCTCCATAACCGGTTTTCTATGTTTTCTTGAGTGAAGGAGGGAGAAAAAGAGCGAAAGTAGAACATTTTTTCCTTAGAAAGAGAGTTCAAAACAAAGGGCGACAGTATACATTAGGGTAGGACGACGTTTATGGGCCCATTTCAGTGATGACAATTTAGCGCTTTCTACCATAAACACACTGATTTATTTAATCAAAAATTATTCTTAAGAACTAAGTAATCCAATTTGACATAGCCTAACTTAAGCTAGTGTGTAAAAGAAGGAGAGTACACACATGTGTACCAACAATTGAATGTAATTAATCTAACACAAACATCTCCCATGTAGCAATGGAAAAATCCTATCTCACTTTATTCTAACGACCACCTATAAGAAGACGTTCTGCTTGCAACATTTTATCTTTTCTCAAGTGGACTGTATGTTATAGAAATAGATCCCTGCCTTACACAGGCAACCGTCACAAAGACATTCACCACAGTCGTTTTTGTCTCAAGTAATAATAATATACATTACCAATTCAATTAATTCACTGACCACAATGGCGTATGAATAACAACAGAACAATTAACAACTTCCCGGTGAATTTGGGCGTATGATTGATTTTTATTATTCATTAAGCAAAGGTTCAGCCATTCCAAACGGAGTAAAAACTTCCTTTCTTGAATGCTTACCTGCCCACACCTCATCTTTCTCACAAACACTCAACTATCGGAGCCACGAAACAATTAACGTTCTGCGCCACATCAGGCCAGGTCAGCAAGAATGTTAATTATTTTGTTAACACAATAAAGAAGTTGAACAAAAAAACTGATTTTTGGTTTGTTTATCCACTGCACACAAGGAAAAACTTAAAAAGAGAAAGAGAGAGAAAGAGGACGTACTATAGTATGTGCCAACTATGTCTTTTTTTTGCTCTATGCATTTCAACGAATGATGAGGGTGACGAACACCTCAATCAAGTGGCTGTTCATGGCAGATGTCTTTAAGCGAAGTGTTCCAAAGTTTTTTCTCATACAGAGTCCAAATAATGAGAAAGTACCAGATATGTGGTTACGGACGTACACTAGGGTGGGACGCTACGCGTTTCTGATTCTTCAGATTGTATTGAGCAAAAAAGTCCACTAGACCATACGATCGAGCTTCCACATTTTGACTAGCAGTTTTTTTCATTTTTTGAAATTTTTACTTATTTCCAAAGTAAAGTTGTAACTATTGTCTCGGGCCTATTGAACATAGAAAAAACCTCGTTTTCATGGTCGAAAATTCGAAAATGTAGAAAATTGACAATTTTTGTAACGTTTTTGCGGATATTTTGGCCTATAACAGCCAAACCATCGAGATTTCTATCCAATACTAGACAGAAATTGTAGCCAAGACAATAGATAAAAATTATCAGGTACATTGCAAAAGCATTGGAACGCTCCTTCAGGCAGTTTTGGCATTGCGAAATTGGAAATCAATCAATATTTTCACGAAATAATTGTATTTTCACAATGTTAAAACTGAGTGCTAAACTATTGTCTTGGCTACAAGAATCAGAAACGCAAAGCTCTTATCAATTACTTTTTAACCGAACCAAAATGAAAATAAGAATTTTTGCTAAACTACTTTTTAATTTCGAAAATAAAAGTCTTTAGGAAATTACAATTGGAACAAAATTCACTTCAGTGGAACAAACGAAAAGTGTAATTTTAGTAATTTCTTATCGAGTTGAGCTGAATGATCAATAAATGAAAGATGAGAGACCCACAGATTCTGCACACCTATAGAACTTAAATGTTTCAAATTCAAGTGTGTTTTTGCAGGATTGAGCGGTTTATCGTTTTAATCAGCTATGGCTTTATACGCTAAAAGCTCTTTAGCGTAGCCTTTATAAATTGTGAGTTTGGAGTCACAAAATATGTTTGCGTTGTGAAGGTCATTAAATATTAACATGTCAACGAATTCACTTTAAATACATCAAAAGTATTTCGAAAATATTCAATTGCAAACTTAAAGCAAACTTAACTATTTTTTTAAATTCTTCGTCGGAGGGAAAAATAAATATTTTTATATTTATTGTTGTCTTATTAGGACGAAGGTCATTATTTATGAACGTTTTTAACTGTATTTCAATACAAGAAACTTCCTAGGTCATGTTAGCTCGATTAAATCAATTAATTAATTATTTGTATGTTTGTTTCACATTCAACAAAATTAGAAATTGACCTCCGCCCCAAGGTGAAGGTTTTCATGGCTACAATGTGCGAACTTTTTAAAATGTTTAATTGCTTTTTGACAACTCTTAAAAAATACTTTTTTTTGTTCTTCTCAGTGTCAGTAGCATGCCCGTAGGGTACTGCAAAAATACGCCATTAACACTATGCAACACTGAAAATGCAAACAACTTCTAGTATGCATTTTTTGAAAGTACATATTTAGACTACAAAAACTAAACCATTGGGAGTTAAACCAAGTAACCGTTTGCAAAAATCTTCCAAATAAAGTTCTCAGCAATTCTATAAATATTCTGAAACTTAGGAGGGTTGGCGTTTTTTGTTTGGGATGACGACTTCTATTTTGTTTTTCAAAATAGTCAGGCTTAATCCCATAGTCGTTGTTTTAATATTTTATTAAAACAACTTTAATTTATTAGTGGGAAAAATTGGCGGTGTTTATCAAGGGGTAAGGCAGGGAATGCTATAGTTTCAGATCTCGCCACAGATCTTCATCAGTTCCCTTACTTCTTGTGTTTCAACAAGAAACTTTTTATACCCAAGTGTCAATTGCTAGCTCAAATAGATACGTGCACAAAGAAACACTCTGATCGAGAATTTCTTTGGCACTACCTAAACTCTAGCAACTTCACTTGCAAACAAAACCAAATTTTTCCCACTGCTATGCGTTCGTCGATTCTCGACAAAAAAACACATAACTAATTTGTTGGTATTGCATACTACAGCAATAAACAACATTTTGACGGTGCCCAGTGGGAAAAATTTGGTTTGTTTGCAAGTGAAGTTGCTAGAGTTTAGATAGTGCAAAGAAATTCTCGATCAGAGTGTTTCTTTGCGCACGTATCTATTTGAGCTAGCAATTGACACTTGGGTATAAAAAGTTTCTTGTTGAAAAACAAGAAGTAAGGGAACTGATAGTATTCCCTGCCTTACCCCTTGGTAAACACCGCCAATTTTTTCCCACTAATAAATTAAAGTTGTTTTAATAAAATATTAAAACAACGACTATGGGATTAAGCCTGACTATTTTGAAAAACAAAATTCTGAAACTCTTAAATGCTTACTTCATGTTGTTTCAGCGGTATTTTGCATCGTATATTTTACAACACGTATTTCAAACACAGTTCACACCAACAGTTTATTCTCGCATTTCGGATTTCACTACATTTTTGACATTTTTATTAAATCGTCGTTGAAAAATGTACTGAAAACAGCGGCATAGAGGCATTTTACAACAATGACATGTTCTGAAGAGTTGTGTATTACACTCCAAAGAAAATATTCAGAAAAAATTAACGGTTTTGGAGATACGGAGCGAAATGTATAAAAATTGTGGAATTTTTGCATATATTTTGAAATTTGAGGCAATAAATGTAGTTTTTCAAGTTCATTATTTCTCCAACTATTTTATTCTTGTCCTTATCTACAAATTTGCCGAAGAGGTCAGAAGAAGATTTGCATTGGTTTCAGAGATATAGCCCAGAATTTCTTTAAAAACCCAATATTTAACCATGTTTAGATGGGGCCATAACATCCGAGCTGGATCTGACACAACAAAACCAACTAGGGTTTCTTGTCGTTTGGGTCTGTACTTTTAAAAAATCCTCAGTTCGAATTGTTTGCACAAGATCGCCTTACAAATGTTGCACAGTGTAATACAACACTGTTTGGTACGTGCAAGCGTAGGTTATGCCACAACATCGCCATGACTGCATTCTGGGTGATAATCACCAAAAACACTCTATTTGAATAGGTATTCTACCTTCAATAAGACGAGCCGTTTAAAATCGAAACTTGTCAAATTTTGCGCTTAATGCGACTGCATTTGTTATACGCTCTCCTTATAAGTCGTGATTACATATACATACATATGTTCCCACAACATCCCTGAAGGGACAAGGGAGACTTCTCTCATATCAATGAGTGCACGCCGATTCATATTGGCTCAATGATATGGGACCTACTTTTTATTGCCGAGTCCGAACGGCGTGTCTTACGACACCACTTTTTAGAGAAGTTTTTCATGGCTTAAATACTCAGGAAATGTCGCCGGCATTACTGAGGGGGAATTTTGCCACCGTTGAAAATTTGATGTTGCTTGGCCTGGGATTCGAACCGCAGACCTTCTGAGTGCAAGGCGGACGTGCTAACCATTGCACCACGGTGGCCCCCCAAGTCGTGATTAAAAAAATTAAAAAAATGGAATTTATTTTTTAAGGCCTATGGAAGGTACATGGTTATGATCGTCACCTTCATCATTACACCATGCTACACCGCGCACATCTATGTCTTGTCTTTATTTGCTGCTTCATCAACATTAGTTTTCACGTTCCGAAACAAGTTTATAAAAGACAATGTAATATAAAGCAGTAATTCTTATATAATGCTGTCATTGTTATCACAGCGACAACAAGCAAAGAATCTTTAATGATGCTCGGCCCAGTTATCAGAAAATATGACACAGAATGTCTGAAAACAACGAGACGTGCTATTATTTCATTCTATAAAGAGGCAACATATTTTGCACATCATAAGAAGGGAAATTTTTGAGAATGTTTGTCAACATTATTGAGATTTAAGCCAAAAAAGGCTGACTTCCGAAAGGTCAGTTGCTTTGTTGTCAAACTTAATGTTTGGCTTATTTTCGAAACATCAGTTGCTTTGTTGTAACGAAACAAATCTAATGAAATAAGGCGTTCATAGATTGAGTTCCCCACTACTGCAATTTCATTAAATTACTCTAGCATGAAATTCGATATAAGATAGCCTAATTTCATGAGATTTGCTTTATAATATGAAAGCAACTGATGTTTCAAAAATAAGCCAAACATTAAGATTTTAAAATTCTTCATAAATAAGTCCAAAATATGTATTTAAAATACCACATTTGTCTTAAAAGAGGGAACACCAAATAATGTCACTCCAAAATTTTAATGAAAAAAGTGAGCTTTCCTGATACCATTTTGGTTGGAAAATCCGGTTTTTGGCAACCTATTGTTGACTCAATGAAATGTACACCATTGTCCATACTTCATGTTCAAATTACGTGTTAAAACCAAAAAGCCTGTCACTTGCAGTGTGGGTCAAATGAAGGTGTAGAATATGCGTTTTCTTTCTTTTGTAGTTAAAACCAAAGACAAAAGAGCCAATAATACACCAGGGCAGAATCATTGGAGGTCCATATACACTAGCATAGAATTAATGAAAATTCGCCTCCATCGCTGGTTATACTTGCGCAACAATTCATCGGCTAGCTGATGACGAAAGTGAGTGATGATGATGCTGGTTTTGGTTTGACTTTTCTCCAGCAACAACAAATACACACATTGATATCAATGATGGGTATCTCCCTGGGACAATTGTTGTTGGCTTCAATATGTTTGTGGGGGTCATATAGTTCCAATACCGAAGAAAAAATCAATAGGACAACAATTTCAATTGCTTAGCCCATAAAAATTGACATCGTCATATTAAGTAGTCTAAGGTCGACTCGGGTGGACACCGACTGTTGGAAAAGTATTGATAAAGCTATTGTTGATTTTCTGTTCATCTGTTATTTCGAATAACTGCGATTTCCCTAGAATATTTTTTTAGGAATATCGATGCCGTCATTCTTAGAATTAGGAGCCTTCGTCGAATACCCATGCACCACAATTCCGTTTGCATTGTGACTTGGGTAAATATTCGAAGATAAATTGCCTGTGAAATCCTAAGGCCCGTGCCGCTAAACAACCAAAACAAAATCGAATACCAAACAATAACATAAGAAAAGTTGACGATCATATCAACTACACCAACTACATCATTATCAGTAACAGCAGCCATGCTAATAGAGAGAAATGACAACACTGGAAAACCACTAAAACAACATTTATTGAAATGATTTTATTATTGCGACATTTCTGATCTAATTTCACCTGAAATTTGTTGATGTTTTACCTAACAGGCTTCTGGATGGTCAATTCAAGAAAACATTTTCATGTTTTTTGTGGAAATTTTGCAGGCATGGGACAGGGACCCATATACACCTTCGATGAAAATTTCAAAACAATCATCGAAGATCATTTTTAATATTAATTTGAATTAATTTTTCGTTAGAGTCGAGCTTAATGACCTATGATGCAAGTGAAAAAGGAAAGCCGAAGATTGAACAAATATTCAGCGTTGTAAAAAACAAATTGCATTTGAAAGGGGAAAAGTTAGATTATAGCGAAGTCGCTTCACAGCCGATATGTCTGAAGAGCTTCTACCAAAGGCGAATTTTCGGCTTTCCTTTTTCACTTGTATCATTGGTCATTAAGCTCGACTCTAAAGAGAAATTAATTAAATAGAAAAATTCGAACTTTTCTGAGGAAAGTGCCGTAAGGTGTTGTCCGATATAGACATTCCGGCCACTTGATGTAAATTCGAGGAAATATTACGATGTGAGGAGATACTAAAACATTCCTTACGATTATCGTGGCCACCAGCCACCATTTTTAGCGCTTCCCGACCATTACGTCTGGAAGCATGAACTTGTCCACGGAACACATTATGCCGCTGTAAACAGGACCTCACATAGTATGCTCGGTAAAAAAAATTAAAACGATATACGAAGAGACCGGTGTTGTCCGATATGGAGCATGATATACGTTCCGAGGAAATATTACGCCAAATTGTAGACACAATCATTAAATAATCATTATTCACTTTAGTTAATGTCGACAGGGTTTTTAGCTTTTGGAACAGTATTTCGAAATATTCGGACAAAATATTACTAGAATCAAATTTTGAACTCTTCGACCCTTTAGACAAATGAGACATACGGACGGACGGACAGCTCTAAATCAACTTAAAATTGTCCTAAGATAATTAGGATCTAAAACCATTATTTCGATGAGGCACATTTTTGATCGTATCACGATAAAAATATTCTCGTTAGCCTAAAGGCAGACATTGTAAAAATAAGGTGTGTGGTGAAATTGAAAATGAATTAATCTTACTTAGACTAGATTAGATAAATGAAATCGTGCATTTATGTGATAAAGCGATTTGTTTTAAACACAACCTGAAACATACATATTTATTCAAAAAGTACAGAAACGGAAAAAACCTAAGCAGAAATGCCTAAATCCACATATCAGCAAATCAGATGTCAGCAAACTGCTGCTTGTTACTATTCAGAAAATAGGGCGTTATGACCTCTTATAGAAGTTCACAAGACCCACTTTTGTGATTATAGAAAAAAAGATGAAAGACTTTCAACTTTGGATAGTTGCAAAATTGGCCATTGGATGTTATGTCAGGTAGGAATTGAATGTTGTTATTTCTCGTTTATATTTTAATTTGTATCACATTGCGGTTTTTGGAACATATATAATTTTTTTTGCTTATGTTGTTATGTTGTTTTGTCAAAATATGGAACTTCCAATCCTCAATATGCCCACATTAGAAATGTCTTCCAAACCTCCACCTTTTTCACATTTCTTTATGTTTATGATCAACATTTCATTAACAATTTGCTTCATATGACAAATTGTAATTGGACATCTTCAGAAACTCGTTTCGCATGTCTGTCTGATTTTCAGTTTTCATCGTCAAGTAAGTGAAACTAATAAATAAACGATTTATCTACAATACATGAAATAAAATCCAAATGAATTTCTTGTCAATCTTAATTCGATCGTAACAAAAGTGTCGCATAAAGCTGTCACGGTCTTCTTGAGGCCAAAAGACTGCTGTCATTCCACACACACTTACACTCACATCCACTCCTATGCTCTGTACGTACTTTTCATAGACAAACAATTTCAATAGAGGCGAATTATTTTGTTTACTCTTCCACTACATATCGAGAACGCCAACAAAGCATCTGAAGCCTATAAAAAACGTTCAGTGTTAAATATGCGTGTATTGCATTCTGCTTTTGTTACGTTGATGCTGTAGCTGTTGTCACTGCTGAGGTGTCATAAAAGAATGGGTGCCGCTACATACCTTGTTGATAATATTTATAGTTTTCAATTAAGATTGAAAATATTAAGCGATTAAGAAAGTATGCTATTGGAAACGAAGATAAAAAGTTTTCGTTACATAGGTTATCATTATTATAGAACAGTTTTTTTTCATTCAAGATTAGCAGGTAATTATCTAAAAGTCTTCAGCGTGTTTCCTAGAGGACGAAAAAGTCTCATAGAAAGAGGATTTATGTATGTAGAGAAACAGAGAATGGTATTCATATTAAGAGGGAATTCTATATAAAAGATTAGAAATGTATGCCAAACCCAAACCAACAGAAAATTGGATGTTTATTATTTTAGAATAACAAAAATATCTTCTTATGATATGATGTAGAAACCTTCTTAAATTAAACAAGAAAGCTTTCTCTCATAAAATATATAGAAATTCAAAGGATCTTAATTGAAATTTTAGGAGGTTAAACTATGCACATGTAATTTTTTAATCAATCAAAAAAAAAAAAAAAACATTTTTAATACTGGATCAGTTTTCTTTGAAGTAACCATATATATGACAAGATATATTATCCTTCTTCTGATGCATTTCGTATCCGAAACGATTCCGCCATCGGACTAAATAAAACTAGCTTTTGGAAATTGAAAATAAATTAACCTCAATTAGACAAGTTTGGTTCTAAATGCGGGGATTCGGTTTTGTATCAGCATAAAGTAAAATAAATCAAAACGTGTGCTGTTTTATGAAAATAATGATATTCCTTTCGCGATTCTCAAGCGTTTCCAGGCTCCAGGCAGAAACCTAAAATTTCTGTCCTTGGAATCGGTTCGAAAATATGATCACATCTCTATTCAGAACTCGGTTCGATTTCAGATCCGGAACTGCAATCAGCACGCAAACATTTGTACCTGATTTCGTACAGTTTAATTCGCTAGTGCTGGACGAAGATAAACAATAGCGTATTACACATTTATTCCCTTCCCTAAATTATCTTCAGTGTACTCAATATTGTAGGGAGGCACATGTAGTGAGTGCGCGCTTGATACACTTTACTAAGGAATACTTCAGCAATAGTTGTTTTAGTTGCTATTATTGTTTTCTTTACAATTTTATTTTTGGTTTTTAATAATTCTGCAGACATCATCTACTCAGCTCGTAGATGAGAGATGTAAAACAAAAGAAACAAACACACTTTTATTTCATAATAAAATAAAAACAAATAACTAACAGAGGAAGACTACAATAACCCAATGCACGATGGCTTTTTGTCAGCCAGCAATTAGGTATATGCAAGATGGCAAAGGGCCAACACACACAGTTTCGAAATGACATTGAATGATTACACGCTAAACGTTGTTTTATACCCATTACGCGAGTAATTAATTATTTTACTTAAAAACGATACATACAACAACTGACCAATTGCCAGGTAAATAAAGCAATTTTTTATTATTTATTTTTTTTTACAAAATATGCAATTTTTCAATTAAGCAAAACATTGCATATTATGACCAAATTAAGAATGAATCAACCATATTTTGAGTTTTCATTTATAATACAAATTGGTGAAATTGTTCTGCCTCCGTTCATCCCTGTCACAACTCTTTACATGATAATGGAATCATTGGCAGGCCAGACTATTCATTACTGAACGGGTTATGATTGACAGAATAATGGCAGGCGAATGATTGGTAAAACGTGTCAATGCCCAAAAACAGCAATCAGCTCAGCAGCCGTAATGATAGAAACAGGAGCATAGAGAAGCAAAGGTAGACGGCATGCACATTGTTTTCAGTTACAAGTATTTGGGAATTCATAGGAAAATATTGTCACATGTATATTAAGGTTATATAAAAAATTGCTAAAAACGGGTTTGAATATGTTTTGTTTTACAAATAAATATGCGTTATGTATTTTAAAAATATTAGTCAAATTAGATTTAACCGAAAAATAAAATGTAAGAAAGTTTCTGTCTTAAAAAAATTAAATAAATAAATGTATTGTTGATATTTTTTATTAAAAAAATGGAAATGTTACATATATTTAAAATACTGTACAACCAACATATTAATTAGACAAATAGGCTTCCAAATATTCAGTCAGTCGACTGTACAGTCTGCCTTTCATTCAATATGAAATGCTGAAAATTATTTCCAAATTATAATAATTCACATAAACACATGTCCAAGTTTTTTCATAAAATTTCAAAGCATTTTTTCATGAGCTGGCCAAGTACTTACTTACTTAGCTGGCCCATTACAGAACGTTTGTTCTATAGGCCGAACTAAGAAGAGATCTCCATTCCTCTCTATTTGTAGCTTCGCACTCTGGAATACCGCGCCTTTTCATCTCATCATCCACTTGTTTGAGCCATCTATTCCTTGGCCTGCCAATTCTGCGTGCACCACCAAGCGGTCCGTATTTATACGCCTTTTTAGCGGGTTCATCATCGCTCATTCTTATGATATGGCCTAGCCAACGCAATCGCTGCATCTCGATACGTTTAACAATATTGATGTTGTTGTATAGCAGATACAGCTCGTGGTTCATGCGACGTCGATATTCACCGTCAACGCAGATTGATCCGTAGATCTTTCGAAGAATTTTTCTCTCAAACACACCAAGCACTGCCATGTCTGCTTGCGCAAGTACCCAGGCTTCGGAGCCTGATGTATGGGTAGTATCAGTGTTTTGTAGAGCGTTATTTTTGTTTGACGAGATGTGGCTTTGTTTTTAAACTGCTTACTTAAACCAAAGTAGCATCTGTTGGCCAATACAATTCTTCTTTTTATATCACAACTGATGTCGTTTGTTGTGTTTACGGAGGTGCCGAGGTAGACGAAGTCTTTTACTACCTCAATATTATAGGAACCAACTTCCACAGTCGGTCCGAGCTCAATGGACGCATTGCGCGTCGACACCATCAACTTGATCTTCTCACCGTTTACCGCCAGACCCACTTTATCAGATTCTACTTCGACCTTTATAAAGGTATTAGTTACTTCTTTTACTGATCGGCCCATGATGTCTATATCATCAGCATAAGCAAGTAACATGTGACTATTGGTGTAGATTGTGCCACTTCTTTTGACGTTTGCCTCTCGTATAACCTTTTCTAGCAGGATGTTGAAGAGGTCACACGAAAGGCTGTCTCCTTGTCTAAAACCTCTTTTGGTACCAAACTCTTCGTGTCAGTTAAAGTCATTTTACAAAGCCAGATGAGCGTTGCGGGGATACCAATTTCAGACATGGCTTTGAATACCTTTGAACGCAGCGGGCTGTCGAAGGCTGCTTTATAATCGACAAAAAGGTGGTAGGTGTCGATCTGCATCTCTTGGGTCTTCTTCAGGATTTGCAGCAGGGTAAATATCTGGTCAATGGTGAACTTGCCAGGTCTAAAGCCGCATTGGTATGGTCCAATTATCTCGTTGACCATAGGCTTTAGTAGTTGGCACAATATCCCTGACACGATCTTGTAGGCAATAGGGAGTAGACTTATGTCCCTATAGTTAGAGCATACAGTCTTATCTCCCTTCTTGTGGACGGGGCACAGGATACTCAGGTTCCAATCGTCGGGTACTCGTTCTTCCTGCCAGATGGTGCTAACTAGCTGATGAATACACCTTATCAGCGTGTCGCCTCCGGTTTTGAACAGCTCGGCTGGTAAGCCATCGGCCCCTGCTGCCTTATTATTCTTCAGCCGATTTATTGCTGTCTTTACCTCATCTTGGCTGGGCGGTATACATTCAATACCATCTTCTGGGATTGAGACTGTGGTATCTTCGTCGTCTTCGCTGCTATTGGATACCAACAGATTTGAAAAATGTTCTTTCCATATCCTGAGTACACTATCTGTATCAGTTACCAAATTACATTGCTGGTGTCTACAGGAGGATGTGCCTGTACCAAAGCCATCAGTTTGATGCTTGACTCTTTGGTAGAATTTTCGGACTTCATTCTGGCTCCTGTACATCTCGATTTTTTCACACTCCCGCTTTTCCATCTCTCTCTTTTTCCTGCGGAAAAGACGTTTCCCCTCTCTCCTTTTCTCCCTGTATCTCTCTCGTGCGCTACGCGTTGCTACGGATTGTAAGGTAGGCCTATATGCCGCATTTTCCTCTTCGGTGGCAGCACGACACTCCTGATCATACCATGGATTCCTTGGTGGAGGTCTCTGGTATCCAAGTATGGATTTTGCGGCTGTTTGCATGGAGTGGGCAATTCTTTGCCATTGCGCTGATATGTTATCGGGATAAGGAGTGCTTTGATTAAGCAATTGGGCTAGTTGGGTGGAATATGCTGTGACTATCTGTTGTGATTGCAGCTTACCGATGTCTAACTTTCGTGTTGTGTCTGTTCGCACTTTGTTTGCTACGTTTAAGCGGGTGCGTACCTTTGCTGCAACAAGGTAGTGGTCCGAATCAATGTTTGCGCCTCGGAACGATCATACATCCAACACGCTCGATGAATGTCTTCCATCTATCACAACATGATCAATTTTGTTTCTTGTTTTCTGATCTGGAGACAGCCAGGTGCCCTTATGAATATCGAGATGATTAAATCTGGTACTGCTAACTACCATGTTTTTTGCAGCTGCAAAGTCTATCAGCCTCATACCATTGTCAGATGTTTCAATGTGGAGACTGAATTTCCCGACTGTTGGGCCAAAGATATTCTCCTTTCCAATTTTGGCATTAAAATCGCCTAGAATGATTTTAATGTCATGGGCAGGGCAGCTGTCATATGTTTCTTCTAAGCGCTCGTAAAATATATCTTTGGTCTGTTCGTCCTTTTCTTCAGTGGGAGCATGAGCGCAAATAAAGCTGATGTTGAAGAATTTAGCTTTTATTCGAATTGCAGCAAGTCTTTCATTCACTGGAGTGAAGCTGGATACCGACTAACTACAAATCCGCAACCAAACTCATGCTTTACGTCATGGCAGCTATAATACAGTGCGTCACCTTTAGGTGTTGTTGTGACGCCTTTCCCAATCCATCGTATTTCCTGTATGGCGGTAATATCGGCCTTGTACTTTTCAAGTACGTCTGCCAATGCGAAGACTGCACCTTCTCTATAAAGAGTGCGAACATTCCAGGTGCAGATTCGCAGATCATTGTCCTTAAAAAGTTTGCGGGGTTCGTCAACTTTAGAGGGGTTTGTTTTTCTTTTTTTTCGTTTTTTCATAGTAGGCTGTTTTTTCTAGGGGAGGGTTACTAACCCGACGCCCAAACCCAAGTTTTGAACGTTCTTATGGGTGAACGCGCGGCACATGTTAGCTCACTGCCTTTAACGAGTGTTAAAGGCAGTTCCCCAGGTGACACCACGGGGAGGTCAGTGTCCACATGGGATGAAAGAGGGACGAAGATAAATAAATAATATAATCTTTAATCTTACCATAAGCCTCTGTCGCATCTTTTAAAACCGGTGGAATTTTCAGCATTCTCCATAACTTCAACCGATATATGTATATGCATTAAAAGAATGACCTAAATTATTTTTAAAGTTCTTTAATGTAATTGTTCTTACTTACCGTTCTTTGGACAAAGCACACTGTATAATCATTGACGTGCGTTCAGATTTTTACGACTTTATTATCTTACATTTTTTACAAAATGAAAATTTTTATTCGAATCAGTATGGGAACAATCATTCCATAGCACGCTTTTTTGAATATTTTTGGGTTTGTTGCCACGACACATTGCAAAACATGGTTATGCACCTT
Source organism: Musca autumnalis (assembly GCF_047663935.1). Lineage (NCBI taxonomy): Eukaryota > Metazoa > Arthropoda > Insecta > Diptera > Muscidae > Musca > Musca autumnalis. Next base: position 6,350,801 of record NW_027411644.1, on the reverse strand, counting down.
GTCTTACATGACAATTTATAAAATTTCGTCAATGATTCATCGACGAAAATGTCATCAACGATTCCATTTTCTATTTCGAAAAATAAAGTTTGGGTGTGTTTCACTCGCACACATTTTCGTTACAGAAGCAGGTTGTAACTGTTACTTTTTCCATAAACAGGAAAAAAATAAATCAATAACATTTATTTAGACGCAAACATATTAAATTGGTAATTAACAATATTTTGATAATTGGTGCTAATTTAAAGGTAGCTTTGTGGTACTTTTAACAAATATTATATATACATTTATATAAATAGTAATGGTAAAAACATTCTAAGGTACTCGAGAATTATTCTAATATCTCCCATGTATTTTTTGCACCTTCGCCAATCGTAATTGCAAGAACACAACAAAAATTATTAATAGTTTTTAAAATACACACTATGATTTCTCATCAATTTATATGCAATATGTGGAAAACAATTAATTTAAGCTCAATACGATTTTGTCACTATTCCACAGTAAGTGCAAAATGGAATAAGAAAAGTGAAAACTGGTATTCATAACAAATTAACATAAATCACAAAAATTGTATCACTAAGGAATGAACGGAGGACCGACCACCACTTTCGACAGATTTATGACTACAAATTAATTATGTTATGGTTGCTGGTGCTCCTTGCTTGCATGTCATCGGAAAGCAATAAATTTTTTCAACAATTTAATTGTTAATTCAAGAGCATTCCTAAATTTGTTGTATCGTTTTTTCTTCATTGTAGAAAATCACGAAACCTGGAATAAAAAGGGCAACTCCACCTCCTGTAGACAACAAAAGCCTAAGTTAAAGATTGTTAAAAAGCTTTAGAATGGAATGGATTTGCAACAAAGACTTGGTCTTCGACCAACCTCAACAAATGTCATGACAGTTAATAGAGGCTACAACAAAGACGGCATCAGCAAAAACAACAACAATGCCAACACAATACCTACACCGAGAGTAGTATGTGCGATTCATTTTGTTTTGGTGCCGTTTTAGCCCAGGTAACACAGCGGAGAACACGAATGAAAAGGTCTTACCCCCGATTTGGTGGACGAAGCTCAAAATCAAATACCAGAAGCTACCCCAACAACGACAATGTCACCCAATGGGATAACACCATGTCGCAGGATACAGGGTCAACATCCAAATCGTTTCAAACATTCCGTTATATACTCGACACATCATCAACTGCATCCTCAGCTGCACCGACACCAACAACTCATTACAGCTGCCTTAATACGCAATCGGTTTTATCCACCGAACATCTTTTATCCCCAAATTGAAATGCCACAGGAATCAACTCAGTTGCCTCCCTTCTTCTCAAACCCTGCGCCAAGTCAACACTTCAGACCATCGCCGTCATCATCATCATCGCCATCAGAGCATTTCCTACAAAAACGTGTGGAACGTTTGAAAGTTATTGTCGATGATTTGCAACAACCACTTCAAGAATTCCAAATGTCCTTTAAGTATCCACAACCACAGGGAAAACATCATCATCTTCATCCTCTAATGGAGTTGGATGAAACTATAGCAACAAGTATTACAACAACACCAACAAGTATTAATCAAATCTATAGAGATTCTGTGATGATCAGTGATTCCTCCCGCCCTTGTCAACAGCTTACAATGTTCTCTGCCAAACCCCCATATTTTCAATATCCTATGCCCCTTCATCTGCCCCAACAACGATAAGGAATAGTGTTCGATGTTTTGTAATTCAACATTTACCCGAAATGGCCAAAGCTTCCTTAGAAACGTTAAATGGCAGCATACCGATGTGAAGTGAAAGTTCCTCCCAAGCATATCACAAGACAAGTTCTTGGATTCAGGGAACAACAACGACCAACATCTCATCGTGGAATCATCATCATATGATCGCGGCGTATGTCATTACTTAATGCAACAGTTGCTGCAAGTTCGTCACTGACTACGCTTCCTGATGCCATCAATGGTTCAGATAACAGGTTTCGATTGGAGATTTCTATTTGACCTCTTTTTTATATTTCCCGGTGGTTTGGGTAACATTTTGGTGTTTCCGGACGTAGCGGATCTGCTTCTTAGCCTCTTTGTTATGCCACTGATAGAAATACCGCCGCTTTTGGGTAAGTGCATTTAATTTTTCCTTTTAGTTTTTTAGGTCACCAAGAAGATTGTAAATTTGTAATTTTGCCACAAGTTTGATATCGCAGGACATTTGTTTCAGCAGCCGAACGTAGGATACAAAGATTTTTAAGCTTTCGGCAGTAAGTGTACATTGTTGGAACATTTCTTAAATTCTTGTCAATAAGAACTCCAATAAACAGGTTACTGGTTTGAAACTTTAAAACCCGATTATGATAAAATCGCATTTCTTTAGAACTTCACGTAATATTCGATAATAATAAGCTCGCAGAATTACACTGTGCAACATTTTTAAGGTGATCTTGTGCAAACAATTCTAACTAAGGTTTTTTTGAAAGTACAGACCCAAACGACAAGAAACCCTAGCTGGGTTTTGTTGTATCAGATCCAGCTCGGACTTTATGGACCAATCTAAACATGGTTAAATAATGACTTTTTAAAGAAATTCGTGGCTATATCTCTGAAACCAATGCGAATCTTCTTCTGACCTCTGCAGCAAATTTGTAGATAAGGACAAGAATAAAATATTTGGAGAAATAATAATAATTTGGAGAAATAATGAACTCGAAAAACTACATTTATTACCTCAAATTTCAAAATATATCCAAAAATGCCACAATTTTTTATACATTTCGCACCGTATCTCCAAAACCGTTAATTTCTTCTGAATATTTTCTTTTGGAAAAATATTCCCTTGAATGTAATACACAACTCTTCAGAACATGTCACTGTTGTAAAATGTCTCTATCCCGTTGTTTTCAGTACATTTTTCAACGACGATTTAATAAAAATGTCAATAATGTAGTGAAATCCGAAATGCGATTAACTGTTGGTGGGAACTGTGTTTGAAATACGTGTTGTAAAAGATATGATGCGAAATACCGCTGAAACAACATGAAGTAAGCATTTTACAGTTTCAGAATATTCTAAGGAATTGTTGAGAAATTAGTTTGGAAGATTTTTGCAAAAGGTTACTTGTTCAACTCTCAATAGTTTAGCCGATACTGACCAGAATTTCAGCAATTATGTAAAATGTTCTATATTTTATAGATTTTGATGCCCTAGATGGTGTTTTTCTTATAAGGTTTTTTTCAGAAGATAAGTTCTACTAGTTTAGGGCTACAATATTGCTAAAGTCAGCAAGGCCAAATTCCTATCAGTTTCTGAGATAAAGGCCTGATAATTGCAAAAAAGTGTAGATTTAGCCCGGTTTGGATGAGACCATAAAATCCGAACTGGATCTGACAGGACAAACCCCTACTAGGGTTTTTATAGTCTAAATATGTACTTTCAAAAAATGCATACTAGAAGTTGTTTGCATTTTCAGTTTTACAATTTATACTTGCAAAGCCATTTATCTTCTACTCATACACAGAAATATTCGGGCAGCAATAAAACATCTAACAAACTGCTACTCCCTTCTAATGTATCCCTCATTGTTTTTTACAGACCAATTCGATTCGGGCAGCAATAAAACATCTAACAAACTGCTACTCCCTTCTAATGTATCCCTCATTGTTTTTTTACAGACCAATTCGATTCCCGACAAACAATGAGAGGGACTTAATGGGGATAACTGTCAAGTCATTCGATTTTACTGCCAGTTTAAGTATTCATTAAAGTACCAAATAAATTTAACGCCTTTTCAGTGGACTCCATCCACTCCATCCACTCCACAACCGAAACCATAAACAATTTGCTTCACCCAACAAAGTGAAAACTTTTACCCTTTCTTACCCACCATCTCTTCCGGCTGCAAAAAGTTACACATGAAGAAGAAACTTTAAAAACAAAAGACTTCTTTCAAATTTTTGTTGATATTGGCACGGAGAGAAGTGGTTTTGTTGGCATGGATTAAATGGAAAACTTTCTATACCCTACAAAAGCATTTCAAACACATTATTTTATATAAATCTTTTCTTCAGTAAATTGAATAAAAAATCGGATTCTTTTTCAATGTTATATCATATATTCTTACGTAAAGAATATTTAATGTATTTATTTGATATTTTATTAGTAAAACTCCCTTGTAGAGTGTCAAGTAGTCTGTTCTGCCGTCCATAGCATTTTGTATAAACTTTCAAGTTTGGTTAATTCAAAGGCATAGAGGCGTAATGTGAAATAATTTGAATCGAATTGGAGCATTTGGTAAGCCAAAACAAAGGCGAAACTAAAAGCAAGATAAGGTCGCAAAGTATAAAAGTTGTGCAGAATCCAAAACCAGTAAAGAGGATATTAAAAAAGAACATGTATTTGTTGAAGGGTAAACAAGTACATGTATTTGTGTGTGTATGTGTGTGTGAACACCCAAAAATTTTCCTTTATTTGTTCAATAACTGCAAATAGAATATTTGACACAAATTAATGGATTTGTTATTGATTTAAAGAAGAAAAAAAGAATTTATTGTTTTTACAATACAAAAAAATGTCATCTTCCAAACAATCAACCGAATAAAAAAAGAGGGTTAGCAAAATAATCCAATGTTTTCCTTTCCTTATGATTTCTTTAAAGAACAGAATTTAAGCACTCCATTAAGACTTTTTTTATAAACAAACAACGACAAAAGAACAATGACTTAACTGTGGGGGTTCTCTGACAATGACCATTGAAATAAAGTTTTCGTAAATGTTTTAAGTTGCCAGTCGCCTAAATGGATAACTCACTAACTTATACGAAAAATAACAAAGAGGAAACATTCCAATATTGATGCTATATAAATAATCTTTTCAAACATTCTCTTCCTCTCTGTAATTTGTCATCAGTTAAAATTCAATGAAAGGGCGGTAAAGGATGGGATTCTATAAATTATTCTGCTAAGAAATAAATGATTATAGTGGCATACTTTAACAAAAAGGCTCCGTACCTTCCTACATATCCTCTAACAAATGCTCCTCAAATGTGCCAAACATTGCAGAACAATATAACTGGATTGTCCTGAATTTCACAATTGACCTTAACACCTATGTACGAATGAATGTATGTACATCCATGTGTATGTATATGTCACATTCCTATAATCAGAAATAAAACCAACAATAACAACACACAGAGGAAAGATCAAAATATTTATGTTCCTTCTTATAGCTCTTCCTGTTTGAGTGCACAGCGACTTTCTAAAAGAGAATGTTGGCAAATTAATTTGCCGAAAGACAGCACGGATTTGAATTATGATGCTGGGGAGAAAAATAATGAAAGTATTTTTCCATGTTTTGTCAGTCAATAATCCACTCACACGCACGCACACAATAACACCAGTCTTGTTTCAACCAGGAAAATGATAATGGTAGTGTGTGTATGTATACGTGTGCGGTCAGTGCCCATTTGAATGATAGAAAATGTAATTGTCCGTTGTACACCTGTCATTAATTAACTCCCATGATTGTTTCACAGTTGAGGTGTCTGAAAGAAAGAAAATTATGCAAATTTGTGTCAAATAACAAATGGCCGTTACTTAAAAATAAAGAAAAAAAAAACATTTAACTAAATTGTCCACAAGAATTCAACTGGAAGTTTACCGAACACCAACCCCATTATTTTAATGATGTCTTAGAAAATACATCCCGTGCAAACGATGTTGAAGTGTTTAGTGAAAAATGAACGAAACTTAGAAATATGTGTTAAAACTTTTCAACAACAAAAGGACAAATTTACCAATTAAAAATTCTCAGTTATGTACATACGGGATTTTTTTATATCTACCAGAGATATAATTGCGGCCTTTACAGCCTTGAAGTACACATGATTCAAAACATATCCAAATTCATAAATATTAAAGTCATTCTCTTTGTTGATCCAAAAAACTTATATAGGAAATTTTGTGGGGATCGGTTAACGTTAACCCGTGCCAACCTTCTAATGTATTGAGAAAATGATTCCTAGACAAGACACTAGGGTGACTTGATAAAGAAAAAGACTTCAATAAATACTTCATAATTACAAATTTGTAAAAATGTTTGTATAAATAGAAGTTATCAAAATCAGCCTTTGTCTTCTAGCCATTAACATTGAAATACGCCTGATGAGCCTGGCTTAAAACCACCAGGCGAAACGATGGTAGCGTAAGGGTTGAGTGTGTGGTATTTCGCTAGAATTCATTTTTCAATACAAACTCCTTAATCCAATTAATTAAAAACTTTTTTCTCGAAGAAGTTTTTGAAAAATAACTTCAGTGGAGAATAATCACAAACAAGAAACAGGGAAATTGATGAGATTCTGTGGCGAGAATCTAAACTATAGTCTTCCCTGTCTTACCCCTTGGCGAACAATGTCATTTTTTCTACACTAATAAATTAGTTGCTTTAAAATATTAAAACAACAACAATGGGATTAAGCCACACTATTTTGAAAAAAAATTGCAAAAGCTATTCCAATAAAAGACGCCACCAATGAACAATCCCACGGCAGCGGGTTCTTTCGTACCGGATTGACCCGGAACAACACAAAACCAATGTTCCGGCCAGCGGCTGCCACCTCAGTGTGTACATGTTCGTATTTGTTTCGTTTTTCTGTATTGGGAGCAGCATATCCCGGAATGCCTGCTCCGAATTCTATTGGTCCGAGCCGGGACGGAGGAAAACCCAGGACCAATATATCTGTGCTCAGTTTGTCACATCCGCATCTTCACCTACATCCAGGGGTAGCAGTCAGGTGTGGAGCTGCCGAGAAATAGCTGTATCCCTGATTATAGGCCTGACATTAGCCCGCTCTCGCAAGGTCATAATCGTCTGGTCCTGGGGGATTTTAATGCGCATCATGAGATGTGGCATTCGGCCCTCGGAAACGACCAGAGAGGTACAGCGCTGGCTTAGCAGATTGATAGCTTTACGTTTTGCACGGTCAATGAGGACGCCCCTACCAGAATTAGAGGAGAGTGTCACAGTTGCAGCCGCTCGCCATATCCCTGCTGGTCGAATACCCGAAGTAAGACTAAATTTCCCAGCAGAGACGACGGGATTAGCAAATGAGCGTGATGAGCTTCGTCGTATCAACCAGAATGACCCCAGAGTCAGGGGTCGTATCAGGCTGGTCGGCGAGCATAAGCGGAACAAATGGTTAAATCATCTGAAGAGCTGCAACATTGGAGCCGGTATAGGTGAATTGTGGGCAACGGTTAAGTCACTCTCGAACCCTGGAAGAAGGGAAGATAGGACCTCAGTCACGTTTGGCGACGTTACGTTGACTGACCCGAAGAGGTGCGCAAGTAATTTCAATCGACAGTTTGTCGAGCATACCGAGAGTGACAGGGCGACGAGAAGAGTATTAGTCGCATCAGATCTCTTCCTGCCGAGGATGAACCACCACAATTTACAATGGATGATGTTGCCAATGCCACCAGGAACGTTAAACCATCCAAAGCGTTGGGCCCTGATGGAATCTCCATGGTAATGTTGAACAGCTGGATGAGCCGGGAGTCGAGTATCTCACCAAAGTCTTCAACTTGTCGCTAGCCACCCTCGTTGTTCCCGAAGTCTGGAAAATGGGCAGGGTGGTCCCACTACGGAAGCCAGGCAAGGATGCCAGCAAAAGTGAATCGTACAGACCGATTTCGCTTTTGTCGCCCGTAGCAAAGACAGTTGAGGCCTTGCTCTTCCCCAGTATCAGAAATAGCCATCAAGTTGCCGATCATCAACATGGATTCCGTAAGCAGCACAGCACGACAACAGCGCTGCACGCCATTACCACATATATATGTAAAGGACTCAACCAGAGACGGCCGTGTGATAGAACAGTAATGGTGGCGCTTGACTTATCAAAAGCCTTTGATACAGTCAGGCACTCCACGCTTTTTGAGGACATTGAGCAGACAACCCTCCGGCCAAGCTTGAAACGTTGGATAGTCAACTATATGTGTGGACGCCAGTCGTACGTGGAATTCAGGAATAAGAAGTCCAAACCCCGTAGAGTGAAACAGGGTGTTCCCCAAGGTGGGGTGATATCTCCGGAACTGTTTAACCTCTACCTCTCCTGTATTCCACCCCCTCCAGACGGCATTGAGATCGTGACGTATGCGGATGATTGCACGATCCTGGCGTCGGGTACCTATCCTGATGACATCTGTGAGAGACTGAACAACTATTTAACCGATCTTACCACCTTTTTCCATTCGAGGAATATGCAGATTTCCCCCACAAAATCTACAACCACTCTGTTCACCACATGGACAGCGCAGTTTTGACGTGAGTTGAATGTCGTGGTCGACGGTAGCAGAATTCCGACCACAAACTGCCCTAAAATTTTAGGGGTCACATTCGACACTACATTCACGTCGTGCGCACACGCCACAGCTATCTGCGACAAGTTGAAAATTAGGAACAAGGTCCTCAAGTCACTGGCCGGCAGCACTTGGGGTGCAGATAAAGAAACCTTATTGGCCACGTATTACGCGATAGGTCGGTCTGTGGTAAACTATGCGGCTCCAGTCTGGTCCCCGAGATTGTGTGATTCGAACTGGAAAAAGATTCAAACTTGCCAGAATGCCGCCCTGAGAACAGCGACAGGGTGCCTCCTCAAATCTTCAGTGGACCATCTACATGAGGAGGCAAAAATTCTTCCTGTAAAGCAACACAATGAGATGCTTTCGTTGCAGTACCTGCTTGGATGTTATCGTGTGAGCCATCCCAATAACCATCTTGTGGGTAGGCCCGGCCCATTCAGGGAGATCAGGAAGGATATCCATGCTCTAGAGGGAGAGGCCCAACGATACAGGAGACAACCCCAAGATCAACAAGCATATCAAGCAGGATTGAATAGCATTCATACGGACGCAGTTGCCAAGGCCTTAAGCAATTATAGTGTGAATAAAGTACTCGGAGTACATCCTCCATCTATCGCATCTGAGGAGCGTCAGCTGCCACGACAAACCAGACTAGTTTTGGCTCAACTACGCTCGGGAATTGCAGTCGCCTAAATTCGTATTGGGCGGAAATCGATCGCGCCGTGCAAGACATATGCCCAGTATGCGGCATGGGCCCGCACGACACACAACACCTTTTTAACTGCCCCGCCAAACCTACCCATCTAACTCCAGTGGATCTGTGGCTACATCCCATCGAAGCAGCCACTTTTCTGGAACTGGAGATAGACCCAGAGCCAGATTGAACAGAGGAACGAACAAATAAACATAACAAAAACACTGTTACAACAACAACAACCAATGATCTAATAAAATTTAATAGCATAAATGTCTCAATTCACACATGCTGAGGGTACCTTTTAATAGTTCATGATTTAAAAAAAAACTTTTTTGGTATATTTTTCCACCTGAAAAAGCACGTTCTAATCTACTTTCTAAATTTTTTGGAGAATATTACGTATTTCTTTTGCAGTGAAACCCTACATAACCCTATTTTTATTACAGCATTTTGCGGTGCCAACTCTTGCTTTAACACGACTGAACCGATCACCATGTATTTTTGTGGGCTTATTTAGAATATTAAAATGTAGTCCTTAATCGATAGGCAATTTTGACAGGTTTTAGACAAAAAGTCACATTTTGCACTTTTAATAATGCGAGTTTTCAAATTGATTTGAAAAAGGAACATGTCAAAATATTAAATATCCAATTCGAAATCAAAATCAAAATGTTGAAGGCAATAAAAAAATGATAAAAAAAATTTAAACTCAGATCAGAATTTAAATTCGGAACAGTTTTGTAAGAACAAAATTCATATGTGAATTTTTGAGTGAAATCGGACATTTTCAAAAAGTGGTTTTTGATTCTCTTTATTTTTGCTTTATATTTTCAGATTTTTTTTGTTACTAACGCTTCCAGAGATATCGCGTCTTGAAAAAGTCGAATTCTGTAAAAACTATATGGAAACTAATACTCATAACTTCTTAAATATTTGTCCAAATAGAAAAAATACCTTTTTTTACATTTTTGTTTTTCATTATCAATCTAATAAAAAATAGAAAAACATTTAGCTTGGAAGCAATTTTCGTGATTTAGTATTTAAAATTAATTTTTGTCAATGATTGTACTCTACTCTTTTATTGAAATTTGTAATTATTAATCTACGATGAATTACAAAATTTGTAAGTCCTTTTTGGCAGTGGGATTTGAATAACTACTATTTTTTCTTAATTTTTTAAAATTTGTCAATGAAGTTTTTCCCGTTGCAAAAAATACAAAAAATTCTATTCTAATTCTATACCAATATTAAAGAAACAATGAGTATTTCTTTCCATATAGTTTATAAAGAATTCGACATTTCCGTGGCGCTTATCTAAAATATACTGACATGTTTGGCTAAGTGCTGATGAGCACTGCAAAAAAATAAAGGAAATCAAAAACCACTTTTTGAAAATTGTCCGATTTCACTCAGAAATCCCCATATATAAAAATATAAGTGTGGATAGTTGTTTTTTTATATATTACTGATCTTTCCTTTTTTCAAATTTCTTTCATGCCCAACAAGTTTACCTTCTCCCTACCCATTTGCACAGCCATAAATATTTATTAATTTTAGTATCATCATTGCTGTTTGTGGGCAAACTTTTCTAGTTTATTCGGTTAGTTGAACAACAGAATAACTTTTGCTGAAAGTATCATCGTAGGTATTATGGCTTCATTCACAGTTTTTCTATTATCCATCTATAGATTTTGAGTAAGCGAGTAAGTGTGAGTGTTTATTCAGAAGAAGGATAAACGTTGGTCAAAAATATTATCAGGAAACCTCATAAAGACCTGGAGAAAAAAGTTATAAATCCAAAGAAATTGAAAACTAGATGAAGTTCGTGTGTGGCATTTGGGCATGGATATGTGTGTATCGATGTATTGGTTTCTCTGATTGATAACACAAGTCCTGGCTTTGATTAAGTATGTGGTAATAGACGTATGATAATATCCACAACTATGCATGGAAGATTGGAATTTCTTTACTTTATTTCGTTTCCAATAATCTCTGTTCTTTCGTTGTATTACATCAGAGTAATGGTGAAATTTGTTTATCCGCAAACAATTGGGGAAAGCCTGATGATGCCAAGCATCAACAGTTACTTTTACAGAAATAGTAACAGTAGCAATAACTTATTAAAAGAAATATTATTATAAGATTAAAAGAAATATTTATTAACCTATGTAATAAAAGAGATTAACTATATGAAACCGATTCGTTGCATAGAAAAATCACGGCTTCTTTATCTGCCTAGAGATTGTCAATTCCTAAGCTATTCATGCTTTAGACCTGTAGACCAGGTGCTGGCTTTGACTCTTCTTTTTTGATGAATAAGTTTTCCATGGAAATCTTAGTAGTAAATTTCCAGTCATAAATAAATTCCAATTTCAACTATTCAGTTCATTCATATGATCTGCATTGTCAATGGGTGGTTGGTTGGGTGTGTGTTTGCGCGTGTGTGGGACGAATGCTGTAAAAGGTCTAATTTCATTGGGAACACAATCTAAGTTTCCATCGCAATGTGGGCAAATGTTTTTTTGGTTACTAAGCATGAGAAAAAATAAATGTAGTAAAGAAATGTCAACTGGTTTGTGAACGACAAATCACTGCAGGCAATATTATATTTGTTGTAATGTATAAAAAACATTTGAATTTTCAAATTGATATCATGGAGAATGAACACATATGGGTTATTGCAGGCGCTATCAGACAACTCCTAACGAAAAACTACTGCATGGATTTAAAAATTCCAATACCAGCATGTAAGCCTACGATGAATGTAAATAGGCCCATTGTCTACCTGACTATTTTAAATTAGGGATATGGTCATAGAAAATTAGGGTCACCATTCATTGTATTGGTTTTTGCACACTCATAGGTTTTAACTACTTAGCTATTGGCAAATCCGACAGATTATTTTTTACTTGTGTACATTGCACAAAAGCTATGGAGCTATGGAACCATATTTAAGTATATCTTAAAAAATAATCTTTGCAAACATCTGTCTCAATTTTTTTTTTCAGTATCTGCATTTAAATTTATGTTCCTCTGCTCAAATCGAAATATTCATTTATATTTATGTAACTACATATGTAATATGCATACATAGACACAGACATGTTTGTAAGTAATCCATGTGGACTAAATGTATTTGCATACATTCGCCGATTGCTGCAGCTGCTTAGAATCAGATGGTGATTATGGCATGGGACTCTGAAGTCTGGCTGCAATAAATTAGAAAAAACGGCATTAAAAACAAGAAAAAGAGGACTATAGTCGGACAGGGCCGACCATGTGATACCCTACACCACTTCCACTAGGGACTTGTTTTCGACGGAATTTGTTGTTACAAAAAAATTAAACTTTGTATTGAAAAAAATACCACAGGCCTTTCCAGTCAATATTTCGAGGTATTACAGTAATTTTTAACCAAGTGTACAGCATTGTACTTAGCATCAATTAAGAAACAAACAGGGAATTTCTGTATCATGGTTTCAAAACTGTTCTATCCTGATTGCAGCATTAAAGTAGAATTGTGCCATCTTGTTTATAATTCACTATCCTAGTTCAAAAAAAAAAAAAAAAAAAAAAAAAAAAAACAAAAACAAGTAAAAGAGGGCTATAGTCGGACAGGGCTGCCCATCTGATACCCTACACCACCTCCCTTAGGCACTAGTTTAGTTTGTATTACAATTGGGCAATTGAACGAACTACTTCACTGTCCTACATAGTTCAAAAAAGTATGAGTAACATCATACAAACTAACTTGAGATATTGAGTATACGCATTGCCCAACTCTAGTCTGTATACATACATATTCTTCAGAAAATAAAATTTGTATCGAGAAAAAATGCCTAAGGCATTTTCAAACAGCCTTTCCCACTACTATTTCGTGGTGCATATTTTATATACTAATTTTTAACCAAGGGAAGCACAAAAACTTTAAGACCCCGTACAGCGTTGCAGTTATCATCGATTAAAAACTGGGAATTTCTGCATCATGATTTCAAAACTTTTCTATCAATTTAATTCATAGTTAACTGTCGTAGTTCAAAAAAAGTACATATGTGTAATGTCACACAAACTAACATGTGAAATTACGCATGCACAGTTTTTACATACAAACGACAGGAGTTCATTGAACTAGATAGCGAACCAGGTGGTTCAATTTAACTAGATTGGCACAACTCTACATGGAGGGTAAATTTAGTTCTGTACAAACAAACCACAAGGAGAAAGGAAACCCAGTTCCGTTATAAAACCGCTTTTTTATATAATCAAGGGAGAGGTTAAGAGATGGTTTAAAACTCTGGGAGCCCGTATATACTAGGCTTTAACTCTGTTATCTGACCACGAACTTCAACATACTTGACATCAGTGTAAAGTTCAAGAGTTCATCTTTTGAATACAATTTACGTGGGTGGAACATATCTTCCAGGAATAAGGGTTCAATTTGATCAATTTTCACACAAAAGTATGGGTCCATTTAAACCGCTAAATATTATCTCATCATCATGGTTAATTGCGTGCATCTTCCTTGTCATAAACCCAAACTTACTTAAAATTTCGCGCAAATCAGACTATCATTGCGACCTACATAGCCGCTGCAAATACGGATAAAAATTTTGTTTTTGGTCCATTTCACTCCCTAAATATTTCACAATCATCACCAATAACTGTTAGTGGCTATTCTGGAATCCCACATCCATACAGAATTTAGTAACGATTGGTCCATAATTGCGGCCTAAAGTTTGATTCTAAAAAAAACAGAGAACATCATGTTTCTTACATACCTTAAAATATAAAATATGTATATAACATTGGTGACATTCACACATTTATTCATTAGATTAGCTTGTATACAATAACAATTACCGAATAATCTTATGTCAATTAGACCCGATAGATTAGACCATAAAAGAATAAAAACACTTTGCAAGTCAAGTGTTGTATTAAAACACAACACAGGCACAACAAAAGATGACAAACTTTACATAACTTGAGGGGCATAATTTCTCCTTCTAAGCAATAAAATTCAAATTCGATTTTTTCAAAGGGAGATCAATTGTCATTGCAAGAAAATTGACCCATTATTAATTTTACTTGCTCTGTTTTTTAACGATCTTCGTTTCATATTTTCGAATTTTTGCATTGCAATTTAAAATATTTGGTATTATATTTCTCTTGTTTTTCTTTGCAGGCTATTGGCCATTGGGCTTTACGTGGTGCAATATTTACGTTACCTGTGATGTAATGACCTGTTCGTCCAGAATCTTACACATGAGTTTAATATCGATGCGTCGCTACTTGGGTATACGAAATCCGTTCGTCATCCAAACATTTGTCCGGCATGAAAATTGCCATAGTTTGGCTACTGGCAATGCGTGCCTCAAGTTCTTTAACTGTATTGGTTAAGTTTAATGATAAAAGAATGGGTGTATTAAGGTGGAATGCAATTTTAGCAAATGCCTGAATTGATAAAAATATTTGCAAAATAAATAAATGAGTTATTAATTAATTAATTCATTGTAAAGCAATTAACTGAGGATTAATTTTGTATTTTCTCAAACGCTAACTAAAACATAAATGCATATCACCCTAATATTGTCAGAAATATATGTCTATTATGTTGAGTTTAATGCAATGCGGCACAAAAACCACAACAATAAACCCAAGTTTTTTTATTGTGCCATCACGGATGCAACTGCAACAATGAATGTTGATAACTTTTCCTTGCCGTAACGAAATATTGCCTCCTTTTATTTACATTGACGACTTTTTTGCCATAAAAGTGACATTGCAATATTCTTTTCTCTTTCTTCCTTACTTCTTTTCCGTTTTAATAGGCCTAGCCAACGAAAAGAATATCATGCCATAGCGAATATTTGCGTTATAAACAATAGAGCGTTTTTCGTATTCGGCTCCATGGTGGCATTTTACATACCCATGGTGATGATGGTAATCACGTACGCTCTGACCATTCCATTGTTACGGAAGAAGGCTCGATTTGCTATCGAACATCCGGAAAGCGATTTATTTCGCCTGCAAGTTTATTGTACACTCTCTTTATGCAAATGCATTTGCAGTTGTAAATGTCATTGTGGTTACTTTGTCAGTGTTAAGGTGAACGTTTCGAGATGTGCCAGAAGTCGTTTTTATTATCCACATTACAAAGAAAAAATATTAAATATGGAAAATAGTTGCATTTTGTAGACATTAACTGTTTGGGTTTTTCTGTAAATCTGAAATTCATGAGGAAAACTCAGCCTTCACACTAAATTTTTTAATTTGATTTTTATTATTGGTCCTCAAGCGTATGAATGTTGATGTTACTTATACGTCGTATAGTACGCTGTTACAGAATGTCTTATTTTTCAGGGCCACGGTATTGATACTACATATGCTGCATTGTTAAGTGTATCGGAAATGAAGGCAACCAATATGACTTTGTCCTTTTTGCTATTTTAATTTTTTAAGAGATATTAAGAAAAATAAAAAGGCTAATGCCTCCCTTAAGCCTTGGATTATATTTATTAATAGAAGCTTTCATAATACGATGTAAGTGTTTCTTTCTTAAGGTTATGTCAAAATTTTACTCACAAAAAAACATTTGTTAATGTTTCACATAGCTAACTATTGGGAGCCATAGTGATGCAAAGATAGTCCCACCTTGCACTCAAAAGGTCAGTGATTCACTCCAAAACAGAGCAGCAAATAATTTGGCTGTGATATTTTCTGAATATTACGGCTATGGAAATTTTGAGATTCGGCGATAAACATGCGGCTCCATATCAATTAACTAGAATAGAATTAACATTTTTGTAAAAAAATTATTTTTTTGTGAAAAAATTTAAAATTTGTAATTTTATTTCAAATTTTGAACAAATTCAACTATGACAGAACGATACGATTCATTGCAAATAAAAATTATTTATTTTACAAATAAAAACATTTAAATAACTTTTGGTCGCAGATTTTGAATTTTAAATGTGATTTTGGACTCAACGTATTTGGGTAATACGGATGCTCAGAGAGCGTTGTTGTGGTAGAAAGGTGAAATATTTTTGTACGTCCCGTCGTTAATTAGGTATAGCAGTAAAAAAATTAAAAAACGACTCCTTTGTTTTTTATAAAACTCATATGAAAACTCATATATTTGTGTTTAGAAAAGTAATAAAGTATCAATCAGCTGTGCCGACAGAGATATACCCTCAGTCTCGGACCTAAAGGAAAGAAGCAAACACAATACTTCTGACGTCTATAGGGGTTTTTTGAGTTTTCGGACCAATTTCTCAGGAAGTATTGATTTGCCCCCGAAAAAATGTTAGCGTTTTAACTACCGTCAAATACAAAACATGTTACCAAAAGTTTTAAAACGATCCCAGATGTGTCCTTAAACTGCACTTCTTCTAAACTTTGTGTGGGAGTTACCCGAAAGAGTTGTCCGATCTAGTCGATATTCGGACATAATTTGAGGCTGTATGAAATAATACGACGCAAAACGTTTGGACCAAATCGGTTTCTCCCTTGCAGGCTTATTTGGAAATTTTGGGCCATTATATCGGCAAGTATGGACTACCCGAAAAAATTACACCGTCGTAACAGGGCCGGTAACAACAACTTTTGGAAAAAGATCAAAACGATCCGATATGACCTATTAAACTGCACTTCGATATAGTCCATGTTCCAACCTGATACATGAGTAGATGAAATAATACAATGTGCAAAGTTTGTATCAATCAGAAACTCCCTGCGAAAGTCATTGCGTATTTGCCATGTAGTTGCTGCCGTCAATACAGCTGGCAAACCATCGATGGAAATATCGATATTATCGATACTTAATTTGTTACACCAATATCGACGAATAGTTTTTTATATCGATATTATCGGCCATTTTGACATCACTAAAGAAAAGCCATAGAAGCAATAGCCAGAAATTGTTATACCCTCAGCCAAAAATGTGCCTCATCGAAATAATGGTTTTAGACCTCAAGTATTTTTGGACGAAGTTCGTTTCAGACTATATGGAGTCGATTTAGCATTTAGAGTCCGTGCGTCTGTCTGTCGGACTGGTTGGAGATCACGATAACAGATCAAGCGATTCGAACCAAATTTTCCATTTCGTAATATTTCGCCCAAAGTTGGAATATGAGCCATATCGGTCCAATTCTTCGAGTACGTACCCCACAAAAGTTCAAAATTGTTCTGTAAAATGTTGTTAACGATAACTATCAAAGAGATCAACCGATTTGTTCCAAACTTTGCACATCCTATTATTAAATTAAAAACATATCAATGCTTGACTTTGGTGTCGGCGTCGCCCCGTTGTTGTTGTTTTTTCTCAACGCTCAACACAAAACTCTAATCAAACGTTGTATGTCATTTCAGCTTCAGGCTAAAAGTTGTCACACTTTCCAACAAAATGTTAAATGACGACTGGAGACACTGCGTGTTGCTTAGGCCGCAAACTTTTCTAATTCGCCTCATATTTCACTGACATGCAAAATGTAAACAAAACACATTTGTCGGCCAGTTTGGATTCTAAATAAATAGGAGCAGGAAATCTACAATAGTATCGATATTTTGAAACGGAAATATCGAAATAATCGAATGTGGCCGATATCGATAGTTTGCCAGCTCTAGCCGTCAAGGTTTCTTGGAACTTTTAGGCCATTATCTCATGAAGTATGGACTTGCCCCCGAAAAAAATTGTACCGTTGTAAAGGGCAAGGACAACCTGATTAAAAAAATCAAAACGATCCGAGAGGAGCTCTTAAAGTACACATTTCCGAAGGATGGACCGATATACTCCATATTCCCTTCGGGAGTTATCGTGCGGACCATTTTATCGAAAAATTTTTAACTTTTGTGGCGTAGGTATCGGAAGGAGTAGACCGATAGGACCAGTTTGGACAAAATATTACGAATGCAACATTTTGGACCGGATCGATTGCTTCGTCCGAGAGTTATCGTGCCAACTGCCAACCAGACAGACATTGCTCAATCGACTCCAAATTGTCTGAAACAGATTTCGTTCAAACATACTTTGGGTATGATGAGGCACATTTTTAGACGTATCAATGTTTTATATATCTTCAAAGGCTGAGTGTATAAAATTCTATAATTAATATGAAAAAAACGCATTTTTACCCGTATAATTTCCACAAATTTAAAAAAGTTTTTAACGGACGTCTTGCGCCATTCATCATCGTATCTTTACGCAACTGTCGGAAGTGTGGTGGGCAGTAGCAGTCTTGGTGCCATTGTTGGTTGTGGCGGCGACAACAGTTACTCTAACAATGATAAACGAAGTTTATCTGTACACTTAAAAAAAAAAGTGTTAAACGGACGGAACGGGAAACTCTTAGGCATCATTCTACGAAGATGAAAATTTGTTCAATGCTGTTCCCTTAAAGTTCTACTCCACTAAACTTGGAATAACACTAAAATTTAGTACCTGAGGAAAAATAAAATAGATCACGTCGTGTAAAAGCAACGGTATTTTATTAAAAAGGGCTTGAAAGGCAATAATCCTACCTACGTAACCAAAAACAATGAACACAAATCAGTTGCAGTTTCGAGATATAGTCTCTTTTCCAGAAATGTGCAAAAATTACGTATTTTCGAAAATTTGGAAAAATGACATCTTTAGGAACACGGCACGCCCACACATTCTAATATTTTGATCTAATTTTTTGATTTCCCTAGTTTCAATATGCTTACTATCGAGTCCCATATAAATTATTAACGATCGGCATCTAAAAAAATTTGGGTATTGGCCAGGAAAATTGATTTCTGAATAACCGTGTGCCGCTTTTACCCGCTTTGTTGGTATGGTAGCGTTTGAGTGTTGTCCATACTTATACGCATTCTTAATAAAATGACTATAGTAGGAACACAGAAAAAGATATTTTCAATATTCCCAGCTAATAAGAATAATCAGAATTCACTTTTCTATAATTATGCAATTAATTTAACTAATGTACGAACAATTTCACTGGGGTCACTAGAACAAGAAATGATGATGCACTGTACAACAACAACATCTGACAGACAACACACACCAACCTTATTGACTTAATTTTAGTTAGAAATTTCTTATCCCTGTAATTAAATTTTTATTGAACAAAAATAATCTCTCATTAAATTAACTTAAATTGATTTGTTTTTAATTTTCTTCTCCCCCTTTCTCCAACTCTCTCCTCGCTTACAGCTTACGACCACAACATTCGATGCAGAAAATCTAAATGCACAGTAGTTTTAGCAATAATTCTAGTTTTAGTAAATATTGATTCGCTGGTGGCAGTGCAGCAAGTGGAGATGGCGACACGCATCGCAACTTTTACCATGGCTACGAAAAACAATCCTCTACTCATCTTAGCAATTCATCGAATTTTACCAATGGCAATAATGGTAGCAATTGTGGTGGTGGATTCTGCCGGCCCAATAACGACACCGGGACAACGACGACCAACACCTGTCGTTTTCGCAGTGGCATCTTGCGCCATTCATCATCGTCATCTTTACGCTGCAAACCAAATAACTTAAAAGATTTGGTTGCTACTACCACAACTGCCGGAAGTGTAGTGTTGTGGGCAGCAGCAATCTTGGTGCCATTGGTGGTGATGGCGGCGGTAGCAGTTACTCTAACAATAATAAACGACGTTTATCTGTACACAGCCATCAAGGGCATCGATGAAAGCATTCCGGGGCGGCACTGGCAACTATTGGCGTTCTTCGCATGCTGGTAATGCGAATCTAATAGATAGGTAATTTATACTTTAGGACAATGAGTCTGAGTGTGTATGTGTTTTATTGTGAAAAAAATGAACTGGAAAATACACTTGAAAAAACTCCACGAATAATATAAGTTAATATAATAAAAAATGATTTGCTTTTTAAAGAATAAGCCGAATAAATAACCCACAAAGTAATGTTAATAAACTGAGTTTGCATTAACAGTGCTTGGATGATTTCGCAACACATTTCATCGTATTTTGTATTGGTACCTACTATGCTAGAATGTCCCTTATACGGCCGGTTTATATAATACCTCTAGTTCATCGATTCCGTCATTGTCAACAGTCACCTTATAATCATTGTTTTCGGATTTGTGATTGATTAAAACGTTGTCTTATCATATCCTAGCTTAAAGGCTTATTTTACAGACAATTCAAAGTTTTAATCCCTCCATCTTGTTCAGATGCAGAGTTTATTAATTTACATTTTCTTCAGTGTACACACTGATACGCCAAACCGGTAATAGCATGTGAGGTGAACACTGAACATGAGGACGAATAATAATGCTGTAAGGTAGATATACTAGGACACCGTGAGCACATCAACAATAGCACAGCATAAAAATGGAAATCAGTTTTTACTGGCATTTTCTTTACCCGACCGACGAGACAAGGCATCATTTATTAAGGCGAACAACATCATGTGTCAATATTCAAGTCTTAAAGTTATTAGTAAGCGATTTAAGCTGATGGTGATGAAAGGGATAAAGTGTTAAAGAAGAAGTATTTATTTCAAATAGAAAGAATAAAGAAATGGAAAATTGTTAACAAATTGTAATCAATTTTGACATTAGGCAAAGAGAAGACAATGTAAATTTACATCATAGCTGTAATTTAGCTTTTTAAGCGGTAGTTTTTCTTTCAACAGCGGAGTATATAAACAATAACGTCAGACAGGCATAATAAATTTCAATATTTGAAAAACAATAACAAATACCTAAAACCATAAACAACAAGTTTAAATAAATTACCATAATATTTGTTACCTGTATTACGGGCAACAACGATCTTCAGTTCTAGCTGTGAAATGTTAATAGACGACAACAAATCTCATCCATAAAGCTTGCAATGAACATAAATTTGAGTTTACTCTTCTGTTGGGGAAATTTTAAAACCACATTTTCAGCTTTACTTCCCAGTCCATTCAAAACAATGATACAACCATACAAACCACCAAAAAATATTTTCATGGGAAACTATAATAGTACTTCGTCCGCACCCGCTTTTAGCCAGTGGAAATGAGAAACGACAAACCAACAAGTTTTAACCATTGCCAATGCCATTATTGCTGGGTGGAAATGCGGTTGGATGGTTTTTGTTTTCCTCGACAACTTTTCAGCATCATACATGTAACAATTTTATGCCACACAAAAATAGTTACCTTGAATGTATTACCTTTTTCTCATGCAAAACCAGCCTGTAAATTTGACACTAGCTTACCGTTTTGTGATGGAAATTTTTAATTCACATTTGAATGGCAGAAGGAAAATGAGGGCTACCATTACAATTTGTTGGCTCTAGTACCGTAAATTATTTCCCAATGAACTGTGATTGTTCTTTCTTAAAAAAAATTGGAAAGCTATGAATCGACGTCTTAGTTTAGAAGCCTAAGTAGCGTTTCTTTGAATGCTATGAATCGACGTTTTAGTTTAGAAGCCTAAGTAGCGTTTCTTTATTCAAGGACAAAGTCATCGATTTCTATTGAAGTTTGCGTTATCTTCATGTCTTAAATCATAGAAATTTCCGAAATGAAAAAAATCGACTTTTTTAAGAGAGCCCAGAAAGTAACTTTTTCACCAGAGTATCTAAAATAGCATTTGTTTCAATTTTAAAATAATTTTCACGGTTTTTATCTTGTTTTTCATTTTGAAGTTGTAACATTTTCCCTCCGGCAGTATGTGAAGAAAACGCATTAAAGCACTAAAAACACAACAGCCACTGACTGTTTTAACCTGGAAAATAACAACCGCATACGAAATAAAATTGCAATTCTATTTACCTATCATAGTCTAGCCCCAAATGCACACACAAAATAGAAAATATAGAGCAAGGAATACGGCCATTAGAACTGGCTGCTGAATGCAACTAACAACAACTACATATAGCAACAAAGAACATTTTATGAACATGCATGAAATAATAATAATAACAGTAATGTACGAGAATAACTGCAGTAATTTTTAGGGTGAACGATGATGAGAATGGCGGCTGATAGCATTTAAACAACAACTTAAACCATCCAAAATGGAGAACAATTTTGGAGAAAGCCCCAGAATTTGGCACAGTGTGTTGATTATGGAACATAGTAATTCTCCTAAATATTGTACACTTTGTTGTGTTTCCGGGGGGGATTCGGTTGAGTTTAGAAAAGCGAAGGGGTTTTAAAGACAGTATTCCCCGGTCGCACAAAGCTTTTTGTGGTATTAACTTCTTAAAATAATATTCTTAGTTTAAATTATTTTGAAATGATTATTTCTCTTTGTTGGTATGCCACGAAACCCTGACCCAGTGTAAACAACATATCGTCACATACATGATTTAGCTAAATACCCTCACTGACATATGTAAATGCTAAAAGTCAACATTTACATAGACACTCTCATTGTAAGGACTCAGTCACACAAATTACCACAATTGGATAAAAACAAGAGTCAAACAGACTAGGCTGGTTGGTAGTGACACTGACAGGTGTCAATGTTTGTCAAGTAGAGAATTATTTAAACACGAGAGGAAAATTCATAATGATTTACATTTAATTTGCCGTCAAACAAATGCTAAAATAATCTTCTTCTTCTTTATTTGCAAATCCGTATTCGGATATTAGCGATCATACAATGTTAATTATTACAGAGTTATTTAATTACATATTATAAAATAAAAAAATATTTCATTCAATTATAGCTAGTTCTCTGTTTCTTGCGGCGCTTAAAAGGCTTATTTCATCTTGGTGTCCTGTCCATTCCCGAATGTTTTTCATCCATGTTATTTCTCGTCTTCCTCTTGGTCTGCGACCTTCAATTTTGGTTCTTATAATAGCTTGGAGGAGATTATATTTTCTATTTCGCATAATGTGTCCCAAATAAGCAGTTTTTCTCGTCTTTATAGTTCTGATAATTTGATTTTCGGTATTCATTCGCCTCAGTACTTCATTATTTGAGATGTGATTTGTCCAGGATATCTTTAAGATCCGTCGGTATATCCAAATTTCAAACGAGTGCAGTCTTCTCTCGTCTGCTGCTTTTAGTGTCCATGTTTCTGCCGAGTATAATAGTACTGACCATATGTAGCATTTTACAAATCGTTTTTTTGTTTCCAGAGTTATGCCATGGCTCGTTAATATTTTTCGATACTTAAAAAAAGAGTTTCTTGCCATTTCAATTCGACATTTTATTTCTTTTGATGGATCCCAGTTTTCATTAATTTGAACTCCGAGATATTTGAATGTTGAGACTCTTTCTATTTGAGTACCATTGATGCTTAAAGGAGTGTTGGATTCGATGCCCCTTCTACTTATAATCATAAACTTTGTCTTTTTTATATTAATTTTTAAGGCATATGACGTACTGGCATGTTCAAGAGCATCTATTAGTTTTTGTAGTCCTGTCGTCGGCATAACGTATATTGTTTATAATTGTGTGTTTATTCTTATTCCGATGTTTTTCGCACATATTGAATCCTCAAATATTTTTTGGGAGTATAAATTAAACAGAAGGGGCGATAGTACGCAACCCTGCCTTACACCTTTCGAGATTGGAACATTTCCAGTAAGTTCACCATCTACTTGAATGTTTGCTGTCTGTTGCCAGTATAGGTTTTTGATGCATTTTATATCGCTATCCTCTAACCCAATTGAAATCAAAATTTTCATCAATTTGTCATGGTTGACCTATCGAATGCCTTCTCGTAGTCGACAAAACATATATATACATCCTTTTGTACATCGCGGCAATTTTGTATAAGTACATTCAGGCTAAGTAGGGCCTCTCGAGTTCCCATGCCTTCCTTGAAGCCAAATTGCGATTTTCCCATGTGTGCTTCGCATATTGGGTATATGCGCCTATGTATTATCTTTAAGAATATTTTAAGGGCATGACTTATTAATCTATAATCTCCGCACGTCTTCGCGTTATTTTTCTTGGGAATCATAATAAAAGTAGATTTCAGCCAATCTTGAGGGTATTGTCCTGTTTCATAAATTTGGTTGAATAATTTCAACAATAGTTGTTTATTTCTTCCATCTAGTAATTTAAATAATTCAGATGGGACTTCATCCGGCCCGGTAGCTTTGTTGTTTTTCATTGAATTTATGGCCACATCTAATTCGCTTCCTGTAATGCGTCTTCCTCTAAAATTGGTTCCTCTATCTGTGTTATGCATTTCTGTTCTTGTGGTATCTGTGAACAGACTTCTAATATATTTTTCCCAGTGTTTCTTATTCTCTGAAGTTTCGTATATGGCTGTATTATTCTCGTCGAAAATAAATGCAGTGTGGAGATTGAAGTTCTCATGTAGGATTTGGAGTCTTTCAATTTCCTGGCACTGTTTATTTAATTGCTCATTTTTTGCGGCCCGAATTGCAACTTTTATTTCTTGGTTAATTTCCCAATATTTTTCATAATTTGAGTTCTTATATTGGCTCCTTTCTATGCGAAGTGCGCGTATCTCGTCCGTCATCCATGTGTCTTCTCTTTTAGCTGTTGTGGTTCCAAGGATATTGTTGGTAATGATATTCACGGAGTTTTTTTTACATTGTTCCACAGATTTTCGACATCTTCTCCATCAATATTGCATAGTTCTGCATTAAGGTGATCTTTCATGGATTGTTTAGTGGAAGGATCATTTAATTTTTGAATATTAATTCTTCGCTTTGGTGTTTTCTTTCGGATGGTAGTTAGCTTTATCTGTAGTTTGCACAACAGAAGATTATGGTCCGAGGGAACATCTGCTCCTGGGTACGTAGAGCATTTATTTATGCAGGAGGAATATCGCTTATTTATTAAAATGTAGTCGATTTGGTTTCTAACAATATTTCTGTTATTGTCTTGCGGCGATTTCCAGGTGTAAAGCCGTCTTGGGTGGAGGCGAAACATAGTATTCCCAATCTTAAAACGGTGTTCTTGACAAAATTGTATCAATCGTTCTCCTCTTTCATTCCGATGTCCTAGGACAAATTTTCCTGTGATTCCTGTTGTTTCTTCTTGCCCAACTTTAGCATTAAAATCTCCTTGGATTATGGTAATGTCGTGTGGTTTTGTCATCTTTAATAAATTTTCAACGTCGCAATAAAACTGTTCCAATTCGTCGTTATCGCTATCGCATGTTGGCGCATATACTTGAATTATGTTCATGTTTATAGGTTTTGCTGATATTTTTACCATCATCGCCCTATCAGAAATTAGAACATATCCAGCAACACAGGCCGCTATGTTGCTTTTTACTATTATAGCGACACCCTTTCCTCTTCCTTCTCTGTTTCCGAAATAGTAAATTTTTGCGTTCTGGGAAACAAATTCCGCATCCTCCGTCCACCACGTTTTACTGATACCCAGGATGTCAATTTGTAGTCTTTCCATTTCGCTTATGGTGTTGTCTAGTTTCCCAAGCTCATAAAGGCTTCTCACATTCCAGGTTCCTATCATAAGTTTGGTTTTGGTTTTACCTCCGGGGATTCTTAGCACCCTCTGATTGCCGGAGACTGAGGGCCGTAGGTTATTTTGTGTGTTCATTGTAATTGTATGATTTTCTAGGACTTATATACTTCAGTGGTTTGCCGGGGCCTTCTGAACGGTTTAGAGTATTCCGTCTCCATATTCAGCCGCTCCTCCTGGAGTTCAGACGCTGTTTGCTGCCGCCAATCCTTTGGTCAGACGCTGCCGTTTTCCATTTTTTTCTTTTTGTTCGCCCCGCATATTTTATTTCTGCGGTACCCGCCATATCTGATGAGCATTCCCCTATCCACCACCTGGGGAGGCGTTCGATGGGAGAGGAAAAAAGGGAAAAAATAACTCCGCACGGAAAAATAATAACAAACATCAAAAAATATTTAAGCGGTTATATTCAAAACCTTTTCGGACATTTCCTAATTAAAAACCCCTTCATTTGAATGTGATTTTGTGAAATGACCTCCATTATAATGATTAAAAATTGACTTTTTTGCGGCTTCCTGCATGTTGAGAGACATAGAGTTTTGTTGTGAATTTACAATAATTTCTTTGTCACTCAAATTGAACGGTATCATTTTCCAGGACATAAATGGAAATATGTAAGTATATTGTCCTTTACTCTGTCTCCCTGTCATATTTCTGGTAATGGACTTGGTAGCTCTATCTATGACAATGACTCACTTATACACATCCAACTGCAGTTGTGGTACACGTTAAAGTGAGATGCCAGCAATATCGACTCTATATAAAATACACTCGAGAAACTCACGTAAATGTAACCAGGCATCGGATGAAATTTTGAACATCATCCGGCTGTTGTCATGCAAACATGCAGTGCTTTCTCGTGCAAGGACGCATAGATGAATGATAAATGGGGATGAGCATGTGAAGGTGAATATAAAACTAGTTGTTATTGTTAGTGTCCTCGGTGAAAGTGTTTTTTTTTTTTTTTTCAAATAAAAAAATCAAAAGGCGAAAGAACTATAACAAAACTCAATGCGGACCTAAATTATAAAAAAATATTTCATCCCGCTTTATTTGTTTTTCCGACACTAGGAATGTGCTTTACTTTTTCCTCGTGAAAAGCGTAAGAAGCAATTTGCAAATTATCAGAAGCTAACGCAGCATAACTATATTCTCGAACATATAATAAACTCAGACAGTTATTTTATCGATCATTTGACTCTTCATCTACCTTATTTACTTACTTAAAAAAACATTGTTCCACAACATCCCATACGGGACAAGGGAGACTTCTCTCATATCAATGAGTGCACCCCGATTTATATTTAGCTCAATGATATGGGACCTACTGTTTATCGCCGAGTCCGAACGGCGTGTCTTAAGACACCACTTGTGGAGAAGTTTTTCAAGGCTGAAATACTCAGGAAATGTCGCCAACATTACTGAGGGGTATTTTGCCACCGTTGAAAAATGTTTGATGTTGCTTGGCCGGGGAATCGAACCCCCGACCTTCTGCGTGCAAGGCGGGCGTGCATACCATTGCACCACGGTGGCACCCCGGCCGAAGGCCGGCTATTTGAAGAAAAATTTATAATTTAAAAGAAAATTTTGATCCCGTTCCCGAGATTTGCGCCTGTGCATAGGAGAAAGTCTTAAATACCCTGCCAAAGGCCGGCTATTTAGAAAAAAAAAACAATTTAAAAGAACATTTTGTTCAATATTTACTTACTTAGCTGGCCCATTACAGAGCATTTGTTCCATAGGCCGAACTAAGGAAAGATCTCCATTTCTCTCTATTTGTTGCTTCGCACTCTGGAATACCACGCCTTTTCATCTCTTCGTCCACTTGTTTGCGCCGTCTATTCCTTGGCCTGCCAATTCTGTGTGCACTGACAAGCGGTCCGTATTTATACGCCTTTTTAGCGGGTTCATATTCGCTCATTATTTGATATGGCCTAGCCAACGCAATCGCTGCATCTCGATACGTTTAACTATATTGATGTCGTTGTATAGCAGATACAGCTCGTGGTTCATGCGACGTCTATATTTACCGTCAACGCAGATTGGTCCGTAGATCTTTCGAAGTATTTTTTCTCTTAAACACACCAAGCATTGCCATGTCTGCTTGCGCAAGTATCCAGGCTTCGGAGCCATACATCAGTAGTATCAGTGTTTTGTAGAGCGTTATTTTCGTTAGACGAGATGTGGCTTTGTTTTTAAACTGCTTACTTAAACCAAAGTAGCATCTGTTCGCCAATACAATTCTTCTTTTTATTTCACAACTGATGTCGTTTGTTGTGTTTACGGAGGTGCCGAGGTAGACGAAGTCTTTTACTACCTCAAAATTATAGGAACCAACTTCCACAGCTGGTCCGAGCTCAATGGACGCATTGCGCGTCGACACCATTAAGGTGGTCTTCTCACCGTTTACCGTCAGACCCACTATAGAAGATTCTGCTTCGACCTTCATAAATGTATCAGTTACTTCTTTTACTGATCGTCCCATGTTGTCTATATCATCAGCATAAGCAAGTAACATGTGGCTATTGGTGTAGATTGTGTCACTTCTTTTTACGTTTGCCTCTCGTATAACCTTTTCCAGCAGGATGTTGAAGAGATCGCACGAAAGGCTGTCTCCTTGTCTGAAACCTCTTTTGGTACAAAACTCTTCTGAGAGGTTCTTTCCTATTTTAACTGAGGACCTCGTGTCAGTTAAAGTCATTTTACAAACCAGAATGAGCTTTGCGGGGATACCAAATTCAGACTTGGCGTGGAATTCGTTTGAACGCTGTCGTAGGCTGCTTTATAACCGATAAAAAGGTGGTGGGTGGTAAATATCTGGTCAATGGTGGACTTGCCAGGTCTAAAGCCACATTGGTATGGTCCAATTATCTCGTTGACCATAGGCTCTACCATGTTTTTGCGCTGCGAAGTCTATCAGCCTCATACCATTGTCAGATGTTTCACTGTGGAGACTAAATTTCCCGACTGTTGGGCCAAAGATCTTTTCCTTTCTAATTTTGGCATTAAAATCGCCTAGAATAATTTTAATGTCATGGGCAGGACAATGGTCTAATGTTTCTTCTCATAAAATGTATCTTTGCTCAGTTCGTCTTTGTCTTCAGTGGGAGCATGAGCGCAAAAAAGCTGATGTTGAAGAATTTTGCTTTTATTCTAATTGTAGCAAGTCTTTCATTCACTGGTTTGAAGCAGGAGACCAGGTGTTTTAGTCTCCGACTAACTACAAATCCGCAACCAAACTCATGGTTTGTGTCATGGCAGCTATAATACAGTGCGTCACCTTTAGGTGTTGTTGTGACGCCTCTCTCGTTCCATCTTATTTCCTGTATGGCAATAATGTCGGTCTTGTACTTTTCAAGTACATCTGCCAATGCGTAAACTGCACCTTCCCTATAAAGAGTGCGAACATTACAGGTGCAGATTCGCAGATCATGGCCCTTAAAACGTTTGCGGGGGTCGTCATCTTTAGAGGGATTTGTTTTTCTTTTCTTTTTTCATAGTAGTCTGTTTTTCTAGGGGAGGGTTACTAACGCTGCGACCAAACCCAAATTTTAAACATTCTTATGGGTGAACGCGCCGCACATTTTAACTCACTACCTTTAACGGGTGTTAAAGGCAGCTACCCCAGGTGACACCACGGGGAGGTCAGTGTCCACTTGAGATGAAAGAGGGACCAAGATGAATCCTGGACTTTGCCATGTTAAAGCCGGTCAGGACCGTTCCTTGGTATCTTTCATCCCCTACGCTACCCTTCATCTAACACGAATATTTTCTTTCGTGTATGCCTGATGACAAATGTATTAAGTATCCCCATTATTAAAGAAGCAAAACATAAACAGGTTTTAGCATTTTATTTTGCACAATAACTCAATAATATTTTATTGAATTTTTGCACACTTAAATCAAGTTCGAAAATTCAATGTATTTGTATATTCATTCTGGTATCTCTATCTAAAATTTTCAAAATGGCAGCGCTTCAGAAACATATACTCTCTAAAAAGCTTTCTCTATAAAATAATTTCCAATACCAATATGCAACACTGAACATGCAAACAACTTCTAGTATGCATTTGTTCAAGTACATATTAAGACTACAAAAACCGTAGTAGGGTTTTGTCCCTTTAGACCCAGTTCGAATTTGATGGCCTCATCTAAACCGGGCTAAAACTACGGTGTTTTGCATTTATCGGGCCTTTATCTCAGAAACGAATAGGAATTTGGCTTGCTATCTTTGGCAATATTGTAGCCATAAACTAGAAAAATGTATCTTTTGAGCAGACCACACATGAAAAACTACATCTAGGGCATCAAATCGAAAAATATAGAAAATTTTACATAATTGCTGAAATTCTGGTCAGTATGAGCAAAACTATTTGGAGTTGAACCAAGTAGCCAACTGTTTATTCCCGCATTTCGGATTTCACCACATTATTGACATATTTATTAAATAGTCGTTGAAAAATATACTGAAAACAACGTGATAGAGGCATTTTACAAAAATCGAATATTTTTCAAAAGAAAACATTAAGAAAAAATGAAGGTTTTGGAAATACGATGCAAAATGTATACAAATTATGGAAGTTTTCGGTATTTTAAAAAATTTGAGGCAATAGTTCATTATTTCTACAAATATGTTACCCTTACCCTTCCTTATCTACGTATTTGCTTCAGATGTGAGTTGAAGATTCACATGGGTTTTAGAGATATAGCCGAGAATTGCTTTAAAAAGTCAGTATTCAACCATGTTTAAATGGGGCCATAAAATCCAAGCTAGATCTAACACAACATAATCCAACTAGGGTTTTTGTCGATTGGGACTGTACTGTCAAAAACTCTTCTGATCAAATTGTGTGCACAAGGTTACCCTAAAATTGTTGCACAGTGTATTTTTACAATGGTCCGAGACATTATTTTCCTAGCTGGATCTCCCAAGAATGGTTCCAGTAAAATCATAGTTCTTTTTCAACGATTTAATATTTAAAGAACATGGATTTTGGAGTGTATACATGTTGACATTACTTATTTGATGATTTATAGAGCAAACTTAGTGTTGTGACGAGAAGCTATACCTAGGACTGTTCAGTATTAATAACACACAATGCAAAATGCATCAAAATGTGCAATAAATTTGATTTATACATTTCTCGACATGGGTG
Source organism: Musca autumnalis (assembly GCF_047663935.1). NCBI lineage: Eukaryota > Metazoa > Arthropoda > Insecta > Diptera > Muscidae > Musca > Musca autumnalis. The sequence continues at coordinate 6,320,155 of NW_027411644.1, read as the reverse complement.
TTTCGGAGGTTTTACATGTTGCTTGACAGTGTTATGCCACACCTGCATACATGTATATGTGTGAATGCGACCATGAGTGGGTATTTAAATGTCCAAAAGGCTTCATGTATGGAACGTTTCCACAACATGACATTTGTTTAATATTACACGAGACTTTTGAATGGTAGTAGATTAATGGCAAAACCACCAACTGTAATTGACCCTAAAGCATTTCAATGGTCATTTTGGTGTTTCAAATGGAATTTTTATGACCCTTAAACATTCAGCCAGCAGGCTTTAAGCTTATTGAAGAAAATTTTGTACACTTAACAATTAGTTGTTTTAAAATATTAAAACAACAAAAATGGGAATTTAAAACGACCTTTAAAACGAAAATTATTTGACACTAAATTTAATTATCAAATTTAAACGGGTTAGAATATTTTAGTTTAAAAATTAATTACTTACAAGTTTTTTTCGGAACACCACCCTCATTACAAATATGAATACCATCACCCAAATATTTGGAGAAGATAAAAATGATGATAAAAAATCAACGTTGACTTAGTGGTGGATATTTTCATATTCCTCGCTTGGAAAAACTCTACAAAATCAAAGAGATATACGTTTAGCCTGTCACAAATGTTACCAATGTTGGGACCTGATGCCATGAGTGCACAATCATCCACGTACGTAATTAATTAAATGCCGTCGGGAGGGCGTGGAATTGCAGAAAGGTAAAGGTTAAACAGTTCCGATATCACCCCTCCTTGGGAAACTCCCTGATTCCACGTATGACTGACCACACAAATAATTGGTGACCCAGCGTTTCAGTCAAGGCCGGATGGTAGTTTTATAGATATCCTCGAACAGCCTAGCATGGCTGGCCGTATCAAACGCTTTGGTCAGATCCAAAGCTACCATCACTGTTCTGTGGCATGGTTTTTCCTGGTTGAGTCTTCGGCCAATATATGTGGAAATGATAACAGGCTCTGATGCTCGAAAAACCGCCATCGTCAATTGTGGCAGTTCTTCCTCAGCTGGAAAAAATCGCAAACGACGTCAAACACTTCACTTCGCCCGGTTGCTCGATAAATTGGCCTCAGAAAGCCTGCACACCTCTACGCATCTGTCACAGCCACACCGTTAAACATGACAGATGTCCGATCATCCCTCCTACCAGGGTTCGATAGCGCATTAACATTTGTATACAATTTATTACAACCGAGTTCAATGTTGCAGCACTTCAGATGTTCTAGCCACTTTTTGTGCTTGTGTTCACCGACTAATCTTTTGACTTCCACTGTCAGTTTTCTGACTCTTCGTCATTAGGGTTCGTGTGGCGAAGCTCATCACGCTGATTGGCTTATCCCTTAGCCCCCGCTAAGAAATTAGGTCTTATTTCAGGTATTCGACCAGCAGGAATAAAGCGAGCGGCTGCAGCAGTGATGATGTGTCGGAATTTCCTCTCTGCTACCCAAACATCAGATGGATTGGGCAGTTCTCTGAAGCGTTGGTTAGTGAACTTCCTGAAACCTTGCCATGGTTAATGAAAGTACGGCGTTCGGAGGTTATGAAGTTGGATGGTCTATTGATGGAGATAATGATTGGAAGATGGTCCGACCCAAGGGAAATGACGGGTTGTCATGTCACGTCATTCGTCAGACCGGGTGACACCACGGATATGTCAGGCGAACTGTGGCAGTCTCCTCTAATATATATACTCAGCTTGATCTGTGCCTCTCTGGTCATTCCCTAGGGCTGAATGCCATATCTCATGATGCGCATTGAAATCCCTTAGGACCAGCCGTTCATCACCTCTCAACAGAGGTCTGATGCTAAGCGAATAACGCGGGGCACAGCTGTTAATCGACGGTATATCCCATCAGTAGTTCTATCTCGGCGGTTCCACACCTCACCGCTACCCCCATACACTCAAAGTATGGGTCCCTAGAGTCTAGCCCAGGTGAGATTGGTCTGTACGCAGTAGGAATGCAAGTCCACCACCCCCCACTTAACGTACGATCCTGGCGAAAAACATTGTATCCATCACAACTAAGCTTCAGCTGAACTACATATATACAAACATTTGTAGATTTGAAGATCTTCGAAGAGACAGTGAGACTCCTCTCATATCAATAAGTGCATCCAAATTATATTCAAAGTTAATGGTAGTATAGAACATAGATGAAAAATATGAACACTCGCCTTTTCGTACGATTTACCATGCAATTTCTCTCTTCGAGTTCATCGTTGGTATAGAACCACTTACACACAGGTCTCCTATTGCCGATATAAAAAGGGATTTGCGGAGAGGTTTTGTCACTTTCGGAAGACATCAACTAGTCTACATTATGTACTATAACTCTTCTAATACAGTTACATTCTGCTAAAGGAACACGTAATTTCAAAATTCGTTTAAATTTGTACATCCTTCCAACAGAAAGATTATAAATTTCTATTGTTCTCCCATTTTTCACTTACAGCTGCCTAAATAGCCGCGATAATCGTAGCAGCCTACCAGCCAACGCTGGTTTTATCTTCAAACTCGTTTGTGCTGATCGCCATTTTTCATATATTATATTCAATATGAAAAATTGCGATCAGCCACCTGTCCAGAGTATGAAGTACCTAAAAACGTGATCAACACCTGTTATGTGACCTCAACCATAAATACCATTATATATACAATATTTGAACTTACGTTCGGAATCTGATTTTATCAGTTTGCTCTAGAGTAACTGTGAAATTTTTTTTTTTGTGATTTTTGTTTTTTTTTTCATGAGATTTGCATCATATTTCCTTTTGGTTACTAATTTAAACGTTTTCGTTTTTGCATTGCAGATCTGGTCGTCCAACACGTTATCTTCCGTGATAGAAGGTCGTATTGATTTGTGTTTGTGTGCAGCGCTCTGCCTTGTCATTGGAAATACCATTCCAGGGGACGCAACTGACGCAACCAACTCCTCGTCCAGTGACAATGTTGCAACACCATGAAGCGAATTCCGTGGCAGTAATACCATAACTGATGAAGAATGTCGATGTTTCTGTTCAGATATGGAGATTACGATCAACAACAGTCGTGTAAATGAAAGACATGGCATGTGACATGTGTGCAGCGCTCAGCGCCAAAACGGCCTAACCCACATGGAAATGGTTCTGAGAAAAACGAAGTTGAAAGAAAACAAGTTTTTAAAATATTTTTATAATTTTTTTATTAATCATAAATACATATTAGTTGTAATATTTGTTTTAGGTTAATCATTAGGTATTAGTTTACATAGATAAAAACTGTTTTAATCAGTTAATAAAAAAATTGAAGTGGCTTAGGCCGTTTTGGCATCCATTTAAAAAAAAAATATATTGATAGGAACTGAGGGTTAGGCCATTTTGTCTCCATTTATTAAAACAAAAGTTATGCAGATGAATAATAAAAATAACTGTGAGCGTTTTAATTGATACATATTAATAAAAATTATTGGTCTTCTTCCTGGATATCTTCATCTTCGGCTCTCGAATTTGCTTTTAAATTATTATAAAATGCATGATTTACCCTTTGAGTTTCTGTAAATCCTTAAACTTTGCAGCTTTAATGAATCTTCCTCCCGGATAAAGCGGTTCAAATTCAAAATGAATTATAAATGGCTTCGCATTTTGGAATCGAAGGCACTGAATCTTAAGCCATTCAACTTTTGAAGTCTTGTCTTCGGAGATTTTTCTGTTTGCTACTAGTTTCTCAATTATTTCATCGGTCGTCATCTTTACCAAGTGACATGGTTCCCTTTTTGCCGTGAGGATTACACGATTCCAAATCATCAGGCCTAAATGTGCCTTATAATATGTTTTTCCTTTTCAATGAGACCAAAATCTTGATCGCATGGTAGGCATGAATGGCCAGACACTAAAAATTTGTGGTCTATCCGTTCCACACAGAAGGCCGAATTATTGACCATGTATGTGCAAATAGTATTCATTCTTATGTTACGGTTTTGGCCACTACATTGATCGCGATACATTATTAACTTTTTACATTCTACATTGACGCCTGGGCGTAAGTCAACTTTATTACATAACCTTGGTTTTTACTTACATATTCTTCTCGAAAATTTATTTTTATAGAATTTTTCAAATATACTCCTGACTAAAACGTAACATGCGTTTTTGGCCTAACCCACACGCATTTTTTTATTTCCAGTATTCGATTTTGCCTATGTGGCTTAGGCCATTTTGGCGTCCACATTTTTTCAAACTTTCAGTAAAGGAAAAACAGTTTACGGCATGTAGAATAACCTAGGGTTAACCTATACAATTGAGGATTTTTTAGTATACATATATTACAAAAGGTTCCGGTTCGTCCAGCATAGTCAGTTTGATTTTTTTTGAAAATGTGGGTTAGGCCGTTTTGGCGCTGAGCGCCTCATATATGAATGTACATTCATGCATATAAGATTATTTATCATGTATTGGGATTACTTGCGAATTTATATGTATATTAACATATCAAAGACAAAGGATAACGAAGGTTGTATTGTTTATTTCATTTTTTATCATTTTACGCATCTGACATTTGTGTAACTGAAAACTTGGTGGAGATTTCTGAATAAAATGTATCCTTTAACATTTAGCAAGTTAAAAAAGACATACATTATCTCAAAGATTCGACTATATAGTAGACTGCGACAATAAACTGTACTGGAGAATTGGGTTTACATATAGAAAGTAGTACATTATGAGATGATGTAAATAATATTTAAAACAAAAAATATCCTATTTAGTTTCATACTCATGAAAATTTACCCATAAATAATTGTGAAAAAATTAATATAGTTATGTACGAGTATGTATGTAAATTTAGAACGGTCTAACCCAGTCAGCATTTTTTGAAAATTTTAATCAAATTCGAGTCTTTTTTGATCCGACTGCACGATTAAAAAGCTAGAATATGAGCTCATTTTCTGATCATAAATGACTCCTTTGTCGGTAGGAAAACATAACCTCAGGCGACTCTTCTAAACAAATCACAAATGAGTCTTTTTCGAGTCGTATTTCAATCATTTATTGGTGTTTTGTTGATTAATTTCGGACCCTTTTTCGAGTCTTTTTAGAGTCATGTTTAAAATCATTTATGAGTCTTTAGGGAGTCATTTATGAGTCTTTTTGTTAGACGAAATAAATTAAAAAAAATTTCTTTTTATTCTTCTTTGTTTCTTTCCTTTGTTTTATAGTCTTTTCTGCTTTGTTATGTCTTTTAATTATCCTTTATATGTTGCTTGGTGGTTAGTATACTGCTTCTTCATTTCACTTGGCAAAACCTGTTGTGTTGTGTTTGTCTGTACCTTTAATATTATACGTTACATTTATATCAAAATTTTGTAGAAAGTGTATATGAGAATTTTATTTTTTTATTTACAACCAAATAAAAATAAAACAAAGCAATCAGTTTTTAATCACCTAACTGTTCAAAATATGATCAGAGTATACATAATTATAATCACTTTTCAAACACCTGTATGACCCTTTTTTGATTAAGCATTTTTCAATCTTCCAGATGATCAAAATGTGACAATAAATAACAAAAAATTGTCACATTTTAAACACCTCAATGATTTATTTGTGATTGCTACACATTTGTTGTTGTATTTTAAATTGAACTCTTTTTAATCATTACAGGGAGTCACTTTCGAGTCCCTTTCTGATCACACAAGCGACTTAATCAATTTTTGATCACCAAAAGGACTCTAAAAAGACTCCTCAATGTGATTTTTGAAAAAACAGTCTTCTAAATGCTATCTGGGAAATCATAGAGTAAATGTGTATGTAGTTATATGTTAAAATAAAAATGAAAAACACAGGGTCTATTCTTCAATCTAACATTACGAGAAGAATAAAAGAATAAAATGGAGAAAATAAATAAATGTTTATTTAAAAATAAAAGAAAATAATAAATGTGCATTTTTTCATATTTATTGTTTCGAATATTTGGAAATGAACAAAGTACGTTACAAAGGATATAACATTAGAAGTCATACATTACCACCTATGTGGTAATTCAACGTGTGTAGAATATTATGGTTAATAAAATTCAAAATAATTCTGGATATCGATATGGAACCTCTTTAACCCGATGAGTGGTGTTTATTTTTAATTTTTATACCTTCCACCATAGCTATGGAGGGTATATTAATTTTGTTTTTCGTTTGTAACGCATTGAAATACTCATTTGCGACCCTATAAAGTATATATTCTTGATCAGGGTAAAATTCTGAGTCGATCAATGCATTCCCGTTCATATATATATTCTTGATCAGGGTAAAATTCTGAGTCGATCTATGCATTTCCGTCCGTCCGTCGGCCGTCTATGGTAATCACTCTAGCATCCACAAAAATGGAGATAAGACACTGATATTTTGGGAAAATGCGTATTTTGTTTGCACGCAGGTCAAGTTCGATGATAGGCTATATGGATCCACGTTTTGGTATAGCCCCCATATAACGGTACCCCCAGATTTGTGGTATTTTGACGTACTTAACTAAATTTTCAGACCGAATTAGCTATAATTTGACATGTAGGGTTCTTGAGTGTCATGAAACATATATAACAAAACTTGTAACATAGGTCCATGTTTTGGAATAGCCCCCATATAACGGTACCGCCCAATTTCAGGTATTTTGACGTTTTTAGTCACATTTTTAGATCGAATTAGCTATGATTTGACATTCAGGATTCCCAGTGACCACAAATCTTATATTCAAAAAATTATGGACATATGTCCATGGTCTGGCATAGCCCCCATATAACGATTTTCGGTATTTTGAGAATTTTACCTAAAATTTTTAACCGAACCAGTTGTAATTTGACATTTGGAGTTGTTAGTGATCAACTCATGTCTCCACCAAAAATTAGCGACATAGGTCCATGTTTGGATATAGCCCCCATATAACGGTACCTCCCGATTTTCAGTAATTTGAGGTTTAGAAGCAGAGTTTGTTGTTCGTGAATAAAAATAAAAAATAATCTCTGATGATGATCGACGATGCCGATCGAAATATTGGAAAAATAAAATGATAAAAAAACAAAATTAAACTTGTTTTTTATTCTACTGACCTCGAGCCAAACTAAACTAAAAAGGAAATCTGAGTCCAAAGGTCAACAAAAAACCACACAAAAAAAAAAAAACAAATCTTATGTATTTAGGGGGTTTCAAAATTTTGGTCGTATGAACCGACAAAAATGTTGATTAGGATTAAAGTTCAAAAATTTGGCGAAAAGGTACTTAAAGGAATGGACCGACATAGACCATTGGTCATTCCCATCGAGAGTTATAGTGCGAAAAATTTTTCCGAAAATTTTTGAACTTTTGTGGGGGAGGTACCTGAAGGAGTGGACCGGTAGGGCTTATTTTCAAACTTAAACTAAGTTTGCACAAAATATTACGAAGGTCACATTTTGGACTGAATCGGCAGATTCGGTCGAGAGTTATCTTGCGCTCCAACCACTACACACGGTGTCATAGGGCTTTCTTGTACCTTTCAGGCTATTTTCTCAGGAAGTATGGACTTGCCCTTGAGGAAACTTGTACCTTCGTATAGGGGACAGTGAATACAAGATGTTACAACAAAAACAACAAAACCAAGGCGATTCGAGAGCAGGTACTAAACTGAACTTTTCCGAAATTTTGTGTCGGAGATACTCGAAGGAGTTTACCGATTGAGTCCATATTGGAACCTTATATAAGTCTGGTAGAAATTTCATAATGTGCAAAGTATGGACCAAATCGGTTGCTCAATTCAAGAGTTATCGTACGCACAAATTTTCCGAACATTTTCGAACTTTTGTGGGTGAGGTACCGGAAGGAGTGGACCGATATAATCCATCTTTGAACTTGAACTAAGTTTGGACAAAATATTACGAAAGCCAAATTTTGGACCGAATCGGCAGATCCATTCGAGAGTTATCTTGCGCTCCAACCACTACACACGGTGTCATAGGGTTTTTTGTGACTTTCAGGCTATTTTCTCAGGAAGTATGGACTTGCCCCTAATGAAACTTACATCGTCGTATAGAGGACAGCGAACACAACTTGCGTAAACAAAAATCAAAGCGATTCGAGACCAGGTCCTAAACTGAACTTTTCCGAAATTTTGTGTGGGAGGTACCCGAAGGAGTAGACCGATTGAGTCCATCTAAGTTTGGTAGAAATTACACGATGTGCAAAATATGGACCAAATCGGTTATTCCCTTCGAGAGTTATCGTGCGCAAAAGTTTTGCGATAATTTTTGAACATTTGTGGGGGAGGTACCTGAAGCAGTGGACCTATATGGCCCATCTTCGAACTTAAATCGAATCTGGACAAAATATTTCGATACCCAAAATTTGAACCGAATCGAGTAATCCGTTCGAGAGTTATCGTGCGCACCAGCCTCCCAGACAGACAGACAGACAGACGGACGGACATTGCTAGATCTACTCAAAATTGTCTGAAACGGATATCGTACAAACATACTTGGGGTCTAAAACCATTATTTCGATGAGGCACATTTTTCCTTCGACTCCGACTCCAGGCAAGTTTTTTTCACGAAACAAATTCCTCTTTGGATTTTTTTAGTATAAATGCCAAAACTTGTAAATATATGTAAAAGATTGTAGTACCTAACATAACACCACATATTTTGAACTTTTGTGTAATTGTACTCGCAAGAGTGTATTGGAAAATTTTATCAAAGTCTTCCAGATTTATCGTGAACAGCACATAGACAGACCAGTTGGTCTTTTCAAAGTAATTGTTCTGACCTCTTCATTGAAGTCCTGAATGTTTCCTCATAGAAGATCCAATAGGCCCTCTCATAGAAGATAAGATGAGAAGACCTGTAGGACTTCTAGCAGACGACTTGTAGGACTTCTATAAGTCAAAACAAGTGAGAGCAATAGTAGGAAGTGGACGGTCATGTGATATCCTACATGAGTACTCCTGGACACTAGCTTTCCACGAAATGTTTTGAATTTAAATTATATTAAAAAGTATTGATCTGTTCCAGAACCTGCAAGAAGCTACTTATTTTTAATACGATAACAAATTTTCCTTTTGTGTTATCGAAAAATAGTAAAATTTAGTAGATTCTTGTAGTACTGGAACATACCATATATATTAAATGCTTTGTATTTCTAAGTTACATCACTATATTGTCCACATAATGTCATTGTTATTTGGGAAATTTGGTTAGAAAGTTTGGGTATTATTCATTTGACATCAATTCCAAGAGATCTGTTCCATATTGAAAGGAAAATATATTATCGGCTTAATTTTTGAACTTCAATAAGGTGCCTGAAAACTTTACATAATACAGTATAGTCTCGATAATCCGGACACTCGTTGATCCGGACAACGCGGTAATCCGGACACTAGAATTATTTACATTGTAGACTCTGTAATCCGGACATCACACATTTATCTTACCTCGATAATCCGGACACCAATATTTTGTCCTATTTTGAGTATTAGATTCTTATTTATTTCATTGACGTTCTCGTTCTTAGCAATAGCAATTGGTGTATAAATGAGAAAAATTGAGCTTTTCAAAGTTTTCGGTTCAAATCTCGGCTTTCTGGCTAGCCAGTGTTGATTCATTTATACAGCCAATATGGAATTAACTATCTGAATCTATCAAATGATTTTCTCATCACTCAACTATTGATGCCTGGTTATGATAAGCAACAGTATTTAAAACCTAATGTTGGGAAGCCTATTTACCAGAAAGATCAATGTTGCGTGTTCTTTTCCTCTGAAGGAATTAGTTAATTCGCCCTCCGGTTAGTGAGAAAGTCCCTTGGGCCATGTAATGTATTCAAAGGACATTTTATCTAGAAATTTTTAAATCATTTAAAGCGTCAGGTTTAATAGATTAGTTTTTATTGGAATTTATAACTAAACGAGAAAACGAGTAGGTACCATAGATTCAATGAACTAAAAAAAGCGTATGGCCCCTTTATTTTCTATCTTTGACATTCAAAATTACTGACGACTAAGGATTGTTGTATTGCAACCAAAAGATTTGAATTCCATTTTGTCTTATTCGTAAGCTAAAACATTTATATAAAAAACATCTCTTTTTGGTTCGTCGACGAGATGAAGTCATTTGGTGATGATCATAGAAATCTATATATATAAAAGAGTAGTGAGGTGAGTGACTGACTGACTGACTGACTGATTGACTGACTGATTCATCAGCGCCCAGACGAAACCGCTGAAGCTAGAAAGTTGAAATTTTGGGTGTAGGTTGCTGTTGGGGTGTAGGGGTGAGATAAGGCTGGGTTTTTGGAAATTCGACCTAGAAGTGTACGAAAAGTACTAAAAGGTACTAAATATGGTACCCTTTGTATTAGGCAAACGGTAAGAGCTAGAATTCTGATATTTGGAACGAGGGCAACTGATGTAGAGCTAGAAAGATGTACCAAAGGGTTTTTGGGAATTCGAACTATAAGTGTACGAAAAGTACAAAAGGGTACTAAATTTAGTACAATTGAGAATTGGGTGAACAGATAGAGCGGGAATCCTGAAATTTGGAATGAAGGTCACTGATGAAGAGTAATGATGAAAGGTTTTTGGAAATTCGAACTGTAAGGGTACGAAAAATACTAAATGGTACTAAATTTAGTACAATTTGGATTTCGGTAAACGGATAGAGATGGAATCCTGAAATTTGATATGAGCGTCGCTGATGAAGAATAGCGATGAAAGGTTTTTGGAAATTCGAACTATAAGGGTACGAAAAGTACTAAATGGTACTAAATTTAGTACAATTTGGACTTGGGTGAACGGATAGAGCTGGAATCCTGAAATTTGAAATAGAGTTACTAATGGAGAGTAACAAAGAAAGTTTTTTGGAAATTCTACCTCTTAGTGTACGAAAAGTACTAAATGGTACTCAATTTAGTACTATTTGGATTTAGGTGAACGGATAGAGCTAGAATCTTGAAATTTGGAATGAGGGTCACTGATGGAGAGAAGCGATGAAAGGTTTAAGGAAATTCAAACTATAAGGGTACGAAAAGTACTAAATGGTACTAAATTTAGTACAATTTGGGTTTCGGTGAACGGATTGAGCTGGAATCCTGAAATTTGGAATGAGGGTTCACTGATGGAGATTAACAAAAGTACTAAATGGTACTAAATTTAGTACAATTTGGATTCGGGTGAACGGATAGAGCTGGAATCCTGAAATTTTGAATGAGGGTCACTGGTGGAGAGCAACAAAGAAAAGTTTTTGGAAATTCGAACTGTATGTGCACGAAAAGTACTAAATTTAGTACAATTTGGATTTGGGTGAATGGATAGAGGTGGAATCCTGAAATTTGAAATGAGAGTCGCTGATGAAGAATAACGATGAAAGGTTTTTGGAAATTCGAACTATAAGGGTACGAAAAGTACTAAGTGGTACTAAATTTAGTACAATTTGGATTTGGGTGAACGGATAGAACTGGAATACTGAAATTTGAAATGAAGGTCACTGATGAAAAGTAACAATCAAAGGTTTTTGTAAAGTCTACCTATTAGGGTACGAAAAAGTACTAAATGGTACTAAATTTAGTACAATTTGGATTTGAGTGAACGGATTGAGCTGGAATCCTAAAATTTGGAATGAGGGTCACTGGTGGAGAGTAACAAAGAAAAGTTTTTGGAAATTCGAACTGTAAGCGTACGAAAAGTACTAAATGGTACTAAATTTAGTACAATTTGGATTTGGGTGAACGGATAGGACAGGAATCTTGGAATTTTGAATAAGGGTGACTGATGGAGAGTAACAAAGACAGGTTTTTGGAAATTCGAACTAAAAGTGTACGAAAAGTACTAAATATAGTACAATTTGGATTTGAATTAACGAATAGTGCTGAAATTTGGAATAAGGGTCACTGATAAAGAGTAAGAAAGGTGTACCAAAGGTCGAAAAGTCCTAAATGGTAGTGAGTGAAACTTGGAATTAAGATTACTGTTAGAATTAGAATTGAGATATGGAGGTAACTTTAGAAAATCATACTAATGTGCACGAAGCAGTACTAAATGGTACTAAATTCGATACAATTTGTATTTGCGTGAACAGATTACTGTTGGAGTGTAGGATTGCGGTTACTTTGGAAATTCGTACTTATGAAAAAGTGCTAAATGAAAGTACATTGGCTATAATTTGGATTTAGGTGAACGAAAGAAGTGAGTTATGCAAGTAGTTTTTGGAAAGCCGTGTACGATAAGTGGCAAATGGTACAAAATTTGCTACCTTTTGATATTTGCTATATGGTACAGAATTTTGTACAAATTTGAAATTCGGTATTAGATTAGCAATTGTTGTTTAGAGTGGAGGTAGGGATGAAGTTTTGAAAATTCGCACTTATTTATACAAAAAGTACTAAATAGTAATATAATTGCTTTCAGCGGAACATATAAAGCTGGAAAAGTGAATTGCGGTCGGGATATATGTTGAGTATAAGGAAGTAAGCTTTGAAACCTTTAATTATGTGTACGAAAAGTTTGGTAACATGTTGGTACCAAAACCATTTTGGTATTGTGTAAACGGTTAAAGTGAGAAATACCTACTATAGGTGAACGAAAAGTACTAAATGGTACTAAATTTGGTGTTGGGTGTAGGAACAAAGCTTGGATTATATAATTTGGACACAAAATACGAAATGGAAAAATATTTGTTATGAAGATCACTCTGAACTTGGAGATAAAGTTCGGAGTTCGGTTGGAAAATGTGCATAAAATCTTTAAAATGCTCTAATTCTTCCAAATTCCTCTTCTAATAAAAGTGGATTGAAGTAGACATTTTTTAAATAAAGCTTTTATATCATCTGAGTATTCAAGGTCCAAATCTAAAGAAAATTGGACAGTATAGATTTGTTCTATTTTTAAAAAACACTAAGTCGTGGGGTACCTTTATATGGGGATATATTTCGAAAATTTTACGAACCTATTCGGGTTCTTGGCGAAACCGCTGAAGCTAGAACCTTGAATTGTGAATGTGCGTTATTGTTGTTGTGAAGGGGTGAGAGAAAGTTTAGTGTTTGGAAATACGTATTGGGAGGGAATGCTGTGTAAGTGAAGGAGTAAAACCAGAAGTCAAGTCTGAAATTTGCAATATGAGTCGCTGTTGGTGTATGTCTGTGATATGAGGTCGTAGTTTTGGAAATCCGAAATAAAAAATATGGTAGCTGTGTAGGGGTGCGATACGGCAGATATGTTTTTTGGAATTAAATCGATTAAATGTTGGTATTTAAAATAGGTTTTAATACAACAGAACAGAGTTCATATATATTTTATGCCCTTTCCGCATACGAAGTAGCGGGTATTTGCTAGTCGCTATATATTCACCATAATGAGATGAGTGCATATGTATTCTGTAGTTCTATCGCGAGTCATACGAGGCCCACGGAAAGGAAAAGGGAAATCATTATAGGTACATGGACTACAAAATTTATATCCTTGAAATAACTTTGAATTAATATACACCAATTGTAAGGAAGTTTTAGGTGACAAAAATACTTAGCAAATGTCATCTTACGATGGAGGAATATAAGAAGTAAATTTGGTAGCCAGGAAAGCTGCTCTCGGTCTTAAAATGGTCGCAATCCGTGATATTTGCTTAATATGAATTCGTTTACCTTAGATGTCACGTTATTATATAATAAACGCCCCTTATTAATGATTTAAACTTTCAAAACTATATGTTTTTATTACTACTCGGTAATCCGGACAATTCGATAATCCGGACATCGCCGAAACACATGGTGTCCGGATTATCGAGACTATACTGTATTTTAAGCACATGCCCTAGCATTGGTTTTTGATTTTTATAATATCTACATATATCCTCCAAACGCATCCTTAGACCACATACAATAAGTGAAATACATATTACTGCAATGGATCGTCATCTAGGAAATGTATATGTAACAAAATTACTAACAAATAAATCCCTCTTATAAAGATTTATTTATCTACCAGGAATTCTCTGTCATGTGGCTAAAATATTATGTAAAGTGTTTTCTTCTTTCAATAAAATCCTTTAACAGCTATAGCAGGAACATGGCACCCTGTCAAATCTAATATGCAACTTACCTCTTAAAATCGATGCCAAATGAATAATACTCAAAAATAATTATATAATAATGCTCAATAGTAACACACTTGAGGTTTCATTAAATTGGTACACTTCGACTGTGACCTCTGTGAAAGTGTCCTTTATTAGTTTTTGTTATATATCATTCCATATAACAATGATATTATATGGGTAATATATTTTGATCGAAGTGTAGTCCTTACCGATTAAACTTAGAAATATTAAGCATTAAAAATATATTGTTTAATATATCGGAAACGGACCTCCATACACAATTTCGCGACGATAGGTCTTTAATTTTGCCTGGAGTTTGATTTAAATATTAATGGACGGAATAAACGGACAGGGTGGTACACATAGCTTGATCGTTTCGTTTGTCGATATATGAAAAGTGGTATACCAAAAGGGGTAAAAAAAAGCTGTAACACACTTTCCACATTATAGTGTAGGGTGTAAATAAGTTGGATCGAAAACCAGTGTTCCAAAGTGTAAACAAGTTTTGTTAAGATATCGTTTCAGCTTGAACGCAAAAGATTCAATAAAAATTATATTGTCATACAACTTTACATTTTTTTTTTGCAAAAATTAGGTAGATCAAAAAATAACTACAATAAAGCCTTTTCCTAAAGCCGATTCCTAAAATGTATTAATGTTCATCTCTCTACTATATAAAAATAAAATAAAAATTCCATGTTTCTGTTGCTTAAAGCGCTCTTTCACACTTCAACCACTATAACTTACCCATTGAACTTTATTATTGAATTTTACACAGAAACTGTCCTACCACTAAATTATTTGTTTGAAATCCTTTAAGAAACCACGCGTTCATATTGGCCACAAACAGCGCGTTTACTCACTTAGATGTTACAGAGGTTGTTCGTACACAATCACATTAAATTTCTTTCGGGCAAACTATAATTAGATTACCATCGAAATAGAAAACTTTTACATTTACATGAAATTTCATCAGTTGCTACAACCACCAGAGTGGTTGAAGTCGAAATGTGGATACTCCTTCTATTTCCATCATTCATTACCCATAAAAGCAGAGAGACAAAGTTATTTATGCCTATTTAGACCTTGTTTTTATGACGACTTAACAAGATAAACAAACGTATAAACATATTTATTTACAACACTTCATTAATCATGGCTGGCATCTTTACAAGATTTAAGTATCATATAATTCTTGTTTGGTTAATCTGCAATTTGGAAAGTTCAGATTATTCAACATTTTGGTTTTTCTTTTTTTTTTGGGTTTGTTTATGGAAACAAATCTCAACCTTAAATCAATTCGCTTTGTTTAATTTGAGGAAACAACATTCCGAACAAAAGCGACAGAGGTAACATAATTGCGATTATTGCTATAAATGGCATCGAAATTGAAAAAACAACAAACAAAGCAAACAAGAGCTATTTTTAATTGCCTTAAAACAGAAAAGTTATATTTAAACGTTAATTTATTACATTTATAAAAAGTGGATTACAACGAATAATAAAGAAATACAGGAATAAAAGTCCTCAAAACATTTTCCGATGTCGTGTTTTGAGGACTTTCCAATTTGTAACAGAAATTTCCTAATCTTTATAGGGAATGTGTTGTTACTTTCGATAAAATGGAAATGGATAAAATGGTCAAATATTGTTATCACAACAAAATCTGTACTTGCAACCATAGGTTTCCGTTAAGAAACCCATTATACTAAGAGGAATTGGCATTACGAAATAAGTCCCCAATGAAATAAGTCCCCAAACTGAAAATGAAATAAGTCCCCAAAATTTTATACACAAAACAACAACAACAACTATAATTCCAATTTTTGGGGATTTATTTCATGTTTCTGGGGATTTATTTCATATAAAACTTTCATTATGAAATAATTCCCCAAATTTGGAAATGAAATAAATCCCCAAAAATAAATTTGCATTTTTGTAAAATTGCATATTATTCAGAAACTAATAGAAATATCCCGTTGGACTTATTGCGCGAGTCCTTGTGTTTTCTCATATAGTTATTCCTTATCAATTAGTTAGTAAAGATCAGTATGGAATTCTCGCGAATTTTTGTTTGATACAAAAATATCAACCTATTTTCATAACGAAACAAGTTACGTTCAAATTCTTAATACAATAAAAAATTGAATATGTATCTTTATTAAAAAATGAGCCAACAGAGTTATTGGAAAACTGTAAGATAACGGTAGAAACTTTATTATTTTGGAAATGTATGAGAGAAACGGCATGGGTATGAATATGGTACCATAAGTATATATTTTTCAAGAATAAATTCGGGAAGTTTACTTTTCAGATCAAAATACAATCTTTGATGAATCACTCAATTCCTGAACATAATAACGTCTTCAAGTGACCTTATTTCCTTGGAAATGTGGAGGAAACATTGCTTATTTTTATCTAAATTCATGTTGCATAATTCTATATTGTTTTTTTTTATTTTATTGCATACGAACGAAATAAAAAATATAACAGAGAAAGAAAGTTTTGGGGAATTATTTCATTTTTAAAATTGGGGACTTGTTTCATAATGAAATATGTCCCGAACTTTGGGGGGTTATTTCATTTTATTTTGGGGACTTATTTCGTATCGCCAGAGGAATGACCTGCTGTTATCGCAAAATTTGCTAACTATATCTTTGGATCTATCGAGATAAAGGGATAAAGAAACGTCTTTTCCGCCCGAAGAAAATGTAAAAACTATGTGTGAAAAACACAGATGCTCAGAAGTGAAAATAAAGAGGAAATGTCACATAAAATAAAACTTCAAACTTTGAACTTTGGAAAACGTACCTTTCTTTTTCTGATAATATAGCGTGCTAAAGCTATGGAAATTACACTTTTTCTAGCTGTTGGTATGCGTATCATGCTGAAGGTATACCACCTATCCAGAATGAGGCAGATGAAAACATCTGCGCAAAATTTACTGCCACACTCTTCACCACCAGTACGTCAGACTGGCTACCCTAAGACACTAACTACCTCAAGACAATATCAGAAGTAGGAACAAGGTTCTGAAGACGCTGTCCGGCAGCCTTCCGGATGCTAACAAATAAACGTTGTTGACGTCTTTTAAAGCAATACACTGGTCTGAGGCAAAGGTGTACGAGTATATGTTAACTCTATGCAGTAGAAGAATATTCATTATGCCAGAATGCGGCCTACAAGATTGCAACCAGTGGACCAGCTTCATGAGATGACAAAGATTTTAAGGGTGCATCAGCACAACAAGTTGTTGTCGCCGCAGTAATTGCTTGGGTATTATGGCTTTGCCAGAATCTAGTGAAAAGACTTCCAAACCCATGTACGTCAAAAGAGGTCCTTATGATCTTGAGAAAGAGAGAGGTCCATAGGTACAAACGAGAACCTCTAGATCAACGAGACTATCAGGTACCCTTCGATAGCATTTACACTGATGCAGCTGTTCATGAAGTTTAAAGTATAGTGTGGATGCCGCACTCGAGAGCCCCCCTTTATTTGCAGCAGAAGTACGCCAGCTGCCAAGATTTATTTTAACCCAAATAAGATCCGGACTAAGCAACCACCTAAGTTGGAAATAGGCCCGTATTGAAAGCACGATGTCTAACACATGCATTGCATGTGGACGGGACCCATGGTCCCCTTGAAGCAACTTTAAATGGAAGGTGATTACACCTGGGAAGTTTTTGCGGATTCTGAAACAGCAATGTTCATAGATGAGAAAAATAAAAAAACAAAAAAAAAAAAAAAAAATAAAAAATCACAGGAGAGTTTTTTAAATAAATCGCGATGTTGACATTTTTAGGGTTTTTTATGTTTCCACGATTTTGCTTGAAAGCCGCAAGTCCTATCGAAATGACAAAGAAAATGTTGTAGCTATGAAAATTCTCCACAAGATTCACCTTTATGATAATTTCGTAGGTTTTGCCGTTGTTGGGATATAGAAGTTCAAATTGGACAATTGACTTGCATTTGTTTAACTGTCTAGCTAATACCACTGAAAGAGATATACGAGAGAACATAAAACGGCAACAATGAAATCGGTGTCATCAGCGCAGATGTGCCTATGTCCTGATTTCTATTTTATCTCCATCCCAGTGAGAATTTCTTTTTCATTTGAATTTATTTTAAGAAACAATATTATGTCCATTATTACAATCCATGGAATATAAGTTTTAATATACTCGATACATGAATACCGATACACGATACCTGTGTAAAATTTAGGAAAATCCAATAATTTTGTTGCTGCAAACATATCTCGTGTCAGTTTGCATTTTTATCCCCCGTATCACCTACGACAAATACGTATACCCCTGCATACAAGACTACTTAATTTTCTTGTATATACGTACATACTGATGTGTGTATGTACGAGTCTAGTACATTTGGTCAAATGCCCTAAAGGATTAGCTGTCATTTTTATTCAAAATGAAAAGGATTGAGGAACATGAATTTTATCCAATCATGTGTTGAAATATTTTTCAAATCATAAATCAACAGAGAACCTGCCAGCAATATATCATCAATTTCAGCAACTGTGCATGACTGTGAATTTATTGACTTGGAATAACGTTAGTTTTTGAAACAAAAAAATATTCTGTTGTTTATTATTGTTTTAAATTGCAGAAAACAATCTGAAGTAGAAGTCCAGATGTAAAGTGTTGAAATAAAAACAATCACTTGGTTAACAAACCCTAAAAGAAAAGGATGAACATTTATAAAACTGAGTGCAGTAATCCATATTCAAAAAAAATTGTAAAAAAGAGTACTACATTTACGTTATCTCTGTTATTGCATTTTATTTGTATTATTTACAATTCTAATTAATTTTGTCTGAAAATGTCCAGAATACAAAATAAACTTGTAAACCTAAAACCAAGAATTTTTATAATGTTTTCATTAACACTTTTTATTAGATTCATCCTTGTTCCTGTATAGAAAAGATTACAACAATAGATCTATTCGTTTAGCACAATTTTGGATATAATCGTTAATGATAAAAAGTCACACACACACACATACAGACTAATTTCAACATCCATAACTCATTTTAGTAACCTTTCAAACACATTGTTAACCTTAATATTAATTTTCATATTTAATTAAATCCTAAAAGTCACAATAGCTATCAATTATAAGCATCTTGTGAATACAATTCACATACATATACTCACACATATGTAGATATGTACATAAATCAATAAGCAAACACAGTTGCCCATTGCCCATAGTTATCTCTGGCAAAATGAACTCGGACACATATCCTTCATACAGTCAATGGAGAGAGATTATTCTTGGTCAATATTTATGTTTGTCAATTTAGGCGTTTGTTGGTATTGCCTAGCATAACCTCGCATCCGAAAGGTGACATTCAACATGTTGCCATTGAAAATAATCGAATAATCTAGATCGATTGACTTTGCTCCGACATCCAAATGTGTGCCCATCTATCATTGTTGGCTATTTGACATTTAATACATGAAGGAACAACACGTGTTTATGGTCCTGTTAAAATTCCAATGTTGGGTTATAACTAAAGCCAAAACGAAAGTGCCCAAGGTAATTTTTCATCTTTAAGGTTGAACTTGACGTGACAAACGTTATTTGGAATTTCATAACTAAATTTTGGGTCCATGCAGCGTTTAGGCTTGGTATTCCAAATACATTTTAGATGGAGCATGACGTAGTATATTATACAGATCGCGGTTTATACGACCTCCATATTTTCCGTTGACACATATTCGTCCATAGATTTTCCTAAGTGTATTTATACCCTACACCACTATGTGGGGAGGGTATTATAAGTTGGTTTTCGCCAAAAAGTTTGTAACGCATCGAAATAATGGTCGTAGACCCATACTTATATATACCAAAATGAATGTCTCGACGAGCTGAGTCGATCTGGCTATGTGTGTCCGTCCGTCAGTCCGTCCGTCCGTCTGTCCGTCTGTCCATCTAAACCTTGTAATCACGCTACAGGTCGCAATTTTGATCGGATCGTCACGAAATTTGGGATGTTGATCGGGGTCCCGGAGGGGAAGAAGCCTATTGATTTTGGTGATGGTCAGATAATATTTAGGAGTCGGAAAGGGCAAAAAACTTAGGTGGATAAAAAGACAACGTTTTTTTCCAAAGCCAATATCTTAGCTTCTGCATGGGGTATACCAAAAGCAAAACCTGACAATGAAAGCAGAAAATATCGCCTTTCTAGTGATGTAAAGTAGGTGCTCGTAGGTGATCAAACAACGAAGATATCGCAATAGTAGCAAATCAAACCCCAATTTTCATTTTTTGCGATTTTAATTATATTGACAAATATCACAGCTTTGGTTGAAAATTTTCCAAAAGCAAAGCCTGACTATGAAAGTAGAAGATCCCTTCTTTACAATGATGCAAACTAGGTCGGCGTAGGTAACCAAATAACGGAGATATCGCAAAAGTCGGTAATACATCCCATTTTTCTATTTTTTGGATATCACGCTACAGGTCGAAATTTGGGATGTTGATGGGGGTCCCGGAGGGGAAGAAGCCTATTGATTTTGGTGATAGTCGGATAATATTAAGGGGTCGGAATGGGGAAAAGCTCATTTGGAGACAAATTCAAAGTTTTATTCTTTGTGAATATATTGGCTTCTAGTAGGGGTATTCCAACGGCAAAGCCTGCCAAATCTTCCATTTTTTGCAATCAAGCTACAGGTCGTAATTTTGATTGGATGGTCACGAAATTTTGGTTGCTTATGTGGGTCCCAGAGACAAAGAGGCATATTATTTTTGGTATTAGTCTGTTTATATTCCCCAAAAGAAATGTTTACCTGTGAAAAGCTTATGCACAGGGGTAGTGGTGTAGGGTATCACATGGTCGGCCCTGTCCCGACTATAGCCTCTGCTCACTTGTTTTATACATATATTTTTAATAACCCTATTAAAGCAATCATAAGAGTATATATCGGTATATTTTTTAGAATAACCTTGTGGTATAAAATACTATTTTACAATTAGACCATACATGTCCCAACAAGTTTACGAACAATATTTAGAAAAGTCATCACATTTAACCTCACACCCAAATGTGTTACTCAAATTTACACCAAACAATCCACCAACCAAATGGTCATAAGCCTGTGAACAGATACAGTTTATACTAAACATAACACGAAAAATACCCACATAGGCACACTCACATCGTCAGCACCCGCACATTTCAGTAACGAACGACATGCATTTTAAAATAACAATATTTGTTGCTTACCTCAAAGTGTCCCGACTTTATTGTACTTTCTAAAGGTAAAGCCACATTAGGCAAATATTTGATCCAAATTTGTTTTCCCATATTTGCCCAAACAAATGTGAATTTCATACAGAGTTTTGTTTGTGTTCACATTACATGCAAATATTTGACACATTTTGTTTGTTCAAACAGTGACAAGTAACGCAATGGGCAAAACATGTTTGCCATGTGTTCACATTAGGAAACATTTTTTCACCCAAAAACTGTTTCAGCAAACTGTCGGCAAATATAAATTTATTTGGACGAAAAAATAGAGAGAGAAAAACAGAGAAACAAAGAAAATGGCGCTTCGTTTATTGTTCGCTGTGGAAAAGAGGAATAAAAGACCGCCTGGAGGGGTTGTTCGGAAGTCTGGAGGGGGTTGTTAGGAGGTTTGGATGGATGCTGTTTGAACCTCCTAACAGCCTCATACGAAACTCTTCCGAATATACAAACAACCCCCTGTAAACTTCCGAACCTCCTTACAACCTCATACGACCCTCCGAGCAACCTCATCTGAACCTCCTAACAACCCCATCGAAACAACCCTCAATTCCTCAAATCTCTAAATTATTTATATGTTTATTCCTTAATTATTCACTGACAGCAATGTGTTTCAACAATTACAAATTACAAACTAATTATAAGTCCAAATAAATGTTTGTTAAAAAGGAGAAAAATATATGGTAATATTCAAAAATGTTTTTCAATCGTTAAAGTTCATGTTCACCATTTAATAAGTCGCGAACTGTTAATAGATTTAATAAAATATGAATATATTTATATTAATTGAGGTGTTTTAGCCACGATCTCATAATATGGACCATAACAAATAATTTTCGTGGAAGCTGCGTTGGTGGTAATATAAAAAAATGGGAAAAATGTGTTGAAGTAAACAAGTTTTTTTGTGTTCTTTCTTGATTTCTGGCCAAACCACGCAAAATTCAAACCTGTGCTCAAAGAAAGAAGTAAAGAATGCTCCTTGTGCAACATGGTTCTAGTGTATGACTTTTCGATATATACATTGCATCCCCCTAAAATCGATGCTGACATTTTAAAGTTTTGATTTAAGTGTTTTTCGAATTTTTCTTATAATTAGAGAGTGCAACTAGATAATAATTCAAACTAGTAACAGGATTGTAGAACTCGCGATTCCACGTCGTTCGATGTATATCTCATGAGTGTGATCCGTACAGCTTCCTAGTAATAGGAATCCGAAGGCTTTAAAATGTACAACTTTCGTACAGGTACCCCTGAACCCCGCGTGATTTTAGTTTTTTTACGTGCCGCATCTAATAAACCAATCCGCGTTCGAATTCATCCACTAAAACCCCTGATATAGATACCTTGAAAGTAGGAAAATCTGCAAAAATATATGTTGACAATTCTGCGAATTGAACCGCGATTTTCTTTGATTATTTTTACATAAATGTAATCCTTATACGCGATTATAATATATGCCAAAAAATTACAAGGATTCGGGAGTAGTATCCCTATTTATCCCAAATTATAATGTGGTGGCACAGCCGCAGTTCTTGACGAATCTGTCTAAAATAATTTATATTGACGTACTTTTAATAGGCGGCCATTGAAATCGGATGCACCTTATAATCATATGCACATCGCGTAATTTTTGCCCACTTTAAGGTTTTTTGAATAGTAAGATGCAACTGATGGCACACTTTGGCCGCTGAATAAAACATGGGAAAATCCATGCGTATTGATAGACATGGACTCCCTGTATCCGAAAAGCACATGCACCTCAACTGATTTAAACGGATTCGCGAATTACACGCTTTTTAACTTTTGTGTTTTTTCTTTGGTTGTGATTTCAATATTACTCTGTCCTTCTTAACTCTATTGCTTGTCATTCTAAGCAAATATACTTTCACGATGACAAACTATTTTCCTCGAAGAAGTTTTAGCAAAATTCTTCAGGTTTTGTATGGAAATTTAGCGAATAGTAGAATAACTCCTAAAAATGTTTCTCCAATTTTTCGTATTAAACCAAAAAATATATTTTTGAAATAATATTGCTACAATAAGTTTTATCTTTTGTTGTTGCTGTAATATGCATGTTATGAACCCAGTCTTTATAATTTTGGTCTCACATATTTCTATGCGTTGTCTAGATGCTGTAGAGAATTTAAATTTATTTTTTTGAGATTTATATGGACTCTGAGTTAGAATAAATTAAATTTACTCTAAGATTTTTTTCATTATTTGTTGATTTTCCGCGAAAATAAAAACAAATTTAGAAATATTTTAACATCAGCGGATACATATAGCATTCTGTTAACGATTTATACATATATTTTCTTATTAAAACCCTAAGGGAATTTTTAAAGATTTTTTCTTTATAAGGGAACAAAACCCCCTATAATTTTTGGGTGCAGCATCCAATTTTGTGAACGCGAACATATTTGAAACCACAATTTTTTTCTTAACCTAAGCACCAAAAATCGCGGATGTGCTCGCAAAAAAAATTTAATTTTTTATCAATGGTATTTAAAAGGAAATTTGAAATTACCATATGCTGAACAGTGTTCATATTATGCATGGCACAATTACCAAGGTAGTGGTGTCACACCAACTGTTCGAATATGAAAAATCCCTTTATAAAAAAATTATTAATTATATTAAGAAAATTTTAACATAACATATTCATGATTTTACTATACCACTACCTTGGTAATTACCATGATATTATGGGCAAATTGGTCAAATTTTTGTTTGTCTGCAAATATTTTTGTTTTGTCAAAATCAGCTGTTTTCTTGTTTGGCTTCGAAAAATATTTGCTGGTCACATTGTGGCAAATAAATATTTCTCACTTTTGAGTAAATTTTTGCCTAATGTGACCTTTCCTTAAGCCGTAAAGATGAAAGGGAATGCCAACAACACCGAATTTATGGTCTCTCGGTCAATTCAGCTTAGTTTAGTCGTTTTATTTTGTTTTCGGTGTGCGAATGATGTAGATGTTTTGCGGTTGCATTCATGGTGTTACCGGCCTAAAGCGAGAAACTAAAACATAAAAAGCAATTAAGAATTTTGTTTTCCGCACAATGCTGGCATGAAGTGTTGAATTTTAATAGTGGCAATTTTTTTCAAAAAGAGCAAACTACTTCAGACAAACTAATAGCAACTATAACACTATGCAACGCTGAAAATGCAAACAACTTATAGTATGAATTTTTTGAAAGTACATATTTAGTAGGGTTTTGTCCTGTCAGATCCAGTTCGGATTTTATAGCCTCATCTAAACCGGGCTAAATCTACACTTTTTTGCATTTTTCAGGCCTTTATCTCAGAAACGAATAGGAATTTGGCCTTGCTGTCTTTAGCAATATTGTAGCCATAAACTAGTAGAACTTATCTTTTGCAGAAACCACATAAGAAAAACTCCATCTAGGGCATCAAAATCTATAAAATATAGAAAATCGTACATAATTGCTGAATTTCTTGTCAGTATCGGCTAAACTATTGGGAGTTGAACCAAGTAACCTTTCGCAAAAATCTTCCAAATAAAGTTCTCAACAATTCTTTAGAACTTTCTGAAACTCTAAAATGCTTACTTCATGTTGTTTCTGCGGTATTTTGCATCATATCTTTTACAACACGTATTTCAAACACAGTTCACACCAACAGTTTATTCTCGCATTTCGGATTTCACTACATTATTGGCATTTTTATTAAATCGTCGTTAAAAAATTTACTGAAAACAAAGGCATAGAGGTATTTTACAACAATGACATGTTCTGAAGAGTTGTGTATTACATTCCAGGGAATAGAGAAAATATTCAGAACAAATTAACGGTTTTGGAATCTGAGGCAGTAAATGTAGTTTTTCGAGTTCATTAGTTCTCCAAATATTTTATTTTTGTCCATATCTACCAATTTGCTTCAGAGGTCAGAAGAAGATTCGCATTGGTTTCAGAGATATAGCCCCGAGTTTCTTTAAAAACTCAATATTTAACCATGTTTAGATGGGGACATATTATCCGAGATGGATGTGACAAAACAAAACCCAACTAGGTTTTCTTGTCGTTTGAGTCTGTACTTTGAAAAAATCCTCAGTTCGAATTGTTTGCATAAGATCACCTTAAAAATGTTGCACAGTGTAACATGAAAATGTAGTTGATTTATACAAAATTCTTCAAAATTGAATTCCGAGGCCAAAAAACCAAAGCTGTTGGTAAGTCGGTTTTACCTCAAAAAGAACAAAAAATACAAATTTAAGATTACTACCTATGGACTGAGCTAACAGTGTGTACTCTAAATACGTACCTTAAAAAACTGTAAGGGTCGGTTTAATTGAGGAGCTTTTAGTCCTACTTTCAATAGAATTATTTGTAAATCGGTGTTTTTCTTTAGGATAGAAAATATCACAGCATATTTCTTCGAATATTAGATGAAATTCGAAGGTGGTGCTTATAGGTCCACTCCTTCCAGTACCTCCCCCACAAAAGTTAGAAAATATATGGTACGCGAGATTTCTCATAGACGTAGCAACCGATGTGGTCCAAACTTGGATCTAAATGTTGTCGAAACTTAGTTTATGTTCAAATTTAGGCCCTATCTGTCCAATCCTTGTGGTACCACCACACAAATGTTCAAAATGTTTGTGTGGTTAAGGGTCTGTTTGAGGATCCTTTGGACATTTTTATCGAAGGTTTTCTTAGTGGCCCTGTTTACAGCAATATTATGTTTTTCGTAGGCTAGTGTGATAAAAAGCTCTATCTATCGATATCCCCGCAAACTTTTGAGCTTTAATTCTATCCATATTTTGTGGGTTCATACGCCCAAAATTTTGAAATACATAAGTTTTTTTGATACTTTTTTACTTGTTTTATATTGTCTTCCCATCACCAGTAAAGATTTTGACATGGACATCCCGCAAAAAAACTTTAGTTTGTATTTCTTTATTGTATAACAAATTCTTAGAAATGTATACCCTCTTTTTTGTCTTTGGAAGAAGTTATGTCGCTGCTGGTTATTTCGCAAACTAGGGGATCTTTAAGCAAGTGCTTATAAAAAGTATCGAATGGAGTTAATTTTTTATAACTCCGTGTGGACTGAATCTGGGGATGTAGTGAAATCCTAACTCCACATTGCACCACTTCCAATGTTTTGCTGGGATAGCTTTTATAAACAGTTTCTAGTTTTCACCTACTCTTCTTAATCTATTCGAACAATTCACTGTCTAACAATTTCTTGCAATTGCAACATACTCAAATAATAACATATCATTGTACCTTCCGGTGACTTTATAGAATGTAATAATCTGATATACCGTACGTACATAAAAAACAAAATCAATATGACCAATATAACCAATGTATTACATTGAATTGAGTTGAAACCAATTTATGTAATGCTTCCGTAATGTCCAGCAATTTGCAATGCACCATAAATAAACAATATTACACACAAAATATTTGCATGATTCTGCCAGTCGATCACACTGACTTTAGAAATAGCAACAACGAATGGAAATATTATGCCATAATTTATATTGTCATAGCATACTTCTAGTCGGACTGTAAATTTGTGTAATGACCAATGTTACGACAACGAGGCACGAGGGCACCAGCTATTTGTCTGCATCTTTGACTTTGCCACAACGTAGATATAACAAACATAGACATGTTCATATACATGTACGTGATAGTATTCACTAATAAAAATACAATGTTTTTTTTTTTGTTCCTTTGGCATTTCAACGGAAATGCATTTTTACGGCGGAACATATGAAATCGTAAAATACTGCCCAACATTTCCATTTCCTTTTTGCATAGCAAAACGCAAAACTTTAAAAGTTTAATTTTTTCCTTTTTAATGTTATACAAGAGAGAGAAAATTGCGTTTCGCGTTCGAAATGAATTTATTTATTGATAGACATACATATTTTAATTTTTTTTGTTATTGTTGTAATGCAAAACAAAAATGTCCATTGTAATGGAGAGAACACGTGGACAACAAACTTCATTTGCCTAAAATGTATGTATGTGACTTTAATATATTTTTTGTTTCTACAATGAAAATTTAATAGCCGTTGTCTTCATTTCGTGTCAATGAATGAATTGTTGTGCAAAATATGTGTGCCTTTTTTTCTTCCAAATACGGTTCTTTTGTTGCCTTTTTTGTAAGCCAGCGAACTAGTTAAATCACTGTTAGCACACATGCCATGCTGTGCAACTTTGATAGATAAAGGTAAAGCACAAATTCGTATGGAGGATCGTAACAAATGTATTTTCGCTTCACAACTATAAAGGGTTCCGCTGTGTATGTACAAAATGAAAAAGGACTTCCACAAAGCAGGAAAATGAAAATACAAACAGCTACATACATATATGGGGTAAACAAGATATACAAAGCTGAAAAGTTTATTGTTTCATTACGAAAAATAGTTACCTGTAGCAAAATAAAGAAATACCGGTTTTTAGATGGAAAATACAAACGGGTTTATATGTTTATTTTATGGAAAAATGGATGAACTAAAAAATTTAATTTAAAAATATTCACAAAGACACATGGAATGTGAGATAATTCCAATTTAAAAATTGTAAACAATTCTAGAAAATAGTTTTATATCTTTGTTTGGCATTATTGCAGCTTCGTTTTGAGATAACATATCTGCAGTCAAATAGAATGAGAAATCTTTTTGTAGAACATGTCCGCTTGGTCCCTCTCTTTTTAAATCGTAGTAAGATTACACAAACAAAGAGGTGTTTTAACATCCTTGTATTCGACAAAAATGTTACGTAGAAGATTTTAGGTGTGGTATTCGAAGGCAAGAAATTTATATTATATTTATATATTTATATTTTATTTGCCTTTTTCACTTTTACCCGATCTTTCCTCAGAAAACCGGTATTTTTGTGCATTTTACTAAATTTCGTATAACCCATTAATTACTTAGAGAAGTTCGGTTTCATATAAACTATAGCTGCTGTTATGTTGAACCCTTCAACAAGCCAGTTCAGGTTACCTTAGTGAATGACATTTCTTCCAAAATGTCTGATTAGAGGTTTTAAGAGCTGTTGGACCATTATCTCAAGATTAATAGACTTCCACAATTAAAAAAATTTACGTTTGTAACCATGACCAATCAGACTAGATACAGTAAAATTTTGAAATGATCTGGGAACAAATTCTTAAACAGCTATTAAAAAAAATGGGTGTCGAAGACAGGTCTACTTCTTTTAAATTAGCACACACTAGTTCTAATCCTTAGATATAAGTTCGTTTTATCTGATGGTGTTTGTTAGCGTGTCGCCTTCGGTCATGAACAGTTCGGCTGGTTAATCATCGGTTTTTGTTGTCGGTTGTCTACATTAAATACCATCTGCAGAGAATGGTTATTTGGAATGTCCTCGAACAAACTTGGCATGGTTGACGGTATCGAAGGCCTTCGATAGGTCAAGAGCCACCATGACTGTTCGGTCGCATGGTCTGTTCTTGTTCAGTTCTCGACTAATTTGTGTGGATATGGCGTTTAATGCTATTGTTGTGGTACTGTTCATCTTCCGGAATCCATGCTGATATTGGGGAGGATTGGTGCCCTTATGATCTTCGCTGTTGGCGACAGGAAATCGGCATGTACGATTCGCCTCTGCTGACATCCTTGCCTGGCTTCAGTAGCAGGAATACCCTACCAACTTTCCAAGCCTCTGGTACGATATGTGATTCTAACGACAAATTGAGGTCACTTGTCAAATAATCAACCCAAGGTTCATCCTGTTGCATTCCTATTAAGCACTACTATTGAGATTCCGTGTGGGCTTACCGCTTTGGATAATTTCACGTATCTGATAACATCTGCAACATCGCTTATCCTAAATTGTAGTGGAAATAATAGCTGCACCATTTTTTCTACCGAATTGACTCTAATTTTATATTTTAAGTACTACGTGTAGAGAAAATCTTTTTGCCAAAAAGTATACTCATAGGTACACATTTTAGGTACCACCAATGCACACTGGTCCCAACCTGCGACAAATATCGAAAAATCGATATCAGGAATTCTCTGCGACAATTCGGCAAAGTGTCTCTAAACATATCATATTTTAATATTCCAGCACTATTTGTATAATTTATAACGGTATTTAACAAAACAGAAGAAGTTGACATTTACGTATGATCTCTCAAAATCTTACTATTTGTATGTAAGTCAAGCTTAATCTCATATTTGTTGTTTTAAAATTTAAATGCATATATTTGCAAAGGACTAATAGAACTGATGAGTCCAAGTGGCGTTGGACGAAACTAGTCTTCTCTGCCATCCCCTAAAGTAATCAATTTTAACTACATCCCACTTTAAACTTGTTGTTTTTAAATTTGAAAACAACAAATATGAGATTAAACTTGACTTACATACAAATAGTAAGTAAAACACACATCTCAACAAAACTGCCAAAGTGAATCTCTTAAAAACTTTAAAAACATCAGTAAGGTTGTGACTTCTTTTAAGGCAAGTAACTCAAAATTGAAAGGATAAATTATTTTTTTCGAAATGGAAGTTTTAGTACAAGGTTTTCTTATTACTTTTACATAAAAATTTGTACACATTATTCCCATAAAATGTGCTGGAAATCACATTTTTATAATACTTTTTTGTGGATATTTTCCAAGTCCTAAAAATTGAAGTTAAATTTTACTAACCTTGCCATCCTTCGCCACTCTCCAAACTTTTTGAAGAATATTCGGAATAGTACAATCAAGTGTACAAAAAATTGGTTCCAGCTGCATATATTTGCATTTTCGTGTGTGACATTAAAAATACTGACTATGCCTCTGGTCGTTTCAGTGAATGTGCCGTATTACTGTATTCTCAGTTTCTTCTTTGTTTTGTGTTTTAATTGTTTGTTTTGGTTTTTTCTTTAAAGATTTAGACATTTTTATTTTGGGATCTTCTTATGAGTGTATTTTTTGCATTTGCATATTTTTGATAGATGTATGATTCTACATATAATATGAAAAACAAGTAAAAATGTAAAGTTCGGTCGCACCGAAACCTGGAGCTAAGACCACAATTTTTGGCGCAGAAGGTTTTTGATTATTGAGAACTCCAAATGGCAAATTACAACCAATTCGGGCCGAAAATGTTAATACAATCTTCAAAATACCTGAAATCGGGAGGTACCGCAATATGAGGGCTATACCGAATCCTGGCCCTAAGACCAAATTTTTAAGCGCAGAAGGTTTTTGGTCAATGAGAACTCCAAATGGCAAATTACAACCAATTCGGGCGGAAAATGTTGATAAAATCTACAAAAAAACTGAAATCGGGAGGTATCGTAATATGAGAGCTCAGGGTTTCGGAGTCGAGGTATTTTTGGCTCGACTCCGACTCCGACTCCAGACGAGTTTTTTTCACGACTCCGGCTCCGACTCCGACTCCGGGTCGACTCCGAGAGTGAATTCCTATAGCACTAAAAATGAATAAAATATGCTCAAAATTTTAACTTTTTCGTATATTTTGGGCTATATAGGCTAATGTGTTAGTTTTTCCTTACATATTCATTAGAAAGGACATTCGTTCGAATACATTCGAGCATATCAATATTGTTTCTGCCGAATCTTACATTGAGAAACAGCAAAGTTAAAAAGTTGTTGCCGATTTTCCTTTTTTGCACGAGAATAGTCTGGACGGAATTCTTCCACGTGAGAAAATCTTTAAGCTTTCAAAGTATGTGAAAATGAACGGGCAATACAAATCATAAGGACTACATGCAATAAAAATTATAAGCTATTCATGACCTGGTTTCAAACTGGTGTTTAGTGGGTTTAGTGTGCTTAGACTCAAATAGAGACCCCCAGTTGTAAAGCTTAATAAAAACAATTTTTCATAATTTTTTTTCGAGAAAACTACGTAGCTTTTTGGCAGATTTTTTTCTTCATCTGACAGAGAAAAATATTACGAAGTTTTGAGACCGTCCTGTTTTTATTAAAGCATTGTGCGGTGACAACCCTAGCTCGAAAACTAATAAATCATATGTCATATATTTATGTGGCCGATTTCGAGAAAAACTCAGTTTATATGCGGCATACAAAATAAAATAAATTGTTCCCATCCAACGCTCATACTAAGGCAATATTGTTCCGATCAACTTAAAAATTTGACCACCTATTCTACGATATTTACACTTTCTACTTTTTTCTGAAATTTATAACTAGGGATCACCCTTTAAACTACAATCCAGAGCTCTAAATTTGGACTTTGGTGTGGAGTGGATAATTTTATTGAAATATTTGAAATATATTGTGTATACTACCCAGCACGTAGGCAGATGGATGTTTTCAGGAACTGAAAAGTTAGCAGACGATGAGATTTCGTGCATGAAAATATTCTACAAAAATGTTGCTAAAAAAATTGTATGTAGGGTCTGTCCATTAGGACAAGAAATCTATATTGTCATGTTTTCATTGTCCTTTATCACTTTTATCCGATCCTTTTTCATGGAAACTCTATGATTATATATTTCATTGAATTTCGTATATGATATTGATTGTGTAGAAAACTCGGATACACATGAACTATCTCTGTTCCTGGCGGACAGACCCTGTTATTTGAATGTCTACATCTAAATGAATCCTAGAAGAAGATTCGCCGTTTGTCAGACTTCTGAGATATGTCGGGATGAATCTGTCGTTGACCAACGACGAATACGATACCCTAATTCAGAAGCGTAACCATCCGAATTTCATATATAGTTAATAGATCTTGACTAGATCTTGACTTCCATTTTGTGTCACAGGGTATTCAGTAAGATTTCCCATAGAGATCACAATGTCTTTAATAGAAGACAAGGATGACTTCTCATAAAAACAAGACGAGAATACTAATAGACCTTTGTGAGAAGACCAGTAAGACTTCTTAACTTTACTTTACTTAAAAAAACTTTACTTTTGTTTGCAAAAATGTAAAGAAATTGAATCAACATAATAGGGACGAATAGACTACACTTCAGAGGATAGTAAATATCCTGTAAATTGTCCCTTAACTTAGTATAATATACCGTTTGCATATATGTTTTCTTCTACTTTTTTTTTAAAATAAATAATTATTTTTAAAAAATGTTCTTGTTCAAAATTTAATGTTATATTTCTATAACGTGAAAAAAAATTTGCCCGGAGTCGGAGTCGAGTTATTTTTTTCGACTCAGACTCCGACTCCGACTCCAGCAAAATTGCTCGACTCCGACTCGTAGACTCCGACTCCGACTCCGAAACCCTGTGAGAGCTATACCGAAACCTGGACCTAAGACCACAATTTTTGGCACAGAAGGTTTTTGACCATTGGGAACCCCAAATACCAAAGTGTAGCCAATTAGGGCCGAAAATGTAGATAAAGCTTTAACATATTGATGACATTTTGGCTCAAGTATTTTTAACTTATTTTTAGAATATACTGAAAAAACATCAGATTGATCCGACGATTATAAAAATCTTTGTCGCACCTTCCCATACAAGTGGGACCACTGTGCAATGGTAAGCACGTCCTCCTTCCACTCTGTAAGCCAGGGTTCGATCCCTTTCAATACTTTACATAGTATGCAAAAGTAGGTCCCATATCATTGAGCTAATATGAATCGGCGTGCACTCATGACATGATATGAGATAAGTCTCCGGTGTCCCTTCGGGAATGTGTATAGGAGCATATGTATGTATGTACACATTTTAGTTTACTTCCAACATAGCAGTTCCCCAACTTAAAGTAGCCTAAAAATGTTAACCACATTTTATAGACTGTAATTTAATATTTTAAAATACTAAAAAAACTATTCACATTGACCCCCTTAGTCTTCTATTTTTTAAGTCTTCAGTCACTTTCCCCGTAATCTTTCCGATTCCCGTTTAAAAATGTTTATATTTATTACATACCAGAGCGTATTAGAAATTTTGTAACTTTGGGCATTACTCATACGCTCAATTTGTTGTATTCATTAAATGGTAAAACTACATAACATAAAAACACAACCAACAGACACACGCATACACACGTGGGCATCTCGGCAGCTCGATAAATATGAAATTTTAATCGAATTTAGATGGTTTCATATACTCACATATGCATACTTTTTATGGCGATATATGGTCCAATGCTTTTATTATTGTTCACTTCCCTGCTTGTGTATTAATAATACATTACACCGATTTGAGTGGTCGTATCTATTGATATAACAGAGATAAAACTTCATTTATTAAACAGCTTTCGATAGTAACACTGTGCAACACGAAAATTATTAACACTATTCTGACACCACAGCGTTATAGAAGACCAAAAAAGAGAGGACACGTGTCTCACCGTTTTTTCTTATCTCATCAACTTTCGCGGTTATAGGCCTCCAAAGGTCTCAAGCTTTGATGTAAAAATTGTCATTTAGTCAGGACTATATCTTCCAAATCGTTAGGAAATTTAAATTTATCTCAGAGCAAAGTTGTAGCTCTTGTCTTAAAGAACAATAATTGTGAACACATATAATCCATCAAACTTCATCTGCAAGGTCAAAATCGCCATGATCAAATTTCGTTTAAATTTTTTTCTCAAGTTTTGGTCTGCAGCCATCAAACCGATGAAATTTGAAGCAAACTACAAAACTACAACAATGTACCTAATATCTCAATAAACATCTTTCTAGAACATTCGAACTATGTATAGACGATTCTTAAAGGTCAAAATAGCAAAGGACCTGAACAGGGAAGAATGATCTAAAATAATCGAATTTTGGGCTTAAAGAATCATTTGTTCTAGAAACTTATTTGTTGAAATCTAAGGTAAACTTTTGTATTTGACTGTATCCTTAACTTTTGGGCGGTTGCGTATCTTTGGTCAGGTGTCGGAGAAAAAGTATAAAAATTGGATATTTTCAAAAGGTTTTTGCTATTTTTACCATTAAGAACCGTTCACAGACATTTCGCATGTTCCAGAAAGTTGTTTACTGATGCCTTTGCTACATTATTGTAGTTGGTTGTTTTCTTGAATATTGAACGGTTTAGTATTTGGGGACCAGAACCAGAGAAAACAGTATACAAATCACATTTGCTTTGTTATTTTGACCTTTAACAAGCGTCTATATAGAGTTCGTATATTCTAGAAAGATATTTACTGAGATCTGAGGTACATTTTTAGTTGGTTGTTTGCTTCAAAATTGATCGGTTTGATAGCTGTATAACAAAACTTCAGAAAAAATTTTAAAAGAAATTCGGCCATGGCCATTTTGACCTTGCAGATGAAGTTTGATGGATTATATGTGTTCACAATTGTTGTTCTTTAAGACAAGAGCTACAACTTTGCCTCTGAGATAAATTCAAATTTCCTAACGGTTTGGAAGATATAGTCCAGCCTGAAACCTTCGGAGGCCTATAACCGCGAAAGTTGAATACAACAAACTCTTGTTTTGTACTTTACTTTTAATAAATACAACTTGATTATTTCTAATACATATGTACGGGTATAGTATTTAGAAACAGATGATATCCTCTTTTTCACGTTATATATACATATGTAATTATTTTTGCACATTCTTCTGCAAACCAGGAATTTTAAATTTTTCAAAAGAACTTGTTTTTTATAGTAAGGAATTGTCAAGTGTCACAGGGTGTCAGATTACAACGCCATCGGCTATAAATTTTGTAGCTAGCGACGACGACGTTGCTGGCGTATCGCAAACGATGGCTAAAAGTGTTAACGAATGAAGCAACGATAGTACGAACAACGACAACAATACGAATGAAGCAATGCTTAACCGCTAACAGAAATATTTCCTTCGTGATATCAAGGCAAGAGAAACGCACGCACATTCATAATAATCCGTGCGCTAAGTACAACAATATGTTTTGTAATGAAACAGGTGTAAGTTTATAGAGTTGAACACACAAGCATATACTCGCACACAAATATTATTGACAGACATACATATTTTCATTTTTTTATTATTGTTGTAATGCAAAAAATGTCCATTGTTATGGGGAGAACACGTAGACAAAAAGCTTCATTTGCCTAAAATGTATGTATGTGACTTTAATATATTTGTTTGTTTCTACAATGAAAATTTAATAGCCGTTGTCTTCATTTCGTGTCAATGAATGAATTGTTGTGCAAAATATGTGTGCCTTTCTTTTTTCTTCCAAATACGGTTCTTTTTGTTGCCTTTTTGCTAACTAATTAAATCACATGCCATGCTGTGCAACTTTGATAGATAAAGGTAAAACACAAATTCGTATGGTGAATCGAAACAAATGTATTTTAGCTTCACAACCATAAAGGGTTCCGCTGTGTTTGTACAAAATGAAAAAGGACTTCCCCAAAGCAGGAAAATGGAAATACAAACAGCTACATACATATATGGGGTAAACAAGGTATACAAAGCTCGAAAGTTTATTTTTTGATTACGAAGAATAGTTACCTGCTGCAAAATAAGGAGATACTGGTTTTAAGAGGGAAAATACAAACGGGTTTAGATGTTTATTTTATGACAAAATGGATGAACTAAAAATTTTAATTTAAAAATATTTACAAAGACACATGGAATGTGAGATAATTGCAATTTAAAAATTGTAAACAATTCTAGCAAATAGTTTTATATCTTTGTTTGGCATTATTGTAACCTCGTTTTGAGATTACATGCCTGCAGTCAAATAGAATGAGAAATGAGAGAATGATGATGAGAAATTGATGTTGTCATATTCTATTTTCCTTTTTCACTGTTACCCGATCCTTCCTCAGAAATCCGGTATGTTTATGTATTTTACTAAATTTCGTATAAATCATTAATTACTTATAGAAATTCGGATTCATTTAGACTATAGCTGCTGTTATGTTGAACCCTTCAACAAGCCAGTTCAGGTTACCTTAGTGAATGGCATTCCTTCCAAATTGTCTGACTAGAGGTTTTAAGAGCTGTTGGACCATTATCGCAAGAATAATAAACTAAACTTTACTTTTGTAACCAGGTTCAATCAGACTAGATACAGTAAAAATTTCAAAATGATTTGGGAACAAATTCTTAAACAGCTATTTAGAAAAAAAATCGGGGGTCGAAGACAGGTCTTCTTCTGGTGGTATTGGTCATCTTCCGGAATCCATGCTGATATTGGGGAGGATTGGTGCCTTTATGATCTTCGCTGCTGGCGACAGGAAATCGGCCCATACGATTCCCCTCTGCTGACATTCTTGCCTGACTTCAATAGCAGGAATACCCTACCAACTTTCCAAGCCTCTGGTACGATATTTGATTCTAACGACAAATTGAGGTCGCTTGTCAAATAATCAACACAAGGTTCATCCTGTTGCATTCCTGTTGAGCATTAAATTTTTTCTACCGAATTGACTCTAACTTTATATTTTAATTACTCCAAAAAAGAATACACATAGGTACACATTTTAGGTACCACCAATGCACGTCCTCTTTGCACTCTGTAAGCCAGGGTTCGATTCCTTTCAATACTTTTCAAAGTATGCAAAATTAGGTCCCATATCATTGAGCTTATATGAATCGGCGTGCACTCGTGATATGATATGAGATACGTCTCCCGTGTCCCTTCGGGGATGTGTATTGAAGCATATGTATGTATGTACACATTTTAGTTCACCTCCAACATAGCAATTTCCCAACTTAAAGTAGCTAAAACATGTTAACCACATTTTCATAGGCTGCAATTTAATATTTTAAAGTACTAAAAAACTATTCACATTGATCCACGGTAGGCTTCTATTTTTGAAGACTTCAGTCACATTTTGAAACTCGAATTGGAGGCAATTTAACACTGGGCAGAATAATTCACTACCAAACATTCCCTTAACTTTCAACGTAATCTTTCCGATTCCCGTTTAAAAATGTTTATATTTATTGCACATCCGAGCGTATTAGAAATTTTGCAACTTTGGGTATTACTCATACGCTCAATTTGTCATATTCATTAAATGGTAAAACTACATAACATAAAAACACAACCAACAGACAGACTCATTAGAGTTGAGTAATCTAGTTCCTAGTTCCTTGTACTAGTTCCAAAACGTATGAGTAACATCATGAAATATAACGTGTGATGTTAAGTATACGCAGTTTGTTAAAAGAAAAAATGTGGGCAATTGGAACTGCGAAGTGAACTAGATAGTTCCATATAGTTCCTTTGGCACAACTCTAATACGCATACACACGTGGGCATCTCGAATATGAAATTTTTATCGAATTTAGATGGTTTCATATACGCACATATGCATACATTTTATGACGATAGATGGTCCAATGCTTTTATTATTGTTCACTTCTCTGCTTGTGTATTAATAATATATTTTACAGATTTAAGTGGTCGTATCTATTGATATCACAGAGATAAAACTTCATTTCTTAAACAGCCTTCGGAGAGTAATAAATGTTGTTGGGAAATTTCAAAGAAAACTGATATCAAGCCTGTGCTGGGACAAAGTATAAACAAATGTGGTTGGAGGTAGGGATAGATAAATTGCAAATATAAAATTATTTAATGACCTATGGTAAAAAATATGGGAAAGATATATATGTAAATCTCAACCCTTGTTGTACTTTACTCTTACTTGTACTTTACTCTTAATAAATACAACTTTGATTTTGAAATTTTATATTTAAAATAGTATTTAGAAACAGATGATATACTCTTCTTCACTTTATATATACATATGTAATTATTTTTACAGATTCTTCTGCAAACCAGGAATTTTAAGATTTTCAAAAGAACCTGTTTTTATAGTAAAAAATTGTCAAGTGTCACTGGTTGTCAGATTACAACGCCATGAGCTATAAATTTTTTAGCTAGCGACGACGACGTTGCTGGTGTATCGCAAACGATGCCTTAAAGTGTTAACGAATGAAGCAACGATAGTACGAACAACGACAACAATACGAATGAAGCAATGCTTAACCGCTAACAGAAAAATTTCCTTCGCGATATCAAGGCAAGAGAAACGCACGCACATTCTTAATAATCTGTGTCCTATATACAACAATATGTTGTGTAATGAAACATGTCTAAGTTTATAGAGTTGAACACACACGCATATACTTGCACACATATATTCGTTTATGAATTCTCATTATTGCCTGTTATTCTACCCGTATTGAATAACAACACTTATTGCTTTTGACAACAAATTAAAAGGGAAAATATAACAGAGTTCAGTAACACTGTGCAACATTTTTGAGCCAATCGCGTGCAAACAACTTCTGTCCAGAATTTTATGAAAGTAG
Organism: Musca autumnalis; assembly: GCF_047663935.1. Lineage (NCBI taxonomy): Eukaryota > Metazoa > Arthropoda > Insecta > Diptera > Muscidae > Musca > Musca autumnalis. The sequence goes on along the minus strand of NW_027411644.1, from coordinate 6,281,573 downwards.
AGGACCAATAGGCAAAAACCATATTTGGGTTTTGTTTTCTCAGATCGGGTTCGGTTTTTATGGCCTCATCTAAAGATCGAATTTTTAAAACAAATCGGGGCTGTGTCTCTGAAACCAATACGAATCTTGTTTTGACATCTGCAGCAAACTTTTAGATAAGAGCAAGAAGAAAATATTTGGAGGAATAGTGAACTCGAAAAACTGCATATATTGCCTCAAATTTTATAATATATCTAAAAATTCTATAATTTGTGTATATTTCGCAGCATATCTCCCAAAATGTTAATTTTTTCTTAATGTTACCTTTTGGGAAAATATTCTCTGAAATGTAATACACAACTCTTCAGAACATTATATTGTTGTAAAATCCCTCTATCGCCTTGTTTATAGCAAATTTTTCAACAACAATTTGGTAAATATTTCAATAATTCATTGAAATCCCCAACATGAGAATAAACAGTCTGTGTGAACATTGTTTGAAATAAGTTTTGTAAAAGGTATGTTATGAAATACCCCTTAAACAATGTGAAATAACAATTTTAGAGTTTCAGAATGTTCTGAGGAATTGATGGTCACATTATTTGGAAAATTTTTAGAAAGGTTACTTGTTTCAACTTCTAACAGTTTAGTTGTTACTGACCAGAGTTTCAGAAATTATGTAAACTTTTCTATATTTTAACGAGTTTGATGCGCTAGATACAGCTTTTCCTAGTTCATCTGTTTCACACATAAGTTCTACTACTTTAGGGCTACAATATTGCTGAAGACTGTAGAGCAAAATTCTTATTAGTTTCGGAGATAAATGTCCGATCACTGGAAAAAAGGCTCATTTTAGGTCGGTTTAGATGAGGCCATAAAATCTAAACCCAATCTAAGAACACAAAACCCAATTAAGGTTTTTGAGTCTCAATATGTACTTTCAGAAAATGCCCATTAGAAGTTGTTTGCATTTCCAGTGTTGCACAGTGTAATTTTGGTTTTGTTATGAATGTTGTCTATTGTATTACATTCAATGGATATTTTCTTCGTTTTGTGTACACAGGAGTTACAAGCGTTTGAAGGCATAAAGATGTATGTGTGCGTGTGTTTATTTGCTTGCATTGTTATTAAAATTGTTTATTTAATACCTTTTTACTGATAATAATCGCGTTTGTATTAATCCTTATTATTGTTGTTAATATAATTTAAGCTCTGGTTTTGTTGTTACATTTTAAACATAAAATAAAATGAAAAGAAAAGAAAAAAAAAATTGAAATTCCTCGGAGCACAAGCGAACCACCTTTAGCACAAAAAGCAATACAAAGACCGACATTGATGTTAGGTATTTTTTGTGTATGAAAACGTGTTGTATAGTTTTCTTTACAACCATTTCTCATAACAAAATTATTATAGAATAAATATAATGTTGAAGAGTTTTGTTATTTCTACAAAGCACCAATGTTAAAAGAAAATTCAATTTGTTTACTTTCAACAACAAAGAAACATATTAATTTGAAAAACTGGGGTCAAACTAACGAAATTTCTAAGGTCAATAATTTAAAACATTTTGTGATTTGTCAAAACATTTTGGATGTACAAATTGCAATTCTGATATGAAATAAATTATTTTACTCACTGTATACTATTCGAACTAAGTTAGTTTTTAAACATTAAGCGTATGATTTAGATTGCTAAAATAAGTGTTTTTAAATCTGCCTTAAGTTTGCAACTACGAACATAATCATTGTCCCTTTTGGAGATTCGCGGAATAGATAAACTGTAATCGAATATACGTTAAAGCTATAATAAAAAAATCCACGAAACTACCGTATGGGTGAGGTAGTTAATTAAAGATATAATAAATGACCATGATCGGCTTTAAAAATGTTATCTTGTTAATCTTATTTTTCATCTCAAGTGGACACTGACCTCCGAATGGTGTCAACTGGGGAACTGTCGTAAGCAGACGTTAACTAACGTATAGCTAACATGTGCCCCGAATTCACCCTTAAGAACGATAAAAATTTGGCTGTTAGGACAAATATTATTTTTAATATTAATTTCTCATTTGATTTGAGCTGAATGATTGAAGATATTTTGCAAATGAAAAAGGAAGAAAGTTGAAGACATTTCCACACAACCATGAAACTATTTCAACGTAATTTGGCAAATTTATTTCTAGTTCGAATTCGGTTGCATTTCATCAACAATTTTCAGCTAAATCAACCCGTATCGACTCAAAAAGTGATTCTATGCAGAACTGTAGAACAATGGTTGTATCTCCTTGCCTCCGTCTGTCCATCTAAACCTTGTAATCACGCTACAGGTCGCAATTTTAATCCGGTCGTCACCAAATGTTGGATATTGATGAAGGTCCCGGAGGGGAAGATGCCTATTGATTTTGGTGATGGTCAGATGATATTCAGGTGTCGGAATGGGCAAAAAACTTATTTGGAGAAAAAGTCAACATTTTCTTTCAAAGCGAATATCTCCGCTTCTATATGGGGTATACCAAAAGCTAAACCTGCAAATGAAAGTATAAAATATCACTTTTGCAACGATGTAACGTCATAGGTGGTCAAACAACGAAGATATCGCAATAGCCGCTAATGGAACCCAACTTTGCATTTTTGTGATTTTAATAATAATGACGAATATCACAGCTTTGGTTGGGAACCTTCCAAAAACAAAGTCTGACTATGAAAGTAGAAAATTCCATCTTTACAATGGTGCAAAGTAGGTTAGCGTAGGTGGCCACAGCTTTCGTTGGGACTTTCCTACAGAAAAGTCTGACTATGAAAGTAGAAAATCCCATATTTACAATGATGTAAAGAAGGATAGCGTAGGTTGCCAAATAACGGAGATATCGCAATAGTCGGTAATACATCCCATTTTTCTATTTTTTTTAATCACGCTACAGATCGCAATTTTGCTCGGATCGTCACGAAATTTTGGGGGTTATTGGGGGTCTTACAGAGAAAGAAGCCTATTAATGGTTGGCGACGATGCACTTAAATGCGTTTCAAAAAATTTGACCTGTATTAATGAAGACATTCAGAGCAAAGTCAAAAGTTTATGCACAGGGGTAGTGGTGTAGGCTATCACATAGTCGACTCCTACCCGACTATAGCCTTGGCTCACTTGATCAACATAAGTCTTATTTGCGCCAATGTCTCCTAAGAAGACAAGGACGAGAAGACCAAATATGTATATACTTTACGAGCGCTTAAAACATGACCGGTGCCCTGCCCATTTGAATGCGAAAATCCCTTAGGCCCCACAGTCGGAAAATTCAGTTACCAATATGCAGTTGGAAGAACTAGATTTAGGCATCTCAACATTCATAAATGCACCGGACTGTCACCAGATCATAAAACAAGAAACCGAGCTAGTAATTCATCAATCGTTCCGAAGTGGAAACATCCGTTCTGTTCGGTTAAAAATAGAAAATAAAATAGGAACATGCACAACAACGAAGGTGATTATCGGAAAGCCGCAATCACAACAAAGATCCACATCATATTCCACACAACTGGACCAAGTGCTTAATAAAAACACTCCTCGTTCCGATAACTTATCAGCACAGTATTCTCGGACACTGGAAGCCTCCACCAACAGAAGAATGGGACATTTAGAAGTACTCTACAATCAGTAGCAATCGCATTAGTGACACGGTGCTCTTGAAACAATTTTAAATGGAAGGTGCTTACACCTTGGAAGTTTTTGCGGATTCTGAAACTACAATGTTCATAGATGAGAAAAATCAAAAAAAACAAAAAAAAATCGCCGGAGCGCTTTTTAAATAAATCGCGATTTAAGTTGACATTTTTAAGGGTTGTTTAGGTTTTTACGACTTTGTTTAGAAACCGCAAGTCCTATCAAAATCGGACTAAAGCAAATGTTGTAGCTATGAAAATTCTCTACAAGATCGACTTTTATGGTATTTTCGTAGTTTTTACCATTTTTGAGTTATAGAAGTTCAAATTGGGACAATGCACTGACTGTATCGCCCCCTTACAAAACAATGTCATGAAGGGTGCGCCTTAACTAACTTTTGATGAAAACCACTTACACAGGGAAAGTTTTTGTGAATTCTGAAACAGCAGTGTTCATTGATGAGAAAAATTCAAAAACAAGAAAAAATCGCTGTAGGGATTTTTAAATAAATCGCAGTCAAAATTCACATTTTTAGGTGTTTTTTTGGTTTTCACGATTTTGCTTGGAAAACGCAAGTCCAATCGAAATGGAGCTAAAGAAAATGTTGTAGCTGTGAAAATTCTCTAGAGGAGTGGCGTTTATTATTTGTTCCCAGCCTGTACCATTTTTGAGATAAAGAAGCTCAGTTTACATTTTTAGGTTTTTTTTGTTAGGGTTTCGCGATTTTGCTTGAATACGGTAAGTCTTATCGATATGGGACCTGAGAAAATCTTAAAGCTGTGAAAATTCTCTACAAGACTGGCTTAAGTAACTTATCCTAAGTTGTAACATTTTTTTAGATATATAAGTTTAAGTTGGGAATTTGCAGTCATGACATTGTTTTATAACGGGGCGATACAGAATTGAATTGAATTTGAATTGCCCAATTTGAACTTCTATATCTCAAAAACGGTAAACCCGACGTGGTTACCATAAAGGTCAATCTTATAGAGAATTTTAATGGCTACAACATTTTCTTTCGCCCCTTTTTGATAGGACTTGCGGTTTCTAAGCAAAATCATGAAAACCTAAACAACCCCCAAAAATGTCAAATTAAATCGCGATTTATTTAAAAAGCGCACCGGCGATTTTTTTTGTTTTTTGATTTTTCTCATCTATATACATTGTAGTTTCAGAATCCGCAAAAACTTCCGAGGTGTAAGCACCTTCCATTTAAAATTGTTTCAAGAGTACCGTGGTGAGGTTTCGGGAGAATTGAGAGAGGAAAAATAAAGAAATGGAAAAGCGGGATTGTGAAAAAAATCGAGATGTACAGACGCCAAAATGAGCCCGAAAAATTACACAAAAAAGTGAAACATCAAACTGATGGCGTTGGTACAAACACATCCTCCTGCAAGGTAATCTGGTATAATTTTTCCAAACTTTATTAAAATCATCCCTCTATTCATACACCTTGTTTGATAGTCCTATGAATTATGTGTTACTAAAAAGAATGCAACGCAATGTATTGTTATATTTATGTTTTATCAAAATTGAACGTTTTTATAGGAAATAAAATACATACTAAATAACGCTCACTTACATGTATACTAGTATACAATACGGGTATACTTTGTTGGTAAACATACTTTATAAGGAAAACAACACCTATAAAAATATCTCAACATGTATGAAAAATGTTGAAGTAAAATGAAAAAGAAAGAACAATAACTAACACATACATATGTTCTATTTACGTAAAACAAACAAACGTAAAACATTTATACTACTTGGCATTTATTCAATACAAGGGCAAGACAAAGCGGAGGTCTTTTAAAGGTACTTAAACCTTCAAAACTAATTAAAAATGTATATGGAGAACCACACATTTAAACATGAATCTGTGCATTTATAAGCGTGGTTGTTGCCAATAATGGTAATAGTATTTGCACTGCCGTTACTAAACGGTTGTGTGAAAAAAAATATAAAGTTTCGTTACCTCTTTATGACCACTTGAGGTAAAAGACCATACATCGCTTATTTAACCTCCTTCTGTTGTTATTTTCTTTTCTTTTTTTCAAGAAAATTGTTATTGCACCACATAACATTAACACATATCGTAAAGAATTTTATGGTTACCTAGAAACATATTTCTACGTTCACTACTTGCTCAAACGTTATATTACGTTCTTCTGAAAGATCCTTCCCAGACGTGTGCGTGCATCTATATTGCTAACTATTTTTACAGCTGCTTGTAACTGAAGCCAGTAGTAAAATGAAAATCATAAATGTTGAAATAACTAACGAACTTATAAGAGCATGAACAACTTCCAAAATAGCTAAAACGACAGACGACTTTTAATGGAGGTTTGTTATCTAAACAGCACCACGGAAGATTTTAACTGGAAATGTTAATCGCTTTAATGTGTTGAAAATTATTGAGGCATAACATACCCACAATATCTCAAGGATACGATTGTACACATCATTAGGAAAATGTGGTACACATATATATGTGCATGTGTATAAATATGTTAGTGTGTTTATAATAGCAAACTGAAAGGTTAGGAAAGCACATCATGCACAAATTTAGAGGTTCTTTGAAAAATTAAGCACCGGGTAATATTTTAATGGAAACTTTAAATTTGTATCTGTTAGTGATAACTGTGAAATTTAATGTAAAAATAATTCTCCCCTTTAATATGATTTAAATGGTACAAAGCAATAATTTACAAAAGAAAATATTCCCATAGATGCTTCTAAAGATTCCGGAAATTGTCCCGCAAATTTTGGAATTTTTCAGCAAACAGCTAACCACTTTTTCCAAGTATCGCAGTTGTACAAAGTTGACTAAAGTGGTATCTTAGTATGTTCGACACGACTTATTTTGATTTAGAATCTGTCCAAAAATAGATATTACCAGTTACAGAAAAACCCATTTGAAGTTTTTATTTCACATACAGGACACAACGGATTCTACCATTAAGACGCAACACATATTTGTGCTACTAATACTCCAATCAAGTAACAGAGAACCAACTAGTTGTGGTTTATTCACGATTTAATTACTACCCACTATTAAAATTTGTACATGACCCGAGATATGGCCTACAACTGAATTAAAGCCAAAATCGGTGGAAGACAACTTGCAGGAATGTAAGGATATAGTCCATCTTGGAACTGGATGTCATTTTGTGAGTCAATCTTTTCGATAGTTAAGGTCCCAACCAGCCATTTTAGTTGGTCATCGTAGGATCCAAGGAGTAACTTCGGTATAAATCCTCGATATGGTGGCTACACCAGAACCTGGTGATCTTGTGAGATGATCATGTAGCAGCTATCTATAGATACATAGATACATAGCTACCTAATTACCATGCTTTATTGGTCAAGAACTCTGCCAGCCTTATACATTAATATTAAAGCCAGAAATAATCAGACGACTCTAGGCAGATGTAAAAGAGGACATTTTCGCCTTTCTGTGAAAGCAAATCGTTAAGGCTTTTACGGCCTTTGTGGGTACATTATCACTTAAGATTGGATTTTACTACATATGGTAGAACGAGATATATTTTTAAAGACAACCGTCCTACCCACAAATTAGAAAACATATGTAGTCCATAGCAATAATACCTCCTAATCCCCCAGGAGAACGCCATGTCCACATATTTTTAGCAGGTTTACTATTGAATTGAATATATACGAGTATGTTTTAAAAATTTGTGATAAAAATGTTGATATGCTACGTTGGGACTCGTTAATAAAAATAAGTTCAGTATCAATGTGCTAAAACTGGAATCATTAAAATGAGCTTAATGTTCTCTTCTCCTTTTCGGGGATATGAAATAATTAGACCTGATTCTACTGGACCGATTACTACAAATCAAAATGTGAATTTCGAATTTCTTTAGAATCATTCAATGGACCAATAACAAATTCTAGTTACAACCGAATTGGTTGAAGTTTTATTTTTTGTGGCTAAAAACGTTTCAAAGGCTAAAAAACACTCCTAATATTTTTTTATATATGTAGGTCCACGCCCCATATGTTTCAGTACGGTACCACCATGTTTCAGTTTTTTTTTCACGTTTTAACTACATTTTCAGAATAATTGGCTGTAATTTGGCATTAACGGTTCTCAGTCGTTAATTACTTCTCCACCAAAAATCTTAGACATTGGTACACGATTTGAAATAGCACCCATATACTAGTAACAACCGATATCAAATATCAATTAGTATGAAATTTAATTTGTATGAATTTTTCCTTAAGGCCTCCAATCACTATCAGTATGCCCAACAGCATTTGTGAGAGTATATTTAAAATTTTTGAAAAATTGAGAATGTATATGTGAGTCATTCAAGACGGATGAAACTGAAAACGGGTTTGATTTCAAAATTAAACCCAATTGTCTGGTGAATGGTGTTTATTTTCAAATTGTCAATATACAATTTTTAAAAATAAATAATAATTTTTGTGAAGGAACAAAGAAAAAATATAAAATATATTAATTTTTGGAGGTAAATGTCAAGGTATCGAGAATTGAAAGCTTTGCTACACACTTGTCATGCAAGTTCTGACTCGTTGATACACAGAAAAATATATTTCAACAATTTTTACATATTTTCGTTCGTAAAGTAGTTTTTTCATATTGTACACCTCACATAAGATACATGTGTAGTTTCTCATCTCAATCCGAAAGCCACTATTTTTTCAAAAATATGTAAGATGTTCATGAGATGCAAAATCACTTTCCTATTTTTCCCTATTTTCCGCTATTTGCTCTCATATTTCCTCTCTTGTTTGGTAAATGCTCTCAACTTTGTTCTCGTTTTCTTTTGAATGGTCTCGTCGTCTCACTATCGTATTGACAATGTATCAACAAACCACAACATAACCCCCACCATCGTCTCACCATCGAATTGAGACTACCACTGTAGGTCGGTAAAATGTTGTTGTTAGTTAACTGACAAACCAAACAACAATAATCCGCAACTACAGATTTTACATTTCTTTAATATAAAGGCAACATCTAATATCTGAACTTAGTGCTGATAGACTCAACATGTATGTACATATGGTTCGTATTGTTCTGCTATGAGCACAAGACGATAAACAATTACAGCGAAAATCCATTAGAAGAAACGGTAAATTACAATAATACAAAATAAAAACATTAAATAACAAGTAAAAAAGTGTCAGTCGGCTTTGCCGACAGAGATATACCCTCAGCCTGTGCAAATTGAAAAACCCTTTTTCACAAAAAACTTATGTATTTAGGGGGTTTCAACATTTTGGTCGTGTGAACGGAAAGGTACTTAAAGGAATGGACCGACATAGACTATGGGGGTGCCATAGGGGTTTTTTACACCCTTCGGGCTGCTTTCTCAAGAAGTATGGACTTGCCCCTGAAACAACTTTTACCATCGTAATTGAGGCAGCGAATGTATGTGGAGTGGACAAATATAGTCCATATTCGAACCTGATCTATATCTGGTAGATATTATGAGAATGTGTAAAGTATGGACCAAATCGGTCACTCCCATCAAGAGTTATCGTGCGCACAATTTTTCCGAATATTGTTGAACTTTTGTGGGGTAGGTACCTGAAGGAGTGGACCGATATGGCTTATCTACGAACTTAAACTAAGTTTGGAAATAATATTACGAAGGCCAAATTTTGGTCGGAATCGGCATTTCCGTTCGAGAATTATCTTGCGCTTCCACAATAAACATGGTGTCATAGGGTTTGTTTTTCAACTTTCAGGCTATTTTTTCAGGAAGTATGGACTTGCATGAGGAAACTTGTACCTTCGTATAGGTGACAGTGAATACAAGATAATACAAGAAAAACCAAGGCGATTCGAGAGCAGGTCCTAAACTGAACTTTTCCGAAATTTTGTGTGGGAGGTACTCGAAGGAGTTTACCGATTGAGTCCATATTGGAACCTCATCTAAGTCTGGTAGAAATTTCATAATGTGTTCAATTTAAAAAAAAAAAAAACAGTATTTTTTGTTTTATGAAAAGCGTTCATGAAATGCAGAAATTTAACCTTAGCAAGACTTTACGAACACTATTCCTGAAATGAAGTAATTATTTTTTTCTGTGTATACAAAACATAACTGTTTCTATCAGTTATGTTATTGTGAGTATACACAACCTAAACAATAACTTTTACACTCATTCTCACATTTATATCAGTAATATGTGGAATGTATATGGTATATCTGTTTTGTTCATACAAACAGTATACAATTGCACATGTATAAATTTAAATATTCCGTATTTTTCTTTCTACGTCTTCTCATTAAAAATGTTTTTAAAAATTAAGCATGTTTTAGTGCCCTAAGTAATAACCAAAATTTATATTCACTTCCACTTAATTCATTATTATATCTTTGCGTAACTAGCCAGGCCAACATAGAGCTACATAGTACACAAAAAAACGTGGTGGCTATTTGGTTGCTCCAACTTAATACTTACCTGCAATTTATGTTGAGTAATTTTGAATAAATGATGTTGCTTGAAAATGGTATTCCTACATACCGGCAAGCTATTTATGTTTTTAAAGAAGTCACTATGCTATGATCTGCTGCATTAAAGATGTATAAAAGATAATAGTATTTTCGAGCAAATTTTGTGAATACATTTCTACACAAAACTATTTGAAATCAAATGTTATTCGTAGCAATTTTCTCGGATGATTTCATGCGAACTATCTAATAACGGGAAATGGTAATTATAATAATTGATTTTCACTGGAATAATACAATTACATGTGGCAACAGATTTTCTATAAGTGCACCAACATCATTACATAACATCAATTGAAATCATGTGCATCAAATGAACTTGAACAAAAAATCCAGCATTCAATTGCCAACTTATAAAAATTCAAATGAAATATATTTGATTCGAAATGTCACAAATATTTCCGTTCTCTAATCAAAATATCACTCATGAATATCATATTTAAACTGCAACTGTTTTATATATTTCACATACAAGCCTTAATTCCTTCCTCAAGAACAAATTTTAAAAAATATTTAAGATGCAGTATTTTTCTTTGAGATATCACTAAAAAGGAAACTGCTTTTCATAGCATGACCTGCTTTGGCACATTTCATCGGATTACATTTCTGAGGATAGTGCTCTTTTTTCTTAATGCTTCTTTAGTATTGATGTACATAAAATGAACCTTTTTTCTGTTCAAAGTTCATGGTACTAATGGCGATAGTAAAACCACAAATTTTATTTTCAAGATCAAAAGAAAATCCGTTAAGTTTTTGAGATTTATTACATTGGGGGATTGCACATGTAATTTTAGAAAGTACATTGCTATTAGGGCGGACCGAAAATGAAAGAGAGGCATTTATTTTATATAGTAGTAGCAGATCCCAGTCCGCGTTGCTGGCCCATCGTAATGCGTTTTAATGACAACCCATTATGGGCTTTATGCTTGACTATTCAAAAATACGTATTTTTTAACTCACTTCTCCGGTTGATTGTCAAACCGAGGAGGATTTTAAATGTATCAACAGATTATGTCTGCCATTTTTCTTTTCTCTTACGGACTTTGTCGGATTTTTTCGCCCATTGATGATGTTTAGGATTTATGGTCGTCCATGTACCCTGTCTTTATCTTAAAGCATTCTAATTATAAAAGTAATAAATGGTTAAGTCGAATTCTCCCGCTTATTGAGACTTATGTGTGTTAGTTTATTATTGCTGATGGACCGTAGAACCTCACCATTTAATGCAATTTGTAAATATATCGCTTTTCTTGATCCTCGCGCCCGATAGAGAAAAGCGATATATTTAAAAATTGCCAGCATTGTCTCGAAAATTAATTCGCAAGCCAATGCACTCATAAGTTTAGCAAATATAGCGATTATAAAATATTGCATTTTGGACCACGGTACATTCCTGAACATTTTCTAAAAATTGCATCAAATTAGTTTTAGTAGTTTTGGAAAAAAATAATGTATTAAAAAGAATAGACGTGGTCATCAGTTTTTATTATATAACATATTTAAAAAATTGTCGTGGTCCGGTACTTTGGCTCCAAATATGTACCTAGGTTACACACAACACCATTGCTTATATAGCGTTTAAAAGAAAGGCGTGGGGAAGGTACTCCACCTCCTCCGAAATGAATAAAATATACATAACAACGGCAAACGTTGAGTTTTTTCTGCAAATTTGATAGGAATCGGTTCAGTAGTATTAGAGATATAACATATTTAAAAAGCAGTGTGGTCAGGTCTTTGACAAAATTGAAAAAAGTGGGCGTACATGTAGGCGTGATCAATTTTTCTATGTATAAAAGCCTTAGTTGGGTTATGACGAACATTAAAAAAAAAAAAAAAAAAATATCCAAATCAGTCCAGCCGTTCTTTACTGATGCCATTACCAACGAACGACATTTGATTTGTATTTATATAGATAAGGAGACCGTGGTGTTATATATCACAGTGTAAAACGAAAAACTTGACCAAATTCTGACACGGCAGCGTGATAGAAGACCAAAAAAAAGTCATGTATCTCCCCGTTTTTCCCAATTCGGCCAATATTTGTGATCTCGTAATATATTGTCCAAACTCAGCTTGAGCTAGAATTGGGTATCTTTACATACAGTGCTGCTCAAAACATTTGCAACTCAGATGCCTATTTCACATTTAGACTATTTTTAAGGACATTTTATGTTTTGAAATATATTTATTTTTACAAGTTGATTCTTTATTGACCCAACTTTCAAGACTTTAAAATGATTATTCAGTTCTTAACACTTATGTTACAGAAATGTGTGAAATGTCGGAGGATCATGTGTTTTAGCCTGCTCAAAACATATGCAACTCCGTGGTTCGTATATTTATTACCTAATTTTTGTTGAGTTTTTTGTATTGTTTGGAATAAGATGGTTTTTAATCAGTAGAAGGGGGCAAAAAGCTTTGATGAGAAATGCATTCTATGCCCCCTATGTTTAATTTTGACAGACAAGTATGCCGAAAACAAGACATTTCTAATTTATTAATAAAAACAAAAGTTATGGTCCGAAACTTGTATCAAAGATATGAAAAGTGTTTATTTCTGAAAATTGTGGATCCAACGCAGTCCAGAAATAAATATAAAAACATGACAATATTTAAAATTGAGCTGTATACCGCGTAAAAAGTACTAAAATTGCGATAGGGTGGGAAGGAGGTGAATGTACAACTAGATCTACTGCAGGGGATAATCAAATAATGATGCGAATTATTAAGCAGATCCCTCAGAGGACATCAACAGACGTTAAATAAAGGGTTTACATCGATAAATTTATACAAAACACTCTGATACATACCATAGATACCGGTGTACCAATATGGGCAAATTTTAGGAAAACAGTAATTTCTAGGAAAAGTTCAATTTTTCATATAAATTTTGCAAAAAATGTTTGGAATTGATTTTGGAGTTATAAAATCGAGTAGTTTTCGTAGACTTTAATCAATATTTTAGTTATATGACTTGAAAAAATGTACTTGATCTCCAAGTCGAATAATAGTCGAATTTGTCCCCTTATACAAAAAAGTTGACCCAAAACGAAGATGGTGTTTTATATTGACCTGGAGGTATTTTTATGGACAGATATGGTACTAGAGGCATGAGGTGAGATATTTATTGGATTTAAAAACTAACAAGGCATATAATATGTCGAAATCGCACCACGTACACACCACAGATGTAGTATAAGAGAGGTTTTTGGCATAATACCGCCACTGAACTTATGTATAACCACGTAAAACTAGCAATATTTTGCAAATATTTTTTGTGTTCTTATCGGACCAGATCAGCTTAAGTGATCTGAATTCATATTATAGGTTCCGGGAACCTAAAATGGACTCTACACTATTAAATATCTAATAAAACTTTTGTATTTAATAATTATCCTTAGAGACAGGATTCAAACGGATATATTAATTTATTTAGTTACCTGAATACCTTTATGATATGTCCAGATAATAAATAAAAGGTTAAACTCACAATATATTATCAAAATACAAATCATATCTTCAGATTTTGAATAAAAATTTTCTAAGTTGCAAATGTTTTGAGCAGGACCAAAAGTGAGTCCGAGCTTTGTTTCGTGTATTTTTGTAAAATAAGTGCAATTACTGCCAATTCTTTTTTAAATCTTTAAATGGGGTCAATAACCAATCAACCTACAAAATATTTGCATTTCAAATCCATAAATTACCTCAGAACTATATAAAAAGTGAAGTAGTCATTCCATTTGCAAATGTTTTGAGCAGCACTGTATATCTAAATTGATTCGCTGGATAACTCTCGTAGAGGGTAACCTTGTTGGTTCAAAATATGAATATTGCAATATATTTTCTAAATATTTTCAAATTTTTAAAATAGTTTGCAAAACATCGTAATATTTCTTTTAAACTAAAATCAAAGTCATATAATGTATAAGTCTACTCCTTCCGGTACCTCCCATACAAAAATTTAAAATTTTCGCATAAGTGGAGATTAAGGGCTGTTCGAGAAGTCATATTTTGTAAAAAACAAATTTTTGTCTACAAAACTAGATTTGCTTAACTATATAGTAAACACTCTAATAAATACACACATACTTTTTCTTCAGTTATGTTGCTTCAAATAAACTTATTAGGCCACCTCAACTATTGAAGATCACTTTTCCACTTTCAAATTGGGACTTGTTCTTCATATAAGTATGATCTACAGTATTGAAAATATAATAATGTTGCTTAAGTTATAATAGAAATGTTATTGCACCAACTTATTAAAAGGCTTTGCTGACTGCAAATACCTTTTGGAAACAACTTTTCACACAATGACGTCCCTCTCCGTTTATTTTACGATACCTTTGCATAACGCCCAGTATTAGAATTATTGCGACATAATAACCAACTTCGTCAGAAAATACCAAACCTTCAGCACATCAACCAACTTTTCAACACCAAAATGTATGTACTTGAAAAACTCTGACAATTATGATGGTAAAGGTTCAGAAAGTTTTAATTCGGCCTTTGGAAAATTAAACAAAAATTTAAATAAAACAAACCGCATGGCACAATGAATTCATATATTCATAAAAAGGAGAGTTTTGTTGTTTTTTAAAGACCCCAAATCGCTGGAATAGGGTTTAGATTATTTAAAAATGAGTTTCGCCCACTCTCCCTCTCACACACACATGCGTAAATTTTCATTAAGCAACTGAGTCTCCCAGATTGTAAGTCAGTTTCGATACATTAAACGCAACACCTGTGCGGGCGTATAGACTGACATCCAATTTTGCTGACACAGTTGTTGCCAACAAACTCTTTATTTTTATTTTGCAAAAAAGTATTTTAAAAGAACAATAAAAAAGAACCAGATTGTCAGAGAGGGGGCAACAAATGCATAGGCAAGAGGTAGAGCTGCATTGCAAAGTTAAACGACCAGAAACAAAAAAAAAACTATAACAACGAAGAGATTACTTATAATTTACTCAAGGAAGTATCCTTCATTCTGTGCCTGAATCTTTTATGAGAATTTCTTTTAAAACACACACACACAAACATATTCGTATAAACCAGGGTGTATGCTTCCAGTTGGGATAAAATAAAGTTATGTTCAACATTAAAATAATTTTAAAGCACTTTACTTTCTCTTCTTCTACAAGTGAATCCTTCAACAGGATTTATAGTTGCCAAATATTGTTGTAAACAAAAACAAGTCTTACGGCTTTCATATTTATCAATGTGGAAAGGGTAGGTCAGTCGGAGGTGCAATTTAAAAAAAAAATGATGGCAATGATGGAAATACCTGAAGGACACTTGGAAATTCATTTAACTGCAAAACTGCATATGAATTTCATTTATGATAATAATTTTAAGCATGTGTATTAGGTATGCAGAGCAATGACTTAGAAATTTCTTTACAAAGGAATCTGAGGTACATTTTTGTAGTTGGTTGTTTCCTTCAAATTTGATCGGTTTGATAGCTGCAGACCAAAACCCGAGAAAAATTGTTAAAAGAAATTTTACCTTGGCGATTTTTACCTTGCAGATGAAGTTTGATGGATTACAATTTTTGTTCCTTAAGACAAGATCTACAACTTTGCCTCTGAGATAAATTCAAAATTCCTAACAGTTTGGAAGATATAGTCTTGAAAAATTACCCCTTTTTACATCAAAGCCTCAAACCTTTGGAGGCCTATAACCGCGAAAGTTGATGAGATAGGGAAAAACGGCGAGATACGTGTCTTCTATTTTTTGGTCTTCTATCACGCTGCAGTGTCAGAATATGGTTAATAATTTTCGTGTTGCACAGTGTTATTCGGTTAAATGACTTGAACACTACAATTTCATTGATATTTCCTTTAAAGAGAATTTGTGCAAATAAAAATTAAAATTCTTTAAATTGTTATGCACAAAATTCATTTAAATTATAGTCAGCTGCTAGCTACCATAGACTGCCTCTTCGTATTTCAATAGAACCCCATATCCTTTTTTTGTGGCCCTTCATTGTTTACACAGAGCAAATTTTCATTCATTGAACACTTTAGATCCATACTGAATGAAAACAAATTGCTTATTGTTTCCTACATGTAACCGCAAACATTATGAAATAAAAACAACAACAAAAACAACATCAAAAATCCAACAAGTATTTAATGTAATATCCAACATGACTATACCACAAGGGGTTAAGGGTGTTTGGAGGTCTATCATAACAATTGAGTTGGTATTTTAAAAAGGCATTTGTAAGGATTTTTAACGAACCTTCAACAACCACCAACACCACGATGTAGGTATGTGTGTATGATGTTTGGATTTCGCAAATATAATTTATTTTGATTATTTTTTGCAACATTTGTTGAGGGAATTTCAGGATAAATGAATGTAGTTTGTAAGTATGATATCGTTCGGGCTCCAGAAAAGCACTAACATAAAAAATTAACACAATTCCCTTTTAAACCGCAAAAGCTTTTATGATTTTTTTGTTAAACAAACAAAAGAAAGCAATGGTTGGCCTTTTCCTTTTAATACATTTACTTTTGGTCTTGTGTCGACACCAAAGTGCCTTATTTTACTTCCATTCTGTTGAAATTTGTTTTGCTGTTTTTTTACATTTTTGCAAACATACTCGTACAAACGGACAAGGTAGAACGTTTAAAATGACGAGAAAATGTCTGTGGACAAAGCATCAATAAAATTAAACGATTTCTTACAAAGATGTCAATGAAGTGAACAAAAGGCAAATTGCCAGTCTTACACCCAAAGAGGCAAAGAAAACAAAGCGATTTACAACATTTTCTTAGCAAAGAGAACAGTTCCTTAAACAATTTTTAGAAAAACACTTCATTTCAGCCTTTCTAAACACTTCAAAGAGCTAACAACCATGGTCAACTTTCTGTGAAAGATCAAACATGATTTGAAGTGTTTTTGTGCTTCACAAATTAAAAAAAATGTTGTTTATGCCAAAATCCTAGTAAATAAGCTGTAACTCATTAAGTTTTAAAGATATCAGCATGGAAATTTGACACAAAATAAAGTAGAAGTTGTAGAAAATTTTATTTGGAGAACCCACTTTTTGAGTTATGCCACCATTTCGGCAAAGTTTTAAACCCCTGAGTCATACAGCACAATCATGAATGAAAATTCCGTGCGAAATTTCTCTCTTTTCCCTTCTTTGCTATCACAAACAAAAAATCCGCACGGAAAAAAATTCCGATGGAGAAAAAGTAGGTTTCATGAACGTTCTCAAACATGTGTTTTCCTCCAAAAAAATCTCCCTTGCAACACTGAAGGAAGTTTACAAAAAATCTTAGTATTTCCACAAACTTTGTACAAAACATGCAAAATAAACACTTCTGTTTGGATTTTATACTAAAATCTTTTACTTGTAGTTGCAAATTTATTACAAATTGAACAAATTATTTTGTAATAACATCACTTTGCAAACTCAGTCACTCTCCACTTTTTGTACCGATCAACGATGGGATGAGAGAATTTTGGACATACAAAATTGTTGCACAACAATTATTGAAAAAAACAAGTAAGCCAAGGCTATAGTCGGACGGGGCCGACCATGCAATACCCTACACCTTTACCCTTGGGAATTTGCTTTCCACATATCAACATTTCTAACAAAATAATTGTTTCGCTTTATTGCAATTTTCATCAGGGGGAAGATCAGTAGTTCTATTTTCATATGTAGTATACTTTGCCGGTATATGCCCTCCAGGAAATAAAATATAGACCAAAAATATTTTTTTTTTTTTGTATTTTTCATACAAAAGCAATGGTCCATTTCACCCGCTAAATAATATAAGATCATCATCCAAAATTATAGGCATCTTCCTCTACCTAACTCCCAACCTCGTGCAAAATTTCGTGATTATTGGACTATAATTGCGACCTCTAGTGTATTTATCATTGCACTACAAACAAATAGCAGGGTATATTAGGCTGTAACTCTGTTATCTTATCATGTACACCAACACAATTGACATCAATAGAAAGGTCAAGCGTTCCTCTTCCAAGAATAGCTTACTTGCCCGGAATGTCTCTTCCAAGAATAAAGATTTAAGCTGTATACTAAAATTTTTCACAATTTTCACACAAAAGTTTTGGTCCATTTAACCCTCTAAATATTATCTGATCGCCATCTCAAATTGCAAGCTACTTCTTCGTCGTATAATCTTACCTTACTTAAAATTTCGAGGCGATCTGACTATTATTGCGACCTACAGAGCATCTACAAAATCGGATAAAAATTATGTTTTTGGTCCATTTCACCCGCTAAATATTTCACGATAATCACCAATTAAAATAGCGATCTATTCTGATGTGAAACCGACCTCCATACCAAATTTCGTGAGGATCGGTCCGTAATTGCGGCCTGGAGTTTGATTACAATTTATAATGGACAGACGGACACACGGACGGACGGACGGACGGACGGACACACATCTCAAAATCGCTTTATCTCGCCGAGATATGAAGATTGGTATACCACATTGGGGGTCTCCGACGAATATTTCGCGGTGTTACATGAATTTTTACCGAAACAAACTTATAATACCCTTTCCACATTGTGGTGTAGGGTATAAAAAACTGGATAAAAGCATATTTTTAATTATTTTTATTTCAGAATTTGTATTTCTTTCAATTTTTGCCATTATTCAATTAAAAACACTCGTTTCTAACACATTCATGATAGTGGCAGTTCCATAGCACAATGGAGTCAATTGCACTGCCTTCTTAGAAATTTCCAATCACATCTGATGTTTTTCATAATTAGTAACATCTTCTGAATGTCTTTGATGTATAAAAGTGTAATTTATTTGAATAAATTTGTTGATTTTGTCTAAAAACACAAACACTTAAAATTTTCTCTTTGTTTTCACAACAATTAGGGCACACAAGGTATGAAAAAGACCCTTCAGTGCTGCCAAATTCAATGATTACGAGGGCGGTTCGGAAACTTCTTAGCCTATCAATGAAAGAGAATAGTTAGTTTTTCAAAAATATTTTTATTTTTCAATATAATCTCCTGAAACTTCAATACACTTAGTCCAACGCTTTTCTAGCAATTCTATCCCTTGATTAAAATAGTTTTCCTAAAGGTCTTCAAAATAGTGGTTACAACTGTAATTGCATCTTCATTTGAGGTAAAACGCTTGCCAGCAAGGATTTTTTTAGATTTGAGAACAAGTAAAAGTCACTGGGAGCTAAATCAGGAGAATAAGGTGGGTGGTCAAGCAACTCGTATTTTAATTCGTTGATTTTAGCCATTTTTAAAACACTCTTGTGCGCCGGTGCGTTGTCTTGATGAAAAATTATTTTTTTGTGTTGTAAGCCAGCACGTTTTTCTCGAATTTGTACATTTAATTGATCCAAAAGGTTGCAATAGTACTCTGAATTTATTGTTTTACCCTTTTGCAGATAGTCAATCAATAAAGGTATTTTATTGAAGTCCCAAAAAACCGTTGCTATAACCTTACCAGCCGATTGAATTGTTTTTGCCTTCTTTGGGCACTTCCTCCAGCTTCAGTCCATTGTTTGGATTGTTCATTTGTCTCTGGAGTATAGTGGTGGATCCATGTATCATCAACAGTTATGAAACGACGCTTAAAATCCATTTTATTTCGCTTAAAACGATCAAAACAAGCTTGAGAAATGTTCATTCTTATGCGATTTTGATCGACTGTTAACAAATGCGGCACCCATCTTGCAGAAAGCTTTTTCATCTGTAGTTCTTCATGCAAAATTAAATGGACTCGATCATTTGAGATGCCCATGATATTAGCAATTTCACGCACTTTTATTCGTCGATCATTTAATACCATATCATGCACTTTGGCTACAATTTCTGTTGTTGTTGCTGTTTTTGGACGTCCACTACGTGGTTCATCTTCAATGCTTGTACGACCACGTTTAAATTCAGCAACCCAATTTTTTACTGTTGCATATGAAGGAGCACTTTCACCTAACACATTCACCATATCATTATGAATTTCTTGTCCCGATAAACCTTTTTTATTTAAATATTTAATGACAGCACACATTTCTAATTTTTCCATTGTAAAAAAATTGCGGATGCGTCTTTTTTGAACACCTGTTTCTATATGAAGGAGTTGCCAGATCGAAACAAAATTTAACATGTGTTCATAACAGAGATGAAAGTTCCCAAAACAATTAACTTTTTATACCCTCCACCATAGTATGGAGGGTATATTAAGTTTGTTTTTCCGTTTGTAACGCATTGAAATACTCATTTGCGACCCTATAAAGTATATATATTCTTGATCAGGGTAAAATTCTGAGTCGATCTGTGCACGTCCGTCCGTCCGTCTGTGGTAATCACTCTAGCATCCACAAAAATTGAGATAGAACGCTGAAATTTTGGGAAAATGCGTCTTTTGTTTGCAGGCAGGTCAAGTTCGATGATGGGCTATATCGGTTCCCGTTTTGGTATAGCCCCCATATAACGGTACCCCCCGATTAACGGTATTTTGCCGTTTTTAGCTACATTTTCAGACCGATTCAGCTATAATTTGACATTTAGGGTTCTTAAGTGTCAATAAACTTATATAACAAAAATTGTGGACATAGGTCCACGTTTTGGTGTAGCCCCGATATAACGGTACCCCCCGATTTACGGTATTTTGACGTTTTTAGCTACATTTTCAGACCGATGTAGCTATAATTTGACATTTAGGGTTCTTAAGTGTCTGTAAACTTATATAACAAAAGTTGTGGACATAGGTCCACGTTTTGGTATAGCCCCCATATAACGGTACCCCTCGATTTACGGTATTTTGCCGTTTTTAGCTACATTTTTAGAACGATTTAGCTATAATTTGGCATTTAGGGTTCTTAAGTGTCAATAAACTTATATAACAAAACTTGTGGACATAGGTCCACGTTTTGGTGTAGCCCCGACATAACGGTATACATCGAAAGGTCGATGTATTGATAAAGCACCTGCCGATTTTCAGCAATTTGATGATTTTAGCTACAATATTAAGCCGAACCAGCAGTAATTTGACATTTGAAGTTCTTAGTGGTCACAACACCTCTCCATAAAAAATTGGAAACATAGGTCCATGTTCGGATATAGCTCCCATATAAAGGTACCTTCCAATTTTCAGTAATTGGCAATTTTAGCTACAATTTTTAACCGAACTAACTGTAATTTGACATTTGAAGGTTGTAGTGGTCACCACACATCTGCGTCAACAATTTTCAACATAGCCCCAATATAAAGATACTTCCCGATTTTCGGTACTTTGAGGATTTTACTTAAAATGTTTAACCACGTAGGTCCATGTTTTGGTATAGCCCCAAAACAAACCTCCCGATTTTCCGTACCTTAGCTTTATTTTTTGGACGAACTTTCTGTAATTTGAAATTTAAAAGCTTCAGCTTAAGTTCATATTTTCGAACATACCACATACCTCCGAACTAGCTGTTAATGACATTTGAAGTTCCCACGTTATGTGCCGATTTTCGGTATTTTGAGGATTCTAGCTACAATTTTTAACCGAATTAGGAGTTATTTGACATTAATGGCTCCCATCAAAAACTGTCAACATAGGTCCATGTTTTACTATAACCCCTATATAACGGTACCTCCCAATTTCTCGTCCACCAAAAATTGTCAACATACATAGTTAGATATAGGCACCATAAAATAGGGCCTCCCGAATGAAGCATTTTATGTACATTATCTGACATTTTAACGCACCCACTTAAAGTTGGGGACAGGAATGAAAACTAATTATTTCATTTTAGTTCAGAATATTTTATGGTGGAGGGTATGAAAAGTTCGGCCCGGCCGAACTTAACGCTTTTTTACTTGTTTCTGTTTATACCGCGCTTTTTGTGCTAGGCTAAGAAGTTTCCGAACTGCCCTCGTATTTTTCTCACATTATTCATGATAGGAGGAATGTTCTCTCGAGAAAAATCTATTCCGCGAGAGTTGTATTCCGCAAGAATATTCATGATTGGGATGATAGATAAGATAATTAAACAATATATTGTTTGTTAAATTTATTCTTCATTGGTATGTAAAAATAACTAAAAATCTACTATCTTTACCATATATTATAAAAAATTGAAAAAATATCTTAATATTGCATTACTAAAAAATTGGCAATTTTCGCAATTTTCCTTTCCTCAATCATGTGTCCTTTTACAAGTTTCATGTGACTTATTTGAAGCATTTAAATAAAATGATCACACATCTTAATACTATTTGTTGCCATAAAAATACTGTTCAATATGAAAAATGAATAAATCTTCAACACGAAGCATTCTATCATAAATCACTATTTGCCAAAGGAGAAAGGTAGCAAAAACGTCCTGTAAGGGAAACCGTAACATTTGCTACCAAAGTTTGTATGATTAATGGATATTTGACATTTTGTTAAATTAACTTGTATCCATTTCATACCTTGAGGAGACATAAAAATTGCAAAACAAATTGAAACAAGGTGGAAAAACACTCAGCTATGGTAACTCCCTACATTCCTGTCCCAGCAATTTAGAAAAAAAAAACATCCATCCATAACAATGAATGTAACTAATTCTAAACTATCTAAGTAATTAAATGTTATATCATGGAAATTATTAGTAATTTTAGCCACACTTGTCACACTAAAAATAAAATGCAAATTAAGAGAATTTTTATCATAACCATAATTTCTAATTACACAGACGTTCTTAGTGTGTATGTGTGTGTGGTTTATATTCGAAGCATGTCATTTTACCCATTTAGCAATAAATTAGATGCCATTAATCATTTCTTCTCTAGCCGTCCTACTCATTATGTAAAAGATAAAAGATTTGTTATGCATTTGTCTATTTTTTACCACAAACAAAACATAACTCAATCATGTACACACACAAGCACAAAGAAGTGACATGTCAAAATGTCATCGTTACAAGCAGCATCTATTTAACTTTTAAATTATTTAATACAATAATATGGAAAGAAAAGAGTGGCGACTAGGCGTTTTTAGATACAGTATTTCGATATAGGAAGGAAATAGAAAATATAAAACTTTTTATCTGTCTCAATTCTAAGGAAGGCATTCCCTAGAACGTTGCAGTATCCTTAATATTGATCAATACACTTATACTTTAATCAGAAATTGTGAAGAAAATCTTTCAGTATCACACTCTGTCTAGTATTTTCCCACAAAACTCAAAAATAATAAAAGTGTGTGGAACCGTGCTTGGTTTAGCATAAAGTCCATCTTGCTGCAAGATTTTCGGCAATGATATTGTTTTCTTTGTAAAAGAAGTAAAAAGGTATCAGTCGCCTTTGCCGACACAGATATACCCTCAGCCTGTGTATATTGAAACAATTTTTTCCCAAAAAACGTATGTAAGTTAAGAGACAATATGTTGAACGTATCACATAACCAACCATCCAGCCATGGGAACAATCAACGAAATTCATTCTCATAATTATTGTATGCAATATCAGGTTGCACCAAAATGTGGGAATGAAATAATGCCTACTCAGCGCACGTGTTGTCGTTGCAGCAGAATAAATTAGTTAAGTAGCTTTAAATCACAATTGTAAATTTTAGTGCCAATATTTTATTAATAAAGTGAAGACGTGTTGCTCCGTCAACACAAAGTCTTTTTTAAAAAAATAAAATATCCTGTGTTAAATTAACTGGCGCCCGAGCAGGGACCTGAACGGTGTTATCCTGAGGAAAAATAAGTCTAAACCGCGGAGTTAGCATTTTCCCAGGACGGGTCCACGTCGATAGTAAAAAATTAAAATAAAACCCGTGAAAAATTAAGGAAGAAAACAACAAGAGAGTGCGGAAATGATGCCCCCGAGTAGATGCAATTCAAAAAGGAGTCCTCAAAAGGACAGCGGCCGCATTGTATTATAAGTGACTGTAAGAAAATAAGTAAAATTATCTACATAAAAGTGAACTAAACAAAGAAAAAATATGAAATAAATAAAGAAATGTAAGAAAAAATATTGACTCTAAAATAAGCAAGAAAAAATAAATTAAAAGAAATTTTAAAAAGTAAATGTTGTATGATCCTAAAGAAGGAGTTTATGAAAAATAAGTGACTCTAAGAAATAGAAAAATAAATATTGTGACTCTAAAGTAAGAAAGAATTTGTGAAAATAAATTAAAGAAATTATAAAAAATAAATAAGTGACTTTAAAATAAGAAAAATAAGTTGTGAAAATTGAAAGAAATTATTTAAAATAAAGAAATATTGTATTGAAAAATGAGAAAATAATAGTAAAAAAAGAAAAAAAGAAGTTAACCTTAAAAAAATACAAAGAATTTTAAATTGTTAAAAAAAAATAAGAAAAAAGAATTATTTCATAAGAGAAAAATTTTAAGAATATAATTGAATTAAAGAAAATTTAAATTGAAAAAATAAAATTTTAAGAATATAATTGAATTAAAGGAAATTTAAATTGAAAAACTAAATATTAATTTTAAAAAAAAAAAGCAAAAAGGAACTGATATTACAATTCCGAAATATGCTGCTTTACTTTCGGTAAGTTAGTTAATTTAATTTGGCACTCAATTAAATAAATAATTAAGAAAAGAATTGTTCCGTACATTTGGTTTGATCATAAAATAAAATCCTTGAAATGCATGATTTTTCCTGACTGCAAGAATTAATTTTTCTAAGTACCAAACTAATCCCCTGATTCATAAAAAATGCCTGGAAATCCCATAGATGAATTGTCAAATAGACTTAGTTCAACCTTAAATATTGCCAACATGAATAATAACAGTGAAACTTCAAGATTTTCGTCGGCGCAAAGGGACGAAATTAGAACGATAATATCTGAAATATTGAAAATAGATTCAAACAGTGACGGTTTAGATGAAGATTCCGATCAACCCATAGGAACCGTAAAAGTCGAGGAATTAGAAAAAATTCCAGACATTGTAAAAACAATAAGGGATTTTTCAGGAAAGCCTGGAGAATTTGGATCCTGGCGAAAATCTGTAGAAAAAGTATTAGACCTTTTTAAGGAACTCAAAGGCACAAGTAAATACTATGCCATATTACACACTATTAGAACTAAGATAGTAGGGGAAGCGGATACAGCCTTAGATTCATATAGAACACCTTTAGATTGGCCTAAAATTAAAAAATGCCTCATGATGCATTACTCAGATAAGAGAGACATAGGGACTTTGGAGTATCAACTCTCCACGATGATACAGGGACAAAAATCAATAACTGACTATTATCAAGCAGTATACAAACATTTATCACTAATTCTTGATAAAATTGCCTGTTTAGAATTGGACGAAAATAGTCTAATGGCCATGACTAACGCTTATCGGGATAAAGCTCTTGATACCTTTATTAGAGGTCTAAGAGAGGATCTTCCGAGACTCTTGAGCGTTAGGGAACCCTCATCATTGCCGCAAGCATTACACATATGCCTTAAATTAGACAATATGAATTATCGTATGAGTCAGGCATATGGCCATACGCAAAAACCAGATTATTTAAGAAAAAATTCTGCGGGAAATTTCTATCCACAGCTACCACATATTGGTGGAACAGCAATGCCACCACTACCACCAAGATATCCATCTAGACCAAATTATGGTAATGGTATGGTGCAACCACAACTGCATAGAACATTTGTGAATCCTTATGTGAATAATTTCCCACAACAACAGATGTATCATCGACCCAATCCTACATGGAGCACACAGGTATTTCCAGGCCAATCAAGTTCACCCAGACCTGAACCAATGGATATTGATAGGTCTATTCAGACGAGACAGGTCAATTACGCAAACAGGCAACAGTTTAACCCTACGGTCAAGAGACCAGCTGCATCGTACCAAGGGCCGTCCCCAAAGGTGCAACGGAACTTTCATTTAAATACAGGAAGTCAAAATGATCAAATGGTTGAAGCCGGGGAAAGCATAAATTTACCCGACTACGGACAACAGGTAGAGGCCGGATATAATAATACTGACTTGGCCAGCTACTCTGATATTATGACAGAGGAAAATGTAAATGATCTGTTGGATCAAGGAGGCAGTGAAATTTACACTTCTGATAATATCATTCCTGACGAAGATACCAACGCTGACTTGAATTTTTTTGCATAAAAAGTTCCTCGTTGCCATTCTTTACCGTAAGAACGAGGAACGGACATTCATTACGGATGTTAGTTGATACTGGAAGCAACAAAAACTATATAAAACCTAGTTTAGTTAGTAATCCCCAACCTAATAAAGATTAATTTGCTGCCAAAGCTGTAAAAGAAGAAATTAATGTAGACCACCACGATTTTCAAATAATTACAGAAAAAGTTGAGAATGTACTGACCAACAACAACAACCAGGCCATAATTAATCAATTATCAATACAAAGGTTGAATTTACTCTCAAATGCTACCAACAAGATTTTGAAAGAATTGAAAAACAATAAAGAAACCTCAATGGAAAAAATAACTGAGTTGAAATACAGATTAGAAATAATAAAAGAAGAAATCTTCAACGTGGAATTTGCCATAGAATGGGCGAAGGCCGGCATTATCAATTCATTTATATTTTCAAAAGTCGAAGTAGAG
Source organism: Musca autumnalis (assembly GCF_047663935.1). Taxonomy (NCBI): domain Eukaryota; kingdom Metazoa; phylum Arthropoda; class Insecta; order Diptera; family Muscidae; genus Musca; species Musca autumnalis. Next base: position 6,254,855 of record NW_027411644.1, on the reverse strand, counting down.
ACATTGCAAAAACTTTTCAAAAAATCAGAAATTCCATTTAATAGCGTAGATGAATTACTAAAATTCGCCAAAGTAAAGGTAGCATCTGATTCAGAGAGTTTAATTTACATTGTAAGCATTCCAACCACAGACAATGAAAATTGTAACCATAATCTGTTAAAACCTGTAAAGTTTAAAAACTCTGTTTATAAAATAAAATATAATGAAATAATAATTTGTAAAAATAAATTACTAGGTATTAAGAACAAATGTGACAGCTACGAAAGCTTAAATATCTGTAACATTGAAAATATAGAGAAACTTAAAGACACTTAAAGACAAATGTACAATTATTACAAAGTAAACCATCCACGTGCGCTGTTACTAATAATGACGATGATGACCTGATATTTCTAAACCAGTATTCTGGCGAAGTTTTTGTAAACGAATCCCCCATTTTGTTAAACGGCACATTTATTGTCCATCATGCTGAAACGAACGTAACAATAGAAGGACGATCATTTTTCTCAAAACAAATTACGGGTCTAAAACCATTACCAGCACTGGTGCAACCCAAAGAGGCCGATAGAGAAATAGAAACGTTGTCACTTGAAATGATGAACTCTGTATCATTTAACAACACAAAAATTATAGAGACTATCCAAAGAAGAGAACAGATTGACATCGGAGTGGCTGTATTTATTTTCATAATAATACTTATCATAATAACCGTAATCACTAAACGGAAACATAACTACCCAAAAAACAACGAAAGTGCAACAAAACCAGACCAAGAATCAACAACAGAGGAAATCACAATAGAAAATGTACCCTGTTCATCTTCAAACAACAGGATCAGAAGTCTTAATAATATCCCGTTTTTCTGAAAAAAAGATGACAAATTGATTCATACGAGGACGTATGAATTTAAAGGGGGAGGAGTTAAGAGACAATATGTTGAACGTATCACATAACCAACCATCCAGCCATGGGAACAATCAACGAAATTCATTCTCATAATTATTGTATGCAATATCAGGTTGCACCAAAATGTGGGAATGAAATAATGCCTACTCAGCGCACGTGTTGTCGTTGCAGCAGAATAAATTAGTTAAGTAGCTTTAAATCACAATTGTAAATTTTAGTGCCAATATTTTATTAATAAAGTGAAGACGTGTTGCTCCGTCAACACAAAGTCTTTTTTAAAAAAATAAAATATCCTGTGTTAAATTAACTTGTATATAGGGGGTTTTAAAAAATTTCGGCGTATAAACCGGCAAAAATGTTGATTAGAATTAAAGAGCAAAAGCTTTGCGGAGGAGATACTTAAAGAAATGGATCGACATTGACCATTATGGAAGTGGATCTCCAGCCACTACATATGGTGCCATAGGGGGTTTTTACATCCTTCGGGCTGTTTGCTAATGAAGTGTGGACTTGCCCCTGAAAAAACTTTTACCATCTTAATTGAGCCATCGAATGCAAGTTGCTTCAACAAAAACAAAGGTGATTCGATAGCAGGCCTTAAAGGGAACTTATCCGAAATTTTGTGTGGGAGGTACCGGATGGAGCGGACAAATATAGTCCGTATTTGAACCTGATCTATATTTGGTAGATATATTAGGATGTGTAAAGTATGGACCAATTCGGCCACTCCCTTCAAGAGTAACCGAACGAACAATTTTTGCGGACATTTTTGAACTTTTGTGGGGGAGGTACCTGAAGGAGTGGACCGATATGGCTTATCTTTAAACTTAAACTATGTTTGGACAAAATATTACTAAGGGCAAATTTTGGACCGAACCCGTTCGAGAGTTATCTTGCGTTTCAACCACCTCACACGGTGTCATGGGGTTTTTTTGCAACTTTCAGGCTATTTACTCAGGAAGTGTGGACTTGCGCCCGATGAAACTTGTACCGTTGTATGGCGGGCAGTGAATACAAGTTGCTAAAACAAAAATCAAAGCGATTCGAGAGCAGGTCCTAAACTGAACTTATCCGAAATTTTGTGTGGGAGGTACCCGAAGGAGTGGACAAATATAGTACATATTCGAACTTGATACATATATGTGGTAGATATATTAGGATAGTCGATATAATAGTTACAGTGCTCGTAATTTTTTCAAACATTTTTGAACTTTTGTGGGGAGGTACCAGAAGGAGTGGACCGATATGGCTTATCTTCGAACTAAAACTAACTTTGGTTATTGTGCGCACCAGCCAGACAGACGGACGGACATTGCTAAGTCGACTCCAAATTGTCTGAAATGGATTTATACTCGTATTATTTTCTCGTTTAGAGGTAAGCTTGATGATCGATTTTTTTTTTTTGCAAGAGAAAAAAGAAAGCCAAGGACTCGAACCCACACAGCCACCAAACGCCTTTTTTTGCACTGCCTTTGATGTTATGAGTTTGGCTTTGAACGCTAACACGCCGTGACAAAATTTTTTCATATGTTTTCAAGGACGTGTTCAAATCCAAGCCGGGCTCAGCCCTTTTTTATTTTTTTTAAATTCTGCCTGTTAGGGCGAAGATAATTTTTAATGGTTTTTATTAATTTTCTCGTTTAAAGTTAAGCTTGATGATCGACAGTTTTTATTAACAAAATTATCTTGGAAATTTATAATCCTATTTGTTTTATTAATTTATGTTTTCGTACAATTTTTAAAGACATCTTTTAAATAAGAACTTTCGAAAGTAAGGAAGAATAATAATAGTACAGTCATTACCACAAGTTTATCGCTTTAAAACATAATGTAAGCCATTGTTATCACACAGGAAAAATTAGACCGGCCTTGTACAGTCTTTATGCCGTTTATCTTCAACTGGTAACTAGTTGTTAAATCGCTCAACTTTCCGCATAAGCAAAGCCACAATATACCAAAACTGACAAAAACGTCATTACAAAACCAGAATGGAATTTCGCCCGCCGCCACAATTCAAGTTCAACATGTTTTCATGGCTTCATTTTCCTAACGTAAGTGAAGGCATTTTTTATTGCAAATAACTTTTTGTCGTCACAATAGTGTGCCAAGATACCAGAAAAAGCGGCACTTGTCATAGCCATGACAAATATGGAAAAGTTTTAAACCACATTTACATTGAAAAAACAAGGAATGAAAACAAAAAAGCGACTTCTACAAATGGCAATGAAAAAATTAACTAAACGCACACACACACGCTCATACCCACATTTCATGAAATTAATCATGGCACACGATCATTTAGACAGGTGCTGAACCCAAAATTAAGAAGCAATTCGTGAGATTGCCTGTTTTTATGCATCCAACTTTAGATTATTTCCGTAAAAACATTTCCTTCGGCATAGCCCATTAGACAATGGCAAACAATTGAGAAAAAAGAAAAAGTCATTATTAAAAACGGATGCTGCATCCGTACAATTAGGAGCTTTTCAACCGCTGGCATACTTCAGCTTTTGATTTGTGAGAGCAACAGCAACAGGAGAATGGGCTGCCAATCCTCTGCCCTAAAGTTTTGCATTGTTCCAAATTAACATTCTGATTAAATGTCCTGTTCGTCAAGCATTTGTGGGCTTCTTGTTGTATCTTCAAACGATACAATGAATGTCAACACATTTGTTTTATGGGACCCCTTCCCGTTTGCCAATGAAAAGAAAAATTGTCCTTAAATAGATTTCTTGTTTTATTTTTTCTCTTTTCAAAGACTAGCTAAGTTTGTGTGTTTAGCATGTGTCCTTTATGGCCGGTAAACCCTAATGACAACAATATTGTCAAAGTTATTGCCCCGAGATGAATGGATGGATGGATGCTTGGGGTATTTAAAGCCAATCATCGCTTTAGAAAAAAATTTGCCACCATAAAAAACAGGAGAAAGAAACCGGACATTTAATTTGACCGAATTCAAAAGGGGTAGCATAAATCAAGTTCAATAAGGTATTCGGGTGGGCGAAGAGTCACCCAATTGTATGGGACAATTTGATGTGGCCAATAAAAATAAATTCTTATGTTAAATGTACATTTCTTATTTGTAGATGGAGTATAAAATAAAAAAGTGAGCACACAAATCATGCTCGTTCATCGACTGAATCAGAAGTAAATTGAGATGATGCTGTTTTTGCTTGTTATATAGCTAGTTTGATCAACAATTATGCCATCCGAATACAAGATTAAGTTATGTTTATTTTTCTACGAATTTTGAAGACAGCATCTCTGTTCGCTCAACCTCATAGTACAGGTTCCCAGTCTAAGCAACAATACATTTTCAACGGTAGCAAAACAAGCCTTCACCGTAAGATTGGCGATATTTCCTGAGTATTTCCCCATGTAAAACTTCTCTACAAGTGGTGTATAAAGACACACGGTTCAGAATCGGCGAATAAAAGTAGGTCCCATATCAATGAGATAATATGAAACGGAGTACACTCATTGATTATGAGAGAAGTCCCCTTCCCTTTCTCTCCTTTTTTAACAGAAAATATAATAATATATGTTTACCTCAGCTGATGTTACTGAATTTTGGTAAGTGGAAAACAATTTTGAAGTACTGTGCTGCTTAAAGAAAATAACTGATTTCGAATTGTATCCAGGCATTAAGTTTAGAGAATGAAACCCATTGTCTCCAGATTCACGGTTGTACCAAAAAGAACAGTTGCCGTCGTCGATGACATATTTGATAGGTTAAATAACTACATCCCACCGAAACAAATTATTACCAGATGATGAGTTTTAAGAGTACTTTTTTGTAGTCGTAACTACTTACAAAACCCTCTACTAGTCCCATATTTAACAAGGGCACTGAATAACTAGTTATTCTATAACCACTAGAATAACTAATTATTCTATGGCCACTAGAGTTTGAAAAATAAATTAAAAAACATATGTTCTATTTTTAGAACAGTTGATGTGGAATTTGTTTTCAATTTCAACCCACGTCATATTTATACCCTCAGCATTTATGCTAACGAGGGTATATACAGTTTCATACGGGCAACATGTGCCTCATCGAAATAATGGTTTTAGACCCCAATTATGTTCGGACGAAATCAGTTTCAGACAATTTGGAGTCGATTTACCAATACCCGTCCGTCTGTCCGTCTGTCTGGCTGGCTGGTGTGCACGATAACTCTCGAATGGATGAACCGATTTGGTCCAAAATTTGGCTTTCGTAATATTTTGTCCAAACATAGTTTAAGTTCGAAAATGTTCGGAAAATTTGTGTGCACGATATCTCTTCAGGGGAGCAACCAGACATAGATGAGGTTCCAATATGGGCTCTAACGGTTCACTCCTTTGGGTACCTCCCACACAAAATTTTGGAAAAGTTCAGTTTAGGACCTGCCATCGAATCGTTTTGCTTCTTTTTGTAACAACTTGTATTCGCTGCACCCATTACGACAGTACGCATTTTTTCAGGGGCAAGTTCATTCTTTCTGAAAAAATGGTCCGAAAGCTGTAAAAAAAACCCCTATGGCGTCATGTGTAGCGGCTGGAGCGCACGATAACTTTCGAACGGATTAGCCGAATCGATTCAAACTTTGGGCTTCGAATCCCTTTGATTTTTTGTAACAACTTGTATTCGTTTTACCCATTATGGCGGAACATGTTTGTTCGGGGCAAGTCCTCACTTCTTGAGGTCCAGACGCTCCAAAAAGCCTGGCGGCACTAACTGAACTGGGTAGTACGTAAGATAACCCTCGAAGGGAGAAACCAATTTGGTCCAGACATTGTACATCGTATTATATAGACGTCAGAAGTATTGTGTGTTACTTCTTTTCTTTAGGTCTGAGGCTGAGGGTATTTCTCTGTCGGCCAAGCCGACTGATACTGTTTTACTTGTTTTTTTATAATTACTTTATTTTTCTCTCTGCTAGATCTGATCATGCGAACTGCTGATTTGTAGCGGATAACACTACACACTGTGCTACGCGTACGAACATTAAGGGTTGTTTAAATGCTTATATGTGCACCACCAACTGGTTTTTATATTTTTAACAAAAAACACAGCAGGGTGCCTCCTCATGACACCAGTGTGCCATATTCGTGAAGAGAAGAATATTTTACCGGTGCATCAGCACAGCACGATGTTGTCGATGCAATACCTACTTGGTATTGTGACAGACGTGATCATCACTACCAAAATTTAGTGAACAGACTATCCCAATCCAAGCAAGTTGTTAGAGATTTTCATGATCAAGAGAGAGATCCAAAAAGATCCATACAGATCAAAAAACCTAAAAGACAGGCTTAACTAGATAGATGCCGTACTTGAAGACCATCGCAGCAGAAATACTACAGCTACCAAAAAACAGAAGATGGTTTTATTCGAATTAAGAAGTGGACGTTGCAGTCATCACATTTGATAGTACGATATGTCATATGTCCGACATGTGACCGCTGTATTTGCATTTGCCCAGCTAAACCCACCTCCATACTCTTTATGGACGCAGTCAATTTTTTAATCTGGACACTGAGAAACCAGATCCAGTCAACTGATAATATATACTAACCAACAGCAATAAAAATGTCAAATAAAATATGAGAAGATATCCGATTATATTAAGACAATAACTATTCGTGCAAAATCGGTTCAGATGTACATATAGCTTTTATGTTTCACCCGATTTGCTATTTAAATCCCACAAAAGTCTGATTTTATATATGAACTTTAAACATCTTCCATAATGATGACTCGACATAGAGCTAGAATTGCCTGTACCAAATTTAGTTGACCTCGGATTAGATTTAAACATGGTTTCCATATAAATATGTATTTACACCCAACGAAAGTTGTGGTGATATTACAATTGTACTGATATAACACTCTAGCACAGTGGGAAAAATACCGATCTAGCGTGCAGAAAATCAAAAAATAGACTTGAAAGAAACTATGAAACGTATTGAACTAGATTGTTGACAGTACTTACCGGCATATATAATAATTAGAAATAGTTAGCCAGAACGGAATAAAGGTACATTTAAAATATATATTGTTTACAATGTTAACGATTACTTTATTTAGCTGTAAAATTGCGATAGAAGATAAAGATTCCGTAATAGAAAGTAGACGTATTCTATTACGGAATCTTGTATATTTTTGATATACTGTAATGGAATTTAATTAAACTACATAGTTTTATAACCTAGAGTTATTTTAATTTTGATATTTCAGGCTCAATAAATATAAGATCCATTTTCTTTAATTTCTTCGATTAAAATAGTATGGAAATTCGTTTAATTTCCTTTTTAATTTTTTATTTATCTTGTCTAGAATAAAGCGATGTTAGACTGGAAACCTCACACAAATCGCATTATAGAAGCACGGTTCAGGACGAAGGCCAGAAACTTGACTATAATACAATGCTATGCGCCCACAGAAGCGGCTGAACTCGCAGCTAAAGAAGAATTTTATAACAGCTTAAATTCTGTATTGACAAATGTACGCGGGGGGTGACATAGTCATGCTTATGGGAGATTTTAATGCCCAAGTGGGCAGGGACAACACCAATCTCCAAAATGTAATGGGCACCCACGGAATTGGACGTCTGACTGAGAATGGCAAACTTCTTGCCGAAACTGGTTCGACGCACAATCTTCTGATTGGAGGCACGCTATTTCCACATAAAAGAATATATAAACCAACATGGACATCTCCGGACCACCGCACGGAAAACCAAATTGATCATATCCTGATAAGCAGGAAATGGAGAGGCTCATTACTCGACGTACGAACCAAAAGGGGAGCGGATGTAGGAAGTGATCACCACCTTCTCATTGCAACCGTCCGATTAAAAATAGCTGCTATAAAGAAAGAAGCCAAGTGTTCACGGAAGTTTGATATAGATCGTCTAAAAATTAGGGAGGTTTCTACAGCCTTTGCAAACCCTTTAAGAGAAGCCCTCAGCAACATCCCCGTTGAACAACGAAGCTCATGGAGTACTGTCAGAGAAATATATCTATCATCAGCCAAGTAGAGTTGTGTAGTTCCGGAACGAACTAGTTCCAAGGAACTATTCCGGACAAGGAACTATTGGAACTATATCCGGCTCTTTCATTTATATAGTTCCTTTAGTTCATATAGTTCCAGCCGTGCATATAATTCCTTTCAATTATATAATTCATTCTCTTCTATCTTTCGCGTTCGATTCCTTCATCATTCAGTGGGGCCACATTGTTAAGTAAACGTAAATCACATCCTCGTTACATTGCTGAAATTTATTTATTTGTATGTCAATTAATCCACCAAATGATGAAAACAAAAAGAAAGAGAAAGATTCGTTAAACTACTTCATTCTCGGAACTATTTGGAATGAAGGAAATAAAAAGAATAAGGAACGAGAAAGATGCATTGAACTATATCGGTCTCGGAACTATTTGGAACGAAGGAAATAGAAAGAACGATGAAAGAGAAAGATTCATTGAACTATATCGCTCCCGGAACTATTTGGAACTATGGAACTATATTAAGGAACTAGTTCCTTTTGGCAAAAGGAACTAGAAAGATCGATCCGCTCCAGGAACTATATTGCCCAACTCTACAGCCAAGAACAACATTGGATACGCCCATATTAAAAGAAAGCCATGGATTTCCGATGAAACTTGGGACATAATACAAAACAGGAAACTTGCTAAAGAAGCGATAAATGCTGCAAAAACGAGGAATGCTAGGATGGAAAAAAGTAACCAATACAATAGATTGAACCGCGAGGTAAAGAGAAGTGCCCGCACAGATAAACGGAAATGCATCGATCGTATTGCAACAGAAGCCCAGCGAGCAAGTGAAACGAATCGTAGCCGTGACTTATATAAAGCCACAAAGCTTTTGTCAAATCGACCATTCACATCTGTTAAGCCTATCAGGGATGGCAATGGTACACTGATCTCGGCAAAAAGCAGGCAAATTGCGGTATGGAAGAACTTTTACACAGAATTGCTATCAAACGGACCCTTTAGTGAGCGCAAAGCTCCTATATCCTACAATTACAAACTTCTGGGAAAATGGTACTTTAGACGATGAAATTAAAGAAGGTGTAATAGTAAAGTTGCCAAAAAAGGGTGATTTGTCAAGATGCTCAAACTGGAGAGGTATAACAATATTATGCACCATCAATAAAGTTAAAACCTATATAATAAACAAACGAATCAACTTAGCATACCCTGAGCTGTGTCGAGCAGAACAAGCTGGCTTCCGCCCCCACAAATCGTGCGTTGATCATATCAATAGTCTTCGCATAATAGTTGAACAATGTGTCGAATATCGGTCGCCGTTACACCTAATTTTCATCGACTTTTAGAAAGCGTTTGACAAATTACGCCACCAGGCAATATGGGCTGCAATGCGGTGCAAAGGTTTTCCCGAGAAAATCATAGAACTTGTTAGGCACCCGTACAACGGAGCAAACTGCCGCATATTGCATGAAGGAGTTCTTAGTGATAAGTTTTTCATCAAAGTAGGAGTAAGGCAAGGCTGCATATTATCCCCAACACTATTCAACATAGTCCTAGATGTTGTTATGAACCAAGCACTCCAAAGCCAAAGGGGGATTAGCTGGGGACTACATAGATTCCTGCAAGATCTTGACTATGCTGACGATATCTGTCTACTTGCGCACACATATGATGATATGGCAATACAATTGCCGCCAATGCCGGACTTCATATAAACATTGAAAAAACAAAAGCAATGCGACTAAATACAACGAACAATCGTCCATTTCTTCTAAACGGAAAACCGCTGGAAAATGTGCAATCTTTTATATATCTAGGTAGCACTATTACAAACACCGGTGGAAGCGCTGACGATATCGAGAACCGTATAAAAAAGGCACAGCAAGCTTTTGGACAACTCAAGAACATTTGGACATCAACGTCTCTTTCCATTCAAACCAAGATACGTATTTACAACTCAAACGTAACTTCAGTTCTTTTGTACGGTTGTGAAACATGGAACACGGCGCCTCAGCTCATACAGCGACTACAAAGCTTCAGCAATCGCTGCCTAAGACGCTTGCTAAGAATTTACTGGCCCAACACAATACCAAACAACAGGCTATGGGAGCTAACGACTCAAACGCCAATCTATATAAATATAATGGAACACTGCGGAAGGATGCTGGTGATATAACAAGACAAGCCATTGAATGGAATCCACAGGGAAGTCGGAGAAGAGGACGCCCAGCACACACCTGGAGACGACAAATTGAAAAAGATGTTGAAAGAAGCGGTGTTACATGGAGTGAAATAAAATTATTAGCATTAGATAGAAATAGATTTCATAATTTTGTTCTGGCCCTATGCTCCTTATAGGAGTTTAAAGGAATAAATATATACAATAAAACATTGGCTTTTATTTTCTGCACTATAGGTCTGCATTTTTTCCACTGTGTCTAGGTGGCGTAGGGTATCGCCCCCTCGAGATCTTGATCCTTTCCCTACTGGCTCTAAATTGTCCATAACTCCACTAATCCTTACAATATAGCCTTACATTCTATGGTTACTGATATAAATTCATCTAACCGCGAGTATAGCTTAGCAAACTAAACAATTTTTATGACCCAATTATCTTGGACGGTGCTTTAACAAAAATTAACTATGTTTACGAGACCCCAAAACCATTTTATATACACTGACAGAGAAAGTGGAAAACACTGATGCATGGGGAAGGTTATTTACAATTTGGTTTACACCAATGCACTATTGTTTATCCTTACTTTTCCTGCTCTCTTTGTTATCCACCAGAAAAAAGGAGGTCGATTTAAAAGCCTGGAGGTCGAAGGAGGTCGAATATAAACCAAAACAAGTTAATAAGGGTTAAGTTCGGCCGGGCCGACCTTTTTATACCATCCACCATGAAATACTATGAGCTTATATGGAATTATTAGTTTTCTTTCTATTGCGAAAGTGCCTATGCACACAATTTTAGCTGGAGAAGTTACTGGACCACTAGAAACCATAAATGCCAGTTTATAGCCAATTGGACCATGTAGCTGAAAACGTCAAAATACCGGAAATCGGGTGGTACCGTTATATGAGGGCTATAAGAAAACGTGGACCTATATAGCCCATCTTTGAACTTGATCTAAGTTCAGACCAAAAACACAATTTTAGCCGTGTAGCCATACTCATTCGTAAGATAGCTTGATTACCACAGACGGACGGACGGATAGGGCTAAATCGACTTAGAATTTTACGCTGATCAAGATTATATATACTTTATAGGGCCGCAAATGATTATTTCGATGATTTACAAACGGAATGACAAACTTAATATACCCTCCATATTATGGTGGGGGGTATAAAAAGAATACAAAACAAGTTAGTTTGCTCACAAATAATCATAAAATATTTTCATTTGAGAACTTTTATTTACCGCTTCCTACCTTTTTGTTTTCTTCATTCCACAGACCATTCATACAGTGAATGGCCAAGTTACGCTGTTGCCAGTTAACCGACCTTGGACCAATGACCACAAAATACATTCCAGGACAAGGAAGGGAAAACAGCCATTGCAAAGGATTGCTTGCTTGGTTAGCCGGCTGACAGTAACTGTGTTCAGATTGTCCCATAAGGTTTTGTAATCGACCAACAAATTGGGACATAGCAAAGGTGAAGAGAGAGGAAAATGCAACAATTCAAGTAAAAAACAAAGGAGAAGTAAAATGATTTTTACTCATTATTTAGTCGACATTTTCCGTATTATTCATTGTTCTTTAATGACAATACGGCATCTCATTCGCTCTTCACTTTGACAGACAGGCTGACTGAGTTATTCGAACATAAACTGTTGTTGCTGCAACTTCCGCTGCTTGTACCTTATACTACAGTTATTTTAAAAGTGATTTAAGCTTTTGGTGTCATTACTGCTGTTGTTGTATTTGTTTGTTAATTTTTTTATCACGCTATCATATCAGGCATTAGTAAAGCCGAACAACTTTTATGAGCCCTCGCTCATCTTTTCATTTTGCCCGGCCAAGTTGGCAAATGGCTTTATATATTTTATGTGAATTCATTCCCCTCCTCGCTTCCTCCCGAGAAGAAAAAGTTCTTGTGTTTTCAACAGCTTACAGCTGTTTCTTGTTCCTTCGGTGGCTCCTTGCCAGTTCAGCTTTTGTTGACATCATCATAAATTCATTGTCTTAACAGCCTTTACTGGCCTTCTCATCATCGTCGTTGCCAAACTAAACTCCTCAAGGAATTGCAACAGTTTTGGGATTAAAAGGAAGGCTGTATAGATGGTAGATAATCATTATGAAGGAATGTGGCCGCCAGGGTATCTCTGAATCCTTGTAACTTTTCTAAATAACAAGAACTTTTGCATTTTCTCAGATCATCCTTTTCATGCCAATATTTAATGTTTTATTTTACATTAATCCATATTATAGTTGAATTTGTTGGATGTTTTTTTCTTATTAATGGCAATTTTTTAATTCATAGCATTTGGATATAAATCAAAATATGAAGAGTTTTCCTTAGTGATGATATCCAACATATTTATCTATTTCCCGGAGTCTTGGACGTACTTTTCTTCAAATTCCAATTCCAATCTCTATCGTCTATGCTTGCTTTGCTATTGCTCTTGTTGTACGCTTTTAGTTCTCTCTCTCTCTATCTCTCTCTCTTATTTATCTTGCCTATTCAGTTATGCTTCTGCATTGTGACGTCATTCATTGTGACCCCTCCCACTCCCTCGTATTTATTACCTCTGCCACATGTGTTGTTTACATTAGCATAGACTAATTAATGTATAGACGAAGAAATACTCATGTTATGCTTGGCGTTGTGGCTCAAACCAAATAACTCAACATTTTTCGAAGACAATTTTTGCTGGTAAATTTCAAGATTTTGCTCCATATTTTTATATGAGGATGTAGATCCGGCAAAAGACTACCCAAATATTTTATTTTAGCAGAATAAATAGATTAAAAATGTAAAGTTATTGTCATTTTAAAAATTGAGTGCATATTAAACAGACTCAATTCCAATAACTCACTGAGAGGATTTCTTCGTCTATACATTATTAAGTCTATGCTACGACATTACTTCGTATATTTGTATACGAGTATGTGTGTATGTGCATCAAAATTTCTTTTGAACATTTGAGAACCTCCCAGATGAAGGATGCTAGAATAGTCTAGGCATACGCGAGCGAGTAGGCGAGTTAGTCGCAATTTGGACCGTGACTTGAAATCGTCAGTATAACCTAAAGAGTAAAGAAAAACACCTGAATAGAGTAAAGCTGTGTGCTTTCTAGTTACTAGAGTTAGTTGTGTGCTAGTAGAGAAATAATGTCTTGCGTGAATATCGTCAATAATGCTTTGTAGAATCACAATCTAAAACGAACCGTCCGTTATTTTATCGGGGAATAAAATAACGTCTACACGGGATTAAGTTAACCCCTAGTTCCGTAACAGTATGTTAATGTGCTGTTTTATGTATATTCATATTTCAAACTAATATGTTTATTAAAATTATTTGTCTTAAAATCACTCTTAGCTATCTTCGAATGCCAACACCGTGTAATTAAGAAATGTATGTACTTGCCTCATTACGAATTCTGTTTAATTAACCTTACTGTATAATTCACTCAAAGGAGCCAACTGAATATATTAGGAATCTACCCTTATAACTATTTGTATATTTATTTAAAATATTTTGCTATTATTAACTTATTTTTTTCTCGCTTTTATTGGCATCAGTTAATTTGTAATATATCTTTTATACCATTTGATTTCTATATAATTAACCTTGCAATTCAACTTTTGGCAACTGAATTTGAATATTTGTGGGTTGCCATAAGTATATATGTTAGTAACAGTCATTACTCATAAATGTACTTTGAGCTCATCAATTGATATTCTAGGCATACCCACACCCATAGACAGTCCTAAATAAAGCACTGACTTTGCCACAACTTCTAAAAATTAATTTTTTCGAACGGGTAAAGGACAGAATTGAAGCATATTTTTGGTCAGCTAAGTCAGCAGCAATTAATTAGAATCCATTCGTGCGTATCGAGAAAAGCAAAAACCAAATTATAAATTTATTTTTGCAAATGTCGGAGCACGTGGCTAATATAAGATTTATGTTCACAATATAACAACATTTATGAACACCTTTCCAGTCAACACAGTGCGTAATGAAGAATTGGCATCTTCTTGAATATTGCTTTGTTTATTAACACTGTGCAACATTTTTAAGGTCATCTTGTGCAAACAATTCGAACTGAGGATTTTTTGAAAGTACATACCCAAACGACAAGAAACCCTAGTTGGGTTTTGTTGTGTCAGATCTAGCTCGGATTTTATGGCCCCATCTAAACCTGGTTGAATATTGAGTTTTTAAAGAAATTCGGGGCTATATCTCTGAAACCAATGCGAATCTTCTTCTGAGCTCTGAAGCAAATTTGTACATAAGGACAAGAATAAAATATTTTGAGAAATAATGAACTCCAAAAACTACATTTATTGCCTCAAATTTCAAAATATTTCCACAAAATTTCCACAATTTTTATACATTTCGCACCGTATCTTCAAAACCGTTAATTTTTTCTGAATATTTTCTTTTGGAAAAATATTCCCTGGAATGTAATACACAACTCTTCAGAACATGTCATTGTTGTAAAATGCCTCTATGCCGTTGTTTTCAGCAAATTTTTCAACGACGATTTAATAAAAATGTCAATAATGTAGTGAAATCCGAAATGCGAGAATAAACTGTTGGTGTGAACTGTGTTTGAAATACGTGTTGTAAAAGATATGATGCAAAATACCGCTGAAACAACATGAAGTAAGCATTTTAGAGTTTTAGAATGTTCTAAAGAAATGTGGAAGATTTTTGCAAAAGGTTACTTGGTTAAACTCCCAATAGTTTAGCCGATACTGACCAGAATTTCAGCAATTATGTAAAATTTTCTATATTTTATAGATTTTGATGCCCTAGATGTAGTTTTGCTTCTGTGGTTTCAAAAGATAAGTTCAACTAGTTTAGGGCTACAATATTGCTAAAGACAGCAAGGCCAAATTCCTAATCGTTTCTGAGATAAAGGCCTGATAAATGCAAAAAAGTGTAAATTTAGCCCGGTTTAGACGAGGCTATAAAATCCGAACTGGATCTGACAGGACAAAACCCTACTAAGGTTTTTGTAGTCTAAATATGTACTTTCAAAAAATGTATACTAGAAGTTGTTTGCATTTTCAGTGTTGCATATTGTAATTAACAAATAAGGAATTTTTTTTAATTCTATTTATGATAAAAATATCAAGTTCAATTGGTGTTAAAAATATCACGTGTTAAATCCTACTTCAAATATTGTTAAGAAAATTTGTCTAAATAATAATTGCATGTCACATTTATTTGGCATTAAATACAGAGAAAGATAAGTATTTCTCGTGAGAACAAGTTTAAGCTCTTCAAATGATTTCTTAAACGAGATTATTTTAAACACACATTTTTAAACCATGAAGTGTGTTTACTTAATGACAAGAACATTTTATTTGTGTATCTTTGTTTAATCGAAATCGTTGAACGTTATTTATGTCACTCTAAAGATGCCTTATCTTCCACACTACCATTAAAAGTTATTGGTGGCATTTTAATGGGTTTTCAATGAAGATTTTCTCATCTACTCGTATCCTCCAACAGATATGGTAATTCCTTTTAAAGCAACACACAGAGAGTAGATCATAGATAACCGACTGTTATATCATTGATATTAGCTTGAAAATTATATTTATTGTCCATATAAATAAGGAGAAGAAAGAGAGCCATTAAAAATATATAGAGAAACCAGTATACATAATATAAAGTTGATTGCGTTATCACCACAAGAGGATTTGTAAGCAAATGTAATGCAAATGCCTATAAGGCCAACATATGGCAAAGCATTCCCAAATAGAAAATAACCAAACGAACTAGAGTTGTGTCAAATGAACTATATGGAACTATCTAGTTCACTACGCAGTTCCAATTGCCAACATTATTTGTATGAACAAACTGCGTATACGTAATATCACACGCTAGATTTTACGACGTTACTGACACGTTTTAGAACTAGTTCAGTGAACTAGAAACTAGATTACTTAACTCTATAACGATGATAATGTGATTTAATTTTACTTTACATTGCACTGTGGATGTAGTTATACGGGAAAGTCTGTCCAGAACCCCTAAGTTCATGCACGAATACAAAGCAACTGACAATACGGAAGTTGGTCTATGTCTACGAAAAACTTGATATGATTGACGATATCGAATATATTCGATAGGTCAAGACTGTCCCGTCTCAAGGCCTGTTATGTTATATTTCCGGAATCCATGTCAATATTGGACAACTGGGGAAAAGCTTATTACCATGGTCGTCGCTTATGCTAGTATCCTTGTTTGGTTTCAGTAGCGGAACTACACTATCAATTTTCGAGGCTTCTTGTACAATATAAATTCGTAACTCCTGTTTCATCCAGATGCTTAAGCATTACCATGGAGATTCACTGTTCTATTATTCTTTCCCGGATTCGAAAGTGATTTGACCGTTGCCAACAATTCAACTAATCCTGTATGAATGTTGCATTACTTCAGGTGGTCTAGCCACATCTTCCACCTACTAGCATGTTGACTTCAACAGTAATGGCCTGTTTCTCTAAGACGATTTGAATTCAATTCGAACCAAATTGAATTCGATTCTTCTTAGTGAAACTGGCCATAAGTGTTCTAACCCCCTGTTTTTGTAAAAGTTTTTATTCTTCTCACACGAATTGTCAAATTTTGGAGATAGATTTACTCACCTTAGCGCAAATGTAGAGCTCTGATTTTTAAAAGAGGAATTCTTAACTATATATGGTACGCGTCTACGAAAAATTAGGTCCATATGTCATCTGTTGGCTGAGCTATGGATGCCTAAATTATTACGAATATAGACGAACGAACAAAAAATAGTTACAAAAACAGAGGGTAACTCTTGGGACTTCAGGGTTAGTACGATGAACCTCACGTCCCGAATTTCCTAATTTCATGGATTCAATCAGCAGGTATGTAACGAGCAGCTGAGTCTGTAATAGTATCCCGAAAAATCGTCTCAGCTCTCAGAAACGATGAGTGGTAAATTCTCGATTGCCAATCAGCTTTTCCATGGTACGGCCGTCAGAAGATGATCTGTTAATGAAGACGGCTAAACGAAATAACTCGTTGCTTGGATATCAATTTGCTAGGCCAGCGCTGCGCCCCTCTGGTCATTGCCTAGAACGGAATGCCAAAGCTCCTGATGAGCTTTGAAGTTCCTTAGCACCAGACGGTTACTGTTATCGATACAATTGTTGAACTTTTGTGGGGAGGTAACATAAAGAGAAGATCGATATCGGCCATTTTAGAAGTAAAAATAAATTTGGACAAAATATTAGGAGATCCGACGTTTGGATAAATTTGGTTGCACCGTTCAAGGTATATCGTGCAAACCATTTTAGTAACATTTTTTTAAATATTGTAAAGTATGGACCAAATCCGTGCGGAGTTTTTTTTCCACTTTTTTCTCCCATCGGACGCCTCCCCAGGTGGTGGATAGGGGAACGCTCATCAGATATGATGGGTACCGCAAAAAATAAAATATGCGGGGCGAACCAAAAAACAAAGGGAAAATGGCAGCGTTTGACCAAAAATTGGCGGCAGCAAACAGCGTCTGTACTCCATTGGAGCGGCTGAATTTGTAGACGGAAAACTTTAAACCCTTCAGAAGGCAACGGGAAACCACTGAAGTAAGATCCCTTGTAAACCATGCATCTATGAATATGAACAACAATATACGGCCCTCATTCTCCGGAAACGAGAGGGTGCTAAGAATCCCCGGAGGTAAAACAATAAATACTTTAAATATCGGAACATGGAATATACGAAGTCTATATGAATCTGGCAAATTAGCAAACACAATATCTGAAATGAAAAAACTGAATATAGATATATTAGGAGTGTGCGAAACTTGGTGGCCTGATAGTGGAGATTTCACTTCGCAAAACATGAAAATCTTTTATTCTGGAAATCTGGATAGAAACCATAGGAATGGAGTAGGAATAATCATGAAGGAAAGTATAGCAAGATTCGTAACAGATTACATACCGAAATCGGACCGAACTATGTTTATACAACTTGACACAAAACCAGTAAAAATAAATATAATTCAAGTATATGCTCCCACTGCTGACAAAAGCAAAGATGAAATAGAAAACTTTTATAAAGAAATCAACGACTTACTAAGATTAACAAAATCTCACGAAATTACCATTATCCAAGGTGATTTTAATGCGAAAGTGGGAAAACACATGGTTCCTGGAATTACGGGTCAATACGGTTTAGGATCAAGAAACGAAAGAGGTGACAGACTTGTGCAATTCTGTCAAGAATACAAAATGATAATAACTAACACCTTGTTTAGCTTGCCTGCAAGACGTCTTTATACATGGAAATCGCCACTTGACAGAAATGACAATGTTATTAGAAATCAGATCGATTATATTCTTATAAACAAGCGCTTTAGCTCAAGCATAAAAAAGACGTCGACATACCCGGGGGCGGACGTGCCATCGGATCATAACCTATTAATGTCTAAATTACGAATTAAAATTTCTGCATATGCTAAGCGGACCAAACAAAAGAAAAAGATTGATATACAGAAACTACAGGATCAAACAGTTCGAGCCAATGTGAAACAACTTTTAAGCCACGAACTAACCTCAGTCAACAATGAAAATGTAGAAAATATTTGGGAATCCATAAAATGCGCCATTAAAACTATTGCTGACAATAATCTGTCCTATACAGAAAAGCCACAAAGAAAAGATTGGATGACGAAACAAATACTGGACTTAATGGAAGAACGGCGAAAATATAAGAATACGAATTACGAACTGTACTACGAAATAAATAGAGAAATACAGATTAATATACGCCATGCCAAAAATGAATATCTTAATGATCAATGCAGAGAAATAGAGAGATTGCAACAATTACATGACGACTTCAATCTTCATAAAAAAATTAAGGAAGCTGCTGGAATATACAACAGAGGAATACCTAAAGTACTATACAATGAACATAATGAACCTGTTTTGGATACTATAGACAAGAAAAACATATGGAGCAAGTATATAAAAATCCTTTTTACTGACGAAAATCGGTCCATCTACGAAAGGCCGGTAGATCAACAATTATCTGGGACATCTATCACAAGATCGGAGGTTGAAACAGCAGTAAAGGCGCTAAAAGATAAAAAAGCATGTGGACCAGACGAGATTCCTTCCGAATTGTTGAAGTTAATTGATGGTGAAAACATTAACCTTCTGACGAAACTTTTTAATTATGTTTACGAAACTAGTAAATATCCCAAAGATTGGCTCACATCCATTTTTATAACCATTCCTAAGAAAACTCGTCCAAAATTTTGTAATGACTATCGATTAATTAGTCTAATGAGCCACGCACTCAAAATATTTCTAAAGATTATTCACTCCAGAATTTACCGGAAATGTGAAAATGCAATGGGGACCACCCAGTTTGGTTTTAAAGATGGGATGGGAACCCGCGAAGCTTTATTCGCCTTACAAGCGTTAGTTCAAAAATGCCGAAATTCGCAGAAGGACGTGTTCATATGCTTTATTGATTATGAAAAAGCATTTGACACGGTCCAACATGACAAAATGATAGAGATTTTATTGTCCATTGGAGTAGAAGGCAAGGAGCTTGAATGCATAAAAAGTTTGTACTGGCACCAAACAGCGCAAGTCAACGTCAATGGTGAACTGACTGAAAATATTAATATTTCTAGAGGTGTTAGACAAGGTTGTGTCCTGTCCCCTCTACTTTTCAATATATACGCTGAACGAATATTCAAAGAATCAATAAATGATATCCGGAAAGGAATATATGTAAATGGAACGTTCATTAACAACATAAGGTATGCCGATGACACCACTCTTATAGCTGATAATATGTCAGGACTTCAAGAACTCGTCAACAGGCTGACCACTTGCAGCGAAAAATACGGTCTTAAAATTAATATCAACAAAACGAAATACATGGTCATCAGTAAACGCCATACATATACTAATGCGGCCCCATTAAAAATTAATGAAATAAATGTGGAAAGAGTCCAAAGCTTTAAATATCTGGGAGTTATAATCAACAACGAATGGGACATTTCTAAAGAAATAGCCTGCAGGATTGAAATGGCTAGAGACACATTTTTTAAATATAAAAAAGTCTTTACAAGCCATAATGTAAACTTAAAAACTAAAATAAGATATATTAAAACATATGTATGGTCTGTCCTATTATATGGCGTGGAAACATGGACCTTAAAATCCGTAGATATGAAAAAACTCGAAGCCTTTGAGATGTGGACATATCGACGCATCCTAAAAATATCGTGGACACACTTCATATCAAATAATGAAGTTCTCAGAAGATTACACAGAGAAAAAGAGCTGTTGAATAACATAAAGAGACGAAAAACATCATACTTGGGACACGTTATGAGAAATCAAAAATACAAACTGCTGCAAAGTATTATCCGTGTAAACTTTGAAGGAAGGCCGAAAAGAGGGAGGAAACAACTTCTGTGGATCAACAACATCCAAGAATGGACCGGCATACGTGACGTCATAAACCTGCTAAGCGAAGCTAGAAACAGAGAGACTTTTGCCGATATTATAAACAATATTTAATAATTCAAACTATTGTAATATTATACTTATATTTGCATTTTGGTGCCCAAATCGGTCACCCTCTTCAAGGGTTATCGTGCGCACAATTTTTCCGAACATTTTTGACCTATTGTGGGGGAGGTACATGAAGGTGTGGACTGATATGGCTTATCTTCGAACGTATACTAAATTTGGACAAAATATTACGAAGACCAAATTTTGAACCGAGTCTGCAGATCCGTTCAAGAGTTATCTTGCGCTCCAACCACTAAACACGGTGTCATATGGTTTTTTTTGCACTTTTCATGCTATTTTCTCAGGAAGTATGGACTTTCCCCTGATGAAACTTATAGCGTCGTGTGGGGGGCAGTGAATACAAGTAGATACAATAAAAATCAAAGCGATTCGAGAGCAGGTCCTACACTGAACTTTTCCGAAATTTTGTGTGGGAGGTACCCGAAGGAGTGGACCGATTGAATCCATATTGGAACCTCATCTAAGTCTGGTAGAAATTTCACGATGTGCGAAGTATGGACCAAATCGGTTACTCCCTTTAAGAGCTATCGTGCGCACAAATTTTCCGAACTTTTGTGGGGGAGGTGCTGGAAGGAATGGACCGATATAACCCATCTTCGAACTTAAACTATGTTTAGACAAAATATTACGAAAGACAAATTTTGGACGGAATATATCTTTGAAAACGCGTTTACGACATTTACATGATTCTCAGAATTAAAGAAAGTTAGTGAGAAACAAAAGTAAAATTTTAGTTTGGTTAGCTCATGTGGTTCTAAAGTTTATTTTCATTTATCTATATATATAAAAAAGGATGATGTTAGTTACTACGCTTATAACTCAAGAACGGCTGTAAATAATTATTTTATTTACTGCAATAAATTTGATTTGAATTGAAATTGTTTTAAAAGAAATACAAAAATTAAATTATAAACAATTATTAGCGATGTGGCGTGCAATCATTTTTGGAGGATTATCTGAAATACTAGATACATTTCAGTGTAAATGACATTCTTTAAAACTATGAGTAACGACAAAAAAATGCTATTTATATACATACATATGTACATATGTATGTAGTTGTGATATTTTTTCACGCATTACAGCGCCTCGAGAAAATTCGAATAAACTCTATCGAAGTGTTCAAATGGCGAGATTTTGGGCATTAAAATATAAAAATCTGTAAACAAGGAAGAACCCCAAATACGAATTTTTGGTACATTAATCCACAAAAAATATGAAATATCGGACATTATTATTCTATGTATATGGAAACGTGCAGGAAAGGTTTTACCTCTACCGAAGATCATGTATCGCATTATATCCGTTTGCTTTGCATAGCGAGACCACCACCAAAATAGTTCAAATGGCGGTAAGTTTAACCATTATCATTTTAGCCATTTCGGTTGGATAATGTTGGTGAAATGTTCAAAATACCAATAATTAGTTCTATGGAGACTATAGCAAGGCACGGACCTATACCAACAACTGTCTTCAGGAATATTGTGTATTTTTTCCTCAACGAAGACTACATACAGGATCGTGTCCACTGCTGTAGATTGACGCAGCTAAAATCATAAAAATACCGAAAAGCGTTCTATAGCGATTATCTGGCGTCTATTTTAACAAGTGACCTGCACAGACCCATTTCTGAAAGAAAGTTTTGTAGCAATCACGAAGATTAAACCGTCATTTCGGTGTAATAATGAGGCTCAAACCTTCAAAATATCGAAAAACGGGAGGTACCAATCCATGGGTGCTATATCAAAACGTGGACCTGCACTGACACATTTTTGGAAAAGGTTTTATAGCATCAACGAAAATTAAATAACAAAGGGCTATATCAAAACGTGAACCGGTATAAGTAATTTTCAATCCCAAGTAAAAAACGAACGTACCAAATTATAAAGTTCTATCTACGGAATTTTATGATATCCGACTAATATTTCGATGTGTTACCAACCAAATGGCAATTTATTTATAGTGTAGGGTATAAAAAATACCGAAAATATGACGGTACCCTCCATTCTATTGTACGTACCCAGCAAAATGTTTGCCTCCAAAGATGCAGTTAAATTATATGTACAAGTAATCTGGAAGTGCATCCAATTATGCATTTTCACTCATGATTTTTACAAGAGCGTGACTACTGAAAGATGCACTCCATAGCACTGCATTTTAACTAACCCCTTTGCACTGCATTTTAACTGACCCTTGCCACTGCATTTTAACTGCAAATGGATGTGATTCTTTGGATTGCATCCAAAAGCGGTTAAAATGTGAGGAATGGAGTGCCTTTTTCATGACTCCGTTTGAACTGCATCAAAACATGCCGTGATAGAAGTAGTCTACATTGCACTGCTTCCAATTTATTTTGCTGGGTATATAAAATGTTTACCTATACTGAATTTTTTTGCAAGATAGTTATATATCCCAATGCGAGCTTTACTTTCATTTCAAATAACGGACGGACAGTGTTAAATAAACCCATTTTTTAACCTCAACAAATGTATAAATTTCGTTCCCTTCCTAATTTTTTTAATAATTTCACCTCAAAGAAAAAGTACCCCATCACAGATGTTCTGACCATAATTTCCATTTATAATAGCTTTCATTTCGTAGGGTTCAGTACATTCTACAGCGTCTTAAATATTTAAAAACAAAGAATCGTTTCCCATGTTCATGAGATAGCTATCTAAGAGAATATATGTATGTTTAATCTTCCATGCGTGTCTGCGAGACGAAGTTCGCCGGGTCTTATAGTATGTATATATCTGCTTACAGTGACTTAAAAAAATTGCCCAAATCTTAAAATCATTTTTTAAGTGAGGATTTTTCACCGAATCTGCTTATAATTAAGATTTTATGTAATCTTGCGAAAAAGTCATGACCCTAATATGCTGATTCAGCGGCATCTATTTCTGCAGTCCCACACTTTACTGCTACCCCCATACACTCCATGTATGCGCCAATAGAGTCAAGCTCAAGATACATCGGTAGTAAGTTGGTACTGGGACGCTTCTTCTTCTTCTTGTACGATCCTTCAGCAAAACGTAACCATCGCAACGTTGCAAGCTACTGGCGACGGTGAGCTTTGTTGCCTGGAATGCGACGATCATGATGTTTCTTCGACTCATAACTGAATGACATTGTTGCTATTAAATTGCAAGGATGATGCATTTCCGGAGTGTACAACGGCAAGAAATGGGTCATTTCTCCGAATCATTTTGCATTATGCTCCTCATTCCGATTACCCTAAAAAGCCTTTACTAAAGATGGAAAAATTGAGTCTGTCTATGAGATAAATAAGTTATCGTGTCCTACCAATTTAACAAGTTTTCAACGTTTTATTAACAATCCGCAAACATAAAACACTCATTTGCTTTTCGTTCTCTTAAAGATATATGCTAATGAGAAGATTCATAAATTTATAACCGATCCATTTGTTAGATTTTTCATATTTTTAATGATTTTTTTCCCATTATATTCACAACATTACATGACTCCCCATAACTGGATTAAAGATATAATTTACCAGTTAAAAAATACTTATAGAACAAAACAGAACAACAAACTTTCTAATTAAAATTTGAACAATTGTTGATTTAATGAAATTTCAAACATTTTATGATATCTAATCTAAAGGTATTTAAACTTTTGAACTTTGTCGTTATGCTTTTCTTGGGGTAAGCCTCATAGATTTAGATGGTACTCAGACAAATATGTTGGTGGTTAAAACTGTTTCCCCAAAATTTGTTTTTCCATCAACGTCCTTTTGTGGCTAATGGATATTTAAAGAAAAAATATTTACATTTCTTTTATAGCGGTTTCGCAGCCAGTTCTCGCTATGTTAGCTAACTTTCTTTCCAAAAACATGCTTGATTATGCTAAATTCATCATTGAATTCGTGTAAAAAATCCATGTACAAATATGAAAGAAGAAAAATTGAAACGAGAAGTGAACTATATTTCGAATTGTCCTAATGGCGGGTATAACACTATGACAACTCGAAATATAATTCACTTCGTTTGGTATTCCATCAGCTCAGTTTGTATTTACCCCTCATCACAACGGTCATCTGTTTCTGGTCCGGAGTATAATTGTATTATTTTCATTATGCCATTTCTCATTTTTATATTCTAATTTGTTTTACGCCCCCTTCCATCTAAATCCGCCTTAGGAAGGTGATGATGAATTGCTACTGAGCTACTGCTATAGCCAGTCAGCCGGGTGGATAGATGTTGAGATGAATGAATGAAATTTTATTTCATATTTCCTTGAAGTGAAATGTATTTGTAAATTTTTTTGAAAGATTGCCTGAGACTATGTTGGTGTGCCATGGGCATGATTTTGTGGTCAAACGACAACGACTGATTTTACCTTTGACATGGTTCCAAGCAATTTCATTTAAACACATTTATAATTGCATTACATGGTCATTTATTTTTATTCTTGTATTGAAGACTGATTTCCATAAGGACAAGGAATTCGGGTAAACGGTAAGGGTATGTTTAGATAAAGTTGCCTAAAGTCAGAAGCAAAAACAAATAATATGCTGTCATGAAGGTTATACTAAGCTGCCAGCTATATCGAAAATGTCCGATATTTTGTGCCTCTCATGTCGGGCGTCTGTATCTAGATTCCGATTTTTGAGTTGATATAAATTTGTTATATTTTCCAATACATCATTTCGATCCAAAGATATTATATTTTTCTCGAAAATCGAAGAATAGTGTAAAAACATTATATTTACCTTTAACCTTTCTGCAACTTTACTTTGTAATTAGTCTAAAATCTAATCGATAAATACAAGGCATAAACACGTACACACACAAACACTGCCTCATGAAGGAAATAAAATTTTGCCATAAATTAAAAAGACCTCTTTCAAATTGACAATATTTTCAAAGTCCTTTGGTTAAATGAGTTCTACTAAATGAGTTATGTGTTGCTCTGTCAGTTGAGTGCCGGAAACGGAAGTAACTGTGTAGTTTAGTTTACCCTTGCACGGTGTTGTTGTAATTGGAACAATAACAACACACACTTCTATTTGAACAATGTTGCCGAAAAGTTGAAGGAGACAAGACGAAGCAGTACAATTGCCATAAATTACTCAAGTAAACACATTATAACATATTTAAGATGTTTAATTATTTAATTATACGCTTAACTAGTGTAGCATTCCGCTCTGCAGAGCGGAAGTAAGGAATACGATGACAGAGTAATTAACACTGGGTTGCTTGAACCTGAAAGGAAGAGTTTTGGTAATGAAAAGCAGTAGCATTTTCTTCCCCGGAGGAAATCTGTAGCAATAAGCCATTTGTTTTCATTTGGTATTCAATACTTAAAAAAGAGAGTACTAAACACAACTTCTAGGTATGTGACAGCGTCAACCACTTCAAATGTCGCTAGTTCTCAGTTGGCCAATCTGAAAACACGATTCGGTAAAGTGGAAGGTTAGTTAGAAGATCACTACTGAAGAGACCCAAAACTCTTAAGTCAGTGCATATTCACAGAAATCTTTTATGTATGCTTAGGCGAGCAATTACAGTGTGAACCCAGTTCTTCGAAATATACCATGCTCTTCTAAGCGAACCATGTTGACAAGCTGTGCAACGGATTATTCCAAATGATCTCAGGTTGACACTAACACTATGCAACACTGAAAATTCAAACAACTTCTAGTATGCATTTGTTGAAAGCACATATTTAGACTACAAAAACCCTAGTAGGATTTTGTCCTGCCAAATCCAGTTCGGATTTTATGGCCTCATCTAAACCGGGCTAAATCTACACTTTTTTTCATTTATCAGGCCTTTATTTCAGAAACGAATAGGAATTTGGCCTTGCTGTCTTTAGCAATATTGTAGCCCTAAACTAGTAGAACTTATCTTTTGAAAAAACCACATAAGAAAAACTCCATCTAGGGCATCAAAATCTATAAAATATAGAAAATTTTACATAATTGCTGAAATTCTGGTCAGTATCGGCTAAACTATTGGGAGTTGAACCAAGTAACCTTTAGCAAAAATCTTCCAAATAAAGTTCTCAACAATTCTTTAGAACTCTAAAATGCTTACTTCATGTTGTTTCTGCGGTATTTTGCATCATATATTTTTCAACACGTATTTCAAACACAGTTCACACCAACAGTTTATTCCCGCATTTCGGATTTCACTACATTATTGACATTTTTATTAAATCGTCGTTGAAAAATGTACTGAAAACAACGGCATAGAGGCATTTTACAACAATGACATGTTCTGAAGAGTTGTGTACTACATCCCAGGGAATATTTTTCCAAAAGAAAATATTCAGAAAAAATTAACGGTTTTGGAGATACGGTACGAAATGTATAAAAATTGTGGAATTTTTGCATATATTTTGAAATTTGAGGCAATAAATGTAGTTTTTCGAGTTCATTATTTCTCCAAACATTTTATTTTAGTCCTTATCTACAAATTTGCTTCAGCGGTCAGAAGAAGATTCGCATTGGTTTCAAAGATATAGCCCCGAATTTCTTTAAAAACTCAATATTTAACCATGTTTAGATGGGGCCATAAAATCCGAACTGGATCTAACACAGCAAAACCCAACTAGGGTTTCTTATCGTTTGGGTCTGTACTTTCAAAAAATCCTCAGATCGAATTGTTTGCACAAGATCACCTTAAAAATGTTGCACAGTGTAATAGGCATGGCAGACTCCATTGGGCGTATCAGTGATAGTCTTTGGACAATTCAAAGGAGATTCTCATGTCAGACATTGTGGATCAGGGCAGTTTATGGTTCTATCAGTCAGCCCTGTGCAAAAGAGACGAGGTCACGGTTATCGGTTGCAAATAATAGCATTGGTTCACTTTTGGAAATCAGTAATCTGGCGGCCGTACCTTTTGCTGAAATTCCGTGTGGGATGATAACCTCAGTGTGGGTACATACCTCCTCTTTCCATGGAGCTGGACATGATACTGAATTTAGCCGAAAAGCAGACAGGCACGAAGTTGAGGAAGGATGCTAAACACCGGATTAGGTGGGTTTAGCCGTCGAATCCCTCGGGAGCACCAGTAGGACGGAAACAGAACAAAAGCTTAGATTTGTGAAGATAAATCGGCATCATTGCAAAGCTAATGTTGTTGCTGGTTTTTCTTACATACCAAATAAGATAATAACACGTTTGCATCATTGCCGTTTTAGCATAGGCAATCACTATAAGCATTATTAATTCTCGTTTGTCGAATTTCGTCTAACGTTATTTAGAACATAGTAAAATTCATTTTTAGCTTCTAACACTGAAACACGATCAATTTAACAAATATCAAGCTCCTGCTTATTTCAGAATCCAATGTAATTCCAAAAAGACATTTGCCTTAATCTCAGAATAATGTATTCAGCATCAATCGTTAATAT
This sequence comes from Musca autumnalis, assembly GCF_047663935.1. NCBI lineage: Eukaryota > Metazoa > Arthropoda > Insecta > Diptera > Muscidae > Musca > Musca autumnalis. Next base: position 6,226,797 of record NW_027411644.1, on the reverse strand, counting down.
TGAATTTTTATTAACCAAATCCAACCACTGTGTTACCGCTGTTCCCCAGAGAGTTCGTCCATTAAATTCGTACAAAAAATGACTCTGAAAGTTCAATTGATGTTAATTTGAAAACATCAATAAAAATGTTCTTTCCGTATTGTTCGTTCCAGCAGACAATTGCTACTTATTCCCATGTACTGTTGTCCAGTGTAATATCCAAAGCAACGACCTAATTGTTCTACATTCGTAATTATTAAATTCTATTAAGCATTAGCTACCTCCTATTCGACAGCATTCACAAATTGTTGCCTCTGTTGAATATTTAGTTTCTTCCACCAAACGGGGTGGAAATAAATAGTATTTCCCAAAAGCCCAAACTACTCATTGCCAAAGCATTTTGTGGATTGTTGTCTAGTCGGAATGCCAACTTAGTATGAGCCATCATGTTTACGTTCGCTGTTAAGAATAACATAACAACGGCAGCAGCAACAGCATAATGGCCAAATCACTGGCAATAGGCCTTTTAACCCCATTTTCTGACATTAATTATTAACTGGCATTTAATGTTATCTGCAAAAGTGATGGTGTTTGTGTTCGTTTGGCGGAGAGTATGGACCGGCTGTCTTAGCAATCCGTCTAGGCATGTCAAACAATCAATACACGATACACTGCTCAAACTTGTTTCACCTTACAATTTTACTGGTCTTACTCTGCCCCCTCCCCTACTTGTAATTTTTTTTTTTTTTTGGTTTTTCGTTAACCTTTATGTTATTAGAAAAGTTTACAAAGGCTAAACGCGATTTTCCCTTTGGACGTCCGCCTGTCAATGAGAATTTTTAATTTTTTTGATGAACTTTGATTTAAATATCACAGGTAAATTGGCCTGAAGGTGCGATATTTTTCATTTTCAAATAGGGACTGCCATTAGAGAGTTATTAAGAATTCGTAGGATGTTCCATAAAACAAAGTCCATAGCTCGTAAAATATGAATACTTGTGGCCGTGTGGGTGTCCCAAAAACTCAATTACAATGTGGGCCTAATGGAATACAAAATGTAATAATGTTAAAACGTGTAGTCTGTGGAAAAGAATGAATTAGTGCTTTGATGTATGACATAAAACAATTTTTCCCAATAAATGACAACGATTTGTTTAGATATTAAGCATGCTGAATGAAATTTATATTTATTGATATTGTATTAGAAAAACCATTTCAGCGAAATTTATTAATACTTGATGACATATTTTAACAATTGTTTTATATTTCGTGGCTATCTAAAACGACAACCGTCGTAATTACATTAACAGTAATGCGACAGTTGTTTTATTTGAAATAATTTTTCAATTTCAGTTATATTCTATGTAATTATGTAGAATCAATAAATGAAATTTGTGTAAAGTGTTCAATTTCTGCAGAAAAAAATAATTATACCCTCAGCATTTATGCTGACGAGGGTATATACTCTTTCATACGGGCAAAATGTTCCTCATCGAAATAATGGTTTTAGACCCCAACTATGTTTGGACGAAATGTGTTTCAGACAATTTGGAGTCGATTTAGCAATGTCCGTCTGTCTGGCTGGTGCGCACGATAACTCTCCAACGGATGAACCGATTTGGTCCAAATGTGGCTTTCGCAATATTTGTCAAAACATAGTTAAAATTCGAAGATGGGTTATATCGGTCCACTCCTTCCGGTACCTCCCCCACCAAAGTTCGAAAATGTTCGAAAAATGTGCGCGCACGATAACTCTTGAAGGGAGTAACCGATTTGGTCCATGCTTGCACATCGTGAAATTTCTTGAGGATCCAATATGGACTCTATCGGTCCACGTTTTCGGGTACCGCCCACTCAAAATTTCGGAAAAGTTCAGTTTAGGACCTGCTCTCGAACCGTTTTGATTTTTGTTGTAGCAATTTGTATTCACGGCCTCCCGCTTCCTGAGAAAATAGCCTGAAAGGTTCAAAAAAACCTATGACATCGTGTGTAGTTGTTGGAGCGCAAGATAACTCTCGAACGGATATGCCGATTCGATCTAAAATTTGGCCTTCATAATATTTTGTCTAAACTTAGTTTAAGTTCGAAGATCTGCATATCGGCTCACTCCTTCAGGTACCTCCACCACAAAAGTTCAAAAATGTTCGGAAAAATTGTGTGCACGATAACTCTTGAAGGGAAGGATTTGGTCCATACTTTACTCATCCAAATATATCTACCAGATATAAATCAGTTTTGAATATGGACTATATTTATCCATTCCTTCGGGTACCTCCCACACAAAATTTCAGATAAGTTCACTTTAAGACCTGCTCTTGACTAACTTTGATTTATGTGGAAACAACTTGCAATCGATGTCTCAATTACGACGGTAAACGTTTTCTCAGTGGCAAGTCCATACTTCTTGCCAAACAGCTGGAGAGCACAATAACTCTCGAACTGATAAACCGATTTGGTCCACAATTTGGCGTGATATTTTGTCCGAACTTAGTTTAACTTCTAAAATGGCCCATATCGGTCCTCTCCTTAGGATACTTCCCCCACAAAAGTTCAACATATGTTTGGAGATCCTTTGGAAATTTATACCGATGATGTTCTTTGTGGTCCTTTTTACAGCCATATTATGTTTTTCGTGGACAAGTCCATGCTTCCTGGCATACTGGTCCAACAGGTGTACGATAACTCACTGAAATGACAAGTGGGCTCGATATCTGTCGAAAAGATATGACTCTCAAAATAAGATCCACTTCCGTAATGCACTATGTCGGTCCATTCCCTCCTCCGCAAAACTTGTAATGAAATATTAAAGACATCAAATAGCCGCATACAAAATCTCTAACACAAAAGGTTACAAATGGGACATAGTCTAAGAAAATTCTATACACTGTCTTCGGTAGACCTAAATTTTTTTACAATTAGAAAAATCCTCTAACGTTTTAATTGGAGACCGCAAGACTTTCTATAGCCTGTTATATATACCAGATATTTTTTTCTGTTATATTATTGTAAGCTCTTTCTGTAATTGAGGTTTTCCTATCTATGAAAACCTTCAACATATTTGTTCTGTTCTAAAACCAGCAAGAATCTATTTTTTAATTCATAACGGAAGAAACTGGTAGGCAATTTTGACAATGTGTTGTACACATATACACAGGTATGCACTTACTGTTTAATGTAAGTAGTCAAAACTCTAAAAATGAAGTCGATTTTTGACTGGAGGGAAATCCCATAATCGATTATTTTGTGATCCATTTTGCCCATAGATTTCATCTGGCCAAAGGATCTGAAGAAAACTCGAAAATCGACGAATAGTCGATTATAATCGTTTTTTTTTTGCGGTTACCAAAAATTCGAAAATGGGGTTTTAGGACAATTGAAATGATCGCCGGACCGAAAATCGCATTTTTAGTTTTAGACCAAAATCGATTTTTTTCATTCCTATCCCTACTTGAAATATTAAAAAAAATCTTCTTTGTAATTTGAAACATTAACAAATCTCTAATTATTAAACTTACAGCATTCAGATTAATAAACAAGTAAGAGAGGGTTAAAGTCAGACTGTGCCGACGATGTGATACCCAACTCCACTACTGAGTACTGAGTCCTAGTCTTCCGTCCGGTCATACATACATTAGTTGATATACACGATAACATACCAGAGATATGGCACATATGTATATACGCCGTCATTACTGGAGGCGTATGTTGTTTGCCTTATTTTATAATGGACAATCGACAATCGGCGTAATTTCTAATAACGGTTAATTTTCGAAAGCGCACATGTCAAACGATGGTCTAACATGACGCCATTTTGTTTTTTTTTAAACCCGAAGGCGTAGTCTCTAATTAAAATATGTGTCTTCTCTTTCAGCCGCCCGAAGACGAACTGTGGGCTTTCGCTGATGTTTACCGAATCGGCCAATAAAAAAAGATCAATAATTCGAGTTATTATATTACTTTTGTAATCTTCAAGACCCCGTACATCATTGTAATTTGCATCAATTTAAAAACTGGGAGTTTCTTGATTTGACAAATTCTCTCACATTATTGCGACATTTTGTAGCATGGAAGGTATTAAGCTATAACTGCAAACTCTAGCGTGGTTATGGTTACACTACACACAAATAAAACTGTGGTATCCCTGTATATACTAGGGTGTTGTCTGACAACGTATGTCAACATAATTGGTATCAATGAAAAAATCGAAAGATTATCTTCCAAATTTAACTCACGTGGGCGGAATGGGTCAGCCAGGAATAAAGATATAAGATATATACTAAAAATTTTAGTAATTTTCACATAAAAGTTTCGGTCTACTTTACCCGCTTAATAATATCTGATGACCATATAAAATTGCAAGCTTCTTCTCTGTCATGAACTCAAACATGGATTTCTAGGAAACTTTTGTATAATACCCACTTATTCATTTAATTGTGATTTAAGAACCCCCTGTCATTGCTTTTAACATTTAAAACAACTTTGCAGGACCTTGAAGAAGTAAAACTCTATTGATTTTTCTTCCACATAATTTAATTTGCTTCTTCTTCTTTGGCATTTCGAAATGTAAGATGGAAGGAATTCGAAGAACTCAGCAGCATGTTCTCAGAATAAAGCATGTACAACATGATTCTCATTACAAACAGCCTTTAGTCTTCAATTTAAAACGGTTAGTAGATTTAAAGACTTCTTACTACGTTTTACCAAAAAAATATTGGAACGCTTCGATACAAATTCTAAAAAAAGAATACAATATTAGTAGAATTTGTAAAAGTAGGTTCTGGTTTTATTTATGAATAACAATAAGACCACATGCCGTACATGACTAACGATATGTATAATCACGGCAAACAGACAGACAGTCATATGTCTAAAAACATTTCAACAGACTGCCAACAAACCTCGAGAGTATATCTAGATTTGCATGTTAAATCTGTTGTCATTTTAAAATTCGCACTTTTTGCGTTTTGTTGTTGCAGAGAAAACCGCATGAAAACAAACAATCACAGCCCTTCATATAGCCCACATACGAAACAAGCCAAGTAAATCTAACACAAACAGAAGGAAAAAGCACTTGAACTTACTATAAACATATGAGATATTCAATGATTGATTGGAAATTATCCGAATAGCAGAAAAGCCGACATATGAATTCAACAAGGGCGCGGATTTATTTAAACAAAGTAATTTAACAGATCACAGCCCCATTGCGTTATCGTCGTCAACAGAATTACAATTCAATTGTACTCTGTAGTGCGATTCTGTAACTCATTTTTTGAGTTACCGACAAAAATCGTTAACATTAAAACGCAAAATTATGAATGAAAAGTTCAAATAAAAGTTGACAACACTGTTGATATCGGTAGAACTTTTCGACTACTTTTTATTGGTCGCTAACTTACCGAATAATATCGTTAATTACCGAAATTATAAGCATTTTAATTTTACCGACAGTTGTCGGTAACTCAAAAAATGAGTTAGAGAATCGCACTACTGATGTAAGGTCGAGAATATAATGGACTTTTTGAGTCAGAAGAATATCATTGTCGTGTCGATACAGGAAACCAAACTCAAAAAAAACTGCAGTTTGCAGCTTTCTGATGATTACAAAGTGTTAGGAAGCATCGCACCAAAAGTGGAAATGACGGACTAGCTTTCCTATTTCCCTATCCATGTAATGATCTCTACATGGAATGAATGGCGACAGCTGTCAGGTGTGAAACAGCCGAGGTAGAGTTGATTATATTATGTATACATACATAATTGAAATTCAGGTCATAGCCCCAACATTAGACCACTTTTATGAGGTCAAAGCGACTGGCTTCGGGGACTTTAATGCTCACCATAGGTTGTGGCATTAGGTCTCAGATAATGAACAGAGTGATTGAGCTCGTGTTAAGCAGACTGATAGCTCTTGGTTTTGCACCTACCAAAATTTGCAGAGATTGTCACAGTTCGTCAGAAATTACCATCGCGTCACATTGTCTGAGAAAGTACGGCACCTGCCAAAGCGTCGTTTATCTTTGGTCAAAACATCATCATGACATTTGCACAGTGTTGACTCTTTTTTCTAAACGTGCACAAAAATGGAAAGAGGCGCTAAAAATAATAAAATTGGTCCATATCGATTCAGATTTCGAAAAGTACCCATACATATCACTCTACAATTTGGAAATAAAGTTTCCAATTTGGTCAGATATCTTTCAAATTTCTGAGACATCATCATAGCTGCGGTCGAACGATATATAGCTGCTTGTCGAATGTCCGAATTGCAACCAATTTTTCCAACAAAGGCGGAAAGCTAGCAAATGAGGGTGATGCGTTTAGTCGAGCCAATCCCAGACCCTAGAGTTAGGGTGCTGACACAGGAAGTAAGATGGTTAGTCGGTGAGCACAAGCGGAACAAGTGGTTATATCATCTGAAGAGTTACAACATTGGAACCGGAATAAGTGAATTGTGGGTTACTCTCGATGCATGGAAAGAAGGAAGGAAAATGTCATTGACGATTGCGAATTTACGCTGATTGATTCGAAGAGGTGAACAAATTATCTAAATCGACAATTAATCAAGCACCCCAAGGGTGAGAAGGCAAAGAGAGGAACACTACGCCGCGTTAGATATCTTCCCATCGCACAGTGGATCCACTTGTATGGAGAAAGTGGCCAAAAATATATAGAGTGTAAAAATCAAGCCCATGCGCCGGTTACAGCTTTGTGCTGCTGCAAAGAGTGTTTTAAGAAACCACGAGCGTAACTTTTTCCCCACTTTCCCCTCTGGAGGGGGTATACGGTGAGAATTGTTTTATGCTGTTAATACAAAAGGACATGAACTAAGGTCGCGATTATCTTATGCTGCAAAAATAGGCTTGGGGAAACAAAAAAATCTCCAAAACAACATAAAATCCAATCAATTTAGCGGATTAAAAAAATCAATATTTTTGTCTGAAAATTGGTAAAATTTTTAATATAGATCTTTTATCGTTCTTCCTGGTAGACACGTACCGACAACGTAAGGCAAATTAGGAAGAAGATTTCTTCTTGCCACTGATGCCAATTATGTTAATGTACGTGGTCAGATAACAGAGTTATACGCGAATATATCCATAGAAACCCTATTTTAGGGCTGCTTTAGTCAGCGACCCACCATTTATAGTCTGGCACTAGATGGCAGCTGATTTTAATACTGAATAATCTTAAACCAATGACCTATTTTGGAAAATTATTCCCGAGGTGGGCACTGGTGGGCATCCTGACTAAAACCTTAGGTCCAATTTAAGCATATCATCGAATCGGCATTACAAAATACACTAAGAAAATATGCAGCTAACTACAATTTCACAACACGCTAAAACACTATTTTCTAATGAAAATGAAGCTATTACCTCCTCCTTCAAAATCCACTATAATATTTTGCTATACGTATTAGTTTCGCGATATTTTGAATATATTTACTTGCACCAGTGTTCGAAAATAAACACTATGGTATCGTACCGTACCGTTCTGTACCGTACCAAGGTGGATAGGTACACTACGATAGTGTACCGCTCCGGAACATAAACACTAAAAAATATTTTAGTGATACTGTACCGGAACACAACGATAATCGTAGTGTACCGCATGCCGGAGCACTAAAAATCGTAGTGCTCCGACTGCGGAGGACTAAAAATCGTAGTGTTCCGACTGCGGAGCACTAAAGATTTTAGTGTTCCGACTGCCGGAGCACTAAAAATCGTAGTGCTCCGACTGCGGAGTACTAACAATTTTAGTGCTCCGACTGCGGAGGACTAAACATTTTAGTGTTCCGACTGCCGGATCACTAAAAATCATAGTGCACCACGTGTTGGAACACTAAAAAATAATAAAGGTATTATGTTTTCTTGGGAAAATTAAATATTTGGTTAAATTTGATCAAATAAATATTAAGATAAACAGTTACATCCATGTATGTTTAAATTAGTTAAACACATTGCGAAATTTGGTCAAAATTATGAAAAAACAATATTTAGTTTTTGTGGAATGAAGCACAAAGATCGTCGTGCCGGAGCACTAAATATAGTTTTGTACCACGTTTTGAAACTATACGGTAATGAACCATACATTAATTTATTATGATTTCTGAGGAAATTAAATATTATATATATTTTTTAATAAATAAAAATTACAAGAAAATGTGAAAAACATCTAATTTTGTTTTTGGACAATGGAGCACTAAAAATTGTAGTGTTCCGACTTTCGGAGCACTAAAAATCGTAGTGTTCCGACTGTCGGAGCACTAAAAATCGTAGCGTACCACGAGCCGAAACGCTAAAAAGTAACGTTAAGGTAATCGTCTGTTTATTATGATTTATGAGGGAAATTAAATATTTGATGGCTTTTGGGTCAATTAAAAATTAATAAATACTAATTATGATGAGCAAAATGTATGCGGTACAAATTTTTATAAAACACTATTTATTAAATTTTTTGTTACATATAATCTAAAATATTACACGTTACTGTGGTTGCACATTTAGACGCTCAGTATATACGTATCAGAATAACAATACTTAGTGTCATAAAGATGTACATATTCGTATAAAAATTGTCTTCTTGATCTTCATGAATTACTTAATTTTTTAATGTGAACAAAAGAAATAAGGATCGGAAAATATTGATAACAACACAATGTTTGCGGAAATTGTACCTGTAACTTTTTGTATAAAAAACAAAATTCCTCAGTGAATGCAGTTGAAGAAAGTATGTGGATTTTCCCAAGTAGACTTGTACGTTTGAGGACACTTATTATTTTGGGGAAATTGTACCTGTTGATATTTGTACAATAAACAATATCACTCAATGAGAATGTGCTGATTTTCGCAAGTAGGAATGTACATTTAAAGTCAACTTTATGATTTCGGGATAAATACAACCACACACTTATTATTTTGGGGAAATTGTACCTGTTGCCATTTGTACAAGAAACAATATTCATCAATTAATGATGATGATGTTTTTTTCTAATTTTCTACTAAAGCCCTCAACGTTTGTAACTAATTTAAAACACGTGCATTTTATTTATTACCACATTAAATATTTAATTTTTTTATTTTATTTATTACCCATAAAATATTTTATTTTCTTCAGAAATTATAATTAACAGCGTTTCGATTTTTAGAGATCCGGCAGTCGGAACACTACAATTTTTAGTGATCCGGCAGTCGAAACACTACGATTTTTAGTACTCCGCAGCCGAACACTACGATTTTTATTGTTCCATTGTTTCGATTTTAAGAGATCCGGCAGTCGGAACACTAAAATCTTTAGTGAGCCGCAGTCGATTTTTAGAGATCCGGCAGTCGGAACACTAACATTTTTAGTAATCCGGCAGTCGGAACACTACGATTTTTAGTGCTCCGCAGCCGAACACTACGATTTTTATTTTTCCATTGTTTCGATTTTTAAAGATCCGGCAGTCGGAACACTACAATTTTTAGTGATCCGGCAGTCGGAACACTACGATTTTTAGTACTCCGCAGCCGAACACTAGGATTTTTATTGCTCCATTGTTTCGATTTTTAGAGATCCGGTAGTCGGAACACTAAAATTTTTAGTGATCCGGCAGTCTGAACTCTACGATTTTTAGTGCTCCGCAGCCGAACACTACGATTTTTATTGATCCATTGCACAAAAATCAAATCAGGCGTTTTTCACTTGTTCTATTAAATTTTATTTTTTAATTTGTATTTATTAAAAAAAATATAAAATATTTAATTTCCTCACAAATCATAATAAACTCATGTATCCACAGTCAGAACACTACAATTTGTAGTGCGCCATTGTAAAACAACCGACAATATGTATACACACAGGGATTTAAGAGGTGTATCTGAGTTTTTATGTCTTAATTTGTGCTTATCTCAAAAATTATAAATATTTAATTTTCCTCGCAAATCATAATAAACTCGTCTGTGGTACATTATCATTACGTTATTTTTTAGTGTTCCGACATGTGGTACACAACGATTTTTTAGTGCTCCGACTGTGGAGCACTACGATTTTTAGTGCTCCGACTGCGGAGCACTACGATTTTTAGTGTTCCGACTGCGGTACCCAACGTTTTTAGTGTACCAAAATGTGGTACACTACGTTTATCGTTGTGCTCCGGAACAGTATCACTAAAATATTTTTTAGTGTTTGTGTTCCGGAACACTAACGCTAAAAATATTTTAGTGATACTGTTCTCGGAGCGGTACACTATGTTAGTGTACTGTTTATTTTCGAACTCTGACTTGCACTTAAAATACAGGTTGTACGCACAACAAAAAATATTAGTCAAATGTTCCGACTTTTGAAGCTAATTTTAAGAAGATCGCGTTCGAATGAAACAAAAACTAATATATTTTTAAAAAGGTCCATGTCATAGCTGTCAGAGTTGCCAGATGTTGTACCAAAATTTTGACATTCATTTTTTTATTTTTGGCCAATGGGTGGATCCACTGTGCATCGAGGAGGTACCACCACAATTTCAAATGGATGATGTTGGATGGATGATTCTCTGAGAGAAGTCTCCCTTGTCCCATGTGGGATGTTTGTGGAACAATTATTATTATATATATATGTTGCAAACGAATGCTGAAACAGTGGAAAGAACATGGAGTTGAGTATCTCACCAAAGTTCTAAACCTGTCGCTGGCACCCTCATTTTGTGAAAATTCTAAACAAGTAAAAAAGTATCAGTCGGCTTTGCCGAAAGAGATATACCCTCGGCCTATGTGAATTGAAACTTTCATCTACGGACAGATTGAAAGTATTCTTTGTTTTATGGCCCGTTTTGAACATTTAACCTGCCGACAACAATGTTAATTAGGTTTAAAATTCAAAAGTGTTGCGTAGAAGGTACTTAAAGGAATAGACCAACATAGTCCATTAGGGAAGTGAATCTTATTTTGGGTGTCATATCTCTTCGAACAGGCCCTAAGGGGAAGGTACCCTAAGGAGAGGACCGATATGGGCCATTTTAGAAGTTTATGTAAATTTTGACAAAATATTAGGAGCTCCAACAAAGTTTGGACCAAATTGGTTGCCCCGTTCAGGGAATATCGTCCATACCCTTTTTGTGAAATGTTTTAAATATTGGGGGAAAGGTCCGGAAGTTGTGGACCGGTATTGCCCACCTTCGAACTGAAATTAAGTTTGGACCAAATCGGTTGATTCGTTCGAGAGTTTATAACGAGGGTTTTGTCTTGGGCTGAGGTGAGTTCAGTCGCAGCCAGGGTCAACTCAAGGACGAAACCTTAAGTGAAAACACGAGTGATGACAATTCAATTCTTTATTATCACCCCCTTGGTGCTTAATTTATGATTAACATGTGGATACTTATGTGATAAATGCAATTATATGTGGTGGTTATTCGTCTCAGCTGAGTGGAACCTTACTGTGGGCTCGTAGTCAATCGTCTTCGGGCGACACGAGAAAGAGTGATGTTGGTAAACTTGTAGTTGTAGCGGTGTTGGCTTGGTGGTAGTGGTCGTTACGTTGATGCTCGGCTGTAGTACTCGCACCCAACGACTCGGCTTGTTATATTCGGGTTGATGTGGTCGTGTTGATGGACTCGGGTTGATGGTATTCGGCTTGGTGTAGTCGTGTTGAAGCGACTCGGGTTGATGTTACTCGGTTTGGTGTGGTCGTGTTGAAGCGACTCGGGCTGATGTCTTCGGGTTGATGATACTCGGCTTAGTGCAGTCGTGTTGAAGCGACTCGGGCTGATGACTTCGGGTTGATGGTACTCGGCTTAGTGTAGTCGTGTTGGAGCGACTCGGGCTGATGTCTCCGGGTTGATGATATTCGGCTTAGTGTAGTCGTGATGAAGCGACTCGGGTTGATATTACTCGGCTTGGTGTAGTCGTCTTGAAGCGACTCGGGTTGATGTTACTCGGCTTGGGTTGATGATACTCGGCTTAGTGTAGTCGTGTGGTGACCCTCGGCTCTGGATTCGGCTGTGGTAGTCGGGTTGGTGGTTCTCGTTGGGGCCCTTTGGTTTAGTCAGCCTGGAACGAGAATACGATCGTATTTAGAGGGAAGCGAACGAGTCGCGGAAGCGAACGAATCGCGGAAGCGAACGAATCGCGAAAGCGAACGAATCGCGAAAGCGAACGAATCGCGAAAGCGAACGAATCGCGGAAGCGAACGAATCGCAGTGTATACAAAAGAAGCGAACAAGTCGCGGAAGTGAACGAATCGCAGGAAGCTTCGGTTGTGTTGGGTACCAGGCGACTGCGGACACTGCCACACGTCAACTTCGTGTATCTTCGGTTAACTCCAGCACTTCACGACTTCTGGTGTCCAAAACCGAAATACTTATGTGGGTAGCAAAAGGAAGCGAATGAGAATTATATTCCCACACAGTGGAAATGATTGTCATTTATATGCACCGAAGTAAAATAATTCCATTACATCGAATGTTATGACTGAGTGTATTTTATGGAGATTGCAGAGTATGTATTGACCAATGGTAAATTCATAGATAGCGGGACTCGTAGAAATATGCACATTAAGGTGGGGCATATAATGAGGTGGGTTAACCACAAATTAAAATATTTTTAAGGAAAAGAAATAAATGTAATGGTCACGTCACAAGTTATCTTGCGCTCCAACCACTACACACAGTGTCTTAGAGGGTTTTTTGCACCATAAAAGCTATTTTCACTCTAATATTTTTTACAAAATTAGTTTAATTTCGAAGATAGGCCATATCGTATACTCCTTTAGGTACCCACAAAAGTTCAAAAATATTCGAAAAAATTGTGCGTACGATAAATCTTGAAGAGTGACCAATTTGATCCTAAAGTATGCGCCTGATGTAACTTATACCGTCGTATTTGGAGCAGTGAATACAAGTTGTTACAGCAAAAATAAGAGCGATTCGAGAGCAGACCCTAAACTGAACTTTTCCGACATTTTGTGTGGGAGGTACCCGGATAAATTGTGCGCACGATAACTCTTGAAGGGAGTGACCGATTTGGTCCATACTTTAAACATCTTAATATATCTACCAGATATATATCAGCTTCGAATATGGACTATATTTGTCCACTCCTTCGGGTACCTCCCAAACAAAATTTTGGATAAGTTAACTTTCAGACCTGCTCTCCAATCACTTTGATTTTTGTAGAATCAACTTGCATTACCCGTCTCCAATACGACGGTAAACGTTTTTTCAGGGGCAAGACAATACTTCTTAAGAAAACAGCCCGAAAGATGTAAAAACCCATATGGCACCATATGTAGTGGCCGGAGAGCACGATAATTCTCGAACTGATTAACGGATTTGGTCCAAAATGTGGCCTTCTTCATTGTTTGTTCAAACTTAGTTTCAGTTGGAAGATGGGCAATATCGGTTTACAACTCCCGGTGCTTCCCCAAATATTTGTATAACAATGCCACTAAAATGGTACGCACGATATCTCTTGAATGGCACAACCAATTTGGATCTCCTATTTTGTCCAACGTTTGTTTAACTTCTAAAATGGTCCATAGCAGTCCTCTATTTATGGTACCTCCCCTTAGGTACCTCCCCCCTGTTTACAGCGATATTCTGTTTTCCGTGTACAAGTCCACCCTGGACCAAAAATTATACGATCACCGACTGAAATGATTAGTGAGCGCAATATCTATCGAAAATATATGACTCCCAAAATAATATCCACTTCCTTACTTCCAACACTTTTGAACTTTAATTCGACATTTTTGTCGGAAAGTTCAAACCCAGCAAAAAAAGTCATTACCAAGTAATGACTTTACTCAGTAAAATTTGGCAGTTGTAACTACTTACTAATTGACCGTAAAAGTCATTATTTTTACATTGGGATGTCATAGGAATGAATTACTCCCTTAAATATGTTTTTTAAGTACATACTTAAAAAAAAAAAAAAAAACTAAAAAGCATATGTTCTAGTTTTAGAACAATTGGGGTGAAAATATATTCAAATTCAACACTCCACAATTTTTTTTTGTTTTTTCTTTTTATTTTATTCCGCAAACCTAAGATTTGTAGTCAGACACACTAGCCCTGGGCCACCGTACTTATTTCGTAGTAAGTAAGTAGTAATCAAGGATGTAACTAGTTATGTGTTAACTGTTATATATGTACTGTCTGATACTGCGGAGGGTAATGAGTACTCATTAATGCAGAAAGTAATGACATGTGCTTACCAAATTTTTGCTGGGAATGTTCAAAAAATGCATCAAAATTCTGAAAAGACCCTAAAAACATTCGATCTTTCCGTATATTAAGTTTCAATTCAATTACGCTGAGGATATATCTCTGTCGACAAAGCCGACTGATATTTTTTACTTGTTAAACATAAATATAGCCGCAGCTGCGACGCAAATTAACTTTTAAGGCCAAGTCTAAAAAAATTTCATTTTATCTAAATGCATTTAATTAGTATAATATATAACCACATTTAGCGAGTTATAAAAGAATAAACTTTGGCTTCAACTATGTTGAATTTTCAAAAATATTGCCATATTCTTTACAATTTATAATTAATATGTGTACTAGCTTCATATTATATATCAACTATTTTACAATATTTTTCATAAGTCGAAAAGTCGAACTGGAAACTTGGCATAGGTAAAACAAAACCTACCTAGAACTGTTCATATACACGTTTATTTGAAAACAATTCTTGTACAAACTCTTATTAAATATTTGTTTTAAACATACACACGTCTCTGCAGGAATACGTTGGAGTGTCATGAAATTGTGAGTTTTACGCACAACGAGTGTATTAGGCAAGAACGTGATCGGTATCCATAACATTTGGCTCATAGCCACAGTGAAATGGTGCAGATAGGGTGCTGGGATTTGACAGGTAGCCAAGATGATAAAATTTGGTGTTAGGCTTTTATAGACTGATTACAAATTTCACATTGTAATGTATAACAATAACTGAAACACGCACAAACAAGCCAACAACAGCCATACAACCGTAAAACAAACCACACATTAAAGAACAAATAAAAATTGAAATAAATAAAAATAATTTCTGATTGGATAAGCATATTGGTCTGGTTAAATAAAGGTAAATTGTATGATGCCAAAATGCTCTTCCAAAAAATATAAACTGCTGACATTGGCAATGCAAAACCTAAGACAAATAACAGCAATGAACAATTTCAAAGGACCTGCAGTTGTTGACAGATGTGTGAAATATTACATTAAAAGTATTCGCTTTGACAGGAAACAAGAATTTGCTAAGAACAAACAAATAAAATTGGCATTGGCAACGTAGAATAATAAAAACAAAAAACAAATGTCCTTCCACATGGAATTTATTCCAAACAGATGTTGTTTTATTACACTATGCAACACTGAAAATGTAAACAACTTCTAGTTCGATTTTTTAAAGTACATATTGATACTACAAATCTCCTAGTTGGGTTTTGTCCAGTTCGGATTTTTTGGCCTCATCTAAACCGGACTAAAACAATATTTTTTACATTTACCGGGCCTTTACCTCAGAAACGAGTAGGAATTTGGCTTTTTTGTCTTTAGCAATATTGTAGCACTAAAGTAGTAGAACATGTATTTCGAACCGACCACATAAGAAAAACTACAAAAGTCATCAAAATCTATAAAATATGGAACATTTTACATAATTTCTGGAATTCTGGTCAGTATCAGCTGAACTATCGGGAGTTGAACCAACTAACCTTTTGTAAAAATCTTCCAGCAGTATTTTGTGTCATATCTTTTACAACACGTATTTAAAACATTGAAGCAAAAATCCTTTTGTAAAAATCTTCCAAATAATGTTCTCAGCATTTCTTCAGGATATTCTGAAACTCTAAAATGTTTATTTCCTGTTGTTTCGGCGGTAGTTTCTATCATATCTTTTACAACACGTATTTCAAACACTGTTCACACGAGCAGTTTTTTTTTTCTCGCATTTGGGGTTTCACCGCATTATTGACATATTTATTAAATTGTTTTTGAGAAATATACTGAAATACGTGATAGAGGCATTTTACAACAATGGCATGTTTTGGAGAGTTTTGTATTACATTCCAGCGAATATTTCTCTAAAAGAAAACATTAGGAACAATTTAACAGTTTTGGAGATATGGTGCGAAATGTATACATATTATGGCATTTTTAGATATATTATAAAATTTGAGGCAATAAATGTAGTTTTTCCAGTTCATTATTTCTACAAATATTTTATTCTGATCTTTATCTACAAATTTGCTCTAGAGGTCATAAGAAGTTTCGCATTGGGTTCAGAGATATAGTCCCAAATTGATTTAAAAAGTCAATATTTAACCATGTTTAGATGGGGCCATAAAATCCATACTGGATCTGACACATCAAAACCCAACTACGGTTCCTGTCGTTCGGTTCTATACTTTCAAAAATCCTCAGTTCAAATTGTTTGAACAAGATTACTTTAAAAATGTTGCACAGTGTTATGGATATTCAGTACATCTTTCTTTCTTCATTGTCATTTCCTAATTGAAGTTTGTTTAAATAATATTACCTTAAATGATACAGTTTATTGATGTATTGATCCAACAATATTCTTCGGAAATATTTTTTTAATTATTTCTCTTGCGGGTTCGATTAAGGTTATATTTATAAAAAAATATTGCATTACCGTATCTCCAAAAATATGGTGTCATTGAACTTTGATTTATCAAATGACAGTGTTTCAATCTGCAAGGGCTCCCATGGTAAGCGCCATCTAAGAAATCCGTCGAAAATTAGGAGTTTTGGTTTTGAACGTTATTTCTAAATATTCCCCAACGTTTTTATCCACAATGTGCCGATGGCATCAAGGGGTTTACACCAGGATGTTTTGTGTTTAGCGCCGGTTTAACTTTATTATTATACGCAAACATAAGAACGGTTAATACTAAATCACTTTCCGAATTAATATTTTATAATTTATAATTTAAAATTTTTATATAAGGGGAAAATTTTGGTTTTAGGGTATTATGATATTTTTCCCAGACCATGAGACCCAAACCGATTCCGATAATATGGGACATTTATTTCTAGACAAAATTCCGTCACACATTCCAAATTTAATCAAATTTGTATAGATATAGGGTGTATCCCAAATCGGCCGAATATATATATGAGAGCTATATCCAAATCTGAACCGATTTCGATGTAAATTGAATTCGAAATCGGTCATATATAGCGTGTTTTGTGCAGCAAATACGTAAAATCGGACGAAAATATATGTAGGAGCTATATCCAAATCTAAACCGATTTCAATAACATTTGGCACAAGTATTACTAGACCGAATTCAGTCACACATTCCAAATTGGACACACATAGCGCGTTTGGACATAAATACGTGAAATCGGCCGAATGGGAGCTAAATCCAAATCTAAACCGATTTTCACCAAAAGCAATAGCGTTCTTCCTATGACTCAAGAAATTATATTCCCCAAAAACACATTGACTGACGTACAGGCGGACGGACAGGCATAAATCGACTCAGGAAGTGATTATATGTATATCCCCAAAAGGAACTATGGGTCTATTTCGTTTTCTTATGCATGTTACATACAAATGCACAAAGACATAATACCACTTACCACAGATCCAAAAAATTGAATTAATGCGTAATCCTGGATTTGTTGCTTTTGATATGCGCAACACTGTTTGTATTGTATTCGAAACCCAGTTGGGCTCTTGCTGGTTTTGCATGTAGAAGAACACTAAATGCTCTGTTTCAGTTTTCTTCCGATGTATGTGGATATGACATTTAGTACTGCGCAGTTTGTACAATCTATATTAAGGCTGTGTAACTGGTAATACCAAGAACGTTTTCAAATTTTGAATCGAGAATCGGTTTTGTATATTTCTGTCTAACCTAAAAATCAGAGCGTGCAATAATTAAGCATCGCGTTATACTGGCCAAGTGTCTATAACTTTTTAATGGATTCAAATATTTAAATTTATTATTCAATAGCAACATCTAAATCTTCAATTGAGGAATTGAAGTTAAAATGCCAACTATTGATCTGTATTCCCTCTGTTTATAGACTAGGGAGAGTATATACACTTTGACCTGTTAAAAATGTGTCTCATCGAAATAATAGTTATAAACCCCAAATATGTTTGGATAAATTTGTTTCGGATAACTGACCGTATTATAGTGAATTGAGTAATATTGTGTCTAAACATAGATCAAGTTGAAAAATGGGTCATATCGTTTCACTCCTTGTGTTACCTCTCCCCAAAAATGTTCAAACAAAACATGTATTCAAAAATGTTGGTCATTATTCAGGTGATTTGCTATCGGACAAGAGAAATATCGTTGCGGCACTGGTGCCCACCACCGATCTATGCATGCTGGTGCAAAGCGAGCGTTAGCTAGGCGTATGAGTAATAATTACCACGTTATGTATACGCGTAAATTATTCCCTTGTATATTATTATTACATATTTAATTATGTCATATATGTATTTCCTTACTTTTATCATAATATCACTGTGCCGCCACGATTAATTACAATGGTCATAAATCACTCGCGAACAACAACATAAATGTTATTCAATCAATAATAAAAAAATCCACTAAAATTTGAAAATATAAATACAATCATTTGGCCGAAATTCAAATATTTTTCCAAAACATTAAATTCTGGTGATAAAGCACCCACCCTTTCGCTCGCTCAACCACTAGTCTAATCAAAACAAGAGAATGAGTTCACCACTTTGGCCAATGGAAATCAAACTCTTCCACCTTTCAAGTAAATCTAAATTACATATGTAATTGCCATCATCTGGACATTGTAAATTTAAATTGTATGTTTTGAGAAAATGAAACAGCAACAACTTATTGAAAATGCCTATAAATAGTGAAATCAATTAATCTTCATTTACAACAAAACAAACACAAATAAATGTTTTGTTAGGGGAAACCCTCCCAAAAGCGAGAATCATGAAATACCACTTGTGTTTTACAAATATAACCATCAGGATCTGTTCTGTCGACAATAAGGTGTAAACGGCCACATAGCTTGCATTGAAAAGGACGATTTTGCAATTCATTCATAAAACCACAGAGCATTCCATGCCATGAACAAATGCGAAAATGTAAACAATCTTTCATTTGTTGTTCTTCAATCAAAGTCGTAAAAAGAGAGGGACAGAGAGAGAGAGCACTTGTGTGTGCCAAATCGTCGGTGTCATGCTTAAGTGTTCCATACGCCATTTTCCCGTTTTGAGATAATCGCATTTTAATGTTTGCGTCACAGCTGCTTGGTGCTGACTCAAGAAAATATTTGTATTTTTGACTTGAATTATTAGTAATAGTAATGCAAAAATATAGAGGAATATACACTGCCGCTCACTTGAATAGAACCCCCCTGCAAAATTATTTTCAACCTCCATTTTTTCCGTATTATACAAGATATGAAGTTTTTTAAGTTTTATTATATTTTGGAGTAAACATAGTCATTTATTTGCATTCAAATCCAATTTTTATAAGAATTATGCAAGGAAAACAAAATAAAGTCAAAAATTTAAGTAAAAAATTTGGCTCATTTGAATAGAACCCCCCTTTAAAACTTGGGAACACAGAAAGACTGTATTAGAATATCGCTGCATATTCACTCTATATTGAAAACGAAGTACTTTCAGTAATATTCAGTAAAAGTATTTCCTCCCTGATTAAGGATACACCCGTATATCCTGCTTTGGCAAGGATTCTTTAAATAGTCAGGTGTAATGCTTAACAAAGCTTGCTTTTTTCATTCAACAAGTTTATTTTTGGAAGCGTGCTGTCTCCTTTAGTCGTATTTTTACGCATTAGTCATTACCATACATTTTAGAGAATATTTACCACTGTAGAATATGGCGGCCCCTCTAGGATATCCGCATTTCTTTTCAAAAATTAAAGTTTTGATGAATCGAATATGAATATTAGTTAAAGTACTTCGTTTTGAATATAGAGTGAATATGCAGCGATATTCCAATACAATCTTTCTGTATTCCCAAGTTTTAGAGGGAGGTTCTATTCAAATGAGCCAAATTTGTTACTTAAATTTTTGACTTTATTTTGTTTTCCTTGCATAATTCTTATAGACATTGGATTTGTATGCAAGTGAATAACTAAGTTTACTCCAAACACATGAAGCAAAATATAGTAAAACTTTAAAATTTATATCTTGTATAATTCGGAAAAAATGGAGGTTTAAACAAAATTTGCAGGGGGGTTATATTCAAGTGAGCGGCAGTGTATGTTGGTGTATACAAGTTATAGACAATTTTTAAAAAAAAATAGAACTTTGTCCATTGGTTCCATATTAACACTTATGACACAAATGTAAAATATTGTAAAACACATGGAACAGAGTGACAAAAACATTTTCCCATATTTTCCTCAATAAATTCAAACCTTCAAAACCGAAAATTTAAGTACTGATTTTTTAATGTGTTCCTATATTTGTAAGTTATTAAGATATTAACTACATACCTAAGTAAAACATACGCTTTCGCGTCGAATCGTGTATATCTCGGACTAGAGCAGATATTAAAAAACCGAAACCAAAACCGAACCAAAAATTCAGACGAGCATTTTCGAAAACCCTAGAAAACACATAAATCTCAAAAAGTAAAAAAATGACGTATGGAACACTTAAGCCTGACACCGACGAAATGTCAAATGTTGTACATCCAAACAAACACTGGTACAACTTCTTTGACTATCGCCTCCTACACACGTGCCCCACATTCTGTTATCGGCACGTGTTGTTTTTATTTTGATTTTACTCTAAGTTCCGAAAATGATGAGAGACAGTATGCCAACCTCCACGAACAAAAATACTCAGGCGCTCATCTTAACAGAATTTCAAAAATGCACAGTGAGCGGTTTATATTTTTAAAGCAAAAATAATGGTAAAACGCTGAGTCCTGTTACGAACAAACCAATTTGCCAAAATCGCATAAGTTTTATATACACAACCTTTTGGAAACTATGGATGTTATATACAACGATTTTAATTCTCGTCTCTTTTAAAAGATTTAAAAAAAATATTTTTTGTAATTAGCAATTATGTTAAATGTAACTCACATGTTAACATGTTCAACATACTTGCAACTGATACAACTTCAGAAGAATCTGTAGGATTTATATTTTGGCAACATATTGTAATAATGGATTTTTAAGCTTTGCAATGCTGTGGCTTAAAGATAATTTGTAATTTCTAAGTTTCTTTCTAACTTTCAGTTAACGGCCCAGGACCTCATATCAATACCAATGTCTCCTAAGCCTTCTTTCCTCTGTTCTTTTAGACGAAGTCTTTGCCTATCAGTTTTTCGCTTACCGCCTTGCAGCTCATGTACACACATACATACGCCATTCATTTTTATGACAGAATGTCAACAAAAAAAGATCGTATAAAATTTTTATATAGATATTCTTAATATAAATATTCCAAATATAAAATACATTTTATTTAATTTTTATTAAGAATGTGATTTTATTATTTTTTTATATGTACTTATGAAATACACACTTTCATAAATATTTCCCCACTGCAAAATAAAAGCAAAAATATCCCAAAACAAATACCAAACAAATGTAGTTTCCCCCTATTTTTTATTTGGCCATTCTCATGTGCTGTTATTTATTATTGTCGCTGAGATAGAGAGATACCAGCTAACATTGGCCAATGATGGTGTGCGATTTTGCCAGCTGTTTGGCTACTGTTGCTGCTGCTGCTAACTGTGATACGTCTCCGTCAAAGACATAGTCGTTAGGAATTCGATGTGGGAAAATTCACAAATTCAGTTTGTTGTGTTAATTCGGCGCGCCTACAACATTCAGATAAAACGAGGAGCTAAACGTACGCTGTGAAAATAAAAATTGAAAGTTCAAATTCAAAAAGGAATTAAAATGGAAGCATAAAATGTTAAAACGTGCAACCAAAAGAAAAAAATGGAATTTATTCTTAACGGATGAAAAAAGAGAAGAAATAATGAAGCCATAAACAGAAAAAAATTAATAATATATTTAATAATTATTTTAATGAATTGGGGTAATTAACGATGTTATGGCGTTTTGTTGTTTGTCCAACATTCCCTTTCAGTTGCAGTGTGCTTTTGACACTTTAAATAAATTATTTTAGTTGTGTGTGTGCAAAAACAACATTAAAATATTTAATGCCTTTTACAAAATAAATGAGCTAACAAAACGAGTTTATATAACACGATAATTAACATTTAATGCAGAATATTTAATTAAAGTGGAAAAGTCAATTTTAAATGTGTTTTTATTAAACTTAAACAAAGAATAAACATTGAATGACAAAAAAGTTGCAACAATCCTGTAATCTGTAAGTGCTGTCATGGTCTGATAACTTTGTCCTTCTATATCAAGTGTGCTTGTTCAAAAAGAATGTATTAAGTAGACACACACATGTGTATGTCATAATCCCTTAACATTCAATACATATCTATATATACTTTGTATAAAAATACGCCTGAATTGTTGTAATTCAATTCACATGGAAATGTATAGAAATTAAACTGCATGAGACTTTGTTAAATTCTGCAGATTTCATAAAGGAATTAATCCTGTAACGTTTATATGTGACTTATGGAATACATTTTCATGAAATCTGCGTGCATTTGACTTCGATTTTTAGTCTTTTTGAAACAGAATGCTGAATAAAAGAAAGTCGTCGTTGGTATCTCTACGACCTAGTTAGCGTAACCTTTGGTCCTTTTCTCGCAAACACTCCAAGAAGTGACTAGTCTGCTTTTGCTATTACCCACGTTTCAGAGCCACATAACAAACAAAATTTAACAAGAAAATTGGGCCGAGCCGAATATTCCAAACTAATGTAAAATAGCTATTTTTATGAAAAATAAAGTAAAAGTATTTTACTCATTACAAAGTAATGAGTAGATGTGTTACAGAGTATGCGTGGTCGAATATAAAAGAGGGAGTTCGCAGGTTCAAATACGAATCGGAAGATAGCATGTTGAATTCCGCCAAAGGACAAAAAAAATGTGGCGTGCAAAAAATTGAAAATAAATTTACCCAACATTTTCTAAAAACAGAATAAATATCTGTTGTTTTTCTCTTTCAAGATGAGCCGAATGATGGTATTTTTAGACTTATTTACCGATTATAGTAACCTTTAATAACTAATTATACCGTGCGACATGACGTTTTTAAATAAATTGTTAGTAGATTGGATAAGGGGTCCACCGCGGTGCAATATTATGCACACCCGCATGTACGCTAAAGGTCGTGGGTTCGATTTCCCGGTCAGGCAACATCAAAAATTTCAACGGTAGCAACATGTCCCTCAGTAATGTTGGCGACATTTACTGACTATGTTAGCCATGAAAAACTTCTCTACAAATGGTGTCTTAGGACACTCCGTTTTGACTCGGCAATAAACCGTAGGCTCCTTGTAATTGAGCTAATATGGATAGGGGTGCATTCATTGATACGAGAGAAGTCTCCTTTGTCCTGTATGGGATGTTTGTGGAACAATTATTATATATAGATTGGTCTGTATTTAGTCATATCTGCCAAAAATATGATATACACCCATTATTTGTTAATGGGCACCTCTAGTATCAATGTTTTGTATATAGTGACTTTGGCCTGTAAATAGGATTTTATTTCTTTTTGAACCACTTGCTCAATTCAGCATCTACTGACCACAATTATAATTTTCTTTTTTAACAAAACATAAATTTATTTGTTTTGCTTTTCAAAATAGTCAGGCTTAATCCCACAATCGTTGTTTAAATATTTAATTAAAACAACTTTAATTTATTAATGGGAAAATTGGCGATGTTTACCAAGGGGTAAGGCAGGAAAGACTATAGTTTCAGATCTCGCCACAGATCCTCATCAGTCCACTTGTTTCTTATTTTCCAACAAGAAACTTTTAATACCAAAGTGTTAATTGCTCGCTCAAGTAGATACGTGCCTTAACCCTTGGTAAACATCACCAATTTTCCCACTAATAAATTAAAATTGTTTTAATAAACTATTAAAACAACGATTATGGGATTAAGCCTAACTATTTTGAAAAGCAAAATAGAAGTCGTTATCCCAATTAAAAACGCCAACCCTCCTAGTTGTTTGTTTTGTTTATAGTAGTTCGAAAGTAAATCAAGTCGTCGCTACAACAAAACAAAAAACAAAAAGTTCAATTGCTTTACAATTAATATTGATTTTACAATTAATTTTTTTTAATTTATGTAATTATTTTCAAACTGATATAATTTTTGCAATTACAATTTGTTACAATCCATACGAGATACTGTGTCAAACAATATTATTATGATTAAAATTGTACATAATTATAATTTAAGAAATAATGATTCCAAAATTAGAATATAAATAAGAAAAAAAAAACAAGTGAGCCATGGCTATAGTCGGGTCTGTGCCGACTATGTGATACCCTACACCACTACCCCTGTGCATAAGCTTTTGACTGGTAAAATTCAAAATATTAAAATTGGGATAGCTTAGCGCCTTTGCTCTGAATGCCTTCATTAATACAGGTCAATTTTGTTGAAACTCATTTAAGTGAATCGTCAGTACAACTCAAATAAAACAAGTAAGAACGGCGTTAAGTTCGGCCGGGCCGAACTTGTTATACCCTCCACCACAATTTGTATTGAAGTAAAATGCCTTCGTGTATGAAGAAGACAAAATTCTAAATTTCAGCAATTTCGGTAAAAAATTTGGCTAATTTTTACAAATACCAAATTCGGGAGGTACCGCTCTATGGAGGCTATATTAAGACACGGACCTGTACGACAAATTTCTGGGGGAAAGTTTTATCGAAGACTAACTACCAAATTTCAGCCATATTGGTGAATTATTGTGGCTACAACCGTCAAAATACCGAAAACCGGGAGGTACCGTTCTATGGAGGCTTTGTGAAGGCGTGGACCTATACCAACAAATTTCAGGTGGAAAGTTTTATACACCCAACAAAGACTAAATACCAAATTTCAGCCATTTTGGTTGGATAATGAAGCAAAAACCTCAAACCGAAAATCGGGTGGTACCGTTCTATGGGGGCTATATCAAAACGTGGACCGGTAAAGCCCATTTTCAGTACCAACCATCCTGCAAGTAATAAAAACTTTTGTACCAAATATTGACTCTCTATCTTTAAAATTGCGAGCTGTATCTTGATTTCAACAGACAGACGGAAGGACGGACAGACGGACATTGTTAAATCGACATAGAATTTTATGCTGATCAATAATATATATACTTTATAGGGTCTCCGACGAATATTTCGATGTGTTACAACCGGAATGACAAATTTAATTATACCCTCCATATGGTGGAGGGTATAAAAACACACTCACGTACAAAATAAGCTAAAGCAAATTCCATTCTTAAAAAAATCTATTTTTCACTTCTAATCAAAATATCTATTAAATACACACATTTTGTAAATACATATTCGCACCAAATAAAATAAACAACAATGACAACAATAATAAAAACAACAAACACGGTTATAAATGTTTAGCAAAATGCTAAAATTAAAACAGTAATAAATCGTCATCGAAAGTGCAAAAAATACTTAAATAAATAAATTAGATTGAATGGAATTACCACAGCAGCAGCAACATCAAAAGCCACACAGCGGCTATCGACGCAACAAAAAGTGGCAAAATAAATCAAATAAAATCGTGACACCCCATCATTACAGACAACAACAGGCAGCAGCAATAATAACAACAACGCACAGCAACAGAATTTGAAATAATAAACAAACAAAAATATTGAATTCACCTACATATATTGATTCTACATTTTATTTGTCAAATTCACACAAACAAACAAACTGATCATCAGCTAAGCGGTATCACCATAAGTATGTTGAAAATCGTTTAATTATTTAAAAAATATATATATTTTACATAATTTTTGTTAAATTTAACAGCCTGTTTATGTATGTCGACCAAAAGGTTTCTTGCGCTTCCGAAGTGGAAAAAATTATTTTCTGTTCATGTAAACATCTTCGTAACAAAAATCTATGCGACCGACAAGCCATACGATATAACACTTAAACGTACACTTTTCCATGTCAATTTGGGTTTATATATTTTGAAAGGACTGTCTTTTGTAGAAAGAGAATGTCAAAATCATTCACTTGTAGATAGAGAAATTTTAGATAGAGTAATTTTATTTTTTATATCTACACCACTATGTGGGGAGGGTATTATAAGTTGGTTTTGCCCAAAAAGTTTGTAACGCATCGAAATAATGGTCGTAGACCCATACTTATATATACCATAATGATTGTCTCGACGAGCTGAGTCGATCTGGGTATGTGTGTCCGTCTGTCCGTCTGTCTATCTAAACCTTGTAATCGCGCTACAGGTCGCAATTTTGATCGGATCGTCACCAAATTTTGGGTGTTGATGGCGGTCCTGGAGGGGAAGAAGCTTATTGATTTTATTAAGGTCGGATAGTATTCATGGGTCGGAATGGGCAAAAAACTTATTTGGAGAAAAGGTCAACGTTTTTTTCCAAAGCGAATATCTCAGCTTACATTAGGGGTATATCAAAAGAAAAACTAATGAAAGTAGAAAATATCACCTTTCTAACGATGTAAAGGAGGTTGATGTAGGTGGTCAAACAACGAAGATATCGCAATAGCCGCAAATTAAACCCAACTTTTCATTTTTGCGATTTTAGTTATAATGACGAATATCATAGCTTTGGTTGGCGACTTTCCAAAAGCCTGGCTATGAAAGTAAAAAATCCCATCTTTACATCGATGCAAAGTAGGTTGGCGTAGGTGGCCAAATAACAGAGATATCGCAATAGTCGGTAATACATCCCATTTTTCCACTTTTTTGTAATCACGCTGCAGGTCGCAATTTTGATCGGATCGTCACGAAATTTTGGGGGTCCTACAGAGGAAGAAGCTTATTGGTTTTGGTGTTGATCGGATAATATTCAGGGGTCGGAATCGCAAAAAACTTATTTGGAAAAAAGGTCAACGTTTTTTTTCCAAAGCAAATATCTCAGCTTACATTAGGGGTATACCAAAAGGAAAACCTGCTAATGAAAGTAGAAAATACCACCTTTCTAACGATGTAAAGGAGGTTGATTTTTGCGATTTTAGTTATAATGACGAATATCACAGCTTTTGTTGGCGACTTTCCAAAAGCAAAGTGTGGCTATGAAAGTAAAAAATCCCATCTTTACAACGATGCAAAGTATATTGGCGTAGGTGGCCACATAACGGAGATATCGCAATATTCGGGAATACATCCCATTTTTCCATTTTTTTGTAATCACGCTACAGGTCGCAATTTTGATCGGATCGTCACGAAATTTTGAGGGTTTGGGGGTCCTACAGAGGAAGAAGCCTATTGATTTTGGTGATGATCGGATAATATTCAGGGGTCGAAATGGGCAAAAACCTTATTTGGAGAAGAAATCAACGTGTTATTTCAAGGCGAAGAAAGTAGAAAATATCACCTTTACAACGATGTGAAGTTGGTTATCATAGGTGGTCAAACTACAGAGATATCGCAATAGAACTCCTATCCCTAAGATTAACCCGCGCAAAACGATCTTAGTTTCCACAGTAATTTATTTGGGGTCAAATCGTTGAAAAACGTTACCAGTTTATTGTTATGGCTACAAAACTATTTCTACAAACAATTTCATGGAAACAAAGATCGCTAGTTTGGCACGGGTTAACCTTATCCGATCGCCATCAGGAGTTCCGAACAAATTTTTGTTTTTTTGGGTCATTCTAATGGTCATATTAGACTTGATTTCAAGTTATCGACGTTTAGTTAATTAATTTCGTTAAGGGCACAACCACACTGACCAAGAAAAACCGAATTTTTTAATTGAATTGAACATTTTTTAATTGAATTGAACATGTTCCCTTCCTTGCTTTCTTCTAAAACTAAACACTATTATTTCAGAGCTCATCTTCTATTCCCACACCTGCTTTTTTGCTATGTGGATATCTAAGCGTATTTTAAATATTCAGACTATTCAAAAATAGTATGGCCTAATCCCATTGTTGTTGTTTTAATATTTTAAAACAACGAATTTATTCTCTCGTTTTTTGTTTGTGGATATTCCCAAGAAGTTATTTTCCAATAAAGAAAAAAATGAAACCTC
Source organism: Musca autumnalis (assembly GCF_047663935.1). Taxonomy (NCBI): domain Eukaryota; kingdom Metazoa; phylum Arthropoda; class Insecta; order Diptera; family Muscidae; genus Musca; species Musca autumnalis. The sequence continues at coordinate 6,198,669 of NW_027411644.1, read as the reverse complement.
TATCCCAATAAAAAGGCCACCAATTTCCTTAATGAAAAACACTGGCACGGTTGTATGTTTGGTTTTTTCTGTAATAATCAGACCAACAAAAATTTTGTTATGCTGCCTTCGTTGTAATTCAACGACACATAAGAGTGGAGAAGAGTTGAACATTTTACCAGTTCAATGTTGTGGCTAAAAAATAAATCCTACAAACATTTGTTAAAGTCGTTTCGGTTTTTATTATAAGCTATATTACAGGGCCCATATTAGTTATACATAATGCAGGCAGAAGTCAAACAACACCTCTCTCTCTCTCTCTCTTCGTATTGGCGTCTTGGCCTAAGTCACTGGTTCACAAACACCCAATAAATTGTCCAAAAACTAAAAACATATCCAAATAATTTTACTATTCGTGCACCCACGGCACCAAAAAATTCAATTATTCTGCAAAAAATACATAAATCTCAAATGCTAATTACTTTCGTATTGCATTATTTCATATTTTTGCCAAAAACTAAAAGCATCCATTCATTAAGCTGACCTTCTGCAGGAATCACATGAATAATTCATTGAAACTACTTGAAACATTTACCTGCCACAATAGTACAAAACTTATTTAGTTGTGTGCGTTTTCCCTTCAAATTTGATTTTGTGTGTATTTCCCACCGCATATTGTTTATGGACCATCAACTATAATGAAAACATTTTCGTATATCAATTTCAATAGAAATAACAACGATGACAAATATCTGATACAATTCATTATCTCGAAAACAGCAACAAGGGTTTACTCAATGAATTTTTTCCTTTGCATTGGTTATCGTTTTCACTTAAATTATTCATATTATTTACATTCTCTTTTTGGAAATTCTTAAGAAATGTAATAGTTTCCATATATACATATAATTGTATGGGGAAACAACAACAATGATTTACTTAATTAATTTTTTCCTTTGCATTGGTTATCGTTTTCACTTAAATTATTCAGATGATTTATATTCTCTTCTTTTTGGAAATTCTTAAGATGGGTAATAGTTTCCATATATACATACATAAATTTTATGGAGAATATTCCATGGCAAACACTAGGTAACGTGCACATTTTAATTTTAATTTCAAGTTTTCCTTTGTTGCTTCGTGGAGCATATTAAACTGAGATAACATGACTCATTAATACGAGTATTATTAGTTGAACATCCTTTTTTAATTAGATATCAAAACAATGTAACAGTTTCAAAAAAACTAACACCAGTAGTGTTGAAATTTTACGACGTTCTAAGAACATTCGGGCACATGTGAATAAAAATTACACATTTAAAATGATTTGAAAATTGAAAATACTATTAACATTTGTTGCATAGTGTAAACATTTATTGTCTTCTTCACTGACTTGTTGGCGATGATGATGACAAGAAGATTTGATAGCTCTTGGCAATAAAATTTAATTTAATCAATGATACTCCAGTCATCTCTCCAATGCAGATTATGGTTTATACATCATCACTACTATGTGGAATCACTGACAGCATACAAATCTTTGGTTTGATATGAAAATAAGCATTGAGAAATTTCGTTGACACAAAAACTTTGGGCTGAGTCACAACATGTCATGGTCCTCTCAACAATACAGGACAAACTAAAACAAACATAATATCTTTAAGCAAAATATAGATTAAATACGAGAAACTAGCAAAGTGTCCGCTACTTCGTATGCGGACAGAGAATAAAAACGAGTAAACAATATTTATTTCATATGGAAACGTTGTGTTAATACATATTTTAATGGATGTTTAATTTAAGTACTGTTCGCAAAAAAAAAACGACCGCTACTGACCCCTACATATCAGCAGCAACCAAAAACCAAACCAACCAAAAAGGTATATCAATATGGGGCTTTCCGTTTATGAAAAAATATAGCAAATCTTCGTTTTTAAATGAACTTACTAAAACGGTGAGAATAATACATAATGTTATCGAAATAGTACTTCACGTTTCTTGATAATACCAGCTTTATTCCCACATGCAATACCAAAATGGTACCAAATTTATATAATTGTTCCACAAACATCCCATTCGGGACAAGGGAGACTTCTCTCATATCAATGAGTGCATCCCGATGCATATTAGCACAATGATCTGGCACCTACTGTTTATCGCCGAGTCCGAACGGCGTGTCTTAAGACACCACTTTGTAGAGAATTTTACATGGCTGAAATACTCAGGAAATGTCGCCAACATTACTGAGGGGTATTTTGCCACCGTTGAAAATTTTGATGTTGACTGGCCGGGGAATCACACCCACGATCTTCAGCGTGCAAGGCGGGTGCGCATACCATTGCACCACGGTGGCACCCCATGGTACCACATTTAGAACTTCAAAAAATACCTCCTTACATCAATCCAGTAAACCAACCGCGATTCTCATTTCCACCTCTATCTGTTCCCCAGAAACGATTAAGGCACTATTTCGTACATTTTTTATACATACAAAAGTGAAAACTTTCAGAACCTTCTCCTAGTATTTCAAACTTCTATCTCATCCCCTTTACACAAAACAAATTATACCAAATTCTGTACTTTTTTTTACTTTTCGTACATTTCCCAAAACATCCCTTCCTTAATTCTAAATTTTAGGACTACAGCTCTATCCATTATACAAAATTTGGTACCGTTTAGAACATATAAGTGGGAGTTTCCAAAACCTCCTCCTTATGCCCACTCTATGCACAAACTGCTTTCCTAATACCGAATTTCAAAACTCCAGCTCAATCCCTTTAGTACTTACCCAGCAAAATGTTCGATGCCAAAGATGCCATTCAATCATGGGTGCGAGTGATCTAGCATGTCATCTTTTTAGCATCTTCATCGATGAATTTTATATGAGCGTGGACCCCAAAAGATGCTATTAATTTTTGGATCCAAAGCATGTCATTTACACCAATGCATTGATATGTCATTTTCACCAATGCTTTGGCATGTCATTTCCACCAATGCTTTGACATGTCATTTTCACCAACCCTTTGCAATGACATTATCATTACGACGAGAGTTTTAACAACGTTGGTTGTGATTTCGAGTCTTCGAATTGTAAATAATTAATCTTATATATTTAGAAAAATGTGTATAAATAAAAATACAAAATTCATCTCTATTGGATCGATGGAATGGGTTCAAATGCTAATGAAAACATCGGATCTTTCACGACTTCCTTTGCATGGGTTCAAATGCTGATGCAAAGATCCGATTTTCCATGACTTCCTTTGCATTGGTTGAAATGCTAATGAAAAGATCGGATCTTTCACGACTTCGTTTGAACCAATGCAAAAGATGCCATGAAATCACGTCATCGCATGGAACCCCTTCCTTCAAATTTTGCTGGGTATCATATGTCAACAGTGACTCTAATACAATTCCAGAATTCCAGTGCTGTTCGTGCACCAAATACCAAATTTAGTACGATTAAGTAATTTTCATATAATTATGGTACGTACATATTTCTTAAACCACCTATATTTACCAATGACACACTCCAGCTCTATCCATACATCCAATAACAAATTGACAAATTGTAATAAAATTACGTCTCCATATTGCCTGCTTGGGAAGATATGGAATGTTTTAATTTCGTGTCATATGACATTGATAGATAGGGTAAACTACCTCTTAGTATTTTTCATAAACTTATGGTACGTAGTTTAACGATCACATCCATATCTCAATCCTACACATAAACAGCGAATTTACTACCAAATTTTCGAACTCCAACCACAATACTAAACCCAACAGTAATCCTAATACAAAAAATTCAAATTCCAGTTCCATATTTGAGAAAATACCAAATGGTTCCCAATTTAGTTCCATTTATCACTTTTGTACACATATCTAAACCCTACACTTGGTGCCAAATTTGAGGATTTCAGCTCTATCCCTTCTCCCATATCTAAATTGTACAAAATTTAGTACTTTTTCATTCACACAAGTACGAATTTCCAAAACTTCCAAAACTCTATACTACAACAGAAACTACAATAACTACCTACACATCTCAATTCTACACTCCAACAGTAATATGAATTCCAAATTTCATGATTCTCCCTATCCGTTTCTCTCTATCCGTTCTACCAAATCCAAATTGTACCAAATTTAGTACCATTTAGTACTCTTCGTACCCATGAGTACGAATATTCAAAACTTCCTCAATCCTACACTCCAAAAGTAACCTTAATTTCAAATTTCAGGATTCCAGCTCTATCTCCATCTCACCCATATCCAAATTGTACCAAATAAAGTACCATTTAGCACTTTTCGTATAAATAAGTAGGAACTTCCAAAACCATTTCCTTATATCAACACCACTTCCCAACCTTGATTTCCATTCAAAATTTCAAAATTCTAGCTATATACGTTCAAAATATGCAATTGGTATTTTTCGTACACTTATAGGTTGAATTTCCAAAAACCCTTTCGTACGTCTTTCTTACTCTCCATCAGTGACCCCCATTCCCAATTTCAGAATTATAGCTCTTCCCGTTTGCCCAATACGAAGGGTACCATAATTAGTATCTTTTAGTACTTTTCGTACCCTTGTAGTTTGTAGTTTGAATTTTCTTTTCTCACCCCTACAAACCAACAACAAGCCACACTCAAAATTTCAAGCTACTATTTTCAGCCGTTTCGTCTGGGCGATGATCTGTCAGTCAGTGACTAGGTTAGATAAAATCTAGTTCGTTTGAACGACCTAGTTCACTATATTGTTCAGTGGGCACCGGTCATTTGTATGAACTAACTGCGAACGAGCTATATTATCTATTTGTTTTTATGAAATAACGCATACGCAAACGAACGAACTACGAAACTGAACTAGTTCACTAGATTTAACATCTGTATCTGTCACTCTCCCAGTTATCACTAAGCTATTTTATATAATAAGATTGACACAATATATATCATCACCGTTAACTTTTCTAAATGTGTTTATACATATGTATATGAAATCCATGTCCTGCAGCCAGAAAGTGTTGTTATTTGCAAAGTTGTATCTGTTCTATTCCAATGCTGGGTAACAGCAGAGGCCACTGAATTTTCGTTTAAACACCTAACACAGCTCCCTTAAATGTTGCAGCCACAGCATTGTTGTGTTGTATTTGTTGTTGGTCTAGGAGTATTTGCCACAATTAGTAGTTGTCGTGTTAACAAATCTCTTTTAAATCAGGGTCATGTTTAAAATTCGTCCACTTTGGAATGGGAATTTAATTGTCCTGACACACAAAACGTTTTGTCATTTTTCACATAAAGATTGATTGCGGCTGAACAAAGTTTTTATATTTATGACATGTGTATGTGTGTACGATGTGTGTAACAGTTATCCCAATGTCGTTAGAGGCAAATTGGAGAAACAAGTTTGTGTAATCTATACTTATAAAAGAGTTGAGTAATGATGACTCACTGATTCACTGACTGACTTGTAATCAACGCTCAGTCTAAACGGCTGGAGCTAGAATCTTGAAATTTTGGGGTGAGGGTCACTCTTGGTCCGAATAGGTCAGATAAGGCTGGGTTTTTGGAAATTCGAACTAGAACGGTACGAGAAAGTATTCAGGTTCTTGGCAAAACCGCTAAAGCTAGAACCTTGAATTTGGAATGTGAGTTAATGTTGGCGTGTAGGGACTGGATAAGGTTGGGTGTTTCGAAATTTTTACTGGAGGGGTAAGAAAAGTACAAAATTTTTTGTTAATGAAAGGGTAAAGCCACAAATCTGACATTTCCAACGTTAGTCCCTGTATGTATATATCTCTGATATTAGGTCGTAGTTTTGGAAATTCGAATTAAAAGGGAATTAAATACTATGCGATTTTTAGCGAATGTCAATCTTTCCAATGGAGATGTCAAACGCCTGGCGGTATCCTTCTTTCCTTTTTGATCCAAAAAACTTTTCTCTCTAATTCTCATCTTCTACCTCTGGCGTGTATGTTTATATCAGTATATTTTATGTCCCCATTGCCAAGTAGGTAAATTATATCCTCTTATACTACCAACACGTTCTTATGATACCGGTACATATTTCTATCTATGAGCAGCACTTCTTCATTTTCCCATTCTAATTTCACAAATTCTAAAATTTCACATACGCTGCTGTCATTTATATTCATGGTCCATAACTTCAATTACCCAATGCTATAAATTATTGGAAATTGTTTTCCCGCTCCATTTGCAAAATTGCCAACAAAACGTGAGAGTTGTTCGTTTCCTCAAACATTCGGAACACCACTAGCCGCCCAACGTTGTACAATCTAAAGAGAATTGTTTTTTGTTTACACACATGGACGTAAAAAACCAATGTTTACATGAACGTGGTTTTCAAGGAGCATAATATCCTTCAAAAGTTTTGTTCTAAAGTAGAAGAGCGGAAAGTCTTGCAAACGTTTTTCACTGAAAAGAACATCTTTAAACCCTTTAAGACTGATGCCGACTTCAGTAGCTGCATATGATGCTGACTTTATAAAGACACCTTCTTACACCACCTGGATTGTGTCGTTTCCTCAATGAAAAGTTCATGATCTACTCGGGGCATAATCCTTGATAGTTTTAGACCACATTTATGCAGTCACACAACGCGTAAATCATGTCATTGCGGCTAAAGTAAACATTTGTTAGGATTTTGCCAAGCAACACCTAAAGCTGCCTTGTGCACTGTCATCGCCATTGACGTTTTACCATAGTTATCAGCAGTCAGCAAAGTTTATTTAATATCCTTAACGCTAAAATGTATGTGTGTTAACTACTAGCTGTATTGGTGATACGATGCCCCAGTTCAAAGGACTTTTTGAACACTATCATTTGCATTTGATGTTTGATATTTGGCATATCAAGCAATAAGTACTTCTTGTAGGAATAGACAGGACTTACTGCGCTTTTCTGAGTTTCTGTCAATTTTATGTGGGTATGTTGTCTGTATTCAAGTTCAGGTTGCTAAATATGATGGCATGTGAGTAATATACTAATATACTCGATTTGAAGCAAGAACTTTCTACGCCAATTTTAAATTGCGTGCAAAAATAAACTCTTACAAAAAACGTACATGTCGCATCGTCATCCCAATAAAAATATTGTCTTTGACATTATACATTCATGGCTTTATTGTGACATTGCCGATGTTATTAGTGTCGTTTGTGTACAGTTTTCTTTGATTATTAGCAAAAATTATGATGTTTACCCAAATATGATGCATGACGTTATGCTTGAGTTGCTGTTTTTGTGCTTTTTTCTTCAATAACTTCTTCTGTTGTCACGTCATTAATCCAAGCTACGTGCACAAGGACCAAATATTGAAACCTCTGCGAATAACGACAACAAAAACAAACATATACTGTATTAGCTGTAAGAAACCCCATGCAATATAAAATATGCCATGAGCATGACTTTTTTGAATAGCGAATGACTCCGAAGATAATAAGGTAAATACTTGCTAAAGGTTTGCTCAATTGTGCCATGACAAAGAAAATATGTACTGCAGGTAAAAAGCTCTGAATTCAATAACGGATTCAGTCTCATTATTCATATAACAAGAGCGCTTGACATTTTCAACAAAATTGACGGAAAATAGTACTATGGAGTGATATATGTAGATAGATAACTGAGGATAAGAAAGAGAAGACAAATTAAGAAACTTAAACAGACCAAAAATATGCAAATGTTCAACGCACACCTTTCCTGTTTGTTCATTACAGTAGTAGAAAAACTAATAAATTAAATAGCATTTTCAACAACTGACGTTTATTTGCAAATATCTAAAAGAAAAGCAAAAATGTAATTTTCCAGCATTTCTCTGTGAAGGTCGTTGAAGCCATCTGGTGAATTGCCATGGGGCAATGCAGCAAAAGAAAAGAGAAACGTTCCACAATTTATACCACTTGCCTTGCATGTATACAGCATGTTCATTCAGATTTCATAATACCATCCCCTTTGCTCTATCATACGGCTGTAGTAGGGATGGTACCACGACAACTTGTTGTGCCAACAAGTTTCTGCAATGCGCTCACTACAGCCAGAATTACAATAACAGCCGCTAAAAATTTATAAAAAAAAACTACGACAATAAGTGTAAATTAAGTTTTTGCTTGATTTAATCTTTTTATTTTTTTTTGCTTGGCGTTTGCGTTCTTCTCCCACTGGCGGTAGTTTTTTGCGCGCAATTGCTGCTCTCATTTTACATATACCTTCATCTCTCCGCTACCACATTCCAGTGGAAGTGAACATATTAAGAGGAATTGCAAAGAAAAGTATTTTCTAGGATTATTTTCTTGATACAAATGATCAGCATCAACATTCTGTAGAATGTAGTCCATGTTTTCTGACATAATGACCCAAAACATCAAACCGTTGTAAGTTTGATATTGGCTGGCCGGGGAATCGAACCCACGACCTTCATCGTGCAAGGCGGGTGTGCATACCAGGGTCTGGATTCTTGTTCTATGAAAATTTTAAATGAAAATATTCTCTTTATAACTTTTTCATTTAACAGTTTTTTTTCCTTTATAAAAGTTTTCATTTCACATTTTCATAGAAACAGAATTGAGCTCCAGTAGTGCGATTCTGTAACTCCTTAACGACAGAATTAACGACGAATGTCGGTAGTTAACGATAGTTTTCGGTAAGTGCTATTCTGTATACCAATTTTAACGATTTTTGTCGGTAAATTTTTTCGTTAATTACCGAAAATTATTGTTAAGTTAACAACAAAAAAAAAGTAGTTGTTAAGTCTTAACGACAGTACATTACTGCAATATTTTGCTGAATTCTTTTAACAACGGCGTTTTATATGAACATACGCTATGTCAATAAAGACGGTACACAAGGTAAATTCCGCCTTATTGAGAAAAATCTTCTTAAGGCATTTACATAAGGGTTAACTATGTAGGATAACAGGGGGAAGTTTCGCCACTGTTGTGCTTTTGCCGGCGCCGATTTTATTGAAGCTGCATAAAGATCACCAAAGAGAAAGTTGTAGATCTTTGATTAACTCATAACTTTCCCTTGGAGGATCTACATGTAGCATCAATTAAATCGGCGCTGACGAAAGCGCAACAGTGTCGAAGCTGCCCCATGCTACCCTTTCCTTATTATTAAAGAGGGAAACCGTTAGCTAAATCTTCAAAAGAACTCAAGGCCTATACCAATGGCCTTAACACTATTTTTCTACGAGGCCAAAACGTGTATGGTGTTCCTACAACCTACTTTGTTCTGTGGTAATATTATAGATTTAAACTCAGCATCACTACTAACCAGAATGCTAAAAATGTCGTATATGTTCGGATTTCCGAACTTTTTATACACTACGCTATGAGAAATTCCATTTGATGTGGGCGTGAATTGAATATGTGAATTTATAAACTCAAATGACAGTAACGTGGATCCACGTACATCATTGTAGGGGTTTAAGTCGTGTCAAATTTCAAAGCTAAATATTCATTTGACAAAAATAACTCTTCGTTTTATTGCGGTGTTAAAAATTTATTTATCTGTTCATTCATAAAAATACAATTATCTTCATAGTGACCTTTTGACCAATGATTCTGATTACACTGTCCACTTCAAACATATAATGCCTTGCCCAGCTAATACGTGGATGCGAATGACACGTTTATTCATATCCTGGAATAAAACCACAAAAATCTATGAGATTTATTTACCTCCTAGAAGTACATACATACACACTTGACGCTTTAGAAGTTGAAAGTAGACTTGTGTTACGCATTGTTGGAATACTTGCAGATACTTATGTTAGGCGCATTTCTTCAAAAAGCGGACCTTTCTTCCTCCCTTACGGGTTTTTTGCCTGTATTTGCGAAGAAACATAATTTTTAATTCAAAAATACATTAATAAATATCAAAATATAATATTTGACAATTTGTCTTTCCATCGATATTCGTCGGTATGTGCTAACGATTTCTACAATCGTTAACACAAAGTTACAGAATAGCACATTCGTTAACTCAACCGAATATTTTTGTTAACTACCGATGTCGGTTCGTTATTAAAAAAAGTTACAGAATCGCACTACAGGTGACACCCAGTCTTTGTTAAATTGCTATAAGTTTATTCTGCGAACTGTGTTAAATTAGTCTCACAGTGTAATAATTAGGCTCAAAGTTTACGATACCTTCCCCACAAACGCACTAGCGAAAATGCTATTTATTTTTAAAAAAATGTTCTACTTCTCCTTGAAATGGGACCTTGTCCAGTGGTTTATTTTTTATTATTACAAATCTTCACACAAGGGAAAAAATTCCTAGAAACAGATTTTTTCATCTAATCTACTTTTCATCTATCTACCTTCATTTTAACATCCCACCATTCGCGCATTTCTTTCATATGAGCATTTTTTCTTATCTCGAAAAGTATCCTTTGACTCTACATCCTTGTGTTCCATATGAATAATTTAATATGAATATGTTGCCTTAGTTTTGATGGTTTATTTTGTTTCATATAATTGGCTATTGCCATTCTCTTTCGTAATTGTGTTGTACTAGTGGAGACACTTTCGTGTCATATGCGTTCCGACGGTGGGTTTTTCGTTATTTTCGGAGCTCTATGTGTGCAGAGACAACAAAACCGCGGGGAACCCATTGATTTGCATACATTTTCCTCAGATAGAATATTAATTTTTTAATTTGAAATTCAGAAATTGGAGCTAACTTTACCATATTTCCTCTATTGTGAACTGATTAAACTATTAAATGTGACTTTTTTGTAATTTTCTTGTGGTTTTGAAAATTTTGAAGACAATTCAGTATAAAATTTTGACTTTTTTAATTGTTTCTACCGATTTCTCCATAAGAATATTTATTCAAACTATAAAAAATCGATTTTCATCATCTTACAAGACCCTAATACACTTTTTCAACCAAATATTTGTTGGAAATGGACACTCTCGGCCTTTATTTTGAGTTATATTTGGTTTTGTATAAAAGTTTACCGCGAACAACAATCGATTTACCTAAATTTTTAGCATGTTTTTTTTCTGGTGAACCATGCATATATTTTCACAAAGCGAGTAAAAATACCGTCAAAACGCATATGTGAAGCATGTTAGGTATTGAAAATTTCGGCTACTATATACTCTACATATCCACAAAAATATAACTAACAATTTCTCTCCTACCCTTAGATATAACGGTATTTGTAAATTCAATCAGGTTTGCTCTAATCAGATGAACCGAAGTGTATGTATGTACATTAGGGCGGCCCAAAAACCGAACAAGTTCTTGTTTGTTGTTGAAATGCCTATCACTTATTTTTTTTCCATTTGACCCAAAAGCCTTTATAACCCGTGCCGCCAGAGTGATCTTTGTGTCCATAGTAATTTGTATGGGCCCGAAGGTGCAATTTAAGGAAAATTCGAAGGTACATTTTCAGGTAGGCGCTTTAATATAAACTTCTTTTGTCTTTTTTTGCCGCCCTAAAGTACATAAGTACTATAAGTAAAATAAACTCACCTCTTGGAGTATCGAAAAGTTCATTTGTGCCATTTAAAATGTCTACGCAATAGCCTGACTCGGTACAAATTGAGTTTATTATCGTATTTCTTTCAATATTCAAAAAACACCAACTGTATCAGAAACCCATATATTATTGACGCTTTCTTCATTTGTACATTTATTCACTTAAGAGAAAATTATCTCCAGGTAGAACTGCCAATTGTTTAAATTAAATTTGTAAACATCGCAGGCCAGACCATTTATAGGCTAGTAAACACGTCGATTTATTTGATCAGACGAAATCATAAGCATCAATCCTTTCAAAACAAAGTAATTTTTTATTGAAACAAAATTGAGGTATAATTTTCCCAAACAAAACAACTGAACATCAATTTGGTATGCTGTGCAATTGTAGCCAAATTGACAGTTAAATGTTTTCATTCATCGATTTTGTGTAGCATTCAATATGTTCTTTGTGTACTTTTTTCTACGAGAGAATTCAATAATTTTCCCATATCCGGTGGGCCAAAAATGGTAAACAAGTCAAGTAGCAAATAAGTATAACAAAACCAGCAAATAAATATGTCTGACAACTTTATGTTTCTAATAAAAAATACGAAAAAGAAACATTTATTTGCAATACTTTGGTGTTTATTAGGGTTGGTATTTGATTTAAAGGGAAAGCAATAGAACTATTCATGGATATGGTATATATGAACCTGAATCGGTGAAAAAAATTATTCCAATTTGACCTTGGCGACTTTGACTTTTATTAGCCGATAGCCTTGGATGCTAGTGATATTTTTTATATAATTTTATTGTAATTTTTTATTATAATAAATATTTGAAATAAATATAAAATAAATAAAAACGTTTTTGAAGAAGTTTCATTGATTTCTTTTTATATGATAAACGCTTCACCATGGCCTCCGAGAGTAATTCAGAATTCTAAACGGATTGCAAGATATAAGCTCGCCAAAGTGATTCTTTTTGACATCAAGACCCCATGTTTTTGGATCCCATAACAGTGAAAGTTTTTGACAACGAAAAAAAAAACGATAGGACACGTTTTTTTTTTCTTTGGATTCTATCAGACTGTCATTTGTATACCCTACACCACAATGTGGAAAGTCTATTATAAGTTTGTTTTTTGGAAAATTCATGTAACACCGCGAAATATTCATAGTAGACTGATTTAGCGATGTTTGTCCGTCCGTTCATTAAAAATTGTAATCAAACTATAGGCCGCAATTATGGAATGATCGTGGAGATCAGCTTCAGACCAGAATAGACACTTATTGTTATTGGTAATGATCATGAAATATAAACTTTTATCTTATTTTGTAGCGGCTCTGTAGGTAGCTATGCTTATAAATTAACATTATGATCAAATAATATTTAGCTGGTTAAATGGACCAAAACTTTGGTGTGAAAATTGGTGATATTTTTAGTGAAATGACTATCTACTGGAAAATACGTTAAACCTATGTAAGTTATATTTAGAAGAGGAAATCTTGACCTTTCCATTGATGCAAATTTTGTATATACGTGGTCTGATAACAGAGTTAAAGCCTATTATAAGCAGGGACCCCCAGTACAGGGATAATCACGTTAGAAGTCACAGTTATATTTCAATACTGACAAATGTTTGCACGAGGTAATAGTTTTGGTTAAAGATAATAATAATAATTGTGTATAATAATCGGATAGTATTTAGCTGGTGAAATTGACCATAACTTTTGTGGAAAAAAATTTCCAAATTTAATTTTTATCAGTATTTTAATTTCTGGGGTGCATATTCGGACAAATTACGAAAACTAAATTTGAAAACGAACTCTTGAGGCAAAGCCGACTGATAATTTTTATTTGTTCTTTTTTAATACAAATTTAATTTTAAAGAAATGGTGCAGAGTATCACATGGTCGGCCTTGTCCGACTATAGGCCTCTCTAATTTGTTTCATGTTTATTATCTTACACAAAATGTGAATTGTTATTTTGTACAAATTCTTAGTAACTAACCAATTTTTTTTTCTATATGTTCACAGCATTTACATACATTTATACATATGTCCCCATCATCCCCCCATCATCTATGAACCTGTTAGCAGATTTAAATCGTATAAAATGTTGTTGTAATTATGACCGATAGTTATGAAAGCGTCATGCAAATCAAATAACGAAACGTAATAATTATTTTGAATAGCCTAGACGGGTCCGAACTTGTTGGTGTTTCGATACTATGGTTGCAAACACCACATGGGCAATGTCGCCAAACACATCTCACAAAACATGTTAACTTTTTGTGATGTCCATTTGTTTTGATTGGAAGTGACAATTAATGTGGTAACAACAAACGAAAGACATTGGTTGTACATTACGTGGAGAACTTTTGTGGCTTTTGTGAACACCAATAATATTGTAAATGACCGGTTGGGATTTAAAGAAATATATTGAAAATGTCGCCGTACCGCAAAAGTTGCAGTTTGTAATAATATACATATAATTATATAATATATGAAATATATGTAAAAATATAATATAATATTTGTTCCACAAATATCCCTGAAGTTACAAGGGAGACTTCTCTCATATCAATGAGTGCACCCCGATTCATATTTAGCTCAATGATATGGGACCTACTGTTTATCGCCGAGTCCGAACGGCGTATCTTAAGATACCACTTTGTAGAGAAGTTTTACATGGCTGCAATACTCAGTAAATGTCGCCAACATAACTGAGGGGTATTTTGCCACCGCTGAAAAATGTTTGATGTTGCCTGGCCGAGGAAACGAACCCACGACCTTCAGCGTGCAAGGTGGGCGTGTATACCATTGCACCACTGTGGCACCCAACATTAAAGTTGTTCACTGCCAGAACAGCATTCTCCTAATTTCTGCACCGACAAGGATTTCTAAAGGTCTTTGAATAAATTTTTCTTTGTAAAAATTTTAATTTTTGAATCAATATTTATATGTGCATACATATGTAATTTATTTAGGCTAAAAAAGACGCTAAGTTATCGCGATTTGGTCCAAATTTTGTATTAGATTTATGTTGAATGGTCCGATATTGAATTTTATATTCAATTTCGAGATGAAATAGATTATTTAATAACAAAGGAAAATTTGAATGCAATCGATGCGGAAACTTTTTTAATGGTAGCCCAGATAGCATTTAGAAGACTGTTTTTTCAAAAATCACATTGAGGAGTCTTTTTAGAGTCCTTTTGGTGATCTAAAATTGATTAAGTCGCTTGTGTGATCAGAAAGGGACTCGAAAGTGACTCCCTGTAATGATTAAAAAGAGTTCAATTTAAAATACAACAACAAATGTGTAGCAATCACAAATAAATCATTGAGGTGTTTAAAATGTGACAATTTTTTGTTATTTATTGTCACATTTTGATCATCTGGAAGATTGAAAAATGCTTAATCAAAAAAGGGTCATACAGGTGTTTGAAAAGTGATTATAATTATGTATACTCTGATCATATTTTGAACAGTTAGGTGATTAAAAACTGATTGTTTTGTTTTATTTTTATTTGGTTGTAAATAAAAAAATAAAATTCTCATATACACTTTCTACAAAATTTTGATATAAATGTAACGTATAATATTAAAGGTACAGACAAACACAACACAACAGGTTTTGCCAAGTGAAATGAAGAAGCAGTATACTAACCACCAAGCAACATAAAGGATAATTAAAAGACATAACAAAGCAGAAAAGACTATAAAACAAAGGAAAGAAACAAAGAAGAATAAAAAGAAAATTTTTTTAATTTATTTCGTCTAACAAAAAGACTCATAAATGACTCCCTAAAGACTCATAAATTATTATAAACATGACTCTAAAAAGACTCGAGAAAGGGTCCGAAATTAATCAACAAAACACCAATAAATGATTGAAATACGACTCGAAAAAGACTCATTTGTGATTTGTTTAGAAGAGTCGCCTGAGGTTATGTTTTCCTACCGACAAAGGAGTCATTTATGATCAGAAAATGAGCTCATATTCTAGCTTTTTAATCGTGCAGTCGGATCAAAATAGACTCGAATTTGATTAAAATTTTCAAAAAATGCTGACTGGGAGGGAACATTGATAATCCGTTTCTTTATATTTTTCCATGCTCTACACCGCTATGTTTTCTGACAAATATACCAAATAACTATGGCCACATCATGGCATGTGGTGATTACTACCATGAATTTTTAGGATTCATTACGCTCCAGATGTGTCCGTAAGTAATATACGAACGGACGAATACATACATATAAGTACATATGGTAAATTTCAAATTTCCTTTTCAATACCAATGAAAAAAAATTTAATTTTTTTTTTGCGAGCACATCCGCGATTTTTGGTACTTAGGTTAAGAAAAAATTGTGGTTTCAAATATGTTCGCGTTCACAAAATTGGATGCTGGACCCAAAAGTTATAGGGGGTTTTGTTCCCTCACAAAGAAAAAATATTTAAAAATTCCCTTTGGGTTGTAATAAGAAAATATATATATAAATCGTTAACAGAATTTGATATTATCCGTAGATGCTAAAATATTTTCAAAATTTTATTTTTATTTTCGCTGAAAATAAAAAATAATGAAGAAATCTTGGAGTAAACTTTATTTATTCTAATTTAGAGTCCATAAAAATCTCTAAAAAAATAATTAAAAATACGTACAGACAAGACAACGCGTAGACAAATGTGAGACAAAAATTATAAAGATTGTGTTCATTGCATGCATATTACAGCAACAACAAAAGACGAAAACTTATTGTTGAAATTTATTTCAAAAATATATATTTTGGTTTAATGCGAAAAATTGGAGAAACATTTTTGGGAGTTATTCTACTATTTCGCTAATTTTCCATACAAAGCATGAAGTATTTTGCTAAAACTATTACAAGGAAAATAATTTGTCATCGTGAAAGTATATTTGCTTTTTGTGATAAGCACTAGAAATAAGTCGTAGAGAGTAATAATTAAATTACAACCAAAGAAAAATCACAAAGATTAAAAAGCGTGTAATTCGCGAAACCGTTTAAATCAGTTGAGGTGCATGTGCTTTTCGGATACAGGTAGTCCATGTCTATCAGTATGCATGGATTTTCCCATGTTTTATTCAGCGGCCAAAGTGTGCCATCAGTTGCATCTTACTATTCAAAAAACCTTCAAGCGGTCAAAAATTACGCGATGTGCATATGATTATAAGGTGCATCCGATTTCAATGGCCGCCTACTAAAAATAAGTCAATATAAATTATTTTAGACAGATTCGTCAAGAACTGCGGATGTGCCACCACATTCTATTTTGGGATAAATAGGGATATTACTCTCGAATCTTTGTAATTTGTGACACACCTTTTTGGCAAATATTATAATCGCGTATAAAGGATTACATTTATGTAAAAATAATCAAAGAGAATCGCGGTTCAATTCGCGGAATTGTCAAAATATATTTTGGCAGATTTTCCTACTTTCAAGGTATCTATATCAGGGGTTTTAGTGGATGAATTCGAACGCGGATTGGTTTATTAGATGCGTCACGTAAAAGAACTAAAATCACGCGGGGTTCAGGGGTAGCTGTACGACAGTTGTAAATTTTAAAGCCAAAAAATAGGTTTTTTCAGAAAATTTACGCACCAAATTTTCGCCTTTGGACTCCTAGTACTAGGAAGCTGTACAGAGCACACTCATGAGATATACAACGAACGACGTGGAATCGCGAGTTCTACAATCCTATAACTAGTTTTAGATTATTATCTAGTTGCACCCTCTAATTATAAGAAAAATTCGAAAATCACTGAAATCAAAACTTCAAAATGTCAACATCGATTTTAGGGGGATGCAGGGTATATATCGAAAAGTCATACACAAGAACCATGTTGCCCAAGGGGTATTCTTTAGTTCTTTCTTTGAGCACAGGTTTGAATTTTGCGTGGTTTGGCCAGAAATCAAGAAAGAACACAAAAAACTTGTTTACTTCAACACATTTTTCCCATTTTTTTATATTACCACCAACGCAGCTTCTACGAAAATTATTTGTTATGGTCCATATTATGAGATCGTGGCTAAAACACTTCAATTAATATAAATATATTCATATTTTATAAAATATATTAACAGTTCGCGACTTATTAAATGGTGAACCTCAACTTCAACGATTGAAAACCTTTTTTGAATATTACCATATATTTATTGATTTGGTGGCGTTTGCAGTGACTGGATTTTTGGTTGATTGGTTCGTTGTCGTACGTCGAACCAATCAACCAAAAATCCAGTCACTGCAAACGCCACCAAATCAATAAATATATGGTAATATTCAAAAAAGGTTTTCAATCGTTGAAGTTGATGTTCACCATTTAATAAGTCGCGAACTGTTAATATATTTTATAAAATACCACTTTTGGTTTGCAACATCCATACACCACTGTCGCCATTTAATTATAATCTTATTATGCGTTTAACATGACACTGCATTAATTTAGTTATTACAACGTAAGACAATAATTATTTTGTAGGGATTTCAGTTGAACATGTTTTTTAAGAACGAAACAATTCGGACTATTAGTATTTTTATTGAGGTATCCAAAACGATTTCAAAGGATTGCAGAGATTTTAAACAAATTTTAAAAAATTATTTATTATAAACTTTTTAAACTCATACAAATATACAAATGATGATTACCAATTGTTCTTGTATATGAAGTTCCAAGAATGTTCATATTGGACAACGGGCACCTTCTCCATGAAAGTGCAAGATTTTAGCTCAAGTTTAAGATCGTTTTTTTACTGAAGGTACTCCTTGTGGTCTTGTTTACGCGATATAATCTGTTCCATGAGCAAGTCTATGCTTTCAAACATAATGGTGAAATAGCTCTAACGTACTATAGTGGTCTCCGTACGTTGTTAGAGCTTTTGAACTTTACATAAGTGCAGTTTAAAGGCTATTCGAGGATTGTCTTAAAATTTACATCGATTGTAGTCCATATGATTCTGATTACAATGATATAATTTTTTTCGTATACCAGCATGCTGACATAAAAATCCAAAAGTTCAATAAAATCTTAAAGTGATTCAGGTGGAACGATAACTATTGAAAGGAATGACTCCCAAAATTAAATCCATTTCTTAGATTAATCCATCTAAGAATGTGAATGGAAATATGGGACCCGAAATTACCCAATATCTAAGGCCGTTCCTTCATATATCTCCTGCACTAAAGTTCTTAGTAGTCTTTGTTGCTATGCTTTAAGGGGTTATCCCTAGTTGTGCAGACCAAAAAAAAACATTTTTTCATAATTTTTTTTTTTTCAAAGAAACTACCAATATTTTTAAGTAGTTCATTCTTTTGTCTGAAAGGCACATCTTATACTAATTTTGTAATTTTTTTTGTTTAAAAAATATTGCATAATTTTGTTGTAAATGGCAAACTGCGAAACTCTTTTTTGTGGAAGGGTTTTGCGGTGCCAACGATAGCTCGAGAACGGAGGGGCGAGCTTCGTATATTTTTGTGGGCGTTTTAAGAACCTAATAATCTTGTCTTTAAGTGAAAAAGAATTTTAAAAATCTTTTTTGAAAAAATTGTAAACTGTCAAACTAAAAATTTATAATAATAATAATAATAATTGTTCCACAAACATCCCAAGCGGGACAGGGGAGACTTCTCTCATATCAATGAGTGCACCCCGATTCATATTAGCTCAATGATATGGGACCTACTGTTTATTGCCGAGTCCGAACGGCGTGTCCAAAGACACCACTTGTAGAGAAGTTGTACAAGGCTGAAATACTCAGATAATGTCGCCAACATTACTGAGGGGTATTTTGCCACCGTTGAAAAGTGTTTGATGTTGACTGGCCGGGGAATCGAACCCACGACCTTCAGCGTGCAAGGCGGGTGTGCATACCATTGCACCACGGTGGCACCCAAAAATTTATATTCTAACGAAAAAATTGACCGTTTCTTCTAAATAAAGTTTGTCTCGCTTAAAGAGAACTTTTTATGTATTTAATAAGCTCACCGAACCATATGAAGATCGGTCAATTCGTTTTCGAGCTAACGTTGGCACCGACTTAAAAAAGCCATTTTGAGAAAAACGCGTTTAAAGTTTTTTTGCCACATAGAAATCACAATAAATTGACCTCTTTCAATGCTCATATCAGCCAATTTTGCTCTGATTGATTTGAATTTTTTTTTTTTTGTGGAATACTCTTTACTTCCTTTTCTTCAAAATAACTCAATAATATTTTTATCACATTTAAGTTCACCGAAAACGCCACCAGAAAAAAACAATATCTGCTGTCAAAAATAGCCTATATAAAACACTGATGCCACTATTGTTCGAAGCGTACTATTTTCTGCAAGTGGGACTCTTTTATCATCTCTAAATAAGATGTTCTAACCTTAACCCACGAATGATATATACGTATATCAACCCTATTGGCCTAATTGGATTAGAATTATCAAACGGATTTCCAATTGAATGCAGTTGATGCTGCTAATGCCGATATTTTTAATTAAATGCATTAAAGTTCATCATAATTAAAGCAAACAAACTGAATCAAATAAAAGTTTGAAGCAAACAGACTTGATACAGATTGTTTGGTAGCACAAAGAAGTAATTTCTGCATTTGCAACATAAGATAAGAGGCAAAAGAAGGACTTGACAAAAGAAAAATGGAATAACAGAATTGCTCTTGAAATACCCACATTTCCAGTCAAACTTAAAAAGCTAAGCGAGCTTCATAAATAAGTTTTTTTATTTCTAATTAAAACTTTATTTACCAAAAAATACAAAACAAATGGCTTCTACTAAACATAAAATTCAAACTAAGTTCCTCGTCACATAGTAACAAAGCCAATAGTTACATACATATATTTACAACTTGCATTTGCCAAAAACTTTTCATAATTTTGTTATTAATATTGGCCCAGAATAAGCAAGACAATGTGGGTGGTATTGGAGGTCTTGACAATAAATTCAACCGCAAACCGCACCCACGTAGTTTCTGACCACATAAGAACAAGTAAAAAATGAACTTAGCCGAAAGAGTAAACAAAAGAACTCTTTGCATTTGCTTGGCTCTAATGAATCCAAGTTGCCAGACGAAATAGAATGAAGCAATAACAGACAACCGCCCAGATGCAGCAATGGCTGCAGTCATCATTTCTCGGACATTTATTTAAATGGAGTTTCTCCTTTTGCCGTTGTTCTCCGTTTCACTTTTAATTAAAAAAGACCAACAATTCCTATTGTTATTGTAAATGTTCAAGGGCAAATGACAAATAAGTTGATAGTTTTATTTTTTAGGGTAATGCAAAAAGACATTCCAACATCCAATGAGCAGGGGGTGTTTTTGCAATTAGTTGTGGACAAAGAGAAATAACCGACAATTAATATTTGTCTCAGTTTGTCTGCCAAGATAAAAGACGTAAGAAGTGAAAATATACCACAAAGTGATTCTTGTTTAAGAATTTGGTTGATTTGTTGATTTCTCATAGTTGACCTATGAAAACCGTTTCTACAGAGTTCGTACGCTATAGAAAGTTATTTATTGAGCTCTTAAAAGATCCCTCAATATATATCGGCTTACATATTTTAAGCGTTGGTTTTAACTTTTTATCTTCTGATATAAGGAGGCACACGTAATGACAGTCCAAGGACTTTTTATTTCCCTTTTCAATATTTTTTGTAATGAATTCACTGTCCACCATGGCGTATGAATAATAACAGAATATAGTAACTGGAGATGGTTTTTACCGGGTATTTACAAGAGTTGTGTCGTTCATGAACGAACCGGCTCAAAGGAACGATTCCGTCAAAAGAACGAACGGATTCGTATCCAGCTCATTCTTTTATATCGTTCATTTAGATCCCCGATGGACGAGTCATTGCTGCTTACAAAATTAACAGCATTGGTTTTGCAGTCAAACTCTAAACAAACGCTGCCTTAGCGCAAGCAGCACAAATTTCCACACAAAACAAACAATGATTCAGAGAGCTACTCTCTCTCAGTAACTCACCTCATTCAGTAGCACATATCGGTTTATTTTGCATCATTCGTTCATCTGGTTATTTCATATCAAAACCACCCCCATTAGCACACAAACAAGCAAGTAACACAACAGTTGTGTCATTCGTGAACGAACATTTTCATAAGAACGATTCGGTGAAAAGAACGACGGAGTCATATGCAGCAGAGAACGAACGACTTCAAAAGAAAATAATACAGTCAAATGTATTGTTGAACAAAAAAGAGCCAACGAACGAAGTAAACGACCCGGATCTTTTTGGTGAACGGAATGAAAAAGATCGATCCGCTCAATGAACGAGATTGCCCAACACTAGTATTTACCCGGTAAATACCCACACGGTGGGTAAATACCGGGTAAATACCCATTTGTGGGTATTTATTTGGGTATTTACTATATTGAATCGCTAATACAAAATCTTAGACCCTATTTCTGGGTTCAGGTTATGAAATCGATTCAAAATGCATAGTTTTACAATACTTTTAACAAGTGGGTAAATACTTGGGTAAATACCCGAGTATTTACCCAAGTGTTGGGTAAAAACTCTTTAACTGCCGAACCATTTGACGTAGACTGACAAAATTTGGCTCAAATCTTTCTTATGTCAAAAGAACTTTTGGTACTGAACATGGGGTCTCTGGGTCCATGTTTTGATATAGCCCCCATATATCCCTACCTCCCGATTTAGGGTATTTTTTACTTATTAGCCTCATTGTACAATCATATTGGCTGAAATTTGGCACAGTGAGTTCTCAATATGTAGAAAATATCCTTGCAAAATTTTTTCAACATAGGTCCACGTTTTCTAGTAGCCCCCATATAAGGGTACCCCGATTTCGAGTATTTACCCAAATGTTGGGTAAAAAACTCTTTAACTGCCGAACCATTTGACGTAGGCTGACAAAATTTGGCTCAAATCTTTCTTATGTCAAAAGAACTTTTTGTACTGAACATGGGGTCTCTGGGTCCATGTTTTGATATAGCCCCCATATAACCGTACCTCCCGATTTAAGGTATTTTTTACTTATTAGCATCATTGTTCAATCATATTGGCTGAAATTTGGCACAGTGAGTTCTCAATATGTAGAAAATATCCTTAAAAAAATTTATCAACATAGGTCCACGTTTTCTAATAGCCACCATATAAGGGTACCCCGATTTCGAGTATTTACCCAAATTTTGGGTAAAAACTCTTTAACTGCCGAACCACTTGATGTAGGCTGACGAAATTTGGCTCAAATCTTTCTTATGTCAAAAGAACTTCTGGTGCTGAACATGGGGTCTCTGGGTCCATGTTTTGATATAGCCCCCATATAGCCGTACCTCCCGATTTAAGGTTTTTTTCATCTATTAGCCACAAAAAGTGGACCCAGGGACTCCATTTTCAATACCTTTAATACTATTAATATAAGAAAGTTTTGAGCCAAATTTTGTCAGCCAACGTCAAGTGGTTCGACAGTTAATGAGTTTTTACCCACTTTTGGGTAAGTACTCGAAATCGGGGTACCCTTATATGGGGGCTACAGGAAAACGTGGACCTACGTTGACAAATATATGCAAGGATATATAATACTTCTTGAGGACTCACTGTGCCAGATTACAGCCGAGTTGGTTGTAAAATTCGGCTAATAGATGAAAAATACCTTAAATCGGGAGGTTCGGCTATATGGGGGTTATACCAAAACATGGACCCAGGGACTCCATTTTCAATACCTTTAATACTATTAATATAAGAAAGTTTTGAGCCAAATTTTGTCAGCCTACGTCAAGTTGTTCGGCAGTTAAAGAGTTTTTACCCAACATTTGGGTAAACACTCGAAATCGGGGTACCCTTATATGAGGGCTATTAGAAAACGTGGACCTATGTTGACAAGTTTTTGCAAGGGTATTTTCTACATATTGAGAACTCACTATGCCAAATTTCAGCCAATATGATTGTTCAATGATGCTAATAGATAAAAAATACCTTAAAGCGGGAGGTACGGATATATGGGGGGCTATATCAAAACATTGACCCAGAGACCCCATGTTCAGTACCAAAAGTTCTTTTGACATAAGTAAGATTTATGCCACGTTTTGTCAGCCTACGTCAAGTGGTTCGGCAGTTAAAGAGTTTTTACCCAACGTTTGGGTAAATACTCCAAATCGGGGTACCCTTATATTGGGGCTATTAGAAAACGTGGACCTATGTTGACAAATTTTTGCAAGGATATTTTCTACATATTGAGAACTCACTGTGCCAAATTTCAGCCACTATGATTGTACAATGAGCCAAATAGACAAAAAATACCTTAAATCGGGAGGTACGGTTATATGGGGGCTATATCAAAACATGGACCCAGAGACCCCATTTTCAATGCTAGATATTCTCTTGACATAAGTAAGATTTATGCCAAGTTTTGTCAGCCTACGTCAAGTGGTTCGGCAGTTAATGAGTTTTTACCCAACACTTGGGTAAATACTCGGGTATTTACCCAAGTATTTACCCACTTGTTTAAAGTATTGTAAAACTATCCATTTTGCATCGATTTCATAACCTAAACATAGAAATAGGGTCTAAGATGTTGTATTAGCGATTCAATATAGTAAATACCCAAATAAATACCCACAAATGGGTATTTACCCGGTATTTTCCCAATTTACCGGGTATTTACCCACTGTCCATCTCTAATAATAACAGTATGATTGATTTTTATTATTCATTAAGCAAAGGTTCAGCAAGTCCAAACAGAGAAAAAACTGCCACCTTAACATATGAGCAACATATTTTGTTTACTTGAAAGTTATAATTTATTCATTTATGCATTCTTTCTCTCTTGAATACTTCCCTACCCTCACCTCTATTTTCTAGCAAACACTTACATAAGTATCTGTGTCACGAAACCAATAACGTTCTGCGCCCCATAAGGTCAGGTCAGTCAGAATGTTAATTATTTTGTTAACACAATGAAAAAGTTGACCAAAAAAAACTGATTTTTTGTGTGCAGTGTGTGGCATAAAAGGAAAAAGCATAAAATGCCCTTTGGTATATCAACGAATTCACTCACCTCTTTATATGCAACACCTCTTTATATACTATTCAGCAAGGGGTTTCAAAGTTTTTGTTTTTCTCATATAATGAGAAAGTAGCGGATATGTGGATACGTACGTACATTAGGGTGGGCGATTTGAACATCTTATGGGATTCTTGGGATTGTACTGAACAAAAAGTCCCCTATACCATACGTCTGCTGTAAAAATCGCGCTTCCACATATTGGCTAGCAGTTTTTTCATGTTGATAAATTTGCAAGTTTTCTTGGGCTCATGTTTCATAAACTATTTGAAATTTTGAAAAAGTAAAGTTGTGTCTATTGTTTCGGCTACAATTTTTCTGAACATATTACTTAAAAAAAACTTTATATTTATTTTTCTGACTGTGTTTTTTGTATATTTTGGCCCATAGTAAAACAAACAAAATACAACTCAACATCAACCACATAGAAATTTGCTTTAGTTTGCAATGTTCAAAAAATTTAAAGAAAATACAAAATACCAAGATTGGCCTATAACAGCCAAACCATTGATATTTTTGATCCAAAAATACTAAGACAAAAACTGTAGTCAAGACAATAGTTAAGAACATTCTAGTACATCGCAAAATCATTGGAACGTTCCTTCAGGCAGTTATGGCCTTGTGAAAGAGCAAATTTTGGTAACTTATCAATATTTTCACGAAATATGGTAACATGGGGAGGGTGTGCCACGCTTTTGTTCAAAATGTTCTAATATCAACACCGTTAAAGTTTTTTCAAATATTATTTTTTGGAAAAAATATAAGCATCACGGTGCTCTTGAAACAATTTTGAATGGAAGGTGCTTACACCTCGGAAGTTTTTGCGGATTCAGAAACTACAATGTTTATAGATGAGAAAAATCAAAAACAAAAAAATCGCCGGAGCGCCTTTTAAATAAATCGCGACTTAAGTTGACATTTTTAGGGGTTGTTTAGGTTTTCACGATTTTGCTTAGAAACCGCAAGTCCTATCAAAACGGGACTGAAGAAAATGTTGTAGCAATGAAAATTCTCTACAAGATTGGCCCTTATGGTATTCTCGTCGGCTTTACCGTTTTTGAGATATAGAAGTTCAAATTGGGACAATTCAAATTCAATTCAATTCTGTATCGCCCCCTTATAAAACAATGTCATGACTGCAAATTCCCCACTTAAACTTATAGATCTAAAAAAAATTTACAACTTAGGATAAGTTACTTAAGCCAGTCTTGTAGATAATTTTCACAGCTTTAAGATTTTCTCAGGTCCCATATCGATAAGACTTACCGTATTCAAGCAAAATAGCGAAACCCTAACAAAAAAACCTAAAAATGTAAACTGAGCTTCTTTATCTCAAAAATGGTACAGGCTGGGAACAAATCATAAACGTCACTCCAATTTTCACACCTACAACATTTTCTTTAGCTCCATTTCGATTGGACTTGCGGTTTCCAAGCAAAATCATGAAAACCTAAAAAACACCTAAAAATGTGAATTTTGACCACGATTTATTTAAAAATCCCTACAGCGATTTTTTCTTGTTTTTGGATTTTTCTCGTCTATGAACACTGTTGTTCCAGAATTCACAAAAACGTTCCCTGTGTAAGCGGTTTTCATCAAAAGTTAGTTAAGCGCACCCTTCATGACATTGTTTTATAAGGGGGCGATACAGTCAGAGCATTGTCCCAATTTGAACTTCTATATCTCAAAAATGGTAAAAACTACGAAAATACCACAAGTGTCGATCTTGTAGAGAATTTTCATAGCTACAACATTTTCTTCAGTCCCATTTTGATAGGATATGCGGTTTCTAAGCAAAATCGTGAAAACCTAAACAACACCTAAAAATGTCAACTTAAATCGCGGTTTATTTAAAAAGCGCTCGGGCGATTTTTTTGTTTTTTGATTTTTCTCATCTAGGAACATTGTAGTTTCAGAATCCGCAAAAACTTCCAAGGTGTAAGCACCTTCCATTTAAAATTGTTTCAAGATCACCGTGGCATATATCTTGGTTATAAGTTTTGATATATAAATGTGTATAATTTTGTTTTTAAAATATAATTTTTGAGAATTTACAAAATGTCTATAAAGTGTCAAAGCCACCCCACCCATGGGGCAGCTTTGTCACTGACGTGGATGCCTACGCCAAGGAACTCTAAATCTTCATTTACCACACTTCTTTCTTGAATATCAAAATTTTAGATTAAAGGGACGTTTTATCTATTGAATAATCAAAAATTATACTACAATTGACAAAAAGAAACAGATCCTAGCATTCAATTGAAGTTGGTATGTTGAATTAGATACAAAAGATATAATATTACATCAATACGATACGTTTAGCATAATATTTGATTTTGACTTCACATTATAGTCTGGTATATCTTTACATAAACAATATAAGTTAAACCCGACAAGTTTCTCAAATTAACCCACCCCACCCCCATGGTGGCATAGGCGCCCCATCCCCAACATATTTCATAATATGAATAATTTTGGCATTTATAATTATTTTTTTAATACAAATTATTTGGATTTCTATTGTTTAGAAGTTGTCTTTTAGCGGTATAAAATGTATTTTGGATATCACCAAAGGCAAACAAGATATAACAAAATATACCTTCCATGAACCTTTTTCGCAATACACTGAAAAACGCAAAACTGCGTGTATCCTTTATCATATCTTTGATACAAATGCCAGCTTTTGGGATATGATAGATCTTCCCTGAACTCATAATTTTTCTTTCAACGGGTTTTTTGTAGCATTTGTAGTTTTCAAGAAAATCTGCAGTGGCAAAGCCGCCCCATTTGCACAGCCGCCCCATGCTACAATATTTGCACTTTCACAAAGCCAAAACTGCCTGAAGGACCGTTCCAATACTTTGTACTAGAGATTTATTGGATACAAGAATCAGAAACGCGAAGCGCCCATTAAGATTTTTGTCTTCCATTCCAACCAGAATGAAAATAAGAATTCTTGCTGAACTACTTTTTCATTTCAAAAATGAATGTCCTCGGGGAATTGGAACAAACGGAAAGTATCATTTTATTAATTTCTCATCGAGTTGAGCTGAATGTTTGTTTGAAACACAATTTTAATTATTCAAATTCGAGTGCGTTGTTGCACCGTTGAGGGTTTTCTCTCTTTAGTACAGCCTCTGGAAATAGTGAGATTGGAGAGGCAAAATTTTTTTGTGTGGAGATAATTATATATAGTAACATGACGATGATCATGGAAAATCAAATCTGCTTGTTCAACGAATTCACTTTAAATACCTCAAATATCTCTCGAAAATATTCGATTGCAACTGTAACTACTTTTCAATCCACATAATAACATTTTATTATTTCTTTTTTGTAACTTCTTCATCAGAGAGAGAGAAAATAAATATTTTTGTGCTTGTTTTACGTTAAACCAAATTGTCACCCATGCTGAAGGGTTACAAGGCTACATTGTAAGGACTATTTAAAATATTCATTTGCTTTTTGAGTGCAACCTCAGTGCGTGTAACCAGAAGACATTTCTTTTAAAAAATATTTTTTTATTCTTCGCAGTGTCAGTAGCACTGCCCAAGGGATACTGCAAAAAATGCATCTTTAATAATACCACACTGTTTGGTACGTGTCAACGTCGCCATGCCTGCATTCTGTGTGACAATCACTAAAAACCGAGCACTCTAGTTGAATAGGTCTTCTACTTTCGATAGGACGAACCGTTTTAAATATAAATATTTTAAAGTTTACGCTTCATGCGACTGTATTTTTTTATAAGCTCTGCTTATGCGTCAACAGTTTTTGTCAATAATATATCACGCCAAGTTGTAAAAGTATGCGAATGTGTGAACATCTCTATATAATGTACAACTATCATTGTATAGCACCTTTTATACAGCCCAGCCTTTAAAAAGCAAGTAAAACAGAATGCTTCACATATAACACTTGATAAATGTGACAAGAATATGAACAAAATGAAAATGAATATGAAAAATTTGTGACACAATATCAATAGAAAAAAGCTGTGTGTGTGTGTGGGAGGTGCATGGTTATCATCGTCACCATCGTCATTACAACTGGTCTCACTGCTATAATCTATGTCTTGTCTTTATTTGCAGCTTCATAAACATTCATTCTCCAGCTTCACCAACAAGTTTATAAAAAAACAACGTAATGTAAAGCTGTAGTTCTTGTGTAATGTTGTCATTGTTATGCCATATGATTAGTCCCAAACACTTACAGTCATTTTTATCACAGAGAGACCAAACATAGAATCTTTAATGATGCTCGGCCCAGTTATTAGAAAATACGATACAGAATGTCCGAAAGAAACTACACGTAGAGGTGACATTTTTTGAAAATGGTTGTCAACTTAGAAGTAAGTTAAATAAAATCTCTTTTTTTATTTAAGCCAATACATTAAGCGTTTAAAATTCCACAAAAAGGTCGAAAAATATTCAAAATACCACATTTGTGTTGGAAAAGGGACCTGCAAAACAATTCAAAATGATCGTTAAATTGCGTTTATGAGAATATGTTGAAATTTCGCGTGGAAGATACCTCATGAAGTGGTTCGATCCATATTATATTCTAATAAGGAAGAAATATTACGAGAAACAAATTTTGAAACCCAAAAGCAACCCTTCTGTAGTTCACCTTAAAAATACGATTATACTAATCCCCCATACTTTATGTTCCGCTTTGCAAGGCCTTAATTATGTTTCTCAATTTTAGATCACGATATTCTAGATTACGTTGAATTATTTCCTAATTAAACACAAATTCTTGTTGCTCTGAACGAAGGACATAAATATCGCCCTTGTCAAACATGAGACGATTTCTCCCTTTTCTTTTGTCTGTTCGCTTTTTCATAGCTTCCGTAGCCGTGATTAAAAAAATGTTTGGCCACTCATTGTTGACTCAATGAAAAGTACACCATCGTCGTCCATACTTCTTGGTCGAACGACTTGTTAATACCCAAAACCCTGTCACTTGCAGTGTGGATCAAATGAAGGTGTAGAATATGTTTTTGTCTTTCTTTTGAACTTTAAACCAAATACAAACGAGCCAACAATACATCAGGAAAGAATCAATGGATGTCCGCCTACATCGTTGGCTATACTCAAACAGAGAATCATCGGCAGAATGATCACGAAAGTGGGTGATGACTATGTTGCTTTTGGTTTCATTTCTCCAGCAACAAAAAATATACACATTGTTAACACTGGGGAATATTTCTCAGGGACAAATGTCGTTGTCTTCAGTATGTCAATGCAGATTTGTTGGGTCATATAAATCCAATACAGAAGAAAAAAACAATAGGAAAACAATTTCAATTGCTTAGCCCATAAACATTGACATCATCATCAACATTATTATCATTTTAAGAAGCCTAACATAGACGCGGGCGGACACAAACCATTGGAAATGTCTTTATAAAACGATTTTTGATTTTCTGTTCTCCTGATAATCCGAATGACTACGATTATCCAAAATAAAGGCAGGAAAATGCACATTCTTACACAATTGGCTTTTGTTTGCGAAGATAAATTGCCGTGCCACTAAACAAACTCAAACAAAATCGAATACTAAACAGTAACAAAGAAACGTTGACGACCACAACAACTACACCAACAATATTATTATCAGCAAAAGCAGACATGCCAATAAACAGAAATGACAACACTGGAAAACCACAAAAACTACATTAATTGAAATGATTTTATTATTACGATATTTCTGATATAATTTCACCTGATATTTGTTGGGGTTTTACTTAACAGGCTTCTAGATGTACAATTCAAGATAATTCAAGCACCGTAACATGAAATGTGGAATCTTTGAATACCTTTAAACAAATTAACTTTTCTGAGGGAAGTATCGGAAGGTGTTGTCCGAAATAGAACTTCCTGCAAGCTGATGTAAGTTCGAGGAAATATTACGACGTGCGAAGATTTTGGAACATTCCATTCGAGATGTTTTCGACCATTATGTCTGGAAGCATGAATTTGCCCACGGAACATATTATGTCGCTTTAAACAGGACCACAAGAAGTATATTCAGTAAGTGAATATTTTAATTTTTTTGGAAGGGACTCAGGCACCAGTTTTGTCCGATATGGAGCTTGATATACGTTTGGAAGAAATTTTACGTTGTTAAAGATTCGCCATAATCATAAAGTAATCGTGCTCATTAGTCAATTTAGTCAATGCCGACAGGGTTTTTTAGCTCTATTACGAGAATAACATTTTGGGCCAGTTCTGTATATGTCTTCGAGAGTTATCCTGCGCTTTAGTCAACAATAAAGACAGACGGACGGACGGACGGACAGCGCTAAATCGAGTTCAGCATAAATTTCACTTTGGGCGTAATGACCTCCCATGGGTGCACACAAAGCCTGAATTACATACAAATCCCAAATTGTAGGTTATGGTCAAATGCAAAGTTGGTTACGCGTATGGATATTCAAAATTTCTGTAATATGGAGGTGTTCGACCGGGATTGAGAACTTTCATCCTTGAACAGACTTTAAACCGTCTACGCTTGCAAAATTCTCGCAACCTCAGAACTTTTTACTAAAAACAGATTCAACACTTAATGGCCTTTGTGGCCGTCATTATACCAATCATAAACCCAACACTGAATTTATACATTTTGATCGCAATCAGGACCCCAAAAAGCTCAAGAATCATGTTGGGCAATATGTCCATTGGAATTATGTCACGTAGGAATTGAAAGTTGTCATTTCTAGGTTATATTTTAATTTTATATCACTGTGCGGTTTTTGGAGTACCTACAGAAAAGTTTTTTTAATGTGATGTTGTCTTGTCGATGTATCGAACTCCAAACTCTCAATGAGCACACATTAAATATGTCTGCCGAACCACCACCTGTTTTAACATTTCATTAACAATTTGTTTCACATGATAAATTGTAATTGGGCATCTTCAGCAGGTTGTTTCGCATGTCTGACTGAATTTCACATTCACCCTCAAATAAGTGAAACTAATATATAATCGTTTTATCTACAAAAACAAGAAAAAATCCAAATGAATTTCTCGTCAATCTCAATTCGATCGTAACTAAAGTGTCGCATAAAACTGTCATGGTCTTCTTGAGCCCAAAAGACTGTTGTCGTTGTACACACACTTACACTGACATCAACTCCTATGCTCTGTATGTACGTTTCATAAACATTCTTTGTTTCGTTCTATTTTGTCCAAATGCTCTATTTAATTTTCCACTCGGCATGAAGAGAACAACGTAGTTTTTAACACTAGGACCATACACCCTCACACGCACCCTCTACAACCACTCCAACCAATTTCAATAGAGATGAACCATTCAAGAACGTCATCAAAGAGTCTGAAGCGTGTAAAAAAAGGTTCAGTGTAAAATATGCTGGGGTATCGAATTCCAAACACATCTGCTTTTGCTACGATGAAGCTGTTGCTGTTATCACTGCTGAGGTGCCAGAAAAGAATGATTGCCACTACATACCTTGTTGATAATATTTATAGTTTTCAATTAGGCTTGAAAATATTAAATGAATGAGGAAATATACCTTTAGAAACGGACATAAAAAGTTTCCCTTACAATGATTATGGTTATTATTGGACAGCTTTTCCCATTCAAGAGTAGAAGGCTGAGTGGTAAATCCGAAATAATTAAAAAATGTTTTTTGAAAAAATTTTGTAAAAGCATTAGAAATTTTGAACAATTATGATCCGATAAATGGTGTGTAATGTTCAATTCCGCCATCGGACAAAATAAATATGCGTGGTGAAAATAAAAATTAATTAACCTAAGTTAGACACTTAGGATATATAAATAGAAACGTGGGCTGTTTTAGGACTTTTACTCAAACTAATGATCTTCTTTTTGACATTCTCGAAACCCAAACTTTCCGTCCGTGACCTCGGTCCGAAAACATGCCAACTTTTTATTCAGAAGACGGTTCGATTTCAGATTTGCTAGGACTGGACGAAGATAATCAATAGCGCCTAAGACATAAATTCAATTTGGTCGAGCATAAATTATCCTCAATATACTCAATATTTTAGGGTGTCACATGTGCTGAGTGTGCGATTGATACACTTATCTACCCAGCAAACCAATCGTACCGACATCGTAACGAAATCGGAACAAAAGTCGGACGATACGTCCGATATCTGATCCGAAATCGTAACGATATCTTAAAGAAAGTTGTATGAAGTGGTTGACATAATTTCGGAACGAAATGTCGGAGCGGCATCGGATCGATTTCGGTCCGATTTCATAACGTAATCTGAAGAAAATCCTTGGTAAATCGGAAATCGGAACGAAATCTGAACGGCCTTGCTTCCGAAATTGTTCAGACTTGTCGGACATCAGACATTTGGTTTGCTGGGTAAGGAATACATCAACAATAGTTTTTTTTATTAATTATGGATTAATCGAGCTAACATGGCCTAAGGAGTTTTGTATTGAAAAATTAATTCTAGCGTTATACCACAACACACATTCAATCAATTACCCTACGTCCTAAAAAGACAATAATAAATAGTTTTTTTTGGTTGCTATTATTGTTTTCTTTACAATTGCATTTTTGGTTTTTGATAATTCCGTAGACATAATCTACTCATCTCGTAGATGAGAGATGTACAACAAAAACAAACAAAAACACTTTTATTTAATAATAAATTAAAAAACAAATAAGTAGAGGAGGAAAGAACACAGTGCACGCTGGCATTATGTCAGCCAGCAACTATATGTACGCAAGAGGTGACAAGGTCCAACACAACACACAGTTTCGAAATGACATTGAATAATTACGATAAACGGTGTTTTATACCCATTACGCGAGAAATTAATTATTTTGTTTAAAAACGACACAAACAACAACAGACCAATTGCCAGGTAAAATTAAGAAATTTTTCATTATTTATTATTTTTTTCGCAAAATATGAAATGTATTCAATTAACAAAACATCGCAAATTATTTACCAAATTAAGAATGAATCAAAACTATTTTTGAGTTTTCATTTATAACACAAATTGCGGAAAATGTTCTGCCTCGCCCTCCTTGCAAATCTTTGCATGCTCTTTGAATGACAATGCAAATAACATTGCCAGGCTATTCATTACTGAACGGTTTATGATTGACAGAACGATGGCAGACGTACGATGGATAAAACGTGCCAATGTCCAACAACACAGAAACAGTGGCCTTCATCAGCCGCAATTATTGAAACAGGAACATAATGCACAGAAGGAAGCAAAAACAGGTAGCAGCACATTGTTTTTCAGTCACAAAAATTAGGGAATTCAAAGGAAAATATTCTCTCATGTATATTAGGGTTATACAAAAACGGATTAAATTTTTTTCTTTTACAAATAAATATACGTTATTTATGATAAAAATAATAGCTAAATTAGATTCAACCGAAAAATAAAACATAAAAAAAATATTTCTGTTTTAAAAATAATAAAATAAATAAACGCATTGATGATATTTTTATTTAAAAAATTTAAAAATGTGTAACCACAATGTTACATATAATCTTATATTTATGTATATTTCCTGATTAAAAATGTATTAATTTGAATTTAAAATACTGTACAACCAACATATTAATTAGATAAACAGACTTCCAGATAGTTAGTCGACCATCCAACCAGCATTCCATTCTATATGCACTCGAAATGATGAAAATTATTTCCAAAGTAAAATAATTTACATAAAGTCATGTCCAATTTTTTTCTTTCAATTTCAAAGCAATACAATTTCATGAGTTGGCCTAGTGGAACTCATTAAAATTTAGCAGTGTTATCGGTGTGGACAATTAGTACTTCTATTAATAGCTTTAAAGCAGTAAACAACGCCGACACCTACTCAGTGGTCGCCTCAAAGGATGGTGGAAATGTGCATTTCGGCAATGTTGTCAATTAGTGCATGTGTCTGTCCCCCTCAACATCATTATTGGCACCACCATCAAAAGCAATTTTATAATGAGCCACAGTGCCACACAATGCGGCAAAGTAAAATCGGAAAAAATGCCTCCCCACAAATTGATTCATTAACGGTTGTTGTCATAAACAGGAAATAAACCTAAATCAATAAAATATATTTGGACGCCAATATATTGAACTAATAATTAATGAACAATATTTTGAAAATTGGTCCTAATTTTAGGGCAGCATTGAGATACTTTTGACAAAATTGGTCCTAATTTTAGGGCAGCATTGAGATACTTTTGACAAAAGAATAAAATAAGTAAGAGAGGGCTATATTCGGGCGGAGTCGACAACTTCCAGTTCCACGTAATATATTCTATATGATTGCGACATGTAATGTTACTGATTGTAATGTTACTGATTGATTGATAATTAATTGATATTTTTGAATCTTTTATTTTTGATATAATTTGCATTAAAAGAAAGGTCAAGATTTGATTTCCAAGTTTTATGTTCGTAATTTGTCTAAATATGGGTCCAGAATTTAAAATTTGGACCAAAAATTAAATTTGGATATTTTTTTCCACAATTTTACCCGCTAAAAACTTTCCGATAATTATACCCTCAGCATTTATGCTAACGAGGATATATGGGCAAAATTATTGAAAATTTAACATCGTTGAAGCCAAGGTTTACCCCTTTATAACTCGCGAATAGTGGTTGAATATTGTACAATTTAAATGCATTTGGATAAAATGAAATGTTTTTAGACTTGGCAAAAAATATTGGCCTTCAAAGTTGATTTGCGCGGAAGCTGTGGCTATATTTATGTTAAAAAATGGGTAAAAATGGGTTGAAGCCAACGTGACTTTTTTTGTTTTCTCTCGATTGGTGATTAAACCACATTTTTCCCGATTTTCCTGTCAAAGTGAAAGTAGAAGCCAACTAAATAAGGATCATCCCACCAATGTATAACTTTTCAAAGTTTGATCTGCGTCTACCATTAAATGATGCTGACATTTTGAAGCCAGATTTTAAGTGTTTTTTGAAATTTTCTTATAATTTCGTTCCGCAAACAGGTTTTTCAAAAAATCATATATAGGAATGAAGAACTCACGATTCTGATTTATTTGATATATGTGTCGTGAATGTAGCCTACACAGCTTCAGAGAAATCTGTATCCAAATACGAAAATTTTGTGCGAACAAATTTCTAAAAATCAAATATTTCGGGTCTAATTTGTACAATTGGCATTCGATTTACTTGTGCATGACTGCAAATTTTGGATTTTTACGTTGCGGATCTAACAAATCAATACTCGTTAAAATCCATCTACTAAAACGCGAGAGAGGAGAAATTCCAAGGTAGGAAAATCACCTAATATTGTTTTTGAAAATATCGCGCATTTTATCGCGTATTCTGGGGGCCGCTTGCACTGCTATGAAAAAACTAGTGCAGCATCTTCCTTTTTGCGGAAACAGAGATTTAAAAACTTCACTGATAAGGGAACTACATTCATTTTATCCCAAAAATAGTGTGTGATGCTACATCCACGGTTCTTGACTGATTGCCTTGAAATAGGTATATATCGATGCAGATTTTCATGGTGACACTAAAACCTGATGCGGAACGAAATTGTATGAACTTTGCGCAAATTACCGATGTTTTATAGGTTTTTTAATGCTAAGATGCAGCCGATGCTACATCTTAGCGTCAAAATTATATTTCGAAAAATATATACAAATTAAAAGATATGGTCTTGCTGTACATGAAAATCACATGCGGACAAAACGATTTTGATAATTACGCGATTTACACATATTTTAATAATGCATATATGTAAAAGCGGTTTATTTGAACTCTATTTCCGTTTAAAATGACTAATGATTTATTTCATCAACCCGATAACTTTCCTCAATGGGAAACCTTCTATGTGAATGTAGATAAAGCAAAATCCGCCCATTTTCTTTAGGAGTTTGAAGAAAAATAAAAGAAGTACTCCTATAGAATTTTTCCAATATTTTCAACTCTAGAATGCATGTGAAAACTATTATTCCAAACCAAAGTTTATTTTTTGTAACACAAATATGTGCTTATTTTGGCTATAATATCCTAACTACTATCCCGATGATTATAAGTTTGGTCTCATATGATTCCCCGTGATGTCTTTATTTAAAACTGTTACTTTTGGTAATTTTTGACGGGTAAATGGACCTATATTTTCAAAAAATTCGGATTACATTTAAAATTTTGTCAATTTTTTGTAAATTCCGCGAATGCTGAGTAACATTTTACAAATATTATGCAATCTACTTAATGACGTCACTTCGTGATAACTTTTTAGTGACAATTGTGCTCAATAAAATAATTAGCGTTTTTATAATAATTTTTTCTTAAAAGCAGAAGTAAAACCGCGATAACATTTGTCCGCAACAACCAAAAATTTGCTCGCGAGCGGATTTGTACAGGGGAATTTTTTCTTAACCTATGTACCAAAAATCGTTGATGTAGCGCGAAAAGAAAAAATTCAATTTTTTGGAAATGGAATATGAAATAATTGGCAGTTTTGCCCATATACACTTTCATACACCCAAGTATATTTCAGATAATTTGGAGCTCATTTAGCCGTCTGTTTGGCTTGAGTGCACGACAACTCTCGAAAGGACCAACCGATTCGGTCTAAATTTGGCTTTCGTAAAATTTGGTCCGAATATGGGTTATATCGGTCCTCTACTTCCGGTACCTCCCCCCTCCGGTACTTATCACCAATATTTGCAAAATTTCACTAAAATGGTACGCACGATATCTTTTGAACTGGACAACCAATTTGGTATAACTTTGGATCTCCTACTAGTTTGTCCAAATTTAGTTTAATTTGCTGAAATTGTCCATATAGGTCCTCTCCTTAGGGTACCTTCCCCACAACATTTCTGTCTAAGTGAAGTTTAGGGTCTGATCGAACATCCTTTGGAAACGTATACTGATGCTGTTCTTTTTGGTCATGTTTACAGTGATATTATGTTTTCCGTGGACAAGTCTTTGCTTATATATACATATAAGCTTAATCGGTTACTTAAAACCGGTTCAAAACCCGGGTTTTATATCCGAACATCCGGCTCAAAAATGTATCCTCCAAGAAAATTTGTCATTAACGTGTTCGACATAACGAGAGCTAGTAATGGAAAATATTTCAGATGCACTCCATATGTCTATATAAGCAACAACAAATTGGCATTTTTACATACCTATACATAACCAATAACGAATATACTAAAAAAAAACATAGATTAGCTCTGAACTAAGTCAGAATAAATTACAAAAATGACAATGAAAACGGGACAAAATCGATTAGTTGTCAATAAGAACCGTACCTAACATCTTCTGAACAACATTTGCAGAATATTTGGATACTGAAAAATCTCATCTTGTGGTACTTTCACTACGGTTCAAGAAATAAAGGACGAAAAGGACACGAAAGGCATTGAGTTAGATTTGACTGAAGACATGTCACCTCAAAATGAAGCTACAACGCCAAATAGAGATATGGAGCTATTTTCCCAAATATTATGGGAAAAAACCCAAAAACTTCATTGCGCGATATCTCAGAAACTTGGTCTATGGTGAAAATTTCCTTTTGGGTTCTTAATATACTCATTAAGGTCTTTCATCTTCAAAAGAACTTGTCTACTCCCCTCTAAAAATCCTGCTGAACAGTATAATTATCGGAGATAATCGTTGTGATTGTGGTTTAAAAAATCCGATCAGACATTAAAAATTTTTTTGTAGGATTCGGTTTTTAGTCACAACAATTGTGGTCTTTAGAGAATTTTCGTGAAAATATACAAATTACTATGAAAAAAAAAGATCACCCGGGTGGCAGTAATTAACCGTTACCGATCGCCATAAAATTTCATATATAAGGTTTTTGGATTAAATGGAAAATATTTAGGGGGTAGGAAATCAAAACAAAAAAAATACTTTTTTTCATTAAATGCTGTATTGCAAAATAATAATTAATTAACTTTTGGAATTCCAAATGAAAGTGCCAACTTTGGTGTCAAGTGCGTGCCGACATGTTAAGTAAACAATTATTCAAATCATCCTCTACTCACGGCACGCACACACACTCCTTAGTTTGTATGGGAAACAATTAACTTAAACTTAATAAGATTTTGTTACCACTCCTCAGTAAATAGAAGATGGAATGAGAAATGAGAAACACTGGAAATTATAACAAATTAACATAAATCTCAAAAATAACATCGCCAACGAATGGAAGGACTACCGACCGACCACCACTTTCGATAGATTTATGACCACAAATTAATTATGTTATGGTTGCTGGTGCTCCTTGCTTGTATATTGTCGGAAAACAATAAATCTTTTCAACAATGTAATTGTGATTTCAAAAACATTTCTAAATTTGTTGCATTGTTTCCTTTATTATTTCATTACAGAAAATCACGAAACCCGGGAAAGTTAGAGCAAGAAAGGCACCATCCTCTAGTCAACAAAAGTCAAATTCAGAGCTTGTCAAACAGCTTTAGAATGAAATGGATTTTCAACAAAGACTTGGTCTACTACCAACATCAAAAAATGTCAGAGACAGGGTCACAGAGGCTACAACAATGACGGCAGCAGCAAAAACAACAACAATTCCAACATGAGCACAAAATGACAACAATACCCTCAATGAGGGTATTGGTAGAATATACGATTCCTTATGTTGGCACGGTTTTAACCCAGGTAACACTGCGGAGAATACGAATGAAAAACTCTTACCCCAGATTTGGCACCGACATCAACAACTCATAACAGCTGCCTTAATACGCAATCGGTGTTAACCACCGAACAGAAAACTTCTGCGTCCCTTCTTCTCAAACCCTGCCCAAAGTGCTGACTTTACTCCATCGCCGTCATCATCATCATCGCCATCAGAGCATTTCCTGCAAAAATATGTGGAAGGTTTAAAAGTTATTGTCGATGATTTGCACCAACCACTTCAATAATTTAAGTATGCACAACCACATGGACAACATCATCACCATCACCCTTTAATGGACTTGGATAAATCTATAACAACAAGTATTACAACAACACCAGCAAGTATTAATCATAGCTACAGTTGCGCTACCACAACGCTAAGCAATAGTGTTCGATGTTTTGTATTTCAACATTTACCCGAAATGGCAAAAGCTTCCTTAGAATCTTTAAATGACAACGAAGCAGTCTGGAGTGAAAGTTCCTAGCACATCACAACACAACTTCTTGGACCCAGGGAACGACAAACATCTCATTATGTAATGATGATTTATGGCCATGGAGTTTGTCATTACTTACTGCAACGGTAGCTGCAAATTCGTCGCTGACTAAATTTTCTAATGCCATCAATGGTACAGATTGGCATGGTAATCTCATTGGAACAATCGGGGATTTCTATTTGTCCTCTTTTTATATTTGCTCTTTATACTGTTTGTGATGCCATTGGGGGTAATATCGGCTTGTTACGGGTAAGTTGATTACGTTTTCATTTTAGTTTTCTAGGTCACTGAGAAGTTTGTAAATTGGAAATTTTTCCACAAGGTGGATATGGCAGGACATTTGTTATAGTAGCTGAACGTTGACGAAACAGATTTTTAAGCGTTCGGCAGTATGGATTCTGTTTATACAATTTGACAGTACGAACTTTCAAGGGATATATTTGTTCATAAGATTTCTTCAAACACATGAATCTTGATGCAATTACCTGCTGACCCAGTAAGCTCAGCAGATGTATTGTACAGTATCTTAACATGAATTTTGCCAATAACATTTATTCTTTTTGATGCCTAAATTCGCCTCCTGTGTAAACTTACTAAAAAAGGATTCAGAAGCAAGTAACGGTGCGGTTAGTGTCAGTGTATTTTGAGTATATGTATATAACCCGTGTACGCTTGCCTTTCGGTTATTATTTTATTTTCATTCAAAGACTGATTTAGTTTACGGCGACACCCAAGTACTGAAGTCACTGAAATTTTTGTAGCTTCTACAAAATATCCTGCCAGTGGATATTGATTTATCACCGTTAACACCACATTGACTGGCTTCTGAGGAATTTAATCTCAAAGTCTTTTTTATTGGTTATACCCTACATCTCCACCAAAAATCGTTAAAAAGTTCATGTTTTGGTATAGACCCCATATGACCGTACCTTCTTTCGGTATTTTGAGGGTCTTAGCTAAATTTTTTGACGGAACTTCCCGTAATTTGACCTAATTGGCTTGATACCACTACCTTATTTTATTGTACTAGATATATTGTGTACATTGTGACATCGAGTTTATTCCATGTTCATACCAGTTCTTTAATCACAATTACGTACCCGAATTAACCCGTTCATACGACATGGTACATACTTCATAACAACAAAGTTCATATTTTCATTATTTTTGTTTGTTGATTTTGAAGGAAGTTTAACCGAAAAGACGTGTAAAAATATTTGATATGAACAAGAAAATTAATAGACCTTTCCTTAAAAATTTATTTAATAATAAATTATATTCTCTTCATCCATGTTTCCTATTTTATCCCAACGTTTTGGTGTTTTCATTAAATTTTTCATATTTTCTATTTTAAAAACTAACAAGTCAGAACGGCTTTAAGTTCGGCCGGACCGAAGTTGTTATACCCTCCACCAGGAGTGGTAGTAATGTA
This sequence comes from Musca autumnalis, assembly GCF_047663935.1. Classification (NCBI taxonomy): domain Eukaryota; kingdom Metazoa; phylum Arthropoda; class Insecta; order Diptera; family Muscidae; genus Musca; species Musca autumnalis. The sequence continues at coordinate 6,157,518 of NW_027411644.1, read as the reverse complement.
AAATGGAGCAATTAGTTTTCTTTCGTTTATGAAAAAGACTTAATACACAAAATTCAACAATTTTGGTAAAACAATATCGCTATATCAAAACGTCGATCTATACCGACAATTTTCTGGCGTAAAGTTTTTAGACTCAAAGAAGACTACATACTAAATTTGCGATATTTCAGGTCGATAATGTGGTTAAAAGCTAAAAAATACCGTAAATCAAGAGGTACGCTTCTAGGAAGACGTGGACATATACTGATAATTCTTTTGTGGAACATTTTATAACCAAATTAAAGACTAAATAACAAATTTCAGTAATTTCGGTGGGATATTAACGTCACAGGGGGGCTATTCTATGGGGGGCTATATCGAAACGTGGACTTATACCGACGAAATTCAGTCGAAAAGGGTTTTACTTCCAACGTAGCGTGAATTTGAAATCTCTATTTCTGCTATTTCTATTTTTTGCTGTGGTCACAACCCTCAAAAAAGGAAAATCGGGAGGTACCGTTCTATGGGGCTATATGAAGGCGTGGACCTATACCAACAAAATTCTGGGGGAAAATTTTATATTCTCAACGAAGCCTAAGCACCAAATTTCAGCCATTTCGTTGTGATAACGACCTTCAAAATACCGAAAATCGGGTGGTACCGTTCTATGGAGGCTGTATTAAAGCGTGGACCTGTACCAACAAATTTCTGTGGGAAAGTTTTATTACCCGAACGAAGACTAAATACCAAATTTCAGCCACTTTGGATGAATATTGAGGTAACAACTTTCAAATGAAGGCGAGAACCTATACCGACAAATTTAAAGGGGGAAGTTGAATACCCCAAACGAAGACTAAATACCAAATTTCAGCCACTTCAATGGATTATTGTGGCCATAACCTTCAAAATACCGAAAATCGGGAGGTACCGTTCTATGGGGGCTATATGAAGGCGTGGACCTGTACCGACAAATTTCTGGGGGAGAGTTTCGTAACCCCAATGGAGACTAAATACCAAATTTCTGCCATTTCGGGGTAATATTGAGACCACAACCTTCAAAATACCGAAAATCGGAAGGTACCGTTCGGCTATATGAAGGCGTGGACCCATACCAGCAGAGTTCTGGGGAAAAGTTTTATACCACCAACGAACACTTAATACCAAATTTCAGCCATTTCGGTGTGATAATAAAGCTAAATCCTTCAAAATAGCGAAAATCGGGTGGTACCGTTCTATGGGGGCTATACCAAAACGTGGACCGATGTAGCCCATTTGCAATACCAAACATCCTAGGAGTAATAGAAACTTCTATACAAAATTTCAAAGCTCTCCCTTAAAAATTGCGAGCTGTATCTTGATTTCAGCAGACGGACATGGTTATATCGACTTAGAATTTTACCCTGATCAAGAATATATATACTTTATAGGGTCTCCGATGAATAATAATAATTATACCCTCTATATTATGGTGGAGGGTATAACGAGAAAGAGAGAGAAACCTGCCAAAATAACTTTTTGGTACAGACTTTCAGGCAGGCATTTGATATTATAGGGCGTTTATACTATTGAAGGTTAACCCTGTGGGATTTAAATATCCAGTGGGTTAATCTTAACCGTTTATATATGCCTTTATGAGCATATAAATGACAGCTGATTTTTGTTTGTGTATACTTACAAACCAGCAAGTCAACAAAAAATCAACATACATACATAACTTTAATTATTTATTTAAATGCTAAAAAAATTTAATACTTTCCGTGTCCAAAGACGAAAATCGCGATTCTGCCCTATTGCAGCTGCCACTAAGTAAACGTAAGTAAGTGAAAATATTTCCATCATATCTATGAGTGAGGCTAACCATTTCTTCTATAATGTTCTAGATATGCTAATATAAAATAATTATTAGTTGTGGATGTAGCAGCAGTAACTGTTTGGAATAGTGGCGTTAGAATGATTCCAATTGTGTTTCTGCCTTTTCTCTCCCAGTCAATGGTTATCCAAAACCCGTCCCTTACATCGTGTTAGGGATGCACACTGCGATAACACACAAGCAGGTACTGCATCGGCAACATCCTGTTGTGTTGATGCAACGGTAAAACCTTCGTCTCCTCATCCTCCACTGGTTTCATGAGAAAGTCCATTTCCCACTGTGGCTAAGGCAATACAAGAAGAACTAGAATCATATCGCAATTCTGAGGAAGAAATCAAATGTCTAAAACCATCAGTGGGATTGATGGTGAGGCTAAGGTCAAAGGACATTTGGTGAAGCTCGTCTTATCAATGCTGTCAATTCGCTGCCTAAACTAGTGGAGAAGAAACGTTTAATTGATATGCACATGAAAATCACACAGCCAAACCAAACTTTAGATAAACCATTGATGGATCTACTAAAAGATCCAGAATTTGGTACACCTAAAGATAAACTGCGTTTGTTCATTACCTATTATATATGTTCACGACTTTGAGATAGAACGTTTAAAGGAAGTGGTGCACGAGAATGGAAGTGATTTGTCATTGTTGTCGTATATACAACGTTGGAAAGCTATTACGAATCGTATACCAAGTCCAAAAATCAAAAGACCTTGTTCTACAACAATTCCTAACAAGTTTGCTATTTTTCACAGAATCTTCCTGTAACCAAAATCACCGAACAAGTGATGGAATGCCGTAATAATCCCGAAACCAATGATTACCTTCATTTAGATCCGAAACTATTAAAGTTGGTGATGTCATGCCCAAAAATCGTGGACCCTTCCAGGATGCTGTATTTTTTGTGGTGGGTGGTGGCAATTATATTGAATACCAGAATCTTGTGGATTTTATACGACAGAAATGGTAGTATTGTCTATGGTTCATCTACGCTAACAAATGCCCAACAATTCCTTAAAGAACTATCTGCCTTGGGTCGTGAAATTCAAGGTCCTGTTTTATGTTAGGATCGTCCTATCAGTGCTAAGGATATTTTCAATGTTAAATGCTGTTGAGCAGCAGAGTTCGATAGGATATACCACACACAAACCGATAATGGGCAATATTTATACGACATAAATAAAAAATACCGAAACAATAAAGAAACTTTCTTCTTCTTGTTTTTAATTTAGACGCTTAAACAAAAAAGCGTTATTTAAAAAAGCTTTATGTTTGGGTTGCACATCTTAATTTTCATTGTATAAATCATTGTTTTCATCTTTATCATATTCCATTAAATTAGACGACGGTTCCACATCTTCAAATTCAGAAAAATATTTCGTTTGAACCTTCCCTTGTAGAGGACCCTTTCAGCTTCTTTTATTTTTGTATAGAGTTTGTGAAATGCATGTAGCACATCCCAACAATAGACACAAACAGAAGAATCGTACGGTATGTATTCCTATTGTTTTAAAGATGCAATTGAAAATATACATATTTAGTAGCCATATTAATGAAAGTTTTAGGAAACTTACAATATACCACAGATTTTTATCCATTAGGGCCTTCACCATTTTCTCTTTCCACTCATTGGACTAGGCTTTTATGCACATGCCATCAATTCCAAACACAGAAGGCAATTTGTGGGCTTCAAAAATCAAGGCAAAGTTCAAACAAGACTTACCATCAATAACATCAATTACCACCTTAGCAGTTTGGTTCTTTCGGACACTTTCCATTCCTGATTTTTTTGTCAATGAGGGGTTTTTGACTATTGTTTTGTCTATATTAGTAGCGGCTATTCGCCCATCAACTGTATTATTGTACTTTTTGCTCGAAGATGTGTTTGGCCTTCTTCCTGCTCTGATTGTCTATCAATCAGATCGGAAACAGTGCCTTTTTCCGAATCAAACATATCCTCTGTTATAGTGTCCATTAACATTACATATGACGCGAAATTTTTACAGTTTCCTTTCTCTTTTTCTTTCAAATATGCTGTATGTAATGTATTAATTTTTTCTTCCAGTGCCTTTGCTGTGATACTAGTGTCCTGTAAGGATACGTAAGCTTAAAAAACAATTGATATACAAAATTCTTCCCATTACCAACATCAAATCCTCGTTCAAACATATCTTGCAGTACATTTTTTGTTCTTTTCATGACAGATTTGTTTTTGCCAATCCTTATAGCACATCAAAAAGGCCAGATTCTTCTTGATCCACTAAATTAATAAAAAATATATGTATTTATCCTAATATGTATTTATAAAAAGGTCCGCTTACCTTTGACTCATGTTGATGTTTTTGTTGACATGCTTCTTCTTACCAAGTATTCATTCAATTTTGATGTCTATTCCTGTACCAAAAAAGCACCGGTAAAATCTTCGTCTCCTCATGAAGATGGTTCACTGATGTCATGAGGAGGCACCCTGTTGCTGTCCTCAGACCGACATTCTGGCAGGTTTAAATGTTTTTCAACTGCATAGCTTACCACAGACCGGCCTATTGCTTTAGAAGAGGTCAACTAGGTTTCTTTGCCAGCAACCCAAGTGCTTGCCGGCCAGCGACTTGAGGACCTCCTTGTTTTTCTGATCATATCGCAAATTGACTTTTGTAATTTGCGAAAGACGTTTCCTTCTTGCTTTAGACTTTTCCTGCGAAGAAATAGGAAATAGAAGTGCTATTTTATTTTGTTATTCAAAAAAATATTTGTTTACTTACCTCTCTGCGAATAAGTCACAAATTTTCTTTCTGTTTTTATTTATGTACGTTGCTGCATGTTTTTGACAATTAAAAAAATGTAAACAAATAATTTTTGAAAACGCTTGCAACTTTTCGTACAATGGGAAATGAGTTGCATTTTTTAGTACAAAAACAGTGCTGGATTACATAAGTATCCAGATTTCATGCAGGATCTCTAACAAATCCGGTCATGAAAAGATTTAACTTTGTATGGTAAATCTTCATAAATTTGATGAGATTAGGCAAACAAATCCTGATAATGAAGGTTAACCCCGCAAAAAGCTATAGTATAAACAGCATATTAGTTTCTAGATTTGTACGCCAATTTGAAACAATCGACAAGAAATGTAACTGAAATGCAAGAGAAGATCGATTTTTCTTACATTTTTAAATTTTGGATTTTGCCTGTCATAATTAATTTATTTCGATAAATACTCTCATCTGTGTAATTCTCTATTCGATTAATTACTTCATTTTCCATACACAATTCTGACAGCGAAGAACGATTTTGGTACATTATTCAATTTAAATTACCCTACGAACGACCATAAAATATGTCCTATCTGTAACAATTGAGAGTATTTATCGAAATAAATTAATTTTCACAGACAAAATTCAAAATTTAAAATTTTATGAAAACAACCATTATTTTTAGAATAACTGAGAAACATGAATAAAAAGTAAACGGTGGAACCATTAGTATACATTTAAATCACAGTAAATTTTGTCTTCTCTTCCATTGCAGTTGCATTTCTGGTCCTTTGTTTCAAATTCGCGTACAAATCTAGAAAATGAAATCAAATGCCTGCCTGAAATTATGTATACCAAAAAGTTATTTTGGCAGGTCCCTCTCTCTCTCTCGTTAATTTTGAAAATAGAAAATTTGAAAAATGAGTTGAAAAAATCACAATTTTTAAATAACTTAAAACTTAAAATAAAATAGATGTTTGAAGGAAAGAAAAGTATTTTTCTAGTTCATATCAACTAATTTTGTATGTCATTCGGTTGAAACTTCCTTTAAAATCAGCAAACAAAATGTATGAAAATGTGAACTATGTTGGTATGAAGTATGTACCATGTCGTAAGAACAGGTTAATTAGTATACGTAATTGTGAGAGGGAACAACGTAAATAAAGAACTGATATGAACAAACAAAAAATAACAAAGATTTGGATTTAATATTGTATTTCGAGTAAATTTCCACTAAATGGTGACTTAGCGTGGCTCTTTTGACAAATGTAAACAGTTAAGTTGTCCAATCGTTATGTTTTTATATATTTTTACATATTTGTTAAAATCTTCCGTTTATTAGAAAACCAATAAACAGGATACTAATTTGAATCTTAAAAAACCGATTATCATAACATCGCATTTCTTTAGAACTTCATGTAATTTTCGACAAGATTTATAGCTCACAGTATTATCACTTGTTTACACCTACTAGCTCGTTTTACAATTTTATTCGGGCAGCAATAAAACGCCTTACAAACTGTTTGTTCCTTCTAAAGTTTCTCTCACTGTTTTCTTTGCTTTCCAATTCGATTTCTTGTTTGCATATTTACAGACAAAATCGAATTAATAACAATACAAACAGACACCCAACCCAAACTGAGAGGGACTTAATGGGGATAACTGTCAAGTCATTCGATTTTACTGCCACGTTAAGTATTCATTAAAGTACCAAATAAATTTAACGCCTTTTCTGAGCATTCACTCCACCGTTGAATCACCCAACAAAGTGAAAACTTTAACCCTTCCTCACCCACCAACTCTTCCGGTTGCAAAATGTTGCACACAAAGAAGAACCTTTAAAAACAATAGACTTTTTAATTTTTTTGATATCGGCACAGACGGAATTGGTTTCTATACCCTACAACAGCATCTCAAACACAGCATTTTATAAAAATCTTTTGTTTTGAGAACTTAATAAAGAAATAAGATTTACTTTCAATGTTATATCACGTATTCTTTCGCGAAGAATATTTATTGTTGGCGTTTTTTATTGTTGGACTGCAGAATTTTACATCTTTGTGTTTATTTCAGCTTTAGTCCATATTTTGTTGTAATTCAATTGTTTGAATAACAACAAAATATTTTAAAGTGGATATGAAATTGATTAGTTGCGGGCGAAGGGTAGGGAATACTATAGTTTCAGTTGTCACCAAACAACTTCATCAGTTCCCTTTTTCGCCGACTCTGTATCGATAAACAGGTCAATAAAGCCATCTAGCAAATTAAATAAAATGAGAAATTTGCTGTATGGCCCTAAAGCTGTTTACCCTACAATTTGAGTCGAACTAAAGAATTTCATATCCACCACTGTTTTTATGTCGTCTTTGTTTCACAAAGAATACGAACATAGGAGTGTTGCTTCAATAAGCGGGGGTAAAAACAACAAGAAAGTTGTTTTTGCATTACGCATTGGTCAACAAGGCCGTGCTGATGCCTATTATTGTTGTTGGCGTTTTTTATTGTTGGACTGCAGAATTTTACATCTTTGTGTTTATTTCAGCTTTAGTCCATATTTTGTTGTAATTCAATTGTTTGAATAACAACAAAATATTTTAAAGTGGATATGAAATTGATTAGTTGCGGGCGAAGGGTAGGGAATACTATAGTTTCAGTTGTCACCAAACAACTTCATCAGTTCCCTTTTTCGCCGACTCTGTATCGATAAACAGGTCAATAAAGCCATCTAGCAAATTAAATAAAATGAGAAATTTGCTGTATGGCCCTAAAGCTGTTTACCCTACAATTTGAGTCGAACTAAAGAATTTCATATCCACCACTGTTTTTATGTCGTCTTTGTTTCACAAAGAATACGAACATAGGAGTGTTGCTTACCCCCGCTTATTGAAGCAACACTCCTATGTTCGTATTCTTTGTGAAACAAAGACGACATAAAAACAGTGGTGGATATGAAATTCTTTAGTTCGACTCAAATTGTAGGGTAAACAGCTTTAGGGCCATACAGCAAATTTCTCATTTTATTTAATTTGCTAGATGGCTTTATTGACCTGTTTATCGATACAGAGTCGGCGAAAAAAAAAAAAAAAAAAAAAAGGAACTGATGAAGTTGTTTGGTGACAACTGAAACTATAGTATTCCCTACCCTTCGCCCGCAACTAATCAATTTCATATCCACTTTAAAATATTTTGTTGTTATTCAAACAATTGAATTACAACAAAATATGGACTAAAGCTGAAATAAACACAAAGATGTAAAATTCTGCAGTCCAACAATAAAAAACGCCAACAACAATAATAGGCATCAGCACGGCCTTGTTGACCAATGCGTAATGCAAAAACAACTTTCTTGTTGTTTTTACCCCCGCTTATTGAAGCAACACTCCTATGTTCGTATTCTTTGTGAAACAAAGACGACATAAAAACAGTGGTGGATATGAAATTCTTTAGTTCGACTCAAATTGTAGGGTAAACAGCTTTAGGGCCATACAGCAAATTTCTCATTTTATTTAATTTGCTAGATGGCTTTATTGACCTGTTTATCGATACAGAGTCGGCGAAAAAGGGAACTGATGAAGTTGTTTGGTGACAACTGAAACTATAGTATTCCCTACCCTTCGCCCGCAACTAATCAATTTCATATCCACTTTAAAATATTTTGTTGTTATTCAAACAATTGAATTACAACAAAATATGGACTAAAGCTGAAATAAACACAAAGATGAAGAATATTTATTAAATTTATTTTATCTTTTATTGGTAAAAATACCTTGCAGAGTGTCAAGTAATCTGTCCTGCCGTCCTTAGCATTTTGTACAAACTTCCAGGTTTGGTTAATCCAAATGCACAGAGGCATAATGTGAAATAATTTAAATCGAATTGGAGCATTTGGTAAGCCAAAACCAGGCCGAAACTTAAGGCGAGAAAAGGTCGCCAAGTATAAAAGTCGTGCAGAAACCAACACCAGTAAACAGGATTTTAAAAAACGGTCAAACAAGTGTATGTGTGTGAGTGTGTGAAAACCCAACTACAAATATAATATTCGATACAAATTAATAGATTTGTTATTGATTTAAAGAAGAAACAAAAAGAATTTATTGTTTTTACAAAACAAAACATTGCCATTCTCTATCACAGTCAACCGAATTCCAAAAGAGGGTTAGAAAAATAACCAATGTTTTCCTTTTCTTATGATTTTTGTTTTTTTTTTTTTGAGAAACAAGAGCTGCGTTTAAGCACGCCATGTAGATTTTTTTATGAAATATGACAAAAGAACAATGGCCTAACTGAGGGGGTTCTCTGTCGACGACCACTGAGATAAGGTTTTTTTCGATAATGGTTTTAAGTTGCCAGTCGCCTAAATGGATTACTCAGTTACTCATACGAAACATAACAAATGGGAAACATTCCAATACTGTCGCCATAAAGATAACCTTTCCTAAATGTTCCTCTTTGTCATTTGTCATCCCTTGGAATTCAAGGAAAGTGCGGTAAAGGATGGATTATAATGAATTATTCTGCTAAGAAATAAACGATTATGGTGGCATACTTTAACACAAAGTCTCCGTGAAATCCTACATGTCTTTGTAATAGGATTCCACACACACCTACTCCCGTCCACTAACAAATGTTCTTCAAATGTGCCAAACATTGTAAAGGAATATAAATGTCTTGTCCTTAATTTCACAATTGACCTTACCACATATGTATGTACATCCATGTGTATGTACATACATGTCACATATCTTTATAATCAACAATAAAGCCAACAATAACAACAACAGACAAAAGAAAAATCAAAATATTTATATTCCTTCTTATGGCTCATCCTGTTTGAGTGCACAGCGATTTTCTAAATGAAAAGAGGATGTTGTCAAATTAATTTGTAGAAAGACTGCAAATATGATGCCGAGCAAACGAATAATGATAGTATTTTTCCAAGTTATGTCAGTCAATAATCCACTCACACGCAGGCACACTACAATACAAGCCTTATTTCTCCCATGAAAATGCTAATGGTTGTGTGTATACATATGTGTGAGTGTCTTCAGTGTCCATTTGAATGATATAAAATTTCATTGTCCGTTGTACACCTGTCACTAATTAACACGCTCAGGATTATTTCACAGTTTATGTGTCTGAAAGGAGGAAAATTAATGTAAATTTGCGTCAAAAATAACAAATGACCGTTGCTTAAAAAATGAAGAAAAAACATTTAAATAAATTGTCCTAGTTGGGAAAAATTAATTTCCATAAGAATTCCATTGTAAGTTTACGGAACTCCAACAACATTATTATAATTATGTCCAAGAAAAGACTTCCCGTGCCAAAGATGTTACAGAGATTAGTGAACAATGAAAGAAACTTAAAACCAGGGTTTCGGAGTCGAGCCATTTTTCTTCGACTCCGACTCCGACTCCAGGCCAGTTTTTTGTCACGACTCCGACTCCGGAGTCGACTCCGAAGGTAATTTCCTATACCACTAAAAATTAATAAAATTTGCAAAATTTTTCAACTTTTCCTATACTAGGACCCTATATGCTTATCTGTTATTTTCTCTAAGACAATTTGTAATGCAATGAGATGTAAAATTGATGTCCAGTATTGAATCTGCTGTATCTTATATCAAAAAGAACAAAAAGTTTCAGTAGATTTTGCCGAAATATATGTACGAGTATACCCTCAGATTATCAATTTAAAACAAAAACAAGTAGAACTGACGAGTTTGATTAGTCCCAATTTACATTAGGCGAGTTTACTTGCGGCAATTGTCAGTTTGTGGGTGAGAGAGGGTGTTGAGAGGCAAAGGGTTACCATATACCTCACCTCTCTCTCCATCAAACTGACAATTGCCGCAAGTAAACTCGCCTAATGTAAATTGGGACTTATTTTTTTTTTTTTTTGTACGGACGCACAGAGGGGAAACATAGGCATAAAGTTGCTCAAAACTCAAAATATGAAAATCGTTTTTTTATGAAAAAATGTTGATAAACGGCAACCAGACTCTTTTCTACATTTGCTATAACCATCCTCGACTTTGTAAGATTAACCAATCCAATGCAGCAGTCGATTGAACTCAGCCTTACTAAAAACAAAAAGTAAATTTTCGAAAACTAAGAAATTAGGTGAACATTAAAATGACATTATTTTCGCGAAAACTTATATTTTTCAAGATTTATTGTTTTTGTACAGTCTCCGAACAAGATTAGCATTTAAAATTTTCAGATTGATTTTACATCTTTGCTCTTTAATAATGGTAATACATATCCTCTTTATGAAAATTGTTTATGATAATTTTTAAGATTACTACAATTTCAATAGTGAAAAAGTCTATTCCCCGTCGTTTCCCGACCATAGTTTCTTCTAATGTTTTATGCGATTGAGCCTCAAATATCAGATTCAAACATAAAAAATTGCGCATATTTGCGCCATTTCGAAAAAATCTAATTTTTCTCAACTAAAATATGAAATATTTTTATATGGAATTGAAAGGTTTACTCACACAAAATTTTGCTCCGCGTTATAACCGGGGCTCTAATTTATCAGACTAAACCAACACCTATCAAATATGTTTGCATAATTCAGAAAAATTCACGGCTTTTCTCATGTGAATTGAGAAAAATTTAATTTAAGTAAATTTCGAAAAATAAAATTTGGAATGAAATATATGTATATGGGACTATATATACATCTGTACTGATTTGTTTGAAAATTGGCTCAAAATTTTTTTTAAGGCTAGTTCAGGTTGCATGTGTCAAATTTCAGTGATTTTGGTGCATTTTTATCTCATATCAGATGCGAATATATATGGAAGCTGCATCCACATCTGGACCGATTTTCATTATTTTCTATAGGATTAATCCTTGTGCAGAAGATATGCTTTGTGCAAAATATTATATCAATCGAAGTATAAATGCGCTTTCTAGGACTTTTGATCAACTTTTAACACAAATTTCCCCTCTGTGGGACGGGTCACATATCTGTTTCGTTTTATTTTGTCGAAATATGAAGATGGGTATGCCAACAGTAATTTGTTACTTACAGATTTTACGAAAGCGAAATTTTGACTTCTACAGTTCCCTTTTTTTTAAATTCATATTTTTTAATTCGTTTCGCTTAAATACACGATTATTATGTTCTTAATGATCCCACAAAAACATATGCTGATCGGTTTATTCGTTTTCGAGCTTCAGTGGTCACCGCAAACTGCTTTAGTAAAAACAATGTTTTGTAGGTGGCCATTTGTCAGAAAACTGTGCAATATTTTTCAAAAAAAAAAAAAAAAAAATCTGAAAATAGCTCAAGGTATTATAAATCAGATGAAAACAATAGCTCCGCTTCCGTACTTTTTAATAGTAAAACTCGTAAAAGAGAAAACTGTAAAAAAAATATTCTCACATACAAGTTTTTTGAAATAGTTCGGGAACGGAAAAATGGAAAATACGTCAAAAAAACTGGAACAAATGTCAAAGTCAGCGTATAAGCCAATCAGACGCCGACAACCACTTTACTATTTTTTACACGCTCAAATTCTTCGAGTAAAAAGTTTTTAAAGAGAGCGTCATTCAGCGCCATTTTTGTTTAAAGAGAAGTGAATATTTTACAACTTTTTCGTGTACGGGAACGGGTTTTCGGGTAAAATGTGTAAAAGTCGTAAAAATAGTAAAAACTTTTTAGTTCTGGAACAAAGCTAATATCTTTTGGAAAAAATTGGTAGATTACTTGTAAAAATTCATGAAAAATTTAATTTTTCGTGCACAATAACTGACCATAACCCCTTAATTGTGGACAAAATAAACTTTAATACTTTTTCCACATTATATTGTGAAGTGTAAATATATCAGATCTAAAACTAGTATTCCAGAGTGTATATAAGTTTTGTCATAAATGTGATGGTATATTAAGAAATCGATTCATATTGAAAGATGCAATTATAATTCTATTGTCATGGAACATTACTAAATATAATAAATCCTTTGCTTACAAGTTTACTCATAGATTTCCTATAAAATGAATAACCGATTTATCAAAATGTTAATAAAGTTAATCTCTCTATCATAAAAAAATAAAAACTCTTTTGATAAATGTAGAAAAAACATTTTGCCCGGAGTCGGAGTCGAGCTTTTTTTCACGACTCCAGACCCCGACTCCGACTCCAGCAAAATTTGCTAGACTCCGACTCCGACTCCGACTCCGAAGCCCTGCTTAAAACTAAAAATTGGAAACTGTTTCTTTGTCAATTTGTGTTTGAAAATTTCAACAACACAAGGTCACAATTACATGAAATTACAAAATTGGCAATTATTACTCTGCTTGTTCAATATTACTTTAGTGGTACAAAAATTCCACTTCTCAGCTACATTTAAATAATATCAGCATATTGATTCCGCACCACAAAAACTGCTCTGGTTTCGCGGTAAAGAATGAACCAAGCCAACTTCTGATACTCTGTTCTGAAGTAAAACGTATCCTACAAATATTCTAAAGACTACTACAGCCTTTAGCGCGAAAGATTTTTGAAGGTATGACCCTAAATATTGGGTGATTTTGGGGCCCATATCTTATAAAAATCTTCTTAAAATTTCCACTCACCATATTCCATTTTGGAACTGGATCTTATTTTGGGAGTCATTCCTTTCGTGTCATTTTAGGTGGCCAACGTAGGATTTTTTGAGCTTTTAGGCCATTATATTGGGAAGGACACGACGAATATATTATTATATCGTTGTATTCAGAATCAGATGTACTACCTTCGATGAAAATTTCAAAACATTACTCGAACAGTACCTAAACAACTCCTAAACAAAATTTTGAACATTTGTGAGAGAGGTATTCGAAGATGTTGTCTAATATAGACCTTTTTGGAAGTTGATATACGTTTGAGAGAAATATTACGAACCCGATTTACATATGTCTGGATGAAACATTGCGAAAAACAGAAAAACAACTTTTGAACCAAAGCGATTGATTCGGGAGTTATCGTGAGCTCCATTTTAACGAAAATTTTCGAACTTTTGTAGGGGAGGTACCGGAAGGAGTGGGCCGATATGGCATATCTTCGAACTTCATCTATGTTTGGACAAAATTTTTACCAAATAGGTTGATTATTTCGTGAGTTATCGTGGACACCAACTAGTCAGACAGACTAAACTCAAATCATTTATGTATTTATGGGTAAAAGCCGCAAGAAAACATCTCAACATTCTGTTTCAAAACGTAAAGCTGGTTTGCAAAAATACAAATATTCTTCATGAAACGTATACAACCCTTGGATTTCCGTACAAAAAGCCACAATTGTAGGTTTATAGTGACACATTTAAAACATGTTTTTTCGTTGTCGAGGCAAAAAAACCCATCCTTGCTTATTTTTTATACATAATACAGATCTAACATTTTGTAAATTTTCTTTAATGCCCAACAATTTTACCCTCTCACTATCTATTTGCACAGCCATAAATATTTATTAATTTTCGTCTCAACATTGCTGTTTGTGGGCAAACTTTTTTAGTTTATTCGGTTAGTTGAACAACAGAGTAACTTTTGCTGAAAGTATCATTGGTAGGTATTATAGCTTCATTCACAGTTTTCTATTATCCATCTATACATTTTGTGAGATTGCTTCTTTCAGAAAAAAGGATAAACGTTGGGCAAACATATTATCAGGAAATCTAATGAAGAACTGTAGAAACAAAGTTATAAATCCACAGAAATTGAAAACCAGATGAAGTACGTATTTAGCATTTGGACATATGTATGAAGATTTGTATGTGTGCATGGATGTATTGGATTTTTCCTGATTGATAAAATAAGTCCTGGCTTTGATTAACAATGTACTAAAAAGCATCCATAGTGCTGTAAATTAGCACTATGGATGGAAACTTGGAATTTATTTACTATGTTTCGTTTCCAATAATCCCTGCTCATTCACCGTATTAGATCAGAGTAATGATGAAAGTTACATTTAAACTGTTGAATCTCTGTGGAGACATGCTGTTCTATAGTAATAATGAATTTTTTTATTATTTTCCTCCCGAAATACTAAAAGTAGCAATATCTTATAATCAGACACTGTTGAGACTACAACAGGCATTTGTTAATCTGTAAAGTGAAGAGAAAATATTTCTCTATCTGTCAATTCCGAAGCTATTCATGTCTGGATCTTCTTCTTCTTCAATGAATATTAACGTAGTTTAAGTTTTCGAAGAAAATCACAATGGCAAATGTCCTATAATAAATAAATTCTAAATTCAACTATTCAACAATTCATTCATGTAATCTGCATTGTCAATAAGTGGTTGGTTGTGTGTGTGGGACGAATGCTGTAAAAGGAACATTGCAAATGGATTGCCATGCATTGCTGTTTGTTGCCACTGAGTTATTGTCATTTACTTACTCTAATTTCATTGGGAACACAATCCAAGTTTCTATCGCAATGTGTGTAGATGTTTGTGTTTGGATACTGAGCATGAGAAAAAAAAGAAATATTGAGAAGAAATGTCAATTTGTTTTCGAACGACAAATCACTGCATGAAGCAGGCAGTATTAAATTTGTGATAATGTTTAAAAAACATGTGTATATTCAATTCGATATCTCACATGGAGAATGAACACATATGGCTTATTGCAGGCGCAATAAGGCAACTCCTCGCCCAGTACTAGTGTATGGACTTGAAAATTCCAGTAAAAGCATATGAGCCTGCATAGAAAAAATATTTTACACAAACTTCTTATGCACAAACTTTATACACGTGTGACTAGTATTCTACCCAAAATAAAGCGTAATTTAGAAAGAGTTATAACAAAATGTTCCATATGTTAAATCTGAAGTACCCTCCACTATATAATCGGGGGTATATAATTATTGTCATTCCGTTTGTAACTCGTATTAATTATTTGAGAAACAACATGTTTATATTCTTTATCAGCGTGGAAGTTATCTGGTTCGTCAACACAATAACTCTAGAAGGGAATAACTGATTTGGCCAAACTTTGTATATCATTACTAGATCCAATTCGGAGATGGAGTGTATTGGTCCACTCCTTCGGATATCTAGTTACAATAGTTCAAAAATGTTTGTTAACTTCAGCTTAAGGGCTGCACATACATGAAACATAGGCCAAAATTTGATCAAAACTCAATATATAAAAATCGCGTTTTTAAGAACAAACTGTTGGTAAACAATAACCTGACCCCATTCGATATGACCATCCGGAACTTTCTGTAGTTAACCGATCCAACGCTGCCGCCGATTGAACTCAGTCATATTGAAAGCAAAAAAGTACATGTCCGAATACTATAAAATTATGTGAACAATAAAATAAAAGTATTTTCGCGAAAATTTACATTTGTCAAGATTTTTTGTTTTTGTATATTCTCCGTACAAGATAAGCTTATAAAAATTCCAAATTGTTTTTGCATCTTCACTCTTTATTAGTGGTGGTACATCTCTTCTTTCAAGCATATTTTTTATGATAATTTTTTGAAAACTCAAATTTCAAAAGTGCATCCTGCGAACGTTTGCGGACCATAATTACTTTTGGTGATTTATGCGCCTAAGTCCCTAACATCAGATGTAATCATAATATTTGCGCATATGTATATGCGCCGTTTTGAAAAATCTCATTTTTATCAACTAAAACCATTGAAATATTTAAATATGGAAGTATTAAAAATGACATTAACAAAATCGGCATATCTACTTATTTTATTTGTACTCCTGCGTATTAGAGTTCATAAAAATCGTCAAACAAAATTGTTTTTGCATCTTCACTCTTAGATAATTGCGGTACATCTCGTATTTTATAAACATCTTTTATAATAACTCAAATTTCAATGGTGATATACTACATGATGCGAACGTTTGCGGGCCATAGATATGTAGATACTTTTGATGTTTTATGCGCTTAAATCTCGAACATCTGATTCAAACATAACACGCTAAGCGTAGTTGCGCTAATCTGAAATAATCACATTTTTCTCAACAGAAATCATTAAAACCATATAATTTTTCTTAAGTAAAATTGGTATAATTTATATAAAACAATTTTAAAAATTAAAAAAATGTTTGGCAACGTTTGCCAACAGTAATTTTTTGTCTGTCTAATAATAAGACCCCTGGTTAGTCTTATTTATCATTATGTATCATAACTTTTGATATAAGTTTGCGCCATTCCGAAAAATCACGCCTTTTTCTGAAATAAAATTGGAATAATTTATGTAAAATAATTTTAAAAAAATATTTTGGCAACGTTTGATATAAGTTTGTGCCATTCCAAAAAATTACGCATTTTTGTGAAATAAAATTATGTAAATCAATTTAAAAACAAATAAATAAATATTTGGCAACGTTTGCCAACACTAATTTTTGATCTGTCTAATAACCGGGGCTCTTTTTTTATCAGAATGTATCATAACTTTTGATATAAGTTTGCGCCATTCCGAAAAATCACTTCTTTTTCTGAAATAAAATTGGAATAATTTATGTAAAACAATTAAATAAAAAAATAATTTGGCAACGTTTGCTAACACTAATTGTTGGCCTGTCTTATAACCAGGGCTCTTTTTTTATCAGAATGTATCATAACTTTTGATATAAATTTGCGCCATTCCGAAAAATCACGGGTTTTTTCTCATATAAAATTGGAATAATTAAGGTAGAAATAACAAATCGAATGGTTTGAACCAAAATTTGCACACTGTGTTCAAGGCTAGTTCTGAATGGATGTAGCAATTTTCAGCTCATATTGCACTTTTAGTGCATTATTTATCTCATATCGGACGCTAATGTACATGGGAGATATATCCAAATCTGGACCGATGTTAATTATTTTTTACAGAAATAGTCTTTGAACCGAAGATATGATTTGTGCAAAATATTATATCAATAGGAGTATAAATGAGCTTTTCAGTAGTTTTAATCAACTTTTAATATAAATTTCCCCTCTGTGGGCCGTTCGAAAATAGATTTGAAATTTATATCGCATATAATTATTTATTTTTCAAAAATGTGCACCAACTAAATTGACTCAGTATGCAATTTGACCAAAACTTTAAAAATAGTAAAATTTCGTTATTGAAATATCAAATTCTAAAATATCAAATTCTTTAAACGAAAATAGTAAAATTTCTTTTTAGCGTACATCAAATTCATGAAGGTCTACATCGGTCACCAACTTCGCATTCTTCCCTCACAAAAGTTAAAAAATTTCCCTGAAGGGCTTTTCGAAGATTGTTTTTGAATTGTTTAATGAAAGTAGTCCTTGTTGTCCTGATTTCAATGATTCGTGGACACATCTCAATTAAAATGGATGGTAGGAACGATTTCTATCGAAAGGAGTGACTCCCGAGGTTATGTGGACAATACCGGTCCTTTCCTTCGCTTTGGCATATAAACCCAGTGCAAGATCACTTTTCGCATAGGGTTGAAATTTCATTACCAGAAATATGGGCTTCGAAATATCCAAATATTTAAGGCATTTTTACAGCAGGTTCCCTCGATAACGGCTCAAAGTTCCAATAATTACGCCTAAGTAGTGTTCCTGTAATATGTGAAGTATTATGGATTGTATTCGTGTAGACTATGTTGATTGGATCAGTGCGTGAAAATAATTAGACCCAGAGTCTACCTACCGAGTTTAATCAGAGATATAGCCATAGAAAATTTAGGTCCACCATTCATGTTATTGGTTTTTGCACATTTATAGGTTGAAAATATTTAGCTTCCGGCAAACCCGACAGATTGTAATTTTTACTTGCCTACATTGCATTCAAGGATTTTCCCTTGAAGCCATATTTAAATCTAAATTAAAGAAGAATTTTTTGTCAACATCTGTTTAAATTTTTTTAGTCAGTATCTGTAATAAAATTTATTAGCCTGTGCTTAAATTGAAATATCAATTTATATTTATGTAACTACCAATGTAACTATGTGTGCGTGTTATGAGGAAATAATGGATTGGCAAATTAGAAGTCCCCACAAGACTGGAATTATGTATGTGAATGCATTAAATCCATAATTTTGGAATTAAAGCGACAAGATGAGATTCGAAGAACGATGTAAGTACTAGCTGGGATCACTAGTACTATTCCCACGCTACGAAGAAATGCATGCTTAAGGCGGTACGGTAGGGATTGTGGAACAGCGTAATGGGGTTATTTTAGCGTGTTAAAGTCTCGCACACCTGGCATGCCGGGTTGTTAAAGTCATACATATGTACATGTTCATAAGTAATCCAAGTATACTAAACGTATTTCCATTGGGCCATTGCTGTAGCAGTTCTTAGAATCAGATGTTGGTTATGGCATGGGACCCTGAAGTCTGGATGGAACAAATTGGAATAACGGCATTAAAAAAAGGGGAATTCTATTTACCAAATAACGATTGTTTTTCCCTTTGTATTCCTGTTGGCTAGAACACAATTTAAATAAATTGAAAATTTGTTTTTGTTAGCAACAACAAAATAATTAAAGCGAACAAATTCCGAAAAAATTAGAAATGTCTGCTTCAATACAAAATAGCAACGTTTAACGTACAGTGTTCTTGGAAGAAACACTAGACCAACTGCTGCAATTTAATTTGAGTTTTTAGAAGGTGATGAAGGATTTCTGTGAAGGATTGTTAAAGCAAAATTTACCCATTCAGCAATAAGTATTTCACATGAATTTTTTTAGAGAGAACATTCATTACCTTTTTTACATACATAGCAGGAAAAATAAATATGTTTCCAAAAATATTCCAATTTACTTTGAAATAAAAAATATATTTTTGGTAGCATTTTTAAATGCATGTTTGTTTATGACTTGTTCGCGTGTCGTTTGTAGTCATTGTAACCATGACTACAACATTTTACTTTTGGCTAGGGGGTGGCAATACTTTCTGAGATATGAGCCCATAATGACCCAATTACTTTTGAACGGATAGATATACAGTTTTTAGTAGTTTTTGTTAGAATGCTAAAATTTTATTCTGGATAGAACATGTTGATTAGTTCTTTCTGCACAAATGCCTAAAAATGCGCTGAACACTTCCATAATTATAAAACTAGACATATGTATGTTTTTAACGTATTTAGTTTTACCACTCCAGTGAACCTAAATTTATGGAGAGAGGGTATATATATCAAACAACACATTACATGACATTCACCCATTTATTCATTACATGAGCTTTCCTACTACGACAATTACCGGATAATCTCATGTCAATTAGACCTAGTTCTCAAACAAAAGTATGACAAAGCTTTGTGAAGCAACACAAAATGCCCCAATCGCCAAAAGTTGGGCCGGCATGAAAATTACCATAATTTTTTAATGGCAATGCTTGTCTCCTGCTCTATAAGTATTGGGTGAGTTTCATAATTAAGGAATGGGTGTATTAAGGTGAAATGCAATTTAGCAAATGACTAAATGTTTGCAAATATTTGCAAAATAAATAAATGGGTTATCGATTCTTTGTAATGCAATTAGCGGTTGATTTCTTGAGCATTTTCTAATCCCCTAACTAAAACATAAATACGTTATATCCTTGTATTCAAGGAACTATATTTCTTTTGTGTTGAATTTAATGCAATGCTTCACAAAAATCAAAACTGCAACAATGAATGTTGATAACTTTTCCTTGCCGTAACGAAATATTATTTATATTGACAATTTTGTGCCACAAAATTGACATTGCAATATCCTCTTTGCTTTCTTACCCACTTCTTTTTCGTTTTAAAAGGTCTAGTCAACGAAAAAAATAACATACCACAACCGAATATTTGCGTTATAAACAGTCGAGCGTTTTTCGTATTCGGCTACCTGGTGGCATTCTACATACCCATGGTGATGATGGTAATCACGTACCTACGATTCCATTGTTACGGAAGAAGGCTCGATTTGCTGCCGAACATGCAGAAAGCGAATTATTTCGTCGGTAATCGGAAGGTACTGTTCTATGGAGGCTATATAAAGGCGTGGGCCTATATTAAAAAAATTCAGGCGAAAAGGTAATTACCACAACGAAGACTAAATACCAAATTTCAGCCATTTTCCCAAAATACCAAACATTTTAGGAGTAATAGAAACTTCCATACCAAATTACAAAGCTCTATATCAAAAATTGTAAACTGTATCTTGGTTTCCACAGACAGACGGACGGAGAGACGGACATGGCTATATCGACATAAAATTGTATGCTGATCAAGAATATATTTATATACGTTATGGGGGCTCCGACGTGTCGCACGAACATTTCGATGTGTTACAAACGGAATGGCAAATTTAATTATACCCTTCATATTATGGTGGCGGATATAAAAATGATGATGCCTCCCTTAAGCTTTGAATTATAGATATTGTAACAAAATTTGCCTTTATTCGTTTATTTTATATTTTTAGAAACAAAAATAAATAAATGTAAATGTTTAATTAAAATTGGTTCCCGAGAGGTTTTTTTAAGTTCTGTTTTGATCGGCAAGTTTTGTTGGTTGAGGTGTTGATGAGCTGCCCGCACGTAAGTTAATCAAACGACGGAGTATTCGCGGCTGATTGATGATTTGAGGGCAAAGAATAGCACGGAGGATGGAAGGTCGCAGTGAGCTGAGCTATATTTAAAGACACGAAGCTGGTACATCAGGGCATAAGCATCTTGTGCTGACGTATACAAATCGCAGGTATGGAAGTTGTGATGCGATGTGACAACACTTATGGGGCGGTGGAGCAAGACGGTAGCTGAATGGCGTACCTCCGGTACACAACAATTATCAAACGATACAAGACTCGGCGATCCACTGTTCCAAAAAGATCGGTTCGATAAAATACAGCGAAACTTTTTATTTTGTTTAAAAAACTGCAATCTGGTTTTACGAACTGCGCGTCACTTTCTTCTATCTAAAGACAAAAATCACAACTCATCCTCTTTCTTAAAAAAACATTCCTGTTTTTCTCCAATCGAACCATTTTAACGCATAATTCCTCCGTTATTATTGCATTCTCTCCCATTAAGGTTTTGTTTTAGCTTGTCTCACCTTAAGTATCATTGTTGTAATAGGAGGCGGAGACATATGGAGAGGGAGAGAGCAACAGTTGATCAGGCTTCCAATGCGTTCCACTTCCATTGTTTTAGTTTTGCATGCTCCCTGCTTTTGATGCAGAGTAATAATTGTTGTGGAATATTGGAAACAAAAACAATGATAAATAACCAGTTCTCTCTTTGCTGCTTCCTCATTCTACGTGTGATTTTATGATTTCAAGTTCAAGGTTATTGTTTCGTTTCTTATGACTCTTGTTTTCGCGAATTTCAATTATGGGATCCCCCATGCTAACTATAAAAAACTATGTTCGTAACAATATATATTAATAAAAGCGTTTATAATAAGTTATAAGTGTTTCTTAAGGTAACGTAGTCCCATCTTGTACTCAAAACTTCGGTGGATCAATCCAATTTTAAATCGTTAGAACTCAACGCCGATTTTACCTGTTTTTTGTTGATTTGGTAGCGTATGAGTATTGTCCATATCCATACGCATTCGTGTTAAAATGACGAAGGCAAGAAGACATACAAATTATTTTCATTATTCTATTGGTTAATCATTTAAAAATAATAAATTATGTAATTAACTTAACTATTGTATGAAAGTTTGCACTGGGGTCACTAGGAGAAGAAATGACGCACGAAGCAAATACAGATGACAGACAACACAAACACACCCACCAACATTAGTGAACTTTATTTTATTTAAACATTTTGTAATCCTTTCTTATCCATTTTTATTGAATAAAAATAATCTCTCATTAAATTAAATTGATTAGTTTTCAATATTCTTCTCCCCCTCTTTCACCAATACACACTTCTCGCTAATAGCTTGTGGGGTCGCTTCACAATACGACTACAACATTCGCAGCAGCAAATCCAAATGCACAGTAGTTTTAGCAATAATTGTAGGTTTAGTAAATATTACTTTGCTTGTGGCAGTGCAGCGAGTGGTGGTGGTGGCTTGCATCGCAACTTTAGTCATCACCACGAAAAGCAATCCTCTATTCATCGTGGCAATTCATCACCTAATTTCCATCACCAATGGCAATAACGGTAGCAATTGTCCTGGCGTAGGCTTCGGTTCTGGTGGCCCTCTAACAACATCGGGCAACGGCGCAACGACGACTAACACCTGCCGTACAAATACTTATTCGAAGTAGCATATTGCGCCATTCATCTTCGTCATATCTATGCAGCAAACCGAGTAACTTAAAAGTGATGGTTGTTACTACCACAACTGCCGGAAGTGTGGTGGGCAGCAGCAGTCTTGGTGCCATTGGTGTTAGTGGCGGCGGCAACAGTTATGGAGCAACAGTCTGTCTGTACACAGCCATCAAACGGCATCGACGACAGCACACCGGGACACTGGCAAATATTGCCGTTCTTCGCATTCTGATAATGCGAATCTAATGGATAGGTGAGAGAAGATCTTTTGTGTCTGCGTGTGATACACCTGAAAAAATCCAAGAATAATATAAGTTTATATAATTGAAAAAATTTATATTGGGATTTCTGAGTGAAATCGTATTCTTTTTCAAGATGAAGTTTTTGATTTCCTTTATTTCTTGCTGTGGCGATGCTGCTAATCAGCAAAACATTATAGAATATTTTCAAATTCTTGAAAAAGTCAAATTCTGTAAAATCTATGTACAAAGAAATACTCATAACGTCTTTAAAAATGGTCCAAATAGAAAAAATCGTTTTTTTGTATTTTTTCCCTGTTTTATCAGCTATCTAATAAAAAATAGAAACAATTTTGCACATCGGCCTTGGATGCAATTTTCGCAATTTAAAATTTAATATACATTTTTATCAATGGTTGTACTCTTCGAATTTCTTTCCTATGATAGTGTGATTCGAATAATTACTATTATTTCTTAATTTTTTAAAAATTTTCAATACAATTTTTCCAAAAAAATGTTTACCAAAACTGGGCATACA
This sequence comes from Musca autumnalis, assembly GCF_047663935.1. Classification (NCBI taxonomy): domain Eukaryota; kingdom Metazoa; phylum Arthropoda; class Insecta; order Diptera; family Muscidae; genus Musca; species Musca autumnalis. The sequence continues at coordinate 6,133,967 of NW_027411644.1, read as the reverse complement.
CCCAATTTTTAAGAGATGGACATTTTGACACAGGCGTCTAATTACAAAAGAAGGTATATGCTAGAAATTTTGCACTTCATAAATGTTCCCATTGAAAATAGAATGAACTATAAAACGGATACAGAACACGATGCACAGATATATCGAAGCCTTGTTGAGAAACATCAAAAATATTAGTTGATATTTGCAATTCGGAAGATGATATTGTGTGTTAAACAGAAAAAGAAAAATATCAATCTAATTATAGTTTTCTACTTTTATGTTTATATTTTCAGAAAACAAATGTTCTGATATTGGAAAAATAAAAATAAGAAAAAACAAATTTGTTTTTAGTTTTTAATATGACTTCAAGCCAAATTAAAACCAAAGAAAATAGTGTCCATAGGTCAAATATTTTTTTAAAAATTTGTTTTGTACTTTTATTTGGGAATTTATTTTAAACATCTTAAAAACTTCGTCATTTTTTCGATTTTAAAAATGGTTTAGCTGTTATTGTACCAGCCGGACAATAAACTATTTAAATTGATAATCGAAAAACTAAAGGTTGGGCATTATATGAATGGGCATCCGAGACCAATAATCTACCAAATATTAAAGTGGTATTTTCACCAGAAGATGACTATTTAAATACGAATTTGAGATATTAAATGGCCAAAGTTATCGCAGGCACAAAAACAATTCATTCAGTAATACACACTAATGCTGGTACACTAATTGCTAAATCATTCTTTAAATCACAAAATGAAGAAAATTTTAAGATGTTTAAGACAAATTCCTACATAATACATAAAAACAAATGTTTATAAATAAAACTATTAATTCTTGGTCAATTAACAAATGTTTCACCGTTATAAAGAAAAATTGTATTGACAAATTTCTTCTTCTTCTTCATCATAAACTCAAACTTTGTTTAAAATTTTGCGGGTTATTATTTTGACCTACAGAGCCGCTACAAAATTGGTTAAAATTTTGTTTTTGGTCCATTTCATCCCCTGAACATTTCACGATCATCACCAAAAACTAATCATTTCTATTCTTCCCCCGTCAGGGGTAACAATCTTGACGCGATGCGGGGGCTTAGGTCACAATTTTCTGTGCTCGACATGTCATTCTGAATGACGACCTAATATTCATTCTATATGGCATCCTGTACATTCTGAATGAAGACCTAGTATTCATTCTACATGACATCTTGAACACAGAAAAGTGTGACTGACCAAAGGTTATCCACCTTTGTCACAACCCAAGCAGGCGAACTGATAATCCACAGCTCACCTTTAGGTGAGTGACATATATATACACTTTTAAGATCAAGGTGATGGAGTTGTGCCGAGGATCTGAATGGCCGACAAGTGTCTAAAGAAGTCTGGTCGCTAGCAACTCCCCCTCGACGCCAGGGCACGGGTCGGGGGTACTTATAATTAGCCTAGTCTGCGCAAGCCGTCACTGCGTACGATGGTCCATCCCCTTACGGCACACTCGTGGGAACAATCTATGGAAAAAATACTAAAAAAACAAACAAAAACCAAACCAAAACTACCCCTCGGATGCAGTGTGGCAACTCTTCCGAGGATGAACTTTTAGCCTCCAGCCAGGAGCTGGCAGCTAGCCAACCAAGTGTAGTCAGCACTGCAAACAGCTCTGACTCACTTCAGCAACATAAAACAAACACACAAACTCTGACCGTCACTGAAGATGGTCAGTCTAACAAAAAGAAAAAAAGCCCGTCCGACGTTCGTAAGGCCCTGTACCAGAAGGCAAAGTATATTCTCAGCAAAATTGCTAAGAATGCTGCAGAAGGTACAGTCCATGAACGGGATGAAGAAGACAAAATTACTTACACCAAAATCGTAGAGGAATACGAAAAAGCTAAAGCCTCTAAAAATGATCAACCAACATCCTCCAAGCGTGAACGCTCTCGCACAGAGGACAACAAGCCCGCAAAGAGGAAAAAGTTAAAGCATAACACCACTGCCTCTTCAACAATAAAACGCCCATTCAACGAAGTCGTTAAGGATAACCTGATGGTTGCCGTGGCCAACGACAAGAATGACAAGCTGTCCCCTATCACCACAGCGGAATGGGGCATGGTAGAAACAAAGTTGTCAGAACAAGTTATGGAACATGTTTTCGCAAACGACGATTCTCCTGTGCCCCATTTCGACTCTAGCGAGGTACACCGTGGTTATAGGGTAATCAAATGCATGGACGAGTTCTCAAAAGGATTCTTGGAGAAATGTATCGCAAAGATCAGCGATGCCTGGGAAGACATCAGCCTGCGGCTGATACCAGCCCAAGATATCCCTATGAGACCTCGAGCCAGAGTTTGGTTGCCCAAGATAGACTGCGACGGCCCCAAATTACTGCAAGGTCTGGCGAAAATGAACAAAGACGTTCCAATGGATGAATGGTCTGTAATCGCCATAGAACCACCCAATAATAATAGCATGAGCTTGGTTCTCTCGATAACAGAGGCCGGAGTAGAGGCACTGGAGAGACTAGGCAACAAACTGTTCTTTGGCGTAAGGGAGGCCAAAGTTAAGATATTACGCCCACTTGGCCCGAACGGAGAAGACGATGGTGTTGACGTCGACGATGCCGAAAAGCTGCTCGATAATATGCAGCTAGAGGGGCCATCCACATCATCCCCTCATTAAACTATGCTTAAGGTCGTTCAGATCAATCTGAAGCACTCTATGGTAGCTTCAGATAACCTGAGGATCCTTCTGGTGGAGAAGGATCTAGACATAGGCATTATGCAAGAACCATACGTCTTCGAGAATGAAGTAAAGGGACTTGATAGCAGAGAATACAATACATTATACATGAAGGATAAAGGTAAGCCAAGATCATGTCTAATTGTTAAAAAAAACATAAATGCATTTCTGTGTCCTCAGTATAGTACAGCGGACTTCACCGTGGCAAGAGTGGAACTGAAAAATGGTAAACAGTTCTTTATCGCATCCTCTTATATGGCCCACTCAAGGGAAGCACCACCAAGCGAGGTCTGGGACACCTTGGGGGCCATACACCCACACAACACCATTATCATTGGCTGCGACGCAAATGCAAGACATACCCTGTGGGGTAGCTCTGAAATCAACGACAGAGGTGAGTCAGTTTTAGATTTCATTAATACTAACAATCTCACTATATGCAATAGAGGTACTAACCCAACCTTTGTATTTCCAAGCTCGGATAACTTTAGGGGATGGCAAGATGTCATTGATCTAACCTTAGTATCCGATAAACGACATATTGAAATTGCTAATTGGATGGTATCCGATAAGAATTCTTTCTCAGATCACAATTGGATACTATTTAATATATCTGAAAAAGAAACGCCAACAAATTGCTTTCGCAACCCCAAAAGAACAAACTGGGAGAAATTTAATAGGGTTTTAAAAGATAAACTCCCCAGCTCTCCTCAAAAAGGCGACACTACAACATGTATTGACAAAGCTGTATCTATTCTGGAGAAATCACTAGACACAGCCTTTAAAGTATCCTGTCCAATGACACGATCGAAAAAACACTATCCACCATGGTGGACATCCGAACTCTCTAAACTGCGTAAAGAGTCACGGAAAGCTTTCAATGCCAGCTACCAAAGCGGATCCTGGCAGTCATACAAGGATAAGCTAAAGGAATACAAAAAAGCCATAGCCAAAGCAAAAAAGCAATCATGGGTTGATTTTTGCGGATCGTTAGAAAATACCAAAGATACAGCCAGACTAAGCAAAGTTATGGCAAAAGGTCATTCGAATCCTACCTATATAAAGAGAAACAACGGCACCTGGTCCGAAAACTCAGCCGAATCTCTTGAAATCCTTCTTACCACGCACTTCCCCGGCTGCTCGGACAGTACCGAAGAAATGCGACCCATTACAGCTGTAGATAAAAACAACAGTGAAGTTGATAAGATAATAAGTCCGAGTAAAGTCACGTGGGCTATAAACAGCTTCTCCCCCTACAAATCTCCAGGACCAGATGGAATCATACCAAAAATGCTACAATGTGCAGAGGAAATAATAAATCATTGGCTAGTATACATCTATAGTAGATGTATCTCCCTTAACTACGTTGCAACGAGTTGGAGACAGGTAAAGGTTGTCTTCATACCCAAAGCAGGAAAACGTAGTCATGAAAATGCTAAAGACTTCAGACCAATAAGCCTTTCATCATTTCTACTTAAGACGCTCGAAAGACTCATCGACGTGTATATTCGAGAAAAGATGGAAAACTCAAACATCATATCTTCTAGCCAACATGACTATATTAAAGGGCGCTCGACGGATACAGCCCTACACGAAGTCGTTAGGACTATAGAGAAGTCCTTAGAGCACAAACAATTTACTCTAGCTGCTTTCCTGGACATAGAAGGTGCCTTTAACAACGTCAGTACATCAGCTATAAAACAAGCACTAGATAACTTCGGCGTGGAATCACTCATCAGTAGTTTGATTACCACCATGCTGCAAAGCAGAGTTATTAATGCCACACTGGGAAACAGTACACTGTCAAAGCACGTGAACAGAGGAACTCCACAGGGAGGAGTTATCTCGCCATTACTTTGGCTCCTTGTCATCAACGAAATTCTCAATAAACTTGACCACATGGGGATTAAGGTGGTTGCCTATGCGGACGATGTGGTAATACTCGTCTCTGGTTTGTTTCCGACCGTAATAAGTGACATTATGAGCGGAGCCCTGAGATCGCTAGATACTTGGGCCACAAGATGTGGTCTGGGAGTGAATCCAGGGAAAACTGAGATGGTGCTATTCACTACAAAGACCAAATATGCAATACCTAATCTCCCAAGACTGCGAGGTCAAGAAATACCCCTATCAGATCATGCCAAGTACCTAGGAATCATTCTAGATTCTAAGCTGTCATGGAAACGTAACGTGGAACACCGTGCTCACAAAGCAACTGTTGCATATTACGCATGTCGCAAATTGTTTGGAAGCCGATGGGGCCTCAAACCTAAAATGGTGTTATGGATGTACACCAGCATAATCAGACCAATTCTCACTTATGGAGCACTAGTGTGGTGGCCAGCAGTGGACAAGAAAATAACACAGAAAAAACTATACAGCATACAAAGATCTGCATGCATCGGGGCAACAGGGGCGATGCGAACATGTCCGGCCGAAGCCCTCAATATAATGATGCACATTTTGCCAATTGATTTACACATCAAAGCAACAGCAACATGTAATGCAGTAAGACTCCGAGCTCTAGGTATGTGGAGAGACAGAACTTACGGACATGCGTGCATGCTTCAACAACTTCCGAAAGAAATAACAACCACTGCTGATTACTGCGTACCTACATTGGATTTTGATCAGCCTTTTGCAATCAAATTTCCAAGCAGAAGAGAATGGAGTAATGGATCACCATTGATAGCATATGACACTAAGGTATACACGGACGGCTCCAAGATGAAATGTGGAGTCGGATCCGGTGTGTTCTCGGACGAAGCAAACATACACACATCTACAAAGCTACCTGAGTACTGTAGTGTCTTTCAAGCGGAGATAGTGGCAATAAAGGAGGCCTGTACTGAACTTTTACAGCATCACACAGCAAACTCAATAGGAATCTTCGTCGACAGTCAAGCGGCGCTCCTTGCACTAAAATCCAACGCTGTCACATCAAAGCTAGTGAAAGATTGTAAAGAAGAACTTGCCAAACTAGGGCGTCTGTCAAGAGTAGTTCTCACCTGGATCCCGGGCCACAAGGGACTTGTTGGGAATGAAAAAGCAGACGAGTTAGCTAGAGCAGGATCCGCCTCTAACGAACTCCCAAAGGCATCAGTCGCAATTCCAATGGGAGTAGTTAAAGGGGATATCTTCAAACACTATCTATCACTGGCTGAAAGTAGATGGGACAAAACGGCAACATGCAAGATATCAAAATTAACGTGGCCTCAATACAACGCCAAACGAACTAAGTTCCTAATCAATCAAACGCGACGGAACCTTGCAAGACTTATTGCAGTGTTAACCGGTCACTGGGCAATTGGTAACCATGCAAAACGTTTAAATCTACCGCACAATGACCACTGCCGTAGCTGCGGGAATGAAGAAGAGGAGGAAACTGTTGAGCACCTCCTCTGTTTCTGCCCTGCTCAAATGCAACGACGATTCAAAGCTCTAAGACAACCGTTCCTTCGTGATATCACAGAGATAACAGAAGTAGGTCTGGGAGACCTTCTGCGATTCCTCAACTCATCAGGCTGGATTTAACTGTCAACATGCAACAACGAAATAGCAATCTCTGAACGAGTGGTGTGGTTTTTCAAAACGGTATCTCTAACATACTAATTGAGGCTATAAAGTATGGCCACCACGTAAACCAACCAACCATTCTGGCCCGAACCCAACCTCCTTAAAAAATTCGTTACAATCGGTCCATAATTGCTAAATCGCTTTATCTCGTCGAGATATGAATTTCGGCGTACCAAATAAGGGGTCTAGGACGAATATTTCGTGGTGTTACATAAACTTTAGGAGACACAAAAAGTAGCATGGGATAAAAATTTTGTTCTCTACACAGAACCCATTACATATTAGGCAGTAGGCCCGGTATCTAGCAAACACTTTATTGCAATTTACATCAGAGGAAAGGTCAGTAGTTTTTTCCATATGTAGGCTACTTTGCGAAATATATATGTCCTTAAGGAATTTAAATATCGACCAAAAATAAAATTTTTATATTTTTCATACAAAAGTAATGGTCCATTTCAGCCGCTAAAAATATTAAAAATTTTCACAATTTTCACACAAAAGTTTTGGTCCATTTAGCCCTCTAAATATTATCCGATCGCTATCTCAAATTGCAAGCTTCTCATTTGTGATATACTCTTACCTTATTTAAAATTAGGCGTTGATCGGACTATTATTGAGACCTACAGAGCCGCTAGAAAATTGGATAAATATTATGTTTTTGGTCCATTTCACCCGCTAAATATTTCACGATCATCACCAATAAGAATAGGGATCTATTCTGATCTGAACCCGACCTCCATACAAAATTTGGTGACGATCGGTCCATAATTGCGGCCTGGAGCGTGTTTACAATTTAAAATGGACACACGGACGGACGGATGGACGGACACACATCTCAAAATCGCTTTATCTCGTCGAGATATGAAGATTGGTATACCACATTGGGGGTCTCCGACGAATATTTCGCGGTGTTACATGAATTTTTACCAAAACAAACTTATAATACCCTCTTCCACATTGTGGTATAGGGTATAAATAGTAATTATTCGAATCTCACTAACAAATGGGACTTAAAATTTTATAATTATACGTAGTTTAATACAAAAAAATCAAGAAAATCGAAGAGTACAATTATTTATAAAAATTGATTTTAAATTTTAAATTGCGAAATTTGCATTCAAGACCTGGGTGCAAAATTTTTTTCTATTTATACCCTACACCACAATACGGAAAGGGTATTATAAGTTTGTTTTGGTAAAAATTCATGTAACACCTAGAAATATTCGTCGGAGACCCCAATGTGGTTTACCAATCTTCATATCTCGCCGAGATAAAGCGATTTTGAGATGTGTGTCTGTCCGTCTGTCCATTATAAATTGTAATCAAACTCCAGGCCGTAATTATGGACCGATCGTCACGAAATTTGATATGGAGATCGGTTTCACATCACAATAGATCGCTATTTTAATTGGTGATGATTGTGAAATATTTAGCGGGTGAAATGGACCAAAAGCATAATTTTTATCCGATTTTGTAGCTGCTCTGTAGGTCGCAATAATAGTCCGATCGCCTCGAAATGTTAAATAAGGTAAGATTAAGTCTTTTTCCTGGAAGAGACATTCCGGGCAAGTAAGCTATACTTGGAAGAGGATCGCTTGACCTTTCTATTGAATTCAATTGTGTTGGTGTGCATGATAAGTTAACAGAGTTACAGCCTAATATACCCAGTTATTTGTTTGTAGTGTTATCATAAACACGCTAGAGTTCGTAATAATAGCTCAATAATCATGAAATTTTGTACGAGGTAAAAGTTTAGGTAGAAGAAGATGCTTTTAATTTCGGATGATGATCTGATATTATTTAGCGGGTGAAATGGACCATTACTCTGGTATGGAAAATATCAAAATTTTATTTATGTTCATATTTTAATTCCTGGAAAGCATATACCGGCAAAGTAGTCCATATATGGAAAAAGAACTACTGACCTTTCTCCTGATGCAAATTGCAAATAATGTGTCTGCTACATAACGAGCCTACTGCCTATTATATAATGGGTTTTGTGTAGAGAACCATATTTTCCTCCGATGCTACAAATTTGCAATAATAGTCTGATCGGAGCGAATTTTTAAGTAAGGTTTGGGTTTAGGACGAAGAAGAAGCCTGCATTTTAACATGATGATCAGATAATATTTAGCGGGTTAAATGGACCAAAACTTTTGTGTAAAATTTGTATTATATCCTGAACGATAACGTGAGTTATATTTGGAAGACGATCTTTTAACCTTTCCACTGATGTCAATTATTTTGATGTACGTGGTCAGGTAATAGAGTTACACCCTATTATATGCAAGGATCCACAGTTTTAATTGTGTGCCGTGTACTTACATTTACGCTAAGGGTCGCAGTTATAGTTCAATACTGACAAATTTATGCACGTGATAAGGGTATTGGTCAAGGAAGATGCCAGTAATTTTGGATAATGATCGGATAATATTTAGATGGTAAGATTAGCCAAAACTTTTGTCGGAAAGATATAAAAATTTAATTTTAACTCCACATTTTAATTTCTGTGGGAAATATTCAGACAAATGACGATAACGAAACTAGAAAACCAGCTCGTGACCTCTCTTAATACAAATTATATCAATGTAGCAGTTAGATAACGGAAGCACTGTCTAACATATAAATGGGTCTCTTTATTGTTTTGGTTTGCTTGTACGAACTACATTTAGTAGTACCAAATGTCGAGCGAAATTTCCACAATTTAAATTGATGCAAATTGCAATGATGTACTAGTCTTGAAATTATTGTGCTACCTTTGGCCAAAATTAATGTAATACCTAAAAAAAATTGTGGTTTTTTTCATTGGATGATTGGGTAAAAATCAAAGAAAACTACTTCTAAATGTTGTTTGATACTTCTTTCTTTTTACAAATATTAATTTTTGAAAAAAAAACATGAATGTATAAAGAAAATAACACTTAACGTTTCCAGTAATGACGGTGTGTATATAAACTTATGTAGGTATGACCGGATGACAAAAATATGTCGCAATTATATAAAATTAATTCAGTGGAAAACTACTGCCCAGAGGAGGTGGTGTAGGGTATCAAATTTTCGGCCCCGTCCGACTATAGTCCTCTCTTACTTGTTTTATTATATATCTGATAAAATAGCAAAAGAAATACAAAAAATTTTTTTTTCAAATTGGATCAATATTAGAGAAGTTATGAGTCTTTGCATATAGTTTTTACATAATTTGACTTTTTCAAGGCGCGATATTTCTGGAACCGTTAGTCAAAAAAAGTCTGAGCATATACTAAAATGATTTGCTGATGAGCAACATCACTATAGCAAGAAATAAAGGAAATCAAAAACCTCAACTTGAAAAAGTGTCCGATTTCACTCAGAAATCGCCATAGTTTTTCAATATAAGCCGAATAACCCATTACAAAGAAATGTTAATAAACTAATTTTTGTATTAAGAGTAATTGGATGATTTTGCGTTTCGAAAGACATCTGCAACACTTTTCATCATGTAGTGGTACCTAATCAACCCGGATGGCCCTTATACGGCCGGTTTACATGATACCTCTACCCTCATCGATTCTGTCATTATCAACAGTCGCCTTACAACCATTGTATTCCGGATTTGAGATTGATTTAAACGTCGCCATATCATTATCTACCTTAGAGGCTTATCTTACAGAGAATTTAAAGCTTTAAGATCTTAAGAGTGTATTAATTTACTTCATAGATAAATCTAGTTTCAGTGTACACACACTGCGCCAAGCCGGTAATAAAATGTGAGGTGAACACCAAACCTGAGGATGGATAATGATACTGTAAGGTAGATATGTTCGGACACCGTGAACACATCAACCTGCTATTGTTGATATTGTTGAGCATAAAAATGGAAATCAGTTTTTTAATTACATTTTCTTTGCCCCACCGGCGATGAAAGGCACTATTTATTAAGATGAACATCATCATGTGTCAATACTTATGTCTTAAAGTTATTAGTAATATTTTTAAGCTGATAGTGATGAAAGGAATAAAGTGTTAAACAAGAAGTATTTATTTCAAATAGAAAGAATAAAGAAACGGAAGGATCATGCTAACATCGACTAGTAATCAATTTTGACATCAGGCAAATTAACATCGTAGCTGTAATTTAGCTTTTAAGCTGTATTTTTCCTTTTAACAAAAGAGTTTCTAAACAATATCTTCAGACAGACATTCAATAATGAAAATGTCAATATTTTCCATGCTTTGCAAAATAATAAAAATTACAAAAAACTATTAACACCAAGTTTAAATAAATTACGCTAATATTTGTTACCTGCATTAGAGACATAAAATAGCTAAAGTTCTAGCTGGGAAGTGTTAATAGACGACAACAAATTCCACCCCAAGAACATGCAATGAACGTGAATTTGAGTTGACTCTTCTGTTGGCAAAATTTGAAACCCACATTTTCAGCTTAACTTCCCCTCCATTCAAAGCAATTAGACGACCAAACAAACCACCAACAAATATTTTCATGGTAAAGCTGTAATAGTGCTTCGTCCGTACCCGCTTTTAGCCATTTGAAATGGGAAACTGAGAACCAACAAGTTTTAACCATTGCCAATGTCATTATTGCTGGGTGGTAATGCGGTTGGGTGGTTTATGTTGTCCTCGACAACATTTCAATTCGGCTTGTTTTTGCCTCCTGCATCATAAATGTAACAAATTTATGCCGCACAAAAAATGTTACCTTTGAATATTCATATTACATTTTTCGCGCGCATAACCAGACTGTAGAATTGACACTAGCCTACCGTTTTGTGATAGAAATGTGTGTATTATTTTACCCTAAGCATATATCGAGCGTAGTGATGTATCAGTATTTTAATGCCAGAAGGAAAAAATACTTTATTGTTAGTTAAATGAGAACTACATTACAATGTATTAGCTTCAGTACAGTTACCGCCTGTTCATGTATGTTGCACGGACACCTGTAACTAAAGGAAAGCAGTCACTCACTTCCGTCTAAAAATGCGTACATGTATTTCGCAAACTACCGTGCGACTGCCGTTACGTATCCTATACGAAGTGCTACTAATTTGAATGTACATTTGTACAACTATGTTCCATAAATGAGAGCCAAATGAGAAATGAAAACAAAATCCACATATATGTACATACAAACATTGGAATATCCCAATAGAAAGTGTCTTCAAGACAACATTGATGACTCGTGCACGACATTTCCATTTCTTTCACGACTCTTTGCAGACAGCCCTTTGGAATCGTTGACGACTTTTTCACACAAGTGTCCCAGTATTCAAGCACGGCAACATGGGCGACATGGTAAGCGAAGCTGTCGTCGATGATGACTTGGATGACAAAAACCCCATTATTTCGTTGACGACTGCTTTAAAGAAATTGTCTTGCTATTTGTCATTAACGACCATACCAAAGACAATTTCATTTTGTTGTCGTGTATAAATTTTTTATTTTATTATTAAATTATAAAATGTGTATATCATGTCTACAAATGTTATCTTAAATTATACTTAATTCCCGCATGTTTTGCATGTCAGCACTTTCTTCCAGCTTTACCGCGCCTCACTTCTTTCCCCAGCCGACTGAGGGGGCGATCTCGCCCACTTTTGTGGATTCTGCAGAAAAAAATACATACATATACTGTTGACCAATATGTTCGAAAATCTTACCATATACCACGTGCTTCATATTGCGATTTTCAATCGCATGCCTCCAAACTAAATGCACGTATTTAAAGAATAACTACAATTATTTTTAATATAATTACTTATTCTTACTTACCGTTTTTATGTAATGCACTTTCTATGAAAAATAATTGTTTACAGCATGACGCGGTTTCCAAATTTTATGATTTTATAATATTAAATTTCTATTACAAATAGAAAATTGATTATTTTCATAAATATATGAACATTTATTTCAAAGCTCGTTTTCTTGACCATTTTTTGGGTTTGTTGCCAAGACACAATGCAAGACATGGTCATGCAAGTTGTTGTACATGACAATTTCGTAGATTTCCTCAACGAATCGTCGACGAAAATGTCATAAACGATTCGATTTTCTATTGGGATGTGTGATTTGTTTTGTTTGAAAAATAAAATGTGTCGGTATTTTGAGATATTTTTTTTTATTGATTTCTTCAAAATAATGAATGAAACCGCCATTAAAACGTGTCTATAAAATTTTTATTTTGTTTCAAGATTGTGTTGCATAAATTTATTTTAAGATTTTCGATGCTATTCGCGAGTTTACTTTCTACTCGGCAGCTACAAAGCATGTGAGTGATTTTGACATTCTCTTTCTATAAGAGACAGTCCTTTTGAAATACATAAACCTAAATTTACAGGAAAAGTGTACGTTTACGTGTTATTTCGTATGGCTTGTCGGTCGCATAGATTTTCGTTTCGAAGGTGTTTACATGAACGGAAAATGATTTTTTCGACTTCCGAAGCGCAAGAAACCTTTCGATCGACATACATGAACAGGCTGTTAATGTTCAAAAGTATTCGAAAACTAAGTTTAGCAGCTTAAAGTAGTGTTTCTTTGTTTTCATGGACAAAATCGTCAATTTATTCTTTATCCGCCTTACCGCTATCTTGAAGTCCTAAATAGAATAGAATTTTCTGAATGGAAAATAAAGCATTGGGGTTTTTAAAAAGAGCCTAGAAGGTAATTCTCCTTGGTGTCTAAATTTGCATTTGCTTCATTTTTAATTTTCACAATTTTTATATTGTTTGCCATTTGAAGAGGCAACACTTTCTCTCAGGCTGTGCGTGACTGAAACCCATTAAAATACTAAAAATGCAACTGTCTGTGCCCATGCAACACAAAATAGAGAATATAGAGAAGGTAGACAGCCTGGCTGAATGCAACTACAACAATAACATACATTTTATGAACGTGCATGAAATAATAATAACAGTAATGAAGAAGGATAACTGCAGTTATTTTTGGGTGAATGACGAGATCGGCGACTGATGGCATTAAACAAAAACTTAAACCAACCAAAATGGAAAACAATTTTTTGGGGGAAGGCCCAGCATGTGGCATAATTTGCCTGTTGCTTTTTCCACACATAACTCCCATTTTTTTTGTAATTATGATCAGCGCTGGTTTAGAATTAAAAGGTCAACCTTAGGACAACGAGTAACACTCTGAAATTACATGCACAAAAAAAGTCAACCAGTATTGTGGAACGTATTATTGTTGATGTTACTCATACGTTATGATGTTAAGTATTAGTCGTCCGAACCAAATGGTAGTCATAAACACCAGATTTAGACTCCGTGGCATTCATAAATTCAGGTGGTTATTACCAACTCAACTCACAAGTCGATCCTTTTTGTACTATGTACATATATGGAAGTCACTCATCGAATGTGCAGACGTATAAGGAGTGATTCGAAGATTAATCGTCGACTCAGATCAAAGCTTTGTTACAGCAAAGGTTCGATCGAACTGACGCTAGTCGGCAGTTGGACATCGGACAAAAAATACTTCACAAATCGTATACAAGTGCGTATTGAATATACCATCAGACAGTAGGGACGAATAGCCGATGATTGGAACCTAAGCATTCTACATATATATATATATACATATGTCCCGCCCAGAAAAAACGTGATTGAGCACTGTGTGAACAACTGAAAGTTTAATATGGCCAGTAACTTTCAGTTGTTCATGCGAAGTCGCAGAGTCAAATTTGAATTTAATTGTACTTGCCCTGTATTCTCGCTTTACGTATTTTAGGATTTAGTTCCTCGCACGTCACTTTATAATGTTTCGTGTTTTAACTTTCTGAAATAATATATTAAATGTAAATAATTTATAACTGTTTATTTTTGTTGGCATGCGATAACACCCTGGCCGAGTGTAAACAACTCATATTCAATTAAATGATTTAGCTAAATACCCTCAGATATGCTTGGTTTACATATACGAAATCCACTCGATTTCAACTGTCAATTCCTTTGCATATATGTCAAATGAAAACTCATCTGAAATTTAATGGATTTCATTTGACGTTTAAGCAATGGAATTGACAGTTGAAATCGAGTGGATTTCGTAAATGTAAACCAAGCATTATACAAATTAAGACAATTGGATAAAAACAACACAGTCCTTCAAGGCAGACAGGGCTATTTGCCAATCACACTGACAGGCGTCCATGTTTGAAATGTTCCCAATTTTTAACAACGAGAAAAGTTCACATTAATTCACATTTAATTTGCCGACAAATAAAAAACAAAATTTTTCCTGTCTAAAAAGAGTATTTTCCAGGGTGGCATGTCATAACGTCCAGGGTCATATTGTCCATGGACGCTATGACACCAAAAAAAGTGTCGTAGCATCCATGGACATAATGACACATTTGGGAGTGTCATAAAGTCTAAAAATTTGCGACACTACGTCCATAGACATTATGACACTTTTGGAGTGACATAATGTCTAAAAATATCAAAACTTAAAATTTCGATGAAAAGAACCGTTATTTAGTGAGTAGTTTACTCAGAAGCTGTTTTGTGATGTGCTATTGAATTGGAGATGAAGTCGCTTTAAAACAAGCTTTGGAATGCGTGTTTCCAGGAGTCACCCAAAAAGGCTATTGGTTCACTCAGGCTATTGTGCGTAAAGTACATAAAATCAAGGGCTTCGGAAATGTTGTAAAGCGCAGAGAAGAATGCAGAAAGTGGTACAGAAAATTTTTAAGTCTACCATTAGCAAATCCGGAGCAAATTGAAGAGATATTTTTAACACTTAAAAATGAATTAGAGAATTTTTTCCCAAAACAATAAGGAAATTTTTAATACATTTCTGAAATACTTCGAAAAACAGTGGATGAGAAAGGTATGACAAATTATTCTCGGTGGTGGTGAGCAGGATAAAGGGAATAAAAAATCGGCGGCCGATTTTTCATTCCCTTTGTTTATGACGAATAAAGACGGACGACACTGTGAAGAATTCGGTGCGGAAAACGGTAAATGCAAATGTAATGAAAAATCGGCCGCCGATTTTTTATTACATTTGCATTTACCGTTTTTCGCACCGACTTCTTCACCGTGTCGTCCGTCTTTATTCGTCATATCGTTTGATGAGGATGTCTCATATCCTGCTTCTTTGGCGCAAGCTTCGGCGGGTAATTTGAGTGTTTTGCCGAAAAAACGACGAATTCAAGAAAGTAAAAACTGTAAAATCAATTGTCTTACCGAAAAACCCAACAAAGGCGTTATGACTCTATCTGAGTTCTTCGAAGCTATTATAAACAAGGAAAACGACATTGTTAATAATGACATCATAGAGGATGCTGATAGCCAAGATATTTCTGAATCGGAGACTCAGGAGGATACAGAAACATCTCCGAGTCAACCTACAGAGGTCCTTAAATGTGTTATTTGTGTGCAGGAACCGAGAAATATTTTGCTTCAACCATGTAAACATTTCAAGATTTGTTTTTATTGTTTTGAAAAGTTAGATGCAAAGTCCAAAACAAATCGATCACCTTTGCTTTGCCCTTATTGCAGACAAATTGTTGAAACAAATTTAAAAATTTATCAATCAAATTATGAATTATGAATAACACTTTTATACCATATTTTTTTTATTTTTAAAGTGTCATAAGGTCCATGGACATTATGACATTTGCAAAAGTGTCACAATGTCCATGGACGATATGACACTTTTTTTGGTGTCATAGCGTCCATGGACATTATGACCCTGGACGTTATGACATGCCACCTTTTCCAGCCACAATCCTCCACTCACCACCCTATTCAGTATCAACGTAACAACTTTACTCATTGTTAACTCATTACAATAATTTCATTTGATTGTTTTACATTTGTTACAAAAACAAAAGAAATTTTAACAACTGTTTAATCGATAAAAGTTACAGAATGGTTATATTCAAACATTTCCTAAAGCTGGGTACACATTGTCAGTTTTGAATGACAGCTTTGTTGTTGCTTGCTAGTGTGGCCGTTCATTTTTGTCATTCATCATGCAACCGCAAAATGTATTGTGGTTGCTGGACGGTTTGACAGTTATCGATAATTGCGAAATATCGACATTCAAAACTGACAATGTGTTCCCAGCTTAATTACAAAAGTCCCTTCATTTGATTGTGACTATAAAAACTACCTCCATTACATTGATTAAAAACGGCCTTGTCTCCGGCTTCCTGCATATTAAATGAGTTTTGTTGTTAATTTACAATAATTTTTTGTCACTCAAACTGAACAATGTCATTTTTATGGGCATAAATGGAAACATGTAAATATTACATTTTACTGGTAAAGGACTTGGTAGCTTTATCTATGACAATGAGTCACTAATACACTGAAGTTGTGATACACGCTTAAGTGGCATGCCTGCAATATCGACTCTATGTAAATGTAACCAGGCATCTGATGAAATTTTGAAAACACGAATCATGCCACAGAAACGAACATCATCCGGCTGTTGTCGTACAAGCATGCGGCCATTCCTCGTGCAAGGATGAATAAAGAAATGGTATATCGGGGATCCCCGAAGACAACAACATTCCACTATTACGGTTGTTGTTAGTTGGTGGATTCTTTATTTTTTTCCAACAATATAAATGTGTTTTACTTTTATTTAGCTTGGAAATCCGCGTGAAAAGCGTAGGAAACAATGTGCAAATGATCAAATCGCGTAAATATAAGTTAGACCTACGAGAGCTTAGGTCTGAAAAAAAATTAAGATCGTCTAGATCCTAATTAAGATCTTCTAGATCTTGTACGCGTTACTTTGTCGAAAAAGTACCGCGGACCCTTTTAAAACCGGAGTTCAATTATCAAAATTGAACTTAAGTGACACTTATCAAAAGTTTCGCCGCTCCCGAATTAAAAAAAACCGTTTGTTGATTTAAGACGACTTTATTCACTGACAGTTGGTAAAAGAGTGAAGTTAATGTTGTGTTACAATCATAAACTAGATTACAAATATTTGCTTATTTGACATTATGATTTTCCATGAAATCATGTCACTTAGCTTTTAATAATTTGTTGTTACCAAATTCTATTAAATTTGTCTGCACGCGTCGAGCGTTGCATTGGTTGACCGGAAATTGCATTTCTTGGGTTTATTGAAATCGGACAGACGAAAAGCAGTTTCATTGAGTTGGCTGCTTTTGCAACGGAAGTGTATTTTCTGATTTATTAAAATAATTAATTAGAATTTAATATTTGGAGCAGATGAATGTCTGCAATGTGCTTTTGCAACGGAAGTGTGTTTTCTGATTTATTAAAATAATTAATTGGAATTTAATATTTGGGGCAGATGAATGTCTGCAATGTAGTTTAATTGGAATTGAGTTTAACAGAGTATGCAACTTTATTGTTGCTGAGCTTTAGTTTTATTAGGTAAAACAACATATTATGTGTTAACTTATATTTTCGACATATATGGTATGAGTATTTGCATTTGTAGCATGTCATTTATTTTAGAAAAAGAACTGAAAATAAAATTGAAGGGGGTGGGAGTCTGTAACTATTTTTATTTATTTTTTGACTGTCCACTTACGGAATATGTTCGTATATACCTGATCACGGGTAGTTTGAACGATTACATTATCAAAGATGCAAAATGTAGGCAAAACTGTCATTCTAAGCCAGAGTTGCTGTTTGTTGTTCACTATAACTCACTTTTTCTATACTTAAATTATGTTCGCTTTTCAAACACAAATTCGCTTAAAGCTCGTCTCTATAAAATGAATTCATTGTTTTTACGATATTCCTAGGTGGATCTGCCAAGAATGGTTCCAGTAAAATGATGTTTCTTATTCCATGATTTAAAATATTTAAATAAGTTAAACTTTGTAGCGTATAACTGTTAATATAACTAATACACTAATGTATGAAGCAAAATTGGTGCTGTGACGAAAAGGCTATACCTACGACTGTTCAGTATTAAGAACACACAATACAAAATGCTTAAATATGTGCAATAAATTTGATTTATGTATTTCTGGACATGGGTGTTTCGGAGGTTTTACACGCTACTGGACAGTGTCATGCCAAACATACATACAAGTCTATGAGTGAATGCGACCTTGAGTGGGTATATGTATGTCCAAAATGCTTCTTGAATGAGACTTTTTTACAATATGACACGAGACTTTTGAATGGTAGTAGATTAATGGCAAAACGACCAGCTGTAATTGACACTAAATTTCAAATGGTAATTTCAATGGTCATTTGGTTGTTTAAAATGGAATTTTTATTACACTTAAACATTCATGAGTCAGTAGGCTTTATGCATATGGAAGAAAATTATTTTAAATTAAATAGTTTAAGATTCAAACTTAAACGGCTTTGAATAATTTCGTTAAAAAAGTCTAAGGTTAATACTCTAAAAGCGTCGTATTATGATATTACTACTAATTAATTTCTGACAAGCCTTTTTCGAGTACCATCCTCATTAGGAATCCTCTTTGCACCCATAAGGACGGCGTTTCGATTCCCAGGCCAGGCAAAATCAAACTTTCAACTGTAGCACAATACCCCTCAGTAATTTTGGCGACATTTCCTGCGTATTTCAGACATGTAAAACTTCTCTACAAGCGGTGTCGTAAGACACGCCGTTCGGACTCGGCGATAAAGAGTAGGTAGATCATTGAGATAATATGAATGGGAAGCATTCATTAATATGAGAGAAGTCCACCTTGTCCAAAAAAGAATTGATGAGTCTGTCTAAAAGGTTTGCTACATACAACAAATTAATCTTGCCATTATTTTTGATTGCCGCAGACATTTTTAGACCTTCATTTTGTTTTTGTTTAAATAAATTTTCATAAAATTTTTTCCAAGAAATCTACAAAAAAAATTTTAAGAATATTTTGTTTTTATCTCATAGATCACACCTTGAGCAACTGTCGGATTTTTTTTTTGTTGAAAAATATTGCACAGTGTTCTCACAAATGGCTTCCTACGAAACACTGTTATTTCTAAAACAGTTTGCGGTGCCCACTGTAGCTCGAAAACGAATAAACCGATCTGCATAGTTTTTTGTGGGATCAATAAGAACCTAACCATCTCGTACTTAAGCGAAACGGAATTAAAAAATATCCACTTAAAAAAAATGTGGACTGTCAAAGTCAAAATTTCGATTTTAACTAAAACAAGTAAACAAGTATCAGTCGGCTTTTCCGACAGAGATATACCCTCAGCCTGTGTATATTGAAACAATTATTTCCCCAAAAAACGTAAGTATTTAAGGGTTTTAATTTTAAAATTTTGGGCTTTTGAACCGTCAAAAATGTTGATTAGGATTAAAGAACAAAAGTTTAGCGGAGGAGATACTAAAAGGAATGGATCGACATTGCCCATTATTGAAGTGGATCACCAGCCACTACATATTGTGCCTATGGGGTTTTTACACCCTTCGGGCTGTTTGCTCAAGAAGTATGGCCCCTGAAAAAAAAACTTCACCATCGTAATTGGAGCAGCGAATGCAAGTTGCTTCAACAAAAATCAAAACGATTCGTTATCAGGTCTTAAAGTGAACTTATCCGAAATTTTGTGTGGGAGGTACCGGATGGAGTGGTCATATATAGTCCATATAGGAACCTGATCTATATCTGGTAGATATATTAGGATGTGTAAAGTATGGACCAATTCGGCCAATCCCTTTAAGAGTTACCGTACGAACAATTTTTCCGAATATTTTTGAACTTTTGTGGGGGAGGTACCTGAAGGAGTGAACCGATATGGCTTATCTTCGAACTTAAGCTATGTTTGGACAAAATATTACTAAGGTCAAATGTTGGACCGAATCGGCAGATCCGTTCTAGAGTTATCTTGCGCTCCAACCACCTCACACGGTGTCATAGGGGTTTTTTGCAACTTTCATGCTATTTTCTCAGGAAGTATGGACTTGCCCCTAATAAAACTTGTACCCTCGTATGGGGGGCAGTGAATACAAGTTGCTAAAACAAAAATCAAAGCGATTCGAGAGATGGCCCTAAACTGAACTTTTCCGAAATTTTGTGTGGAAGGTACCCGAAGGAGTGGACCCATTGAGTTCATATTGAAACCTTATCTAAGTCTGGTACACATTTCAAGATGTGCAAAGTATGGACCAAATCGGTTACTCCCTTCAAGAGTTATCGTGCGCACTAATTTTCCGAACATTTTCGAACTTTTGTGTGGGAGGAACCGGAAGGAGTGGACCGATATAGCCCATATAGCCCATCTTCGAACTTAAACTAATTTGGGCAAAATATTACGAAAGCCAAAATTTGAACCAAATCGGTTCATCCGTTCGAGAGTTGTAGTGCGCTCTAGCCAGACAGACAGGCAGACGGACGGACATTGCTCAATTGACTCAAAATTTTCTGAAACACATTTCGTCCAAACTTACTTGGGGTCTAAAACCATTATTTCGATGAAGCACATTTTGCCCGTATGAAAGTGTATATACCCTCGTTAGCAAAAATGCTGAGGGTATGAAAATGGACAGCATAATTGTCCAATTTTGCGTATTCTGGGCTCAATATAGCTATATCAAAAATCTGATCCGATTTTCCCAAATTTTTGAGGGATTCATTTTTTAGCCAAGGCAATGAATAATAAAACATAACACAAAAATATATTATATAACAATTTCAAACAATCACTATGAATAATAATAAAACATTACTTTATACTCCCTCCGTTATCTACTCCCCCATCTATGAAATTTTATCGATATCTATCAATAAAAACACTCATCGTTAGTTGTTCTAAGAGCATAGTTCTAGTTTCTTCCTTAAGCAACAACCAATGATTTGATATGGTTTGGATACGAAAAGATGGTGACTCCAAGTTTGTATGTTTACTTTGCCACAATAGTTTTCATGAATTCATACATTAGGGATAAAACATTTTGCAGAAAGCAAAACAACTACAACATATTAATATATTTAGAAATGGGTTGGATCACTTATACAAGGAAATTACGATCAATAAACATAAAATAACAAGTTATTTATGTTAACCTGTTAGTATATACAAACGCATAACCCTATTTTATTACCCAGGTAATAGCCTCCACATGTTATTGAGATAATATTCAGACTTCTAAACAAAAAATTTAAAACATTTTACTTAAAGGTTCTGGAACAGAGCAATATTTACATATTTCCCTAATGTACATATACATACATATGTATTTGTATTAAGTGAAATCTTGAACTTTTGAAATTGAAATGAATCCCATGAATTTTATTAGATGACTATTTTTTGTCGTTATCTAAAAACTGATGCAATCACGACCCACCCAAGTTGAA
The DNA here is from genome assembly GCF_047663935.1 of Musca autumnalis. Lineage (NCBI taxonomy): Eukaryota > Metazoa > Arthropoda > Insecta > Diptera > Muscidae > Musca > Musca autumnalis. Next base: position 6,112,397 of record NW_027411644.1, on the reverse strand, counting down.
TGCAGTTTCATAAATCAACACTGTCAACATTTAATTGAAAATAAATAAAAATAGTTTATTTTCTTTGAATAAAGCTGGTGATTTAATTAACCACAACATAACGTTGACTGTATAAAATACTTTATTTTTATACGAATTGTCAGTTGTTATTTAAATTAATATATTTAATTTGATAACAAAAAAAAAAAAAAACTAAAAAAATCACCGGAGGTCTTTTTAAAAAAATTGCGGTCAAAGTTCACATTTTTAGGATTTGTTCGGGCTTCACACTTTTATTTGGAAACCGCAATTCCTTAGGAAATGGAACTAAGGAAAATGTTATAGTGAAAATTCTCTACAAGATTGACCTTTACGATATTTTTGTAGGTTTTACTGTTTCTGATGGAATTGGGGCAAGGCACTGACTGTATCGCCTCCTTATAAAACAATGCCATTACTGTAATTTCCCAACTTAAACTTATATATCTCAAAGTTGGTACAACCAAGGAAAAACTACAAAAGGCAGCTATAAGATTTTCTCTAGTCCCATTTCGGTGGGACTTGCCGTTTTCAAGCAAGATATTGAAAACCTAACAAAAACCCTAAAAAATGACCTGTAGTGCGATTCTGTAACTCCTTAACGACAAAATTAACGACGAATGTCGGTAGTTAACTATAATTTTAGGTAAGTGGTATTCTGTATACCAATTTTAACAATTTTTGTCGGTAAATTGTGTCGGTAATTACCGAAAATTGTTGTTAACTTAACAACCAAAAAAAAGTAGTCGTTAAGTCTTAACGGCAGTACATTACTGCAATATTTAGCTGATTTCTTTTAACATATGCGTTTTTATTTGAACATAAGCAAAGATTTATGTTATAAGGCGGGTATAAAAGGTAAATTCCGCGTTATTGGGAAAAAATCTTAATAAGACATTTATATAAGGGTTAACCATATATGTACATATGTATATATGAAAGCTAAACGCACACCTTTGCCTTACTTATTAATGATGAAACACGTTTGCTAAAGTATTAAAACAGTATTGCGGCCGAAACTCATAATAGTATTCCTATATTCTACCTCGCTTTGTGGCAATCTTATAAAGATTTCAACTCAACATCACTAACAATCCAACTTTACATACTCTACACTATGGGAAATTCCATTCAATGTGGGCGTGAAATGAATATGTGCCTGTAAACTTTAGTGGCGGTAACGTGGATCCACGAACGTCGCCGAAGGGACTTAAGTGTGCAAATTTTCAAAGTTCCATCTTTATATAGCTCTTCCTTTTAATGCGCTGTTCAGAATTTTTTCCACAAAGCGCCACAACCCAAAATATGACCCTACCTTTTTAATAAGAAAAAATAAAACAGCGCTTTAGGAAGGATTTTACCAAATTTATAATTTTTAAATCATACATCTATAAAATTCGCTACAGTAGGAAGTGTCCTTTTGACCAATGATTTTTTGCCAAATATACGTCAAATATAAATAATGCAGGTTCTATTGTTTCACAAAAGGCGGTTTGTAGATGCACACAGGCATATTTATTGGTCTAAAAGACAAGTTCTTGTCCACATCAAAACCATAATTGGTGTTTTTCCGAGCTATTACGATGGAGGCTAATGATATTTTTCTTCATATCCTGGAATAAAACCACCAAAATTGATGTCAATCATGTATTGTTCCTTTACCTCCTAGAAGTACTCACATACACACTTGACGTTTTTGAAGTTGAAGTTTATCTTGGTGTTCGCATTGTTGGGATACTTGCAGACACTTATTTTAGATTCCTTCCTTCCAAAAGAAGATATTTGTCCTCCTTTACGCGTTTTATCTTCTGTAGTTGCGAAGAATTAATAATTTTCACTCAAAAATACATTAATAAATACAAAAATATATTATTTGGCAATTTGTCTTTTTATCGATATTCGTCGGTATGTGCTAACGATTTCTACAATCGGTAGCATAAAGTTACAGAATAGCACATTCGTTAACTCAACCGAATATTTTTGTTAACTACCGATGTCGGTTCGTTATTAAAAAAAGTTACAGAATCGCACTACTGAACTTCCATATCTCAAAAATGGTAAAACCTAGGAACAAACCATAAAGGTCACTCCAATTGAGAATTTTTACAGCTACAACATTTTTTAGCCCCAAAATCGTGAAAACTTAAAAAACCCTTAAAATGTGATTTTTGACCGCGATTTATTAAAAAATCCCTCCAGCGTTTTTTTAAGTTTTTTTTTTTTGATTTTTCTCATCCATGAACATTGCTGTTTCAGAATTCGCAAAAACTTCCCAAGTGTAATGGGTTTAAATTGGTTAAGGCTCGCCGCAGATTTCCTTCTACTAAATTTCATTTGACATTTCATTTTGTTTTCCTGTCCATTAGAATTAAATTGCTCTTCATCCATTCCAATATACAGAGGCAATTACATGTTTGCAATAATATTTTATTGTTATGCACAGTCTAGTGACTGTGAAATGAATTGAAATAGATCTCCACTTTGTAGAAGGCCTGGATGTGGATACATCGAAAAACATTTGAATTTGGTAATTTCTGAGAACTTTAATCTGCAAGATCCGTTACCCCGGCGATTGCATTCATATTATTTGTGTGTAAACAATATTCGTACACTCTAAAGTTTTTCTTTTTCTCCTACAATTAATTCTTGGACATTAATCGTTTGCCAGTTTTTTCTCAGGTATTTTGATTTTCACCACAATAAATTCAAATGACATAACACTGTAATAAAATTCTAATGCAATGTTCAACCACCGAAATCTACGTTGCTCTGCGTACCGAAACAAATCCCAGTTGGAATTCTTTGGTTGCGTCAAAAGTAATGGCAAGGAAACACTTGCCGCCTCAATGCAACCATTGCGTTTTTCATTGCGTCATAATCGACGAGACGATATCATTGATCATGGAGAGGGAATGGGTATTGCAACAATTGGTATGGCCAATGTGGGCAACCACTATTATCCTCCACAGCAGCACAACCAGCAACAACATCATCATCATTGTACTGGAACCTGTGAACAAGGTACCCAGACGCCAACTTCAATTAGACGTTAAACAAGACGAAGTCGAAGACTGAAATGTTTCGTTTTAATTGCAACACCAAAAAGCAAAAAGTGTTAAAAAAATGAATTTACAAGACACAGATGTAATGATTTCAATGCTGTTGTTACAGTTTGCACATACATTAGGGACACAACTTTTTACATTTTTCATTCGCAGATGAAATCATTCTTTCAAATTGAAATACAGGGCATTAATTAGAATCTCCACAAACAAATTTCAAATGAAAGTTATTACAAATCTATACAAATATTGCTGCCCTAAGAACCCCAAATTTCACTATAATCTAATGAAATTAGGTTTTTCTATCCATACCATCCAAAAGCACAGTAGTATGAAAAATACACATTGTTTAAGAATCTGTATGGCTGTCGAGGTATGTAGTCACTAGTCGACCTATGTCACTCTTCATATTGCTTATCAGTTCTACAGCTTTTTTTATAGCAAAGACTTCGGGTTGGAAGACACTACAATTTTCATTCTACTTGTATGAGAGGCGTAGGTTCAGGGTATCGGTGTGGGCATCTGATTTTGTTCTTGTTTCCATCTAAGAGTAATCAGTTAAAATCTCTATACCGTCTGTCAAGAAATTCATTTGTGGTGACGTGTAATCATTGTTTTTCTACGAGTTCATTGGTAGTTCTATTTCCTAGGAATACAATACATTGTTGCCGCTCTCTGGACTTTTTTCAAATTTACGTAAATCCCATGTCTTGCTCAAGGCACACATTTCAGTTCCATAGGCATTCATGACTATCGGCGTACGATCTTGAAAAAAACCCTGTTGTTCTAGTCCCCAGCTCTTGTTAATAGAATTCTTGCAGGAACTGGTGGTACAGAGTGATTCCGAGGTACTTAGCTTCTAAAGAGTGCTCTAGCGTGACTCCATCCAGGATTGGTAAATTCAATAGTTTATTTGTTTGTTTGTATTGGATTCAATACAAAACCATAGACTTGTATCAGTTCCAAAACATTTGTCGGAACATTCCGCTAATCATGTTGACTACGTCGTCAGCAGATGCAATGGTTTTTACACAAATTCATTTAGTGTTTCATTTATTGTCTCTTTTTGAAAAATGAAATACTTAATGAATTTGACAAACTACGAGTTAAGTTAGTGATAGACTACTACTACTGGGCATATCCCTAATCTAATTGATCAGTATATAACATTGTTGGACAGCAGAAAAAAGCTGCTGCTAATTGCGTAAACAGCAATTGCTTGGCCATAAGGGGTATAGAAGAAATACCTAAATTTTTGAGAGAATATGGGATGAATTCGAGCCTAAGGTTATTGAAGGCACCGTCTATGACAAGAATGTCTGCTAACGTGTAGTTTGAACACCCGATTCACTTTTGATGTAGACATGTTGGGCAGAAAATCTGACTTAACTACATATATACAATAATTTGCAACTGTATTGAACATTTCGTCAAATTAATCCCTAATGGATAATCTTAAATGGTTTAAAATTATATTCTTCAAACTATTTCTCAAGAAGATCTCCAAATACACAATGAGACATTTCCCATATCAATAAGCGCATCCTACTTCTATTAAAGCACTTTGGTAATACAGCACACCTTACAGACTCGTTTTCCATAACCGAAATATATAAGGATTTGCGGACGCGTTTTGTCACCCGTGAAAAAGATAATGTAAATTACCTTTTATAGGTAATTTTTATTTGGTATTCTATTCATTCAACTTCCAACTTGAAGAAAAGTCCTGCTTATAAAACACATACTAAAAATTTTCAGAATATCCTAATTCGTCAACTTGTTTTTACTTTCAAGAATTTCTCAATTTTTAGTTTTGATACCTTTCAAACCGAATGATTATTAATGTTCTATTGTTCTCCATTTTTTTTACTTACAGCATCCTCTATAACCACAGTTAAGAGCCTATCAGCTAATGCAGTTGCTACGGAACAAAAGACTGCCAAGGTATTGAGTTTGGTGTTCTTCACATTCGTTTTGTGTTGGTCACCGTTTTTCATACAGAATATAATCTTTGCCGCGTGTCCGGAGTGTGAAGCACCCAAAAAAGTCAATACCTGCCTATGACTCGGTTAGATGTCCTCAACCTTTAACACCGTTATCTATACAATATTCAATCGTACGGTGTCCGGACATTTACTTGTTTGCTGAAATGTAACAATAAAAGGTAAGAGGGATTTTTGTCATTTTTGGGAATGGAATTTTGCATCGTGTTTTCACTAATCCTTACGTTATCGTTTTTCCATTGCAGATCTGGTTATTCAACCAACCAACCTCGCCCAGTGACAATTTTGCAACATCATTATGGGAATTCCACGGCAGTTCTACCATATCTCATGATGATGGAGAATTAAAGAAACGGACATGACAACATATACATATGTACATATGTATATACATATCTAAAATATTTCTCATTTATTGGTATTACTTTGGGAATATGTAAGCTCCTTTCTATTTAAAACACAATGGTGCCAAAAGCTGTATTTTTTATTTGATTTTTTATCTTGTATCATTCAATCTAAGCAAACTAGAGAAAAAATTAGTGGAAATAAAAAATTTTTTAAAACTAAAAGAAAATAAATGTGTTATATTCAGGTCAAGTCGGAACCCAGTAAAAATTTGGTAGGCACATATCATTACTTCCTGCACTTCCAGGTAATGAGAGCTCATTACTATCCGCATATAATGATGTAATGATTTACACATAATTACTGATATAAAAAAACTTATAAACTGGGTTATTTTTCACTAGTGGTAATCACATTCGTTTTGTAGCCCTACTATAATAATTCTCATGAACGAACCCAGAATTACACAAACAAATAATTTCATTGATTAAAAGCTGACCTAATACGTATTCCAACAGAAAGCATAATGAATGATAATATTCCATGTTCGTGGAATAAGGTAGTTTGTTTTAATTTGAAAGTAACACTTAACAATACACCACTACGTATTACGAATATACACCTATAATACAAATATGTTATGTACACGCAACTGATAAAAAATATAATGATAATTGTTCTACAACAGCAAAGTTCAGCGCCTATGGTCATGAGCATGGGAAGAGGAACACACGTACACTGTAGGCAACATTGTGTGCTTTCGTCCGATTGAGACATTTGTGGTTGTTTAACACAATTCGAACACAATGTTTAGCCTTTAATTTGGATGGTGCACATTGCTGTTCTACAAACATCCCAGAAAGGACAAGGGAGACTTCTCTCAAATCAATGAGTGCGCCCCGATTCATACCAGCTCAATGATATAAGAGGCGTATCTTTAGACACCACTTGTAGAAAAGTTGTACATTGCTGAAATACTCAGAAGATATCGCCAACATCACTGAGGGGTATTTTTCCACCGTTGAAAATTTGATGCTGCCTGGCCTGGGAATCTAACCCCAGACTTTCTGAGTGCAAGGCGGATGTGTACCAAGGTGGCACCCAAAAAAAAAAAAATAAATAATGATAAATATAAAAAGCGACACTCAGAAAAAGGTTTTAAACTACATATTAATTGATTGTAGTATTGATACAAACGTTTTCCTCAAGATTGCTAAAATCTTATCAAGCTTGCTTAAAGCTTAGACGATTACACTGTGATACAAAAGTTGACAAAAACTTTTGCTGGGGTTCTGATGCATAAATTCGGGTTTGTGGGAGTCCATGGAAAATGAAAATAACACCGGTTTCTTTAGGTCACTTCGGTTTTAGATTTTGTAACGGAAAATGTAGTGAAAAACGGGGTTTCTTGGACTTTCAAATTTAAACGGGTATATCTTATTTTCTCCACAAAGGAGAAATTTGTATATTCGAATTATTTTATTTTAATGTTAGTCATTTAATTCCAAACCTTTCCTATAGTCCGACTTGGCTGGTAACCCTATTTAGCGATCGGTCTAACCACCCGTAAAACGTGGTTCGGTGGATTCCTTATTTTTTGTCAATGTACCTCTTAGGTCAAAATAGCTTAACTCGAAAGAGAATTAATTCAAATATCACTCTAATGTCCTGTTTCATTAAGGCGATTCGAATTTAAATTCGTTCGAACTACTCCCATACTTCTGTTTTTTAAAAAATTTTTAATTAATTTTTGTTTTCAATCAAACAAAAATTTTCTACAATAACAGGAGTTTGGCAGTAATTCGAACGAATTTTAATTCATATCGTCTTAGAGAAACAGGCCATAAAAAAGACCATCGCCTTAATAAGGCAAATAAGGCATGCTCTAGGCTGCGTAGAACATACCAAACAGTGCTATTAATTACTATTAGCAAGAAGGAAATTTTGTTAGCTTTCCAAAATCCGAAAAACCAATGGAATCGGTTAAAAAACTTTTTCGTTTTTTGTATACTTTCCCTTATAAAAGATTGGTTCCTTGTACCTTATTATTAAGTAGTAAAATTCATGTTACAATCATACACACTACGGTACCAATGTTTTATAAGGGAAAGTATACAAAAGTAAATAATTACACTGTTTGATATCTTCTAAGCAGCCTAGAGCACGAGTAAAAACATGTTCCATTTTTTTAATGCGTTTTTGTCACACTCTAAACTCAGCCATTTGTTAACCGATTTTGAAAATCTATACCTTGTTCGTGAGACAATATTCTCCCCTTTCAAGAAAAAACAAACAAACAAACGTATGAACATATTTTTAAAACACTTCATTGATCATGGCTGATTAAGCATCATATAACTCTTTTTGGTGAATCTGCAAGTTGAAAGGTTCAGATTTTTCAATATTTTTTTTTTTGGTTTTTTTTTGGATTTTTTTATGTAGATCGTAACCATAAATTAATTATTCCCTTCGTTTAATTTAGAGAAAACAAAATTCTGAACTAAAACTGAAGAGGGAATATAATTGTTATTGTCGCTATAAATGCCATCGTCTTTTATAGCATACAAGTGCTGTTATTAGTTGCTTAAAATAGAAGAGTAAGATTGAACCCCTGAGAAACATCTGCATCATAATTCATTACATTTGTAAGAAAAAATGGTTTACAATAAAAAAAAAATACATCCGCAAACGTTTTGAGGACCTTCCAATTTGTACATTATACAAAAGATATACGTTAGAAAGTTTTTGAATACAGGAAAGATAACACCAAATTACATTATTCCGTGGCAATAACTTAAAGTGAAACGCCTTGTGATACTAGATTATGTTTTTATACAATTATTTATTATTTTATTATTTATTTATACAAAAATGTGTGTCCGTGAAGTCCAGTAAGTAAGTTTAAAAAACTTAAAACTTACTAAACTCATCTGTAACTTTGACAATAGGGAATTCCAATAAAGATTACCTCTGAAGAAGTCGAAAAAAGCTGACGAAACGTTGGGAAAAAAAAATCATAAAAATCTGTTTTTCATTATAAAAAGTGACAAATTAACCCAAAACACAAATAGGATATTATTATACCTCTAACAGAATTCACAGGGATTGTAGTAGTTTTAACCATGTACTACCTACCATTCATCTACATATTTTGGATGACATAAAAATTTTCTCAGCAACGATTCCAAGCTATTGGTATGATGATCATTTGTTCGGTTTTAGCAATTAAACCAATAAGATATTATAATTCGTGAAGCACGAGTGATTTAATCATAAAAAAAAAACATTTTATTTGTCTTACCATTCGGTAATCGGGACAATTTGGACACCGCCAAAACATTACATAACAGAGCTTAGTGATGACTGAGTCACTGAGTGACTGACAGATCATCGCCCAGACGAAACGGCTGAATCTAGAAGCTTCAAATTTTTAGTGTGGGTTGTTGTTGGTGTGTAGGGGTAAGATAAGGCTGGGTTTTTAGAAGTTCGAACTGGAAGGGTACAAAAAGTACTAAAAGGTACTAAATGTGGTACCCATTGTATAGGGCAAACAGAAAGACCTAGAATTCGGAAATTTGGAATGAGGGTCACTGATGGAGGGTTAGAAAAATGTACCAAAGGGTTCGACTAAGTGTACGAAAAGTACTAACATTTATGAAATTTAGTACCAATTGTATATTTTGAACGGCTTTAGCTGGAATCTTAGAATTTGGTATGGAAATCAAGGTTGGGAAGTGGTGTTTATAAATGGAAATGGGTTAAGAAATTCGAACTTATGGGTACGAAAAGTACTAAGTGGTACTAAATTTAGTAGAATTTTGATTTGGGTGAACGGATAGAGCTGGAAACCTGAAATTTGGAATTAGGATTACTGTTGAAGTGTAAGATTGAGATATGAGGATAGTTTTATAAATTCGTTTTTATGTGTACGAATAGTACTAAAGTGTACTAAATTTGGTATAATGGGGATTTGATTGAATGGATAGAGCTGCAAACCTGAAATTTGGAATTAAGATTGCTGTTGAAGTGTAGGATTGAGATATTGAGGAAGCTTTGGATATTTGTACTTATTTTAGTGTACGAAAAGTACTAAATTGTACTTATTTGGTACAGCTGGTTTTGGGTGAATGGATAGATGTGGAATCCTAAAATTTGGAATTAAGATTACTGTTGGAGTAGAGGATTGTGATATTTAGGTAGTTTTAGAAATTCGTACTAATGTGTACGAAAAGTACTTAGCGGTAGTAAAACTGAAAATGGGAATTAATATTACTGTTGAAGTGCAGAATTGAGCTATTGAATTGTATGATTGACTTATAGAGGTAGTTTTGGAAATTCGTATTTCAAAGGTAATCAATTTGGTACTATTTGGATTTGATTGAATGGATAGAGATAGAATTCTGAAAATTTGAAATAATATTGCTGTTGGAGTATAGGATTGATGTAGTTTAGGAAATTCGTACTCATTGCATACGAAAAGAACTTAATGGTATTACATTTGGCGCAATCTAGTTTTGGGTGAACGGATAGAACTGGGATCCTGAAATTTAGAATTATGATTTCTGTTGCAGTGTAGAATTGAGATATATTTTTTTTTATTTCCGTACTTATGTGTACGAAAAATACCAAATGGTACTAAATTTGGTACAATTTGGACTTGGCTGAATGGATAGAGGTGTAATCCTGAAATTAGGAATAAAGTTCACTGTTTGAGTGTAGGATTTAGATATGGAGGTAGTTTTGGAAAGTACTAAGTGGTACTAAATTTGGTAAAATTTGGATTTGGGTGAACGCATAGCGCAAGAAACATGAAATTTGGAATTAAGATTACTGTTGAAGTGTAGGATTGATATATGTAGGTTTGGAAATTCGTACTTATGTGTACAAAAAGTACTAAATGTGGTACAATTTAGATTTGGTGAACTCATCGAGATAAAATCTTGAAATATAGAACTAAGATTACTGTTGGAGTGGAGTATCGAGATTGTTATTGAAATTCGTACTTTCGTACGAAAAGTATTAAATGGTACTAAATTTATTATATGAATAGAGATGGAATTCTTATATTTGGTATTATAGTCGCTGTTAGTGTGCAGGGATGAGATATGGACGTGGTTGTGGATATACGTACCATAAGTGAACGAAAATTAATAAATGCCACAGAATTTCGTTCAAACTGTTATTGTGTAAAGGGGTAGAGCTGAAAATTTAAATTCGTTATAAGGATAGCAGTTGGCGTTTAGAGTGGAGATATGAAGGAGGTTTCGGAAATTCGTACATATGTATACGTAAAGTACTTAATACTGCTATAATTGGTTTTGTGAGAACAGATAGATCTGTAAATGAGTATCGCGTTTGCGATAGAGGTTTAGATATTGGGATGTAATATTTGAAACTTGTACCTATAATAAATCCTAAATTTGGCAGGCCTATGCTTAGATGGATCAAACAAGTGGATGAAGAGATGAAAAGGCGCGGTATTCCAGAAAGCTAAGCAGCAAACAGAAATAATTGGAAATCTTTTCTTATTCCGGCTTATGGAACAAATGTTCTACAGTGGGCCAGCTAAGTAAGTAAGTGTTGAAATAAAAATAATTTTTCAGGTAAATAATCTTTAAAAGACAACGATAAAAACAAACATGTATTACTCAAATTGTCTTCACTTGTAATTTTAATTATGTTAGTCCGAAAAAAAACCCAGAATCCAAAATAAAGTTGAAAGACAAAAATTATGTATTCTTATAACACAATTTAGTAGATATATACTGATTTCTGTATTAAAAGTATAACAACAATAGCTCAATTAAAAAAAAAACGTCAAACACGTACGAGGCGCTCAGGGCCAAAACGGCCTAATGCTCATTTTCAAATAAAGTAATCTAACTATGCTGATCGATCCGGAAAATTTTAAAATAAATACTAAAAAACTTCCTATTTCATAGTAAATCCTAGGTTACACTACCTGAAAACTGTATTTCCTTTATGGTTACGTTTAAATCAAAAGTATGTTTGAAAAAATAAATCAAGCTAGCTAGCTAGAGACATTAAACTTTTGAATTTTCCTGAAGCGAAAAGTCAACATCCAGAACACATTTTGGTAACATTGCAAACACATTGTTTAACATAATATTAATTTGCATATTTAATTAAATCCTACAAATCAAAATACCTATCAATAAGAAGCATCCAATGGATACAATTCACACATACTCACAGATATATGTATACGTACATAAATCGATAAGTAAACACAGTTGCCCATTGTTCATAGTTATCTTTAGTAAAATGAACTCGGACACATATCCTGCATACATGCAATAGAGAGATTATTCTTGGTCAATATGTATGCTTGTCAGCTTAAGTGTTTGTTCCTGTTGCCTAGCATAACCTGGCATGCAATGGTGATATTCAACATGTTGGTAATGAAAATAATCCAATTGTAGACAACACATTCGAACGAGTTTGGTCATGACATTTAAATGTGTGCCCATCTATCATTGTTAACTATTTGCAAAGCAACACATGTACGAACAACAATATGTTATAGGGCTGTTCATCATCCCATGCTGGGTTATAAATAAAGCCGTAGGGAAAGTGTCCAAGATAATTTTACCACGAATTTTTGGGTAAATTTCAACGAATTTCAAATTCAGTGCTTATTCATATTTTAGATAAATAACATGCAACCATTCGAACAATGTAGTCTATAATACAGCTCACGTTTTATACGACCTCGATATTATCCATAGATTTTTCAGAGTACTTCCTCCTACGATTTCAAAAGTACTAACTCTTCTTAGGTATCCAGCAGCACGAGTAGTATCGGTGTTTTCCATATGTTTTATAACTCTTAAATAACTCTATTAAAGCAAACATACGAGTATATCTCGGTATATTATTTAGAGTAATCGTATGAATGTGTCAACTAGTGTAAAATACTATGTATTTTACAATTAGACCACACATGTCCCAACAAGTTTAGGAACAATGTTTTGCGCTGCCATGACATTTAACCTCACACCCAAATGTGTCACTCAATTTTACACCAAACAATCAACCAACCAAATGGTAATATGCCTGTGAACAGATACAGTTTATACTATACATGACAAGAACACACCCGCACATTTTGGTAACGGGCGACATGTATTTTATAATAGCAAATTTTGTTGTTTACCACAAAGTGTCCCGACCGTATTGTCCGCGAATGTGGCAGCAGAAAGAACATGCCTATTTTGTGCGCGGCATTTAGCTGGTCCATACGGATGAATGCTAACAACATTGACAACGACGTCGAATTTATAATATCTTCGGTCACTTCAGCTTGGTTTAGTAGTTTTATTTCGTTTTTGGTATGCGAATGATGTCGATGTTTTGTGGTTGCATGCCTTGTGTTATGGGCGTAAAGCGAGAGACTCAAATTTAAAAAGCAATTATAAAATTTAGTTTTCAAAACAAGGCTGGCAGGCAGCAACTTGACCATGAAGTTTTGAATTTTAATTGTGGCAACTTGTTTAAAACGAAGCGAACTAACAGCAACTATAACGTGAGAGTAGACTTCTTTTATACAAAACCCTTTAATATTTAATTTAGTATACAATCGGGTGCCACCGTGGTGCAATGGTGTGCACACCAGCCTTGCACGCTAAAGATCGTGGGTTCGGTTCCCCGGCCAGGCAACATCAAATGCTCAACGGTGGCAAAATACCCCTCAGTGATGTTGGCGACATTTTCTGAGTATTTCAGCCTTGTACAACTTCTCTACAAGTGGTGTCGTAGACACGCCGTTCGGACTCGGCGATAAACAGCAGGTCCCATATCATTGAGCTAATATGTCCCATCTGGGATGTTTGTGGAACAATTATTACAATCGGCTTAAGAAAATAAAATTTGATGTCTTCGACCTATGGCAGAGCTAACTCTGTGTATTCAATTCGAGTTCTTTAATTAACTGTAAGGACATATTCTAGTTATTTTGAAGCTCTCCAATTATTTTCAACAGAATTAGTTGTCAATGGTATTTTGTATTCACATGGGCGAGAAAAAAAATTTGCTTCACGTGTTCATATAGCCCCATATAAAGGTACTGCGTGAATGCTTTCCAATGTGTGAGTATAGACTAATGAATGTATGGACAGAGAAATTGTAGTATGCTTCTCTTATCTAGGCGTGGCCCGTGCATATATGCACAGTCTTCTCACTCAATTGAATTTTTCGAAAACAATTTTAGGGGGTATTTCAGGATTTCCTTGCATACTTGAACAACAGGATATACATCCGGCCAAAGACTACCAACATGTTGTCTTTTATCAAAATAAATAGCTTAAAAATTAATATTTTTTTTATTCTAAGAAATGAGAGGAATTGAGTGCACAGTCTTCTAGCCCAATTCGAACATACTCATTGAGAGGATTTCTTCGTCTATACTTGTGAGGAAATAATTCTATATAATTTTATATTGGTTCCCAAATAAGTATTTGAGTTTTCAATTCCAGAATTTGTGGACTGCATTTTTCTTTGTGGGTAATGTTTTTATCCAGTTATTGGTGAGAGTCACTGCAAATATTTAAAAAACGAATTAAAACGAAGTGCATCCTAGTTATGCTACATATTGTAAAAAATATTGGTGATTAAAATTTATTTTTTGATTGCTGAGTATGGCCCCAAGCAATATACGATAAACTTAGTAGCCATAACCTTGATAAACAATTTTTAGTTTTCAGTTTTCACCTACCCTTCTTCATCTATTCAAATAATTCGCTTTCTACGAATTTATTGTAGCTACAGTACAATAATTGCAATATCCAGTACCTTTCGGTGCCCTAATAGTACATAATAAACTGATATACTGTTCATACAAATACAACATGTATATGACCAATATGACCTAAGGTATTACATTGAATTGACTCGAAACCTATTTCTGTAATGTCCAGCAATTTGTAATGCACCATAAATTGACAATGTTATGCTTTTCAACATTTCCTCACACATCCATAAACAAAATATTTGCATGCTTCCACCGGTCCCTCGCACTGAATTTAGAAATGGGTAAAAAGGAATGCATATATGTATTATGCCATAATTTATATTGGTAGGAGTACTAGTGGACTGTAAATCAAACCCGTTCGTTGGTATTGATATGGTTACGAAGTTTTTCGGCAAATCACAAACACGCGACCCGAACGCAAAGTAAGAGAGCAAATGTTTTGATTTTTTTACTTCAGTCTTGTACTGAATATCATGCAAGCTGGCTGATGCCGCTTTTTTTGTTTTTTTGGGTACACTGAAAATATTTTGCAGTTGTACAACAAATATGTGGATGGAAGAATTTGAAAATGATTTTTTGTTTTGTATTAATATTTTTAATGACGCAGAATGCCTCGTCTGCAATGCAACAATAAAAAATGTATATATGCTTAGAAAGTCTTAAAAAATCATTTTTATATATTTTATATATACAATTTGTTTTTTCTCTCAAAAAAATTAACATATGAAGAAAAATACTTTTCAAATTATGAAGTTATTTATATTATTTTTAATTTAAGTCATACAAAGCGAACGCGCCAACAATATATTTTTCATTTCACACTCAATATGAAAATCATCTCCCTGTTCTGTCAGTGTAATTTTACCCACACATAAACAATTTAAGCGCTCGCTCTTCTTGGTCGGCTATGCTGGAGATTTGTGTAATGACCAATGTTACGACAACGAGGCACGAGAACTTCTGTGACTTTGCCACAACGTACAAAGGACATTCATACATACACATGTACGTGATAGTATTCAAAAATAAAAAATCCTATGTTTTTTTATTTAGCATTTCAACGGAAATGCTGTTTTACGGCGGAACATATGAAATCGTAATATACTGCTCCATAATTTCCGTTTCCTTTTTACATAGCAAAAGTTGAAACTTTAAAAGTTTGATGTTTTTTCTTTCCACTTTTATACAAGAGAGTGAGAGAAAATTACGTTTCGTGTTCGAAATGACTTCATTTATTGATTGACATATGTATGTATATTCATGTTTTTATATTTATTAGTTTTTTTTTTAATCCGAAACAAAAATATCTATTGTTATGGAGAGGACACATAAATAAAAAGCTATATTTTTTCGAATGTAGGTAACTTTGATATACTTTTTGTTTCTACAATGAAAATTTAATAGCCGTTGCCTTCATTTTGTGTAAATGAATGAATTGTTGCGCAAAATATTTGTGTCCTTTTTTGCCAAGTACGGTTCTTGTTGTGACTCTATTGTAAGCCAGTGAACTAGTTAAATCACTGTTAACACAGATGCCATGCTGTGCAACATTTTTGGATATGTAAAGGTAAAGTAAAAATTCGCATTGAGGGTGATAACAAATGTATTTTAGCTTCACAATCATAAAGGGTTCCGCTGTGTTATTTTCAAAATAAAAAACCTCCCCATAGCAGAAAATGGAAATAATAACAACTACATATATGTAAACAACGTATACAAAGCTGCAATGTTTTTTCTTTTTTCATTACGAAATATAGTTACCTGCAACAAACTAGAGAAATGTCGTTTTTATATGGAAAATACAAACGGGTTTAAATTTTTATTTTATGCCATAATAAAAGAGATAAAACTTTAATTTGAAGAAATAATTAAATAAATAGGATGATACTCGTATACAGAATGGGAGAAAATTCCAATTTAAAAAGTTACAAACGAGTCGTAATACTTTTATTTCAACAGGTTATCGTTTTGCAAGACGTCGGCTAAGGTGTTTTACAAGCCAAACGGTTTTCGGTTAACCGAAATCTAAAAATTTTCCAAAACCCGGTTTTCGGATTTCAAAAATTTTTAAAACCGGTTGACCCGTTTATTTGATTAAAAATGTGGGGCAAGAGGCAAATTAAGTATAACGAATTCGTTATTATAATATAATTGTTGCACAAACATCCCATGCGGGACAAGGGAGACTTCTCTCATATCATGAGTGGGTGTACCCCGATTCTTATTAGCTCAATGATACGGGACCTACTGTTTATTGCCGAGTCCGAACGGCGTGTCTTAAGACTCCACTTGTAGAGAAGTTTTACATGGCTGAAATACTCAGGAAATGTCGCCAGCATTACTGAGGGGTACTTTGCCACCGTTGAAATTTTAGATGTTGCCCGGCCGGGGAATCGAGCCCACAAGCTTCAATATGAAAGGCGGGTGTGCATACAATTGCACCACGGTGGCACCCACAAATTCGTTATTATATATGTAAATATATCATGATATCCTGGTTATTCGACATTCAACCTCGAAGTGGGCACAGCAATATTAAGACAGAAATTGTACTCTAAGAATAGTAAAAACGCTTACAAATATAATATTGTATACCAAAACAATTAGGCTTACATTTTATTAAGTCTGGATGGACTGCCGGAATCAAACATACATTTTGTTTTCGTCCCCCTTACTAAACTAGTTCAAAAACGTATGGTAACGTCATACAAACTACCGTGTGATATTACGTGCAAAAAAAATTTCAAATTTTAAGGTATCTGACATCTATAACTTTGACCGAACCTTTTGTTATTAGTTAACTTTAGTTTACTTTCAAGAATTCTATTGTAATGACAATTTAAAATATTACTATTTTTTAAACCGATTAACCGACACAAATAACCGGGTTTTTCGGTTAACCGAAAATGGCGTTTTTGACAAAAAACCGGTTTCACTTTTGTAACTCAAAACCGGTTTCGGTTTTGGACACCCTAACGTCGACTTTTGCAGAGTGTTTTTAATTATTCAATCATATCGAAATAACAGCAAAGTAACAATTTAGTACATTAACATTCTATCGAACACCCTATCGAACGTTACACCCAATATTTTGGGGTAGTTTGTGGTCAGAATCAGAACATCATAGAACAATATGTTCAGGGGGAGCCTCCTTTTATCCGTCCAGGTGAGGAACAGTATTGCCGTGGATTTATCAGGGGATAATTTCATATTCCTCAGATGGAGGAACTGCACTACGTTAGCTATATAGATATTAAACTCATCACACATATATGTCATTGACGATAGGTCCAGACGTCAATATCGTACAATCATGCGCATACATTGCGGTTTCTATGACGTCTGGATGGTGTGAATTTTCAGAAAGGTAGAGGTTCAATAGTTCTCGAGACATCACACTGCCTTCGGGTGCTCCCTATCTCTGCATTCCACGAGCAACTGGCGTACACACATATAGTTGATTACACTATGCAACACTGAAAATGCAAACAACTTCTAGTATGCATTTTTTGAAAGTACATATTGAGAATACAAAACCCATAGTAGGGTTTGGTCCTGTCACATCCAGTTCGGATTTTATGGCCTCATCTAAACCGGGCTAAAACTACAGTTTTTTGCATTTATCGGACCTGTATCTCAGAAACGATTAGGAATTTGGCCTTGCTATCTTTGGCAATATTGTAGCCCTAAACCAGTAAACTTATCTTTTGAACAAACCACATAAGAAAAACTCCATCTAGGGCATCAAAATCGATAAAATATAGAAAATGTTATATAATTGCTGAAATTCTGGTCAGTATCAGCTAAACTACTGGGAGTTGAACCAAGTAACCGTTTGCAAAAATATTCCAAATTATGTTCTCAGCAATTCTTCAAAACATTCTGAAACTCTGAAATGCTTACTTCATGTTGTTTCAGGGGTATTTTGGATCATATCTTTTACAACACGTATTTCAAATACAGTTCACACCAACAGTCTATTCTCGCATTTCGGATTTCACCGCATTATTTACGTATGTATTTATTAAATGGTCGTTGAAAAATATACTGAAAACAACGTGATAGAGGCATTTTACAACAATGGCATGTTCTGAAGAGTATTACATTCAAGCGAATATTTTTCAAAAGAAAATATTAAGAAAAAATTAACGGCTTTGGAGATATGTTGCGAAATGTATATAAATTACGGAAATTTTCGATATTTAATAAAATTTGAGGTAATAAAAGTAGTTTTTCGAGTTCAATATTTCTCCAAATATTTTATTCGTTCCCTTATTTACAAATTTGCTTCAGAGGTCAGAAGAAGATTCGCATTAGTTTCAGAGATATAGCCCTGAATTTCTTTAAAAAGTCAATATTTAACCATGTTTAGATGGGGCCATAAAATCCAAGCAAAATACACTTCCAAAATAGCAGTACCCCCAACATAAAGTAGCCTTCAAATCTTAATCCAATTTTCAAAAATATAGCTGTAATTTGATATATTAAAATACGAGACAATATTAACCCACTTAGCGCCGAGAATTTTTTTTGTGAGAAAACTTAAAATTGTTTATGAAAATTATATTTTTGAGACTTTTTAAGCATTTTTTAATAAATAACGGTTTTTAATAAAACTTATAGTTTTCCTGCAATCGGGCCTTCTTTTAATAGTGCCAAAAACTTTGGAGTGTAATATTGGTGTATCCTTACATGCCAATCCCTTGGTTTTTGATTGAGAAAATACTCTTACTATATTCCTAACAAATCCCTGACTTAAAATGATTCTAACATTTATGATTACATTTTTATCGCATATTTAAATTTTTCATCAAAAGTCGAAAATTACAAAAAAGTCAATTTTTTTGAATAGCTTGGGTTTTAGGCCAATTGCGTGGAAATGAATAGGTAAAATGAAGCTTTAAAAGCGCGAAATGGCAGATAACATCCCAGCAAAATAAATTGGAAGTAGTGCAATGTAGACTAGTTCTTTCACGGCATGTTTTTATGCAGTTCAAACGGAGTCGTGAAAAAGGCACTCCATTCCTCACATTTTAACCGCATTTGAATGCAATCCAAACAATCACATCCATTTGTCACATTTTAACAACATCCGGAGGCAGTTCAACGGAGTCGTGAAAAAGGCACTCCAATTCCTCACAATTTAACAGCATCCGGATGCAGTGTAAACGGCACTCCGTTCACTACATTTTATTAGCAGTTGTTAGAGATCCCTACATGTACATAAATCAGTTTGTTCATCTCTACAGGCAGCGGAATACATTTCCAAAAAGAGCTAATCGTGTTAACGTTTCCAAACATTTGTTAATACAAACTAAATAATATTTAATTTGTGAACATTTTTCCGGTATCTCACGAGAAGAAAATTTCCCAATGGAGTGCTGTTGGAGTACATATCAAAATCTTAACTGGTGATGGGAAGACAATATTAAACCCATTTAGCAGATGAAGCAAAAGCACTTAAGTTTGGATTAAATGAAAAGCGGAGGAAACACACATGTTTGCGATTGAATTCGATAGAGAATTTTCATAATTTGTGTTAATTTAATAAAGTTATTAATATTTTTGTTTTACACAAATAATAAATGCATTTTATTTTGTTATTCAAACCACGTGCTCTGGACTGCCTCCTATTCTACTCCAAAGGGTCAGTTAAAATGCAATGCCAAAGGGTCAGTTAAAATGCGGTGCCAAAGGTTCAGTTAAAATGCGGTGCCAAAGGTTCAGTTAAAATGCAATGCCAAAGGGTCAGTTAAAATGCGGTGCAATGGAGTGCCTCTTTCCGGGGTCACTCCCTTGTAAAAATCATGAGTGAAAATGCATAATTTGATGCACTTCCAAATCACTTGTACACTTGTACTATAACAAAATGCAAAAAACACCACAAAAATATTCGAAAAACCCAGAGTTTTACGTCAATTTTTGCAACCATTTTTTGTGGCGTTTAAACGACCAGTGGCTTTATCTGGGTTAATATTGATCCAATTTAGTCGTCGATTTATTACTTCTTCGGTCACTTTTTCAAAATCGAATCGGCAGCAATTTAAAATATGTATATCATATCCAATGGACAGAAGAACTCACTACCAAACATTCACTTCACATTCATCCTTAATATTTTCGATTTTCCATTTAAAAATATTTATGGGGATTTCTGAGTGAAATCGGACACATTTTTTAAGCGTGGTTTTTGATTTCCATTATTTTTTGGTGTGTTGATACTGCTTATGAGCAAAAGATCTGAGTATATTTTCAGATTGTTTTCACTAACGGTTCCAGAGATATCGTGCCTTGAAAAAATCGAATTTTGTAAAACTATATGCAAAGAAATACTCATTACTTCTTAAACATTTGCCCAAGTAGAAAAAAATCATTTTTGTATTTTTTGTTATTTTATCAGCTATCTAATAAAAATAGAAATAAATTGTGCATAGTGGTCTTGGATGCAGTTATCGCGATTTAGAATTTAAAATAAATTTACATATATTAAAGATTTTACTCTTCGATTTTCTTGAATTTTTTTGTATTAAACTACGGCCAATATAGAAGTTAAACTAAATGTGGACAAAATATTAGGAGGTCCAACGTTTGAACCAATTTGGTTGCCCGTTCAAGGGATATCGTTCATACCATTTTAGCGAAATTTTTTTAAATATTGGAGGGAATTACAGGAAGTTGTTTCCAATCTTCGAACTGAAACTAAGTTTGGGCACTTTTTGGGCTGTTTTCTCAAGAAATAAGGACTTGTCCCTGAAAAAGCATTTAACGTCGTAATTGAGGCAGCGAATGCAAGTTGCTTCAGCAGAAATCAAAGTGATTCGAGAGCAGGTCTTAAAGTGAACTTATCCTAAATTTTGTGTGGGAGGTACCCGAAGGAGTGGATAAATATAGTCCATATTCGAGCCTGATATACATATGGTAGATTTTTAGGATGTGTAAAGTATGCATACAAGTGAATGAAGAAATGAAAAGGCGCGGTATTCCAAAAAACGAAGCGGAAAACAGAGAGAATTGGAGATCTGTTCTTAGTTCGGTCTATGGAACAAATGTTCTGTAATGGGGCAGCTAAGTAAGTAAGTAAGTAAGTACAGTATGGACCAAATCGGTCACTCCCTTCAAGAGTTATCGTGCGCACAATTTTTCCAAACACTTTTGAGCTTTTGTGGGGGAGGTACCCAAAGGAGTGGACCGATTGAGTCATTATTAGAGCCTCATCTAGGTCTGGTAGAAATTTCACGATGTGCAAAGTATGGACCAAATCGGTTATTCTCTTCAAGAGTTATCGTGCGCACAAATGTTCCGAACATTTTTTAACTTTTGTGAGGGAGTTACCGGAAGGAGAGGGCCGATATAACCTATCTTCGATCTTAAACTAAGTTTGGACAAAATATTACGAAAGCCAAATTTTGGGCCGAATCGGTTCATCCATTCGAGAGTTATCGTGCGCTCCAACCAGCCAGACGGACCGACAACGCTAAATCAACTCAAATTTGTCTGAAACGGATTTCGTCCAAACAAACTTGGGGTCTAAAACCATTATTTCGACGAGGCACACTTTGTCCGTATGAAAGTGTATATCACGAATATTGTCAAATATTTCATATTCCATTTCAGAAAAAAAGGATAAATTTTTTTCGCGCTACATCAACGATTTTTGATATGTAGGTTAAGAAAAAATTCCCAGTATGAATCTGGTCGCGAGCCAATTTTTGGTTGTTGCGGACAAAATTTATGGCGCTTTTATTTCGCTTTTTAAGAAAGAAAATGTTATAAAAACGCTAATTATTTTATTGAGCACAATTGTTACAAAAAAGCTCTCTCGAAGTGACTTCAACTAGTAGATTGCATAATACCTGCAAAATGTTACACAGAATTCGCGGAATGTACATAAAATTGATAAATTATTGAATATAAGTCAACTTTTTTCAAAATTAAGGTCCATTTAGTGGTCATAAAATTAACTAAAAATTTGATGTGGATCAAAATTTCACGGCGAATCAAATGAGACTACAATCGTACATATTGGTGTTTTAGTTTTGATGTTACAGCCAAATATATAACATATTTTGGTCAAAAAATATTTTTTTGTTGGAAAAAAAAATTTTTTTCACATGCATTATGTAGTAGAAATATTGTAAAAATGTATAGGAATACTTCCTTCATTTTGCTAAAATCTCCCAGTAAAATAGACGAATTTTGCTTTATT
The DNA here is from genome assembly GCF_047663935.1 of Musca autumnalis. Classification (NCBI taxonomy): domain Eukaryota; kingdom Metazoa; phylum Arthropoda; class Insecta; order Diptera; family Muscidae; genus Musca; species Musca autumnalis. Next base: position 6,089,993 of record NW_027411644.1, on the reverse strand, counting down.
GACATTCGTATTAAAGCTTTCCCATTAGGGAAGGTAATTGGGTTGATGAAGATATATCTCGAAATGGAAATAGAGGTCAAATAACCCATTTTAATTTATATGCATTTTAAAATACGTGTAAATCGCGTAATTATCAAAATCATTTTGTCCGCATGTGATTTTCATTTACAGCAAGACCATATCTTTAAATTTTTATACATTTTTCGAAATTTAATTTGGAGGCTAAGATGTAGCATCGGCTGCATCTAAGCACTAAAAAACCTACAAAATATCGCTAATTTGCGCAAAGTGCATACAATTTTTGTCCGCATCCGATTTCAGTGTTCACCATGAAAATCTATATCGAAATATATCTATTTCAAGGCGATCAATCAAGAACCGTGGATGTAGCATCACACACTATTTTTTTCGGATAAAATGAATGTAGCTCCCTTATCAGTGAAGTTTTCAAATCTCTGTTTCCGCTAAAACGAAGATGCTGTACTAGTTTTTTCATTGCAGTGGAAACGAACCGTAGAAAACGTGACAAACTACGCGATATTTCCAAAAACAATTTTAGATGATTTTTCTACTTTGGAATTTCTTGTAACTCGCGTTTTAGTAGATGGATTTTCACGGGGAATGATTTATTGGATCAGGAACGTAAAAAAACTAAAATGTGCAATCAAGTACGAAGAAATCGAATGACAATTGTTAAAATTAGGCCCGAAAAATACGATTTTTAGAAAAATGTTCGCACAAAATTTTCGCATTTGGATGCAGATTTTTATGAATCTGTGCAGACTACATTCACAATATTCATATCAAATAACTCAGAATCGCAAGTACTACAATCCTATATATGGTTTTTTGAAAAACCTGTTTGCGGAATGAAATTAGAAGAAAATTTCAAAAAACACTGTTAATCTGGCTTCAAAATGTCAGCATCATTTAATGGTAGAAGTAGACGAAATTTTGAAAAGTATTACACTAGTGAGATAATCCTTATTTAGTTTGCTTCTGTTTTTACTTTGACAGGAAACTCGAGAAAAGTGTGGTTTACTCACAAATCCAGAGAAAACAAAAAAAGACATGGTGGCTTCAACCCATTTTCACCAATTTTTTAACATAAATATAGCCACAGCTTCCACGCAAATTATCTTTTAAGACCAATATTTTTTGCCACGTCCAAAAACATTTCATTTTATCCAAAAGTATTTAATTTGTATAATATACAATCACGAGTCGCGTGTTCTAAAAGGGTAAACCTTGGCTTCAGCTATGTTAAATTTTCAAAAATATTTTTGATATACCCTCGTTAGCATAAATGCTGAGGGTATAAAAATACATTTTTTAATATTCGTTTTGTTGTTTTATTTGGAATTTGTCTTTAGCATCGTAAACACGGAGCTATTTTTCGAGTTTGACAATGGATTAGCAATTATTGTACCAGCCGGACAATAAACTAACTAAACTGATGTCAAATAACTACAGCTCGGGAATTATGTGACTGATCATCCGAGCCAAATAATCTACCAAATATTAAAGTGATATTTTCTTCAGAAGATGATTATTTAAATACGAAAGAGAATTTGAACATGAAATATGCAATGGTTAAACCCATCGCCGGCACAAAAAAAAAAAAACTTCATTCTGTAACACCCACTAATGCTGGTACACTAATCGCTAAACCATTCTTCAAGTCGCAAACTGAAGAAGTTTTTAATATGTTTAAGATAATTCCTAAATAAAACAATAACAAAAGAAATGTTAATAAATGCAACTTTTTATTTTTTGGTAAAATAACAAATTTTGCACAGTGATATATAGTAATTTAGAAAAAATAGTAATTAATCTAATCCCAATACCAAATAGTGCATAAACGTTGTGTAGTTTATCGTAGTTTAATACAAAAAGTTTCAAGAAAATCGAAGAGTACAATCTTTGATAAGAATTGATTTTAAATAGTAAATCGCGAAAATTGGATCAAAGCCCACTGTGCAAAAATTTTATACATTTTTTATTAGATAGCTGATAAAAAACAAAAAATACTAAATAATAATAAATAATAATTGGTCCAATATTAAAGAAGTTATGAGTATTTTTTTCCATATGTAGTTTTTACAGAGTTCGACGTTTTCAATGGGCGATACCTCTGGAACCTTTAGTTAAAAAACTGAAGATATAGTAAAATGTTTTGCTGATGAGTGGAATCAGCTCAGAACAAAATAAATTATATCAAAAACCTCATTTTGAAAAACTGTCCGATTTCACTCAGAAATCCCCTTATACCCAGCAAAATAAAATTGAACTACTTCATGATGAAGTAGTACTTTCATAGCTTCTTTCCGAAGCAGTCCACAGAGAGTCATGATAGATACAGTCTATTCTTTATCTTTTGACAACATCCGATTTGTATCCATATCATCGAATTTATTGTATATGAACAATTTATGAGTTTTTTGCAAAACAGCAAAAAATGTGATCCGTTATGGTTATTTTTTACTTTTTATAGTAGAGTATTCGCTTTTATTGCTTAAAAATACTCGAAAACTTCTTAAGAAATGCTTCTTTATTGACTTCCACAGAGTCATGCAAAATATGTGATGAACATACAAATTAGACAGTATCCTCACTGCACCATGCCCTTGTAAAAATCATGACTTCTTTCACGTAAAAAGATGTAGTCCAGAAGCACTTGCACTCATGATTCAACTACTTTTTTGGCTACAAACATTTTGCTGGGTATATATTGTATACCAGAGCGTATTATGAATGTTGTGAGTTTTGGTATTACTCATACGCTCAATTTGTAATGTTTATTAAATGGTAAAACTACATAACATAAAAACATAAATAGACAACGTCGTGCAACAGGCACACGCATACCCACGTGCGCATCTCAACAGCTCGATAAATATGAGATTTTTCCCAGCTAGCATTTGGAAGTGAGTTACTCACTTCCTCTACCAAAAGTAATCGCATTCTGAACTTCTTTTCTATAAAAGAGCGATACTTTATCATTTTACAATAACAAATGTATTACTGTTCAAATTAGATCGATCTGCATGAACTACCTAGTGTCGCAGAAGAAGATGAAAATTCTGCATTTGATTGTCTACACAAACAATTTACATTGTTTTACTATTTCTTCTCGTGAGAGAGATACGGTGAGAGTTTTACAGCTATTCCAAGTATTTGCAAAGACCAACAACAAGAAAAATATCATTCAGTTTAATATTTCAAGTGCGAAAAGTACGGGAAAGTGAAATTTCAAAAATATAATTAATAATTTAATATTGAATCTTTAATAAATTAAAAAGTAAAAAAGTGCAGAGACTATATGATTGTGACTGATAATAAGCAGACAAAATAATATGTATTGTGTATAAGGTGAGTGATATTTAGATAAAAAAAAAATAAATTGCATTTTCTTTATCATAGAGTGAATTTGAATATTAGAAAAAAAAACAATGGAAAAAAATCCAAAAAGTCAAAAGTGCCAACAATACTTATTACACTCATTCGACAGAGAAAATTAAAACAAATAAGTTTGCAGAAATAATGATAATAATGATATGAATACTAAAATTTAATTTGACTTTTAAAATGTACACATTTTCGATTTTAATTTTTGTTTTATGTATTTATTTATTTATTTATTTACTAGCAGACCCCGGTCCGCGTTGCTGGCCCGTCGTAATGAGTTTTAATGACAACTTTTTATCGACTTTATGCTTGACAATTCAAAAATAGGTATTTTCTACCTCACTTCTTCGGTCCATTGTCAAACCGAGAAGGATTTTAAATTTATCAACAGATTTTGTCTGTAACCTTTCTTTTCTGTTACGGACTTTGTCGGATTTTTCGCCAATTTGTGCCTTTTAGGATTTAATATCGTCCATGTCCCTGTCTTTATCCTAAAGCGATCCAATTATAAAAGTTAAAAAAATGGTTAAATCGAATTCTCTCGCTTATTTAGACTTATATGTTTTAGCTTTTCATGGCTGATGGACCGTTGAACCTCACCATTTAAGTACATATATAGTTTTTCTTGATCGGGGGCGCAACCACCGTTGTCCCGAAAACTAATTTGCAACCTGATGCACTCATAACTTTGGCAAATATAGCGATTATAAAATAATAGGCCCCGAAATTCGTCTACAAATATATAGCATTTTGGACCACGGGACATTCCTGAACATTTTCTGAAAATTAGGTTCAGTAGTTTTGTAAAAATAATGTTTTGAAAATATATAACATATTAAAAAATGGTCCGGTATTTTGGCTCCAAATATTTACCTAGGGTGCACACAACTTCATTGCCTACCAAAATGTATGCTGAAACCGATATAATCATGAGTGTGGCTTATACATATAGCGTTTAACAGAAAGGCATGGGGAAGGTACCCCACCTCTTCCGAAATTCATAAAATATACATAACAACGGCAAACATTGAGCTTTTACTACAAATTTTATGGAAATACCTTCAGTAGTATTGGAGTCATGATATATTAAAAAAACAGGCGTGTTCGGGCCTATAGGCCCCAAAGAAGTACCTAGATTGTTGATTAATCCGTAAATTTTTATTCCGATACATACATCATTTTTGCAAATATAACGTTTTTTTAAATATCGCATAAGGGAGGTACCCCGTCCCCTAGAGAATTCAATAAAATATGTAACCTGTTTTCGGGGGAGTGGTAAACTTTTCTTTCCAAAAAACCTAAGTTGGATTATGACAGCATTTGATTTTTATTCATAAAGGTAAGGCGTTTTTTTAAATATGCCTCTTCAAAAGGCAAGAAAATATGCCTGTAGATTCCCTGACATTTTCAGGAAAATCGGTTGAGTAGTTTTGTAGATGTAACATATTTTAAAAAGTGGGTATGGTCAAGTCTTTGGTTCCTAAAAAAGTAGGAAAGGTCGGAGACACAATCACAATTGTCTCGCAAATTAACTTCCAAATAGAAACATTCGTAATTATTGTAAATATAACATTTTTAAAAAAGTAGGGTATAGGGGAAGTACCCCGCCCTTTCCGAAATTCAACTGAATTTGTAGCCTATTTTAAGCGGGGGTCATCTCTGTACATTCCCTGGCAATTTCAGTTCTTGTAGAAATGATAAAAAATTAAAATGGAAAAAAGTGGGCGTAAAAGTGGGCATGGTCAAATTTTCTTTGCATAAAAACCCAAGTCGAAAATAGGTCCAGCCATTCTCAACTGATGCCATTACAAACGAACGATATTTGATTTTTATTTATAAAGATTTAAAAGTTTAGACAAATCGCGATTTTCGTGAAAATCCCTTCAGTAGTTTTGTAGATATAACCTAATTAGAAAGTGAGCGTGGTCGGATCTTAAGTCCCAAAATAAGTACGTAAGGTTTGAGACACAATCGCCATTGACTCGCAAATAAATTCCCAAACCGATACATTCGTATTTGTTGCAAATATTGCATTTTTACAAAAATAGAGCATAGGGGAGGTACCCACCCGATCCGAAAGTCAAAAAATATGTAGCCTATTTTTATCGGGGACCAACCCTGTACATTCGCTGAAAGTTTCAGGAAAATCGATTCAGTAGTTTCGTAGATATAACATATTTAAAAAAGTGGGCGTTGTCCAGTCTTAATGCCCCAAATAAGCACGTAAGTTCGGAGACACAATCGTCATTGACTCGGAAATTAATTTTCAAAGCGATACATTTGTAATTGTTGCAAATATTGCAATTTTACAAAAATAGGGCATAGGGGAGGTACCCCGCCCGATCCGAAATTCAAATATGTAGCCTATTTCAACCGGGGGCCATCACTCTACGTTCCCTGAAAATTTCAGGAAAATCTATTGAGTAGTTTCGTAGATATAACATATTTATAAAAGTGGGCGGAAAAGAGGGCGTGGCCAATTTTTTTTTTGCATAAAAACCTAAACTGGACTATGACTAACATTTCCACAAAAAATTATCCAAATCGCTCCAGCCGTTTTCAACTGATTCAATTACCAACAAACGACAATTGAGTTTTATATATAAATAAAATATATATATATATAAATATATATATTATATATATAAAATATATATTTATTTATTTATTTATTTATTTATTTATTTATTTATTTATTTATTTATTTATTTATTTATTTATTTATTTATTTATTTATTTATTTATTTATTTATTTATTTATTTATTTATTTATTTATTTATTTATTTATTTATTTATTTATTTATTTATTTATTTATTTATTTATTTATTTATTTATTTATTTATTTATTTATTTATTTATTTATTTATTTATTTATTTATTTATTTATTTATTTATTTATTTATTTATTTATTTATTTATTTATTTATTTATTTATTTATTTATTTATTTATTTATTTATTTATTTATTTATTTATTTATTTATTTATTTATTTATTTATTTATTTATTTATTTATTTATTTATTTATTTATTTATTTATTTATTTATTTATTTA